>NC_091247.1:116915000-117540000 GCF_042477335.2 Ovis canadensis | reverse complement strand
TTGTCTGAACCTTAGTTATCCTTTAAGAAAATTTGCCTTTGATGTTTGAGGGCAAGAGTCAGCTCCTAAATAGGACTGTCACATTGAGCAGAGTCTTGAAGCTTCTGTATATTATGCCCTAAGAGCTGTCTTTTCATTATTTCCAATTGGTATAGCTAAAAGAGTAAATTAGTCCTTGCTACTGGTACAGATGCTAAGTCGTCGCTTCAGTCGTGTCCAGCTCTGTGCGACCCCATAGACGGCAGCCCACCAGGCTCCTCCGTCCCTGGGATTCTCCAGGCAAGAACACTGGAGTGGGTTGTCATGTCCTTCTGCAAAGCGTGAAAGTGAAGTCACTCAGTCGTGTCCGACTCTTAGCTACCCCATGGACTGCAGCCTACCAGGCTCCTCCACCCATGGGATTCTCCAGGCAAGGGTACTGGAGTGGGTCGCCATTGCCTTCTCCGGAAAATTAGTCCTTACTGGCCTACATTTCCAGAGGAGACCCCTCCGATTTTCAAAATAGAAAACCCCCAAATCCCAAAGTGATTCCATTCCCTACTCATCATATTTCCATGGAGAGACAGGAAATTCACTCGAGGTTTTGGAAGGCAGACCGTGGGTGGGTTTCTTCCAGGCTCTCTCTCTTCACTCCCCCTCATCGCAGCAGCGCTTAGCCGATTTGAAAGGAAGAACAAACAGAGCTCAGTTAGCTCCTCCGTGTCTCTCTTATTTCGTCTGTCTGTCCACTAAAAGGTGTGGTCTCACCTGCTCTCTGCCACAAGGTGAGCTGTCTGCTTGGCCTGGCTTGTGGATGTTGAATGATGCCAGTGGCCGGGGAGGAGAAGGCTGCTTAATGGGGTCGGACGTAAGGAGCCAGACGCATCCTTCTGGCCCAGGTGTCAGTAAGTGTATCCCGATCCCTGTCCATCTCAGGCCTATGTCCGTCGCTCTGTGCGTTCGAGCTTGTGCAGGGCAGAGTGCTGTCATTGATCACCCCTCTTAAACTCTAGATAAAAGGGCTGCTTCAGTCTCAAAAGACTCCAGCTTGAAAGGTGCCAATAGGTTTGAACAAATATTCAAAGTTTTTCTGCATCCTGACAAATAGGACTTTTAACTATAAGCTCAAATTTTCAGGTAATTTTGTATAGTGACAACTGATACTCCATGAAGGCAGCAGAATGTTGATGAAACAATATGCTTCAAAATCAATGAGATATGACACCAGTTCCCAGCTTGGCCCTGTACAGATAGCTTTGGATAATTCACTCAGCCACCTAACACTCATGATTTTTCTCATTTGTGAAGTTCACATGTTGGCATCTATACTCCCCAGGGCTGGTGGGGGCTTAAGTGAGATTATGTGCCTAAACCGCTTTCACAGTGCCTAGCTTGAGTGGTTGCTCTTTAGAAACTAGTTCCCATCTGTGTTCCCATGCTGCAGGAGTAGAAGTTAGCCAGACCATAATGTCTGTCTATTATTGTCATTAACTTTTGTGCTATTCTTTTCACCTACTGAATTCATTCGCATATATAGTATGATCTCTCTGAACCACTACATGGACTGTGAGATAGGTGCATGGGTGGGGGTGATCCTATCTCACAGATGAAAAAAGGCAACTTAGATGGTTGATTTGACCAAGCTCAGTAGAGTCAGGTCTCAAACGCAAGTTGGTCTCTAAATCTGGCACTCTTCCCACCTTGCCTTTCAGCCTGTGCCATTCTGTTTGAGAAGCATGTTACTCACTGACTCTTTCAACAGATAGGAGAATGAGGAGAGGGCACTATGAGAATATCAGCTCTGAAGTGTTGGAATAACTCTTGGATGTGTTTCCTCACATTCAGTTCAGTTCAGGTGCTCAGTCGTGTCTGACTCTGCGACCCCATGAACTGCAGCAGGCCAGGCCTCCCTGTCCATCACCAACTCCCGGAGTTCACACAAACCCATGTCCATCGAGTCAGTGATGCCATCCAACCATCTCATCCTCTGTCGTCCCTTCTCCTCCTGTCCTCAATCTTTCCCAGCATCAGGGTCTTTTCCAAGGAGTCAGTTCTTCGCATCAGGTGGCCAAAGTACTGGAGTTTTAGCTTCAGCATCAGTCCTTCCAATGAACATTCAGGACTCATTTCCTTTAGGATGGACTGGTTGGATATCCTTACAGTCCAAGGGACTCTCAAGAGTCTTCTCCAACACCACAGTTCAAAAGTATCAATTCTTCAGCGCTCAGCTTTCTTCACAGTTCAACTGTCACAACATTACATAGCTACTGGAAAAACCATAGCTTTGACTAGCCAGACTTTGTCAGCAAAGTAATGTCTCTGCTTTTCAATATGCTGTCTAGGTTGGTCATAGCTTTCCTTTCAAGGAGTAAGCGTCTTTTCATTTCATGGCTGCAGTCACCATCTGCAGTGATTTTGGAGTCCAGAAAATAGAGTCAGCCACTGTTTCCATTGTTTCCCTATTTATTTGCCATGAAGTGATGGGACCGGATGCCACGATCTTTGTTTTCTGAATGTTGACCTTTAAGCCAACTTTTTCACTCTCCTCTTTCACTTTCATCAAGAGGCTCTTTAGTTTTTCACTTTCTGCCATAAAGGTGGTGTCATCTGCATATCTGAGGTTATTGATATTTCTCCCGGCAATCTTGATTCCAGCTTGTGCTTCATCCAGCCTGGCATTTCTCATGATGTATTCTCCTTATAAGTTAAATAAGCAGGGTGACAATATACAGCCTCGACCTACTCCTTTTCCTATTTGGAACCAGTCTGTTGTTCCATGTCCAGTTCTAACTGTTGCTTCTTGACCTGCATACAGATTTCTCAGGAGGCAGGTCAGGTGGTCTGGTATTCCTATCTCTTGAAGACTTTTCCACAGTTTGTTGTTATCTACACAGTCAAAGGCTTTGGCATAATCAGTAAAGCAGAAGTAGATGTTTTTCTGGAACTCTCTTGCTTTCTCAATCATCCAAAATATGTTGGTAATTTGATCTTTGGTTCCTCTGCCTTTTCTAAATCCAGCTTGAACATCTGGAAGTTCACGGTTCATATACTGTTCAAGCCTGGCTTGGAGAATTTTGAGCGTTACTTTACTGGTGTATGGGATCAGTGCAATCATGTGGTAGTTTGAACATTCTTTGGCATTGCCTTCCTTTGGGATTGAAATTAAAACTGACCTTTCCCAATCCTGTAGCCACTGCTGAGTTTTCCAAATTTGTTGGCAAGTTGAGTGCAGCACTTTCGCAGCATCATCTTTTAGGATTTGAAATAGCTCAACTGGAATTCCATCACCTCCACTAGCTTTGTTTATAGTGATGCTTCCTAAGGCCCACTTGACTTCACATTCCAGGATGTCTGGTTCTAGGTGAGTGATCATATCATCGTGATTATCTGGGTCATGAAGATCTTTTTTGCATAGTTCTTCTGTGTATTCTTGCCACTTCTTAATATCTTTTGCTTCTGTTAGGTCCATACCATTTCTGTCCTTTATTGTGCCCATCTTTGCATGAAATGTTCCCTTGGTATCTCTGATTTTCTTGAAGAGATCTCTAGTCTTTCCCATTCTGTTGTTTTCCTCTATTTCTTTGCATTGATCACTGAGGAAGGCTTTCTTACTTCTCCTTACTATCCTTTGAAACTCTGCATTCAGATGGGTATATCTTTCCTTTCTCCTTTGCCTTTCCCTTCTCTTCTTTTCTCAGCTATTTGTAAGTCCTCCTCAAGCAAACATATGGCCTTTTCCCATCTCTTTTTCTTGGGCATGGTCTTGATCATTGTCTCCTATACAATGTCACGGACCTCTGTCCATAGTTCTTCAGGCACTCTGTCTATCAGATCTAACCCCTTGAATCTATTTCTCACTTCCACTGTATAATCATAAGGGATTGGATTTAGGTCATACTTGAATGGTCTAGTGGTTTCCCCTACTTTCTTCAATTTAAGTCTGAATTTGGCAGCAAGGAGTTCATGATCTGAGCCATAGTGAGCTCCTGGTCTTGTTTTTTGCTGACTGTATAGCGCTTTTCCATCTTTGGCTGCAAAGAATATAATCAATCTGATTTCGGTGTTGACCATCAGGTGATGTCCATGTGTAGAGTCTTCTCTGGTGTTGGAAGTAGAGGTGTAGGCCCTCCACTCCTTTCGTCTGACCTCAGGTACTCTGATGAGCTTCTGTGGTTCCTGTAATCTGCCCTCAGATGTCTTCTCTGTAATGAAGAATGCTAATATCTTCCATCTGTTGGGGGGTTTAGTTCTATAAAGATCTCACAGACATGGTTACGTGTATCCCTTGAGGTGGAACCAGGGCCCTATCCCCAGGCTGCACTGTTGTCCCTTGGGTGACCCTCCCTTGTCTCTATGTCCCCTCCCTTCCCTGATTAGCAACTGTCTGAAAGGTCCATGCCCAGGAACCCCATAGGGTCCTGCTCTGTTTCATTTTTCTGGTATTCCTTCATTGATAGGTCCTTTTCCAATGATGTTTAATTTTAAAATGATTTGCTCCATCTATTCATTTAATCATTTGCTCATAAGCATTTTTTGGGTCCCTATGATGTATATCAACCAGCATAACAGATACTGGGAATACAAAAGCCCACGACAGTGTTGCCACCCTCTAGGGGCACAGTCTTGCTGGGGATACAGATGTGCAGACAGATAATCATAGGACGGTGTGTGATGGGTACTGTAGAGGGGGAATGTGCCGGGGCTTCAGGAGGGAGTGATCCAGGAAGCCTGGAGGGGGCAAGGCCATGGACAGAAGGTTTCTAAGAGAAGATTCTCGAATCAGTCACTGATAGTGAGGACAAGTTGGCTACTCCCTCTGAGCCCCAGCCTCTCATCTGTGAACTGGCGGTGACACAAGTAACTACCGCATCTGGTTGTTAATGTAGATAAAGTGCTTCGATCTGTGTCTAGCAAGTGGTAAACAATGGTGACTGTTATTACTTACCTTTGCATTCAGGAAAAAGCCTTTTCATTTTATGTTGACTTCACACAGGACAGGAAACTAAAACAGATACTCTCGTATTCTTTAGATGTTGGTTCTAGAGATGTGCCTATCAGGGCACACATTTGAGCGCCAATTCTAGATAATGCTAGGGAGAATAATCTTGAAATTTTATCTATAAAAGCTTGAAAGAAACACGTTACTGACCTCTTCCTACCACCACCCTTGCTCTTCCTTCTGTTGCTCACATCAGGCGATACTGAAAGGTAAGTTTTCTAATTTCCTGTCCAGAAACTGCTGTTCTGCCCATCAGCAGTTTCTGATGTATCTGCGAGGGTTAATCTCAGCGTAGTTTTCCCCCCTAACCTTTGGCATCTGGTTAACCCCTGCTAAATTCTGTTCATCCACCGTGGACAATGACATGTTTAATTGCAACATGAAAAGACTTGGGAGTCATGGAGAACCCTAACTCAGGTTTAGGTTTCTTTAAAGATGGCTTCATCCTTAGGAGTAACGTTGATCCACAGGCTGAATGCTTTCTCCAGGCAGTTCTCTTTTGAAGGTCCCTAGACCTTTACAACGGAGAAGGCAATGGCACCCCACTCCAGTACTCTTGCCTGGAAAATCCCATGGATGGAAGAGCCTGGTAGGCTGCAGTCCATGGGGTCCCTAAGAGTCAGACACGACTGAACGACTTCCCTTTCACTTTTCACTTTCATGCATTGGAGAAGGAAATGGCAACCCACTCCAGTGTTCTTGCCTGGAGAATCCCAGGGACAGGGGAGCCTGGTGGGCTGCCGTCTCTGGGGTCGCACAGAGTCGGACACGACTTAAGCGACTTAGCAGCAGCAGACCTTTACAAAATGAAGTTTCTTGTCAATCATATTGACATATTTATCATCTCATTTCTTTCTTTTTTTTCTCAAATTGCCTCAGTAAAGCAGATATCTAGGCACTGAAGATGTCTGTATGTGCTGTAGAAGAAACTTCAGGGAATTTTACTGATTTCATGTTGCTTAGTAGCCAAAGAGGGATAAAATGACAAAGTCAAGTAAGAATCCTGAGAAAAATGAAGAGTGGAATTGCCTTGTGCTGCCTTTTCTGGGAATAGCGGTTCAGATAAGTCAGTGGCCCAAAGTGAACTTAGCCCAGTGTTTTATCTTACTTCCTACTTGATAACAGTTCACATCTCTAAAGCCCAGTCTACAGAGCATGGCTCAGCTGGAATTTAGAAAATCCGCAGGCTAAGTTGGCGTGCCAGCTCTATCACAGTTCTCCTCCTGAGAGAGTAAATGCTGGGCTGGCAATAGCAGTGGTGTTTAGCATCAGTGGGGCCAAAAGAGAGAGCACCTGAGGAACAGCCGCAAACTCTATGACTGAACTGTACATTGATAGAAAGGCATGTTTAACCCTCTCTCAGGCCCCTAATTGAATTGTTCTTCTTTTTCATTTCCTAGACTTATCTGAAGATACCTTTGACCTGAAATATGAAAAATTGGATATGCATACATGAACATGGTTAAGAAATATGTTTGTCCTACAAAGCAACTACATTTTTAATCAATACATACTTTGCTGGTATTTTAAATTTTAATATTGTTGCTATTTAGTTGCTAAGTGATGTCTGACTCTTTTGCAACCTTATGGACTGTAGCTCACCAGTCTCCTCTGTCCATGGGATTTTTCAAGGCAAAAATACTGGAGTGGGTTGCCATTTCCTTCTCCAAATATCATTTGTTGTTATTTTTACTTACATAATTTTCAATACTGTTAATCAAACTAAATCTGCAGCAGAGGCAATACAGGTTGGTTTGCAAAGGAATTAGGTATTTTGGCAATTAGTGTGCAATTTGTTAGCTTCTAGAATAGCAGAAAAATGCCTCTCATTGTACTGTATGCCATATCACAAGTTAGCAGTGAACTTATAGAATGTATGATACTTTTAGGTGTGAAGCTTAATGAAATTCTATTTTGATTTGGATTACTGTCATGACATGAAATTCTCTCAATTTCCAATGAATAATCATTGTTTTTGCTTATTCAAAGATATTTGTGTGCTCCACATGCTGAAATTAAGTTATACAAGTGACTAAAGGGAATAGAAACAGAGATAATGGAAAATAGTTTACAAATTGGGAAAGAGATATCTCTCTTATTGAGTTAAAATACTTGAACTTTGTGATTTGAGATTTATTTTAGAATTTAGCTTATTTTTTGCACATTGGAAAAGTATCTTAAGTTCATTGCCTTGTGATAGCAGAAAGACTATTTTACACCCCTCCATTTAGCAGCAGCAAGATGGTATGTGTATAAAAACTCACTTGTGTGTAAGAGGTCCGTTTGAGGAGGCAAAATATCCATTGTTATTAAAAACTCAAATTTCAGCTCTGAAACTGCATAGACTTCAGTTCAGGTTCAGTACTACCACTTACTAACTGTGACATTGGAAAGTTATTTGATTTCTTTAAACTTCAGTTTCCTCTTCTATAAAAATGAAAATAAAAACTTCTCATATGGTTGTTATAAGAACAACTAAAATGCTTAAATTACTTAATAATCGTTGAAATTAATGACAGCTTTTACTGATATTTTGAATGAAGAGATTTAAGTGTACCAAGGAATAGCAAAATCTCATGAATCAATTCAAAGATTACTTAAATGTTCTAAAGAAAGATCATGTCTTTGTTTTTTTTTGTTTTTTTTTTAATAAAGGAGCATTTAAAAAAATTTTTTTGTGTTGGGGAATAGACGGTTAACAAGCAATGTTGTAATAGTTTCAGGTGAACAGTAAAGGGACTCAGTCATATTTGTATATGTATCCCTTCTCTTCCAAACCCTCCTCCCATCCAGAGTGCCACATAGCACTGAGCAGAGTTTCCCGTGCTAGACAGTAGGTAGTTGTTGGTTATCTCTTTTAAATATAGCAGTGTGTGCATGCCCATCCCAAACTTCCTAACTATCAATAAAGGAACATTTTGCTCTGCATATAATAGTTATGGTATTTGCTAAAGCCAGGAGCATAATCAAAGAATCTGCATACAATCCATAGTTATCATTTCATAACACAGGATGAACTTTTATAAACTTTTTTGTATTTTTATTTAGGAGAATAAGAATTAAGGTGTGAGGATTTAGGGAAGTTAATTCTATTTCTCTGGTTTTCCCTTTTCCTTTTAAGTTTGGTACTTAGCAAAAATCATATACAGCCAGGTTGAGTTGGGTAACTTGTAAAATTGTCAGAACTACAGAAATCATAAAATATTGTATCTATGTGTAGAAAATGTGTGGTATTAGTCCAGTTGACCTGAGAGTACGAATGGCAGCAAGTTAAACATTGGTAGCTAAAACAAACAAAAAAAATTTTGCTTTCGAAACAAAAACTGTGTTCATGGAAAACATTGCTCTGCAGCGTTCCTTTCTTGTAACATCTTTGGCATTGTGGTAATTCTGGCTTCAAAGAACAAATTGGGAAGTATTCTTTTCTTTTCATTTTCTGGAAGAGTTCGTATGAATTGATATTTCTTTCTTACATGATTGGAAGACGTCACCAGTGAAGCCGTCTGGGCGTGGGGCTTTCTTTGCAGGAAGATTTTGAAAAACAGGTTGAATTTCTTTAGTAGATATATGGCTATACAGGTTATCTATTTCTTTAAATGAGCTTTGGTAGGTATTATCTTCAATAAATTTTTTCATTTAAGTTGTCAAACTTATTTTTATAAAGTTCTTGATACATATTAACTCCTTTAAAATATCAGAATCTGTAATGATATTATATCTCTTATTCCTGAGTTTGGTAACTGATATCTTCTCCCTCTTTGTTGTTGATGTTGCTGGTATTGTTGGTCTTCTTCTTCTCCTTCAGTCTGTGTAGAGGTTTTTCAATTTCATCGTTCTCAGGAACTGATTTTTTTTTTCACCGATTTTCTGTTTTCCATTTCATTGATTTCATTTCTGGTCTTTATTATTTCCTTTCTTCTGCTTAATTTGGGTATATTTTTCACTTAACGTATCTAGTTTCTTAAGGTTAAAGTTAGGTCATCGATTTGAGATCTTCTTTTATAATGCACAAGATTAATGCTGTACATTTCCCCCAACTAATACTTTAGTATAACTCCACAAATGTTGATACGTTCTGTTTACTTTTTCTTTAGTTCAATATATTTTATAGTTCCTTTTTCAGTTTCTTTAATGCATGGATTGTTAAAGGATAAGAGGGTGTGATCTAGAGGATTAATTTGAGATAAGACTTTGAGATACTGTCTCTGGAATGGGCAAAAAGGAGGTAAGGGAAGCGGCTGATAAGATGGTTGTGTGAGTGGAGAGAGGAGAGGAATTAGAAGGTGAGGTAATTCCTACCTGATCACTTTGTGTCTTTGGTGAAGACAGAGGTAAGGGCGTCTCCTGGGTGTAAGAACATAGGTAACTGAGTGTGGTAAAGAGCTGAAGCAATCTTTGTGGGAAATGACAATGAGAGAGAACTGCACAGAAAAATATCGAGGCATAGCTAAGGAAGAAGACGTGGAGTCACAGAAGTATGTTGTACGGTACTTTTTTCTTCTTTGCCTGGATGCCTGAGTACAGGTTCAAGCTCAGGATTTTAGAGGAAGCACAATGGAATGAGAAAGTCAAAGTTACTGATAAGAGAATATTTGAAGAGCTTAATTAAGGCTAGAAGAGGAAGGGAAATGAGGGCAGAAGGGAACTGATTGATCAGGGAAAATGGGTTCCTGGGGAAATGGGTCAAAAGACTAGTATTCTTTTTTTTTATGAAGTTGAAAAACAAGTTTAAAAGAGTTGACAGAACAGGAAGTTTAAGTAGGTTGTGTGGTCAGGTTGTGGGATATTGGTGATTAAGTTTTCATCAGTGAGGCAATTCTCTGGGACAAGTTTCTGGGTGTGGTTATATATGCCGGTGACAGAATTAGAGTAGAATCGAAGGTTATGAGATTGGGAAAGGCTAGGAACTGCGGGCAAAGGCATTTTATGGGCTTGCACAGAGATTATGAAACCACGCCAGTGACTGTAAGGCTAGGGTGGAGAGGAGAGTGTGAATCAGCCGCTGTTCATGCTTGGGGACGAATGTGAGGGGGTTGGTTGACGATCATGAAGGAAAAGGCGTTTAGGATTGAATAACTAGAAGACACAAGCCTGCAGAGGGTGCTGGCCCACCTCCAAGCCTCGTGTCAAGTGAGGCTTGCGAGACTAAAAGGCATCCTTAGAGACAGCTGCAGACGGAAGAGTACCTGGGAGAAGACCAGGCTCGAGTTCAGCAAAGGCCTAGTGGAAGATTCTCTTTTGGAGGATGAAAAATACACTGGATTTGATGATCGGGAAATGAGATTCTATAGGGAAAGCAGGAAGATCTGGGAGTGAATAGGAGATGATTAGTCATGGCAACAATTAGAACTTTCTGAAACTTTCTTCTTTAAATTCTGAATAATTTTCCAGGGTGATCTAAGTGTATTGGGAAGAACATTGGGTTTAGAGTCAAAGAGATCTGAAACCACATTTGAGCTCCACAATTTATTAGGTTTTAACATTTGGATCAGGGCATTTGGTTTTCCCTGATCCAAAAATTAGTCTAATGTTAAGGGTTAAAGGCAGGATAGTTGACTGGAGGGATGTATCTTTGAAACAGTGATTGAAAGTGTAGGGGGAGTAAGGCATGGTTGACCTCAAATTTCTAAAGGGAATTGTGATGTGAGGTTGCTTTAGTGTTGAAACTAATGTTGAACCTGCCTGCTTAACACCTCTTTCAACTCAGGGGAGTGTAACAGCATTCCATTTCAAATATTAGTGTGCTATTAAGTATTCTTCCTTCCTGATGATTAAGCTGTCTTTAGAGATTGTCCTGTGTGTTGTAGCTCCCAAAAAGCAAGGACAGTCCACTTGGTCTGTGATAAGGCCCATGTAGAAAGCATTGGTTCAGGGATATGTGGGCAGCCACAGAACTCCAGCTGAAACCCTGTTTAGCTGAATTCATCTGAATTCCCTGTGGAATCCCTGTGTCACATGATTGTACATCTTTCCATCCCTTTAACCAGCTCCCTATCAAGCCATCTGCCAAAGTAACCCTTGGACCCGTTTGGACGGGTCACAATATTGAGTGTATGAGGAGGAGCTCTACACCTTCCTTCCCTCAAGTGTATCAATAGAAACGTTTTCTTCATTGATGAGACTTCTCTGAATTGAGTTCTCCATTTTCCAGAGGAGTGAAGATTTCAAATTACACATTAAAAAAAAAATGTATTTATTTGGTTGCAGGGAGTTTAGTTGCATCATGCGGGATGTTTCCTTGCAGCTGTTAGCTGCGGCACGTGGGCTCAGTAGCTGTAGTGCACAGACTCAGTTCCTCAGCGGCACGTGGGATCTTTAGTTCTCCGACCAGTGACTGAATCCCCCAATTTGTAGTGTGGATTCTTAACCACTGGACCACCAGGGAAGCCCCTCAAATTACGCATTTTTGATTCCTGTCTATTCTGATGCATGTGAAAATAAAAAGATGCGTGGTCATCCCAAGTTGCTGCTTACCCGGCAAGAGGACCTTGGATCGATTGCTTTGCCTGTATATGCCTTCAGTTGGACACAGTTAATAACACAGGACTCACCTGGGTTGTTGTGACCTCTGTAGTTGATTTGCATGAAGGTCTTGGTCCAGAGCCTGGCATATAGCAGGAATTTAATAAATGGTGGATGTTATGTTAATTCAGAACAACATACCAGAATCATTCAGAGGTTTAACACACGTAAGCTCACTGCATCTTCACAACAGTTCTGTGAAATGACTATTAATGATGACACTTGACAGGTAAGGAAATGAAATTCAGTGTGATGTCCAAGGTGAAAACCTAATAAATTGTGGAGCTCAAATGTGGTTTCAGATCTCTTTGACTCTAAACCCAATGTTCTTCCCAATACACTTAGACCACCCTGGGAAATTATTCAGAGTTTAAAGAAGAAAGTTTCAAAAGTTCTAACTGTTGCCATGACTAATTGTAATCCCTACTATCAGGTATTTTTCTTGGGTCAGTCTCAAACCCCTTATGTATGAACTATAAGGAGTGTAATGTGTTAGCTGCTCAGTCGTGTCTGACTCTTTGCGACCCCGTGATCTGTCCATGGAATTCTCTTGGCAAGAATACTGAAGTGGGTTGCCATTCCCTTCTCCAGGGGATCTTCCTGACCCAGGGATCAAGCCCAGGTCTTCTGCACTGCAGGCAGATTCTTTACTTGTAAACTTACTTACAAACTGAGTAAGCATCTTACTCAGTTTTCAGAAGTACAAAGAGAGAGATGCATATGAAAGCTGATTTCCTAGACACGGAGAATTGTACGCAGAGCAGTTGTATGGTTTCTTACAGAGAGCTCAGCAATTAGTGTCAAATTAGATAATCAAAGCTGAGCTGAGGGAAGCCATAGTTGATTTGAAATATCAAGGGAGGAGTAGGAACAGTAAAAGTCAGAAATATCACAGAGTCACGTTTTTCCTGATTGAAGCACATCAGAATTCATTTAGTGAGCAGTGAACACAGGCTACCCACTGGGTTCCTTAATTATAACACCAGGGCCCTCTATAAAAACATGAGAGGAATGCCATTTCTGGCAGTTCATAGATCAGGCGATTTCGCTTTGCCTGTGGGGTGTACATTTTATTGCAGACCAGGTAGGGATTTGCTGGGCACGCAGACTCCCTCCATTCACTGAATCATCATACGTGACAAACTCCATATTACCTGTGGGTGATTATTAATAATCTGTAGCTCTTCAGAGGTTAACGATCTTCCCATCGCAAGCCTGAAGTATTGCTGTGTTTCTCATATCACCTTGTAGAACCATGGCCCTGAACTGAAGTTTTAAAGGAGATCTTGGAGATCATGGAGTTCCCTTTACAGTGTGAATGAATAAGCGAGAGGCTCAGGTTTAATGACTTTTCTGACCCTACATGGCCAGAGAATAGAAGGATTGAAACTGGAGGCTTTATCTTGATGAGGCAAACCAGTGTTATGCAGGGGGGCAGACTTTGGAGGTAGAGAAATGTTTTTGTTTCTTTTTTTGATGTGGAGAGAAGAACTTTAACTTTTTTTTCTTTTAAATTCTTTTATTTTTAACTGAAGGATACTTGCTTTACAGAATTGTGTTGGTTTCTGCCAAACATCAACATGAATCATTGCTTTGTCTGTAAAGGCTTCCAGGTGGCACAAGTGGTAAAGAATTTTCCTGCAATGCAGGAGACTCGAGCTGGATCCCCCTGGGTCAGGAAGACCCTGTGGAAAAGGGAATGGCAACCCACTTCAGTATTCTTGCCTGGGAAATCCTATGGAAGAGGAGCCTGGTGGGCTACAGTCCATGGGGTTGCAGAGAGTCAGACACAGTTGAGCACAGGCATACCTTGTTTGCAAAGTGTCTTAATATCTGCCTGGTGGGATGGCTGGATAATTAAATAAAGGCCTGTGCTTTGCAGAATGTCGGGTATGTGGGGTGTGCTAAATAAAGAATGGATTTTACAAATCTGCCTTTGAATTCTACAGTATCATATTTAAAATAAGAGACACTTTAAAAATTCATTTATTTTAATTGGAGGATAATTACTTGACCATATTGTGGTGGTTTTTGCCATACACTGACATGAATCAGCATGGGTGCACGTGTGTCCACCAATCCTGAACCCCCTTCCCACCTCCCTCCCCACCCCATCCCTCTGGGATGTCCCAGAGCACTGGCTTTGAGTACCCTGCTTCATGCATCAAACTTGCACTGGTCATCTATTTTACATATGGTAATATGTAAATTCTGCCGTATCATCCCACTCTCGCCTTCTCCCACACAGTCCAAAAGTCTGTTGTTTACACCTGTGTCTCTTTTGCTGCCTTGCATATAGGATCGTAGTTACTGTCTTTCTAAATTCCATATATATAGTGTTAATATACTGTATTGGTGTTTCTCTTTTTGACTTAACTTCATTCTATGTAATAGGCTCCAGTTTCATCCACCTCATTAGAAATACCTCAAATGTGTTCTTTTTTAATAGTTGAGTAATACTCCATTGTGTATGTGTACCACAGGTTTCTTATCCACTCATCTGCTGATGGAATCTAGGTGGCTTCCGTGTCATAACTATTGTAAAGGTGTTGCAATGAACATTGGGGTACACGTGTCTCTTTCTATTCTGGTTTCCTCGGTGTGTATGCCCAGCAGTGGGATTGCTGGGTCATATGGCAGTTCTATTTCCAGTGTTTAAGGAATCTCCACACTGATCTCCATAGCGGCTGTACCAGGTTGCATTCCCATCAGCAGTATAAGAAGGTTCCCTTTTCTCCACACCCTCTCCAGCATTTATTGTTTGTAGACTTTTTGATGGTGGTCTTTCTGACCAGTGTGAGGTGATACTTCATTGTGGTTTTGATTTGCCTTCCTCTAATAATGAGCAATGTTGAGCATCTTTTCATGTGTTTATTAGCCACCTGTATGCCTTCTTTGGAGAAATGTCTATTTAGTTCTTTGGCCCACCTTTTGATTGTACCTGAGTGAGCTAGTGCTCAGGGCAGGGGTAGGTGCCTACTTGGGGAGGAGAGAAAAATAGCATCTATTAATTGATTTTAGCAAAACAATTTCAAAAAAAATTTTTGCTTTATGTAGGAAAGAGGTATGAATCTCATTTTATGCTGTATTTTATATATTAGTTGTGTTTGAAAACATTTTGATTTTTGGAGATACCTCCAAATAAATTTTTATTGGAGTATAGTTACTTTATAATATGTGTTAGTTTCTGCTGTATAGCAAAGTGAATCAGTTATACATATACGTATATCCACTCTGTTTTAGATTTCCTTCCCATTTAGGCCACTTCAGATCATTGAGTAGGGTTGACATTTCCTACTTCAGGTAATCAGACCCCAATCCAGGAATTGAACCCATGTCTCTTGTGCTTCCTGCATTAGCAGGCAGATTCTTTACTGCTGTGCTACCTGGGAAGCCCTATCTGTTCTATACACAGTATCAGCTGTGTATATATGTCGATCCCAATCTCCCAATTCATCCCACTTCCGTCTCCCATCCCCTCCTTGTTTTTACATTTATTTCGATGTATCTCCAAAAATAAAAATATGTTCAAACACAACTAAGACATAAAATGTAGCATAAGATGAGATTCATTTCCTATTTCCTATATAGAGCAAAAAAATTTTTTGAAATTGTTTTGCTAAAGCCAGTTAGTAGATGCTGCCTTTCTTTCCTCCCCAAGTAGACATCTATCCCTGCCCTGAGCACTAGCCCACTTAGGGCTGGGGGAGGTGCACCTGGCGACCACCCCACCACTTGGCTCCCAGGGATCAATCTCACATTTTACAAATCAGAAAGTTGTTCTCCATATCTGTGATTCTATTTCTGCTTTGCGGATAAGTTCATCTGTACCATCTGTCTAGATTCCACATGTAGCGATATTATACAATATCTGCTTTTCTCTTTCTCACTTATTTCACTCTGTGTGACAATCTCTAGGTCCATTCATATCTGTGCGAATGGCACTATTTCACTCCTTTTTATGGCAGAGGAATATTACATTGTGTGTGTGTGTGTGTCCACACCACATCTTCTTTATCCACTCCTCTGTAGACGGGTGTTTAGGTTGCTTTCATGTCCAGGCTACTGTAAATAGTGATGCCATGAACACTGGGGTGCTTGCATCCTTTTGAATTATGGTTTTCTCTGGATACATGCCCAGGAGGGAATTGCTGGGTCATATCCTAGCTCTATTTTCAGTTTTTTTTTAAGGAACCGCCACAGTGTTTTCCATAGTGGCTGTACCATGTTACATTCCTAGCAACAGTATAGGAGGGTTCCCTTTTCTCCACACCCTCTCCAGCATTTACTGTTGTAGATTGTTTTGACGCTGGCCATTCTGACCGCTGTGAGGTGATACCTCATTGTAGTTTTGATTTGCATTTCTCTAATAATGAATGAGGGGTATCTCCTCACAGCTGCCCCTCCTGACCTTGAATGTGGAGTAGCTCCTCTCGGCCCTCCTGTGCCTGAGCAGCCACCGCTCCTTGGACGTGGGGTTGCTCCTTTCAAGGTCAGGAGGGGCAGCTGTGAGGAGATACCCCTCGTCCAAGGTAAGGAACAGTGGCTGCGCTTTGCTGGAGCAGCCGTGAAGAAATACCCCATGTCCAAGGTAAGAGAAACCCAAGTAAGATGGTAGGTGTTGCGAGAGGACATCAGAAGGCAGATACACTGAAACCATAATCACAGAAAACTACCAATCTGATCACACAGACCACAGCCTTGTCTAACTCAATGAAATTAAGCCATGCCTTGTGGGGCCACGCAAGATGGACAGGTCATGGCGGAGAGGTCTGACAGAATGTGGTCCACTGGAGAAGGGAATGGCAAACCACTTCAGTATTCTTGCCTTGAGAACCCCATGAACAGTATGAAAAGGCAAAATGATAGGACACTGAAAGAAGAACTCCCCAGGTCAGTAGGTGCCCAATATGCTACTGGAGATCAGTGGAGAAATCACTCCAGAAAGAATGAAGGGATGGAGCCAAAGCAAAAACAGTACCCAGCTGTGGATGTGACTGGTGATAGAAGCAAGGTCCAATGCTGTAAAAAGCAATATTGCATAGGAACCTGGAATGTTAGGTCCATGAATCAAGGCAAATTGGAAGTGGTCAAACAAGAGATGGCAAGAGTGAATGTCGACATTCTAGGAATCAGCAAACTAAAATGGACTGGAATGGGTGAATTTAACTCAGATGACCTTTTTATCTACTACTGCGGGCAGGAATCCCTTAGAAGAAATGGAGTAGCCATCATGGTCAACAAGAGTCCAAAATGCAGTACTTGGATGCAATCTCAAAAATGACAGAATGATCTCTGTTCGTTTCCAAGGCAAACCATTCAATATCATGGTAATCCAAGCCTATGCTCCAACCAGTAATGCTGAAGAAGCTGAAATCGCATGGTTCTGTGAAGGCCTACAAGGCCTTTTAGGACTAACACCCCCAAAAGATGTCCTTTTCATTATAGGGAACTGGAATGCAAAAGTAGGAAGTCAAGAAACACCTGGAGTAACAGGAAAATCTGGCCTTGGAGTATGGAAAGAAGCAGGGCAAAGGCTAATAGACTTTTGCCAAGAGAATGCACTGGTCATAGCAAACACCTTCCAACAACACAAAAGAAGACTCTACATATGGACATCACCAGATGGTCAACATGGAAATCAGATTGATTATATTCTTTGAAGCCAAAGATGGAGAAGCTCTATATAGTCAGCAAAAACAAGACCAGGAGCTGACTGTAGCTCAGATCATGAACTCCTTATTGCCAAATTCAGAATTAAATTGAAGAAAGTGGAGAAAACCACTAGATCATTCAGGTATGACCTAAATCAAATCCCTTATGATTATACAGTAGAAGTGAGAAATAGATTTAAAGGACTATATCTGATAGAGTGCCTGATGATCTATGGACGGAGGTTTGTGACATTTTAGAGGAGACAGGGATCAAGACCATCCCCATGGAAAAGAATGCAAAAAAAGCAAAAAGGCTGTCTGAGGAGGCCTTACAAATAGCTGTGAAAAGAAGAGAAGCGAAAAGCAAAAGAGAAAAGGAAAGATGTAAGCATCTGAATGCAGAGTTTCAAAGAATAGCAAGGAGAGATAAGAAAGCCTTCTTCAGCGATCAATGCAAAGAAATAGAGGAAAACAACAGAATGGGAAAGACTTGCCATTTCCTCAAGAAAATTAGAGATACCAAGGGAACATTTCATGCAAAGATGGGGTCGATAAAGGACAGAAGTGGTATGGACCTAACAGAAGCAGAAGATATTAAGAAGAGGTGGCAAGAATACACAGAAGAACTGTACAAAAATCTTCACGACCCAGAAAATCATGATGGTGTGATCACTCATCCGGAGCCAGACATCCTGGAATGTGAAGTCAAGTGGGCCTTAGAAAGCATCACTACGAACAAATCTAGTGGAGGTGATAGAATTCCAGTGGAGCTGTTTCAAATCCTGAAAGATGATGCTGTGAAAGTGCTGTGCTTAATATGCCAGCAAATTGGGAAAACTCAGCAGTGGCCTTAGGACTGGAAAAGGTCAGTTTTCATTCCAGTTCCAAAGAAAGGCAATGCCAAAGAATGCTCAAACTACTGCACAATTGCACTCATCTCACATGCTACTAAAGTAATGCTCAAAATTCTCCAAGCCAGGCTTCAGCAACACGCGAACCATGAACTTCCAGATGTTCAAGCTGGTTTTAGAAAAGGCAGAGGAACCAGAGATCAAATTGCCAACATCCGCTGGATCTTGGAAAAAGCAAGAGAGTTCCAGAAAAACATCTATTTCTGCTTTATTGACTATGCCAAAGCCTTTGACTGTTTGGATCACAATGAACTGTGGAAAATTCTAAAAGAGATGGGAATACCAGACCACCTGACCTGCCTCTTGAGAAATCTATACGCAGGTCAGGAAGCAACAGTGAGAACTGGACATGGAACAACAGACTGCTTCCAAATAGGAAAAGGAGTACGTCAAGGCTGTATATTGCCACCCTGCTTATTTAACTTATGTGAAGAGTACATCATGAGAAACGCTGGGCTGGATGAAGCACAAGCTGGAATCAAGATTGCCGGGAGAAATATCAGTAACCTCGGATGTGCAGATGACACCACCCTTATGGCAGAAAGTGAAGAGGAACTAAAAAGCCTCTTGATGAACAAGAGGAAAGTGAAAAAGTTGGCTTAAAGGTCAACATGCAGAAAACTAAGATCATGGCATCTGGTCCCATCACTTCATGTGAGATAGATGGGAAACAGTGGAATACAGTGTCAGACTTTATTTTGGGGGGCTCCAAAATCACTGCAGATGGTGATTGCAGCCATGAAATTAAAAGATGCTTACTCCTTGGAAGGAAAGTTATGACCCAACCTAGATAGCATATTTCAAAAGACATTACTTTGCCAACAAAGATCCATCTAGTGAAGGCTGTGGTTTTTCCAGTGGTCATGTATGGATGTGAGAGTTGGACTGTGAAGAAAGCTGAGTGCCGAAGAATTGATGCTTTTGAACTGTGGTGTTGGAGAAGACTCTGGAGAGTTCCTTGGACTGCAAGGAGCTCCAACCAGTCCATCCTAAAGGAAATCAGTCCTGGGTGTTCATTGGAAGGACTGATGCTGAAGCTGAAACTCCAATACTTTGGCCACCTCATGCAAACAGTTGACTCATTGGAAAAGACCCTGATGCTGGGAGGGATTGGGGGCAGGAGGAGAAGGGGACGACAGAGGATGAGATGGCTGGATGGCATCAGTGATTTGATGGATATGAGTTTGAGTGAACTCTGGGAGATGGTGATGGACAGGGAGGCCTGGCGTGCTGTGATTCATGGGGTCGCAAAGAGTCGGACACGACTGAGCGACTGAACTGAACTGTATAATTACTGATGTTGAACATCCTTTCATATTGGCAATCAGTGTGTCTTCTTCAGAGAAATGTCCGTTTAGATATTTCCGCTATAAAATACATGTGCTCCTCTTTCTTGGTATTTCCAGCTGAGCTCATTGCCCTTACTCACAAACTCAAGCCAACCCAGGTTATGGGCATAACACTTGCAGCTCTTCGTGGGGTAGATTTAGGAAGCCCTGCGAGAGTCTTGCTCTCATCTGCCCATCTGCCTCACCTGTTTCCTTCTTTCAGTCTGAACCTCACACGTGCCTGCCATCCTGTTGGTCTGCTGTGCTTGAGAGACTGGTACTTCCAGCTCTGCGCCTCATTCCTCTCTGAGCATTCATGTTTCCCTGGTTTTCCTGTTCATCTCTCACCTCAGCGTCTTTGGCTCAACCATACCCTGGTTGTACTTTAATCAGTGTTTCTCTGCAGCCTCAGCAAGGTCCAGCTAATTAGCTGTAGCCAATTCTAGTAGTTGCAAATGTACCCTTAGGTCCTTACAAGTTTTTCTGCAGCTCTCCCAGGCCCAGGTAGAACTAGGTATCTAGAAATGTCAAGTGCTAGAGGGCTGTGGAATTTCATGATCACATTTGGGCCATGGGCTGCCACAAGGAGTTACTCTGTTCTGTGCAAGAATGGGGAGGGACCAGGCACTTTTCTTCCTGGGTCATCTGGGCTTCTGGCTTTTCTCTCTTATGACTCAGGGGTTGATGTTCAGTGGAAATCTATTTAAACAACCTCAGAAAATCTGGCTGGGGTCTGTTGTCATTCCTGTCTTCCCCAGTTCTAGACGGGGAGCAGGGGTTGGCATGGGTCCTTGTCCCTTTTAACAGAGGATTCACACCACCCCTTTCTGATTGACATTCACTGTACCTTTATGGTTGATTTCTCAAATGAGATCACCTCTTAAAATTTTTTCTGGCTGTGCCACAGGGCATGCAGGATCTTATTAATAGTTCCCTGACCAGGGCTGGAACCAGTGCCCCCTTCAACTGAAGCAGAGTCTTAACCCCTGGATTGCTAGGGAAGTCCTGAGGTCTCCTCTTAATCTCACATATGGTTTAAACTTAGAGGAGTGAACTAATTCTGTGCCCTTGCTATTCACTCTTTTGAACTTGATCTTAGGCAGTCAGCTGTTGAGATCGAAGAAAAGTTATTTTCATACTGTCAGCCTAGAGATTTGACAAGCTTTCTACAAGATACCAAACATCCAATACACAAAGCTTTTGCGATTTTGGCTCAATACATATACAAGGTTGTAAATGCTATGAACCATTACAAAACTACCCTACTTTGTTTATATTAAAAAAATAAAAATCCTTATAGGTTACCTTTTTTCCTTCATTCAAAATGGTAATAGTTTTAATGAGTCCCATAGTTGGCAGTGGGGGGTGGTTATTGGCAATTGAAAATATCTAGTTTGTTGAATAAAAGAAAGTTAATAAGAAATGTGTGTTGCTTTTCAACCACTAATGTTAATCTCCAGGCATATTTGAGTAGCAGCAACATAGTACTGCTTATTCTAAGCTTTCACTGATTCTAACTCTCAGGTTGAATCACTTGAACCCTAGAGATTAGGGTTGCTTATCATTGCTGGAGACTCTTGTCTTTCCTTACTCTACTCTCTCTTGCCAGGATTATGGGGAACACTGACACTGCTTTGCTGAAATTCCAATGAGGCAATATCTTATAAAAACGATCATGCGAGGTATAAGACTGACTAGTAAAAGGGCAGGGTTACAGGCTTTTAAAAACCACTGCGATTCATAGTTATCCTACAATTCATTGTTCATTATTTTTTTTCTGATTGGAGGGAGTATTAAGACTGGGACTTCAAAATCATTGTTGGCCCAGGGTAGCCAGTAAGGCAGTAAGATTGCAAGTGTTCTACAGGGTGGCCAAAACATAAGGGTAAAAGACAGCCATGTCTTTTCCTGGTTTTGATTGGTTTGTAGTCACTCCAGATTCATAAGCACATTGTCTAAGCTTGCTTTTTCAAAGTCCCATTAATCTTTGCTAATGGTTCATCTCCTGCTTCCAAACATGCCCTCACCCCACGCTCTGCCCGTGCTCAGCAACTCTAAAGCATATTCTTTTCTCAATTCAAGAGAATCGGAATGGAGGATTCCCAAGTTGGTGCTTGTTCAGGAGCTTTTCAAAATGAGTCATTAGAGTGGGGATTTGTTGTGGATGATGGGTCAGGTAATTATCTGAAGTTATCTAGTGTCAGAACTCAGATCTTTGCATAGAATTCAAGCCCAGGCCCTGACACAAAAGCCTGTCATTTGGGAGTGATCAAAATGATGTCGCCTGTTCTCTCTCCTTAATCCTTTTGGAATGTCTCTCTCCCCAGCTAACCTTCCCTGTTATTCCAAAGGTGACTTGGGGGTAAGACTGAAGTCCATGAGCTGAGGACTGAATACAGAGCTCCATTTCCACCCATCTTTAATACCCATCTTTAATACCCGATGGGTCTGAATACCCATCTTTAATCTCTTTTCTCTCAAATGGCAAGGACATCAATCTGGTTAGCCCTGAGGTTAAACGATTTGTCCAAGTGGCCACATGAGTCACTCCCAGACCATGCACTGTAAGTTGTCTCCGGCCCAAATCTCTAAAGAATTGATCACCTATTTTTTTTTTTTTTTGAAATAGGGGTTTAGTTTTAGGATGGTTTCTTTCTTTTCATTTTTAGCAGATGCTATGGTTGAGTCCTTGGTGAGTTCAAGCTGTCACCCCCTGTTTGGCTGGCAGGAGTGCCTTGCGTTCAATAACTTTCATGTCTGAATGGCCCCAAATAGAACCTCGGCCCTGGAACTGTTCCTAGTTTGAAAAGTTTAGCTTGTCAGATTAGATTTACACTGGCTGAATTAAAGTTTATGGGAAGTAATCCAAGACAACCAAATGAGGGCATTTCTCCCAAATGATTATGATGATTAGAGGAGAGAAATAAATAAAGAATTTATCTGGAAGTGAGTTGAGCTGAGGGAGAGAAAGAAAGCATCAGAAAGAAAAGGGCCTGAGAAACTAGCAAGAGCGGGTTTCCCCTGTGATTTGAGTGTTCACACTTTATTTGTGCAGGTGAGAACAAAAGGACTAAGGAAAACATCTTCCTCTTTTCATCTCCCAGACATGCAGAGGGTCCCAGATACACTCCTTTGAAGAATCCCTAATACTTCTCCCACCCTTTTCAGGTAATTGTGCTAAGTACTTTACCTGTCTCATTTAATCCTGTCTGCATCCCTTTGAGGACAGTGGATCAGTATCCCCGTTTGGAAGACACAAGGCTAAGGTTTATAGAAGTTAAATCGCGCAAAGTCCCATGTCCAAGGAAAAGTGGGGCTTTGAACTCATTCCTGCCTGATTTCGGACTCTATGCTCATAAGCGTGTTCAGCGCTGTCTACATTCTTGGCAAGGGACGTCAGTCCTGGGCTCCTTTCATGACCAGTCCAGGGACCGTCAAGTGACAGGTTAGCTCTGGGTCAGCAAGGTGACGGAGACGTCCGCCTAAAATACGCCATTCACCAGGCCAGTCCTTTCACTAGCGTGTAGTAAACTTATATTTTCCTTCAAATATTTTTTGTACAGGGTTAAAGAAAAGTTATCAACATAAATAGGATTATAGAAGAGAACATTTTAGTAGTTTAGTATCAGTCTGTTAATCATCAAGTATCTCCTAATGTCATGCTCCGTTGTAAAAGGTGCACAGGATTGAAATGGTGTCTTGATGCCACATCTGGGTCCTTGACCAAGAACTTATAAGCTCCAGACGACATCAGACTATTAAGGGTCCAGAAGCATAAGCTTCCGTGCCAAGTGCTTTGATTCTGAGTGTTAAGGATGCTCGGGGAAGGGGATGGTTTGTGTGGACCTTTAATGTGCTGTTTTGAAGAACGTAGAACTGCTGTGTCTTAGAGAATTGAAAGAATTTACTAATAGAAAGTAGAAGGATACACAATGGATATTACTCAGCCGTTAAAAAGAATTCATTTGAAGCAGTTCTGATGAGATGGATGAAACTGGACCCGATTATACAGAGTGAAGTAAGCCAGAAAGAAAAACACCAATACAGCATACTAACACATATACATGGAATTTAGAAAGATGGCAATGATGACCCTGTATGCGAGACAGCAAAAGAGACACAGATGTGTAGAGCGGACTTTTGGACTCAGAGGGAGAGGGAGAGGGTGGGATAATTTGAGAGAATGGCATTGAAACATGTATACTATCATGTAAGAAACGAATCGCCAGTCTATGTCCGATGCAGGATACAGGATGCTTGGGGCTGGTGCACGGGGATGATCCAGAGAGATGGTATGGGGTGGGAGGTGGGAGGGGGGTTCAGGATTGGGAACACATGTACACCCGTGGTGGATTCATGTCAATGTATGACAAAACCAATACAGTATTGTAAAGTAAAATAAAGTAAAAATAAAAAAAAAAGAAAATAGAAGGAAACGAGGCACTGAAGAGAAAAGCGGTGAGTATTATTTATTACGTGCTGATTACAACTGCAGTGGTAAACAGGATATAAAAGGAGGGGACTGCTAGAAATATCGGGGCGGGCTTTTATTGCATATAACAATGTGTGCCAAATCAGCTCGTCATCTGTGGTATCAATATCAGGCAGGTGGATGGTGCATGTCAAATTCAGTTTTGTGTGCTGTTCGCAAAATGTTTGTGTTTAAATTCTTAGAGAGCAATGTCTACTGTGTTAACCCATTGGATTATTGTGAGGTGATTTTTCTACCAGCCACTTCTCATGCAAAATGTGAAGTTTGTTTCCTTGCATCAACCAATTCCCCGCTCTCAGGATACTACCTGGGTCCCCTACAAATCGCTTCGTTTCTGACACCAACCACCCAGGGTTAGCACAGACCCCGCAGGTTAAGAGCTTGGTCCAACAGGACTAGCAGAGTGGGTCCCCTGCCCACTTGCAGGTGCCAGCCTCAAGTCTCAGGCTTCCTGTGCGTCTGTGCTTCTGACCAGCTGGCTGCAAACTGGACGTTCCTGTGACACGCTTCTCAGGTTTGCCCATTTGCTGTAATATCTCACAGCATTCAGGGAAACACTTTACTAACAGGATCCTCTGTCCATGGGGATTCTCCAGGCAGGAAACCTGGAGTGGGTTGCCATGCCTTCCTCCCCACCCAGGAGCTGAAGAGATTCCCCGGAGATCCCCACAGCGGATCTTCCGCACCCAGGAACTGAACCTGCATCTTCTGCCTGGCAGGCAGATTCTTTACCACTAGCGCCACCTGGGAAGCCCCTTACTTAGTGCTACCCGTTTATTGTAAAGGAGATAAATGAACAACGGGAGGATGAGGGATAAAGGCTAAGGACTAGAAGAATCTGGAGCACAGGAGCTCTGTTTCTGTGAAGTTGGGGAGCACCACCCGTCTCGCACATGAGAGTGTGTGCCAACTCAGAAGCACCCTGAACCCTGTCACTTAGGAGGTTCTATGGCAGTTCCCCTGTGTAGACATGATGATTAAATCCTGGACACTTAGGAGGTTCTATGGCAGTTCCCCTGTGTAGACATGATGATTAAACCATTGACCATTGGTGACTGAACTCAATCTCCAGCTCCTTTTCCATCCCCAGAAGTCTAGGATGGGACTGAAAGTTCAAGCTTCCAATCAGGACTTGGTCTTTCTGCTAACCAGTCCCCATCCTGAAGCTATCTAGGACCCCCTCAGCCAAGAGTTATCTCATACCAAAAATACCCTTATCATTCAGGGAATTCCAGGTGTTTCGGGAACTCTGTGTCAGGAACATGCGGAAAAGACCAAATATAGATTTCTTATTGTATCACAGTATCACAGTTCTCTAGGCATGAAACTACGTTTTCTTGAACAAAACACAACTATAGATTACGATCATATCGGGGCAATATCAGGCAGGTGCCTGCTGGTTTGGCAGGGTCATGGAAGCCTGTGGCAGCTCCCCCATTGGTTGGGGTGGCAAATAATGGGCCTCAGGAATCTCTTAGTGAAGCTCCATTCAGACAGATTAATTCTTTTCTCTAAGTGTGCTCCTTGGAGAAGGAAATGGCAACCCACTCTTGTATTTTTGCCTGGATAATACCATGGACAGAGGAGCCTTGTGGGCTACAGTCCATGGGGTCGAAAGGGCTGGGCATGACTGAGTGACTGAGCAGGCACGCATATGCTCCTACTGCTTTCCATGCACAGCTGTTTTATATCCTCTAAGGGAGCAGAGAGAGAAGGTAAAAGTTTTGTTACCTTTTATGACCTAGCCTTAGAAGTCACACAGCATCTTTTCCATGGTATTATTTTGGTCGAGGCAGCTAAAGGTCTGCATAGGCTCAAGAAAAAGGAAAATGCACCTCTTGATGGAGAATGTTAACATCGTGTTTTAAGAAGAGCGTATAGGATATATGGTCATCTTTAGGAAACATGATTGTCCCCAATATGGAAAGCATGGAACCACATAAAGTGTTCACAAACATTAACTACTATTAGTATTGCTAAATAAATGTTTCCATAAGAGTAAATCAATATATGTGCCTTTGGCTAGAGCTTCTTTCTGTGGTTAAATCATTATTTACTTGTGAATTTTAAGTTTGAGCTTATCTTATTTTTACCTACCTGCTACTTGCATGGATTCCTTGAAACTGAGAATTTTTAGATTTTATGTTTATTTTGAAATCATTTCAAACTTAGCAGAAATTTTAATAATAGTACAAAGAACTCTCTAAACGCACCTGGATTGACCTGCTTTAATATTTTTGCTTCATTTACCTTTACTGTCTCTCTTGTTGTCTACCTTTATTTCTCTACTATTTTAGAGTTCGTTTCAGACATCATACCCCTTTATCCCGTATAGAATGATAGTACCATCATCACTTTCTAGACATTTAACATACACTATATTCAAATCTTGACATTTGTCCTAATAATGCTTTTATATCAATTTATTTTCTCCCTGAACCAGGATCCAATCCAGGACCTCAGACTATATTTTAATCTCCTACATTTGAAACAATTCCTCAGTTTGGTCTTTTATGACATTGCTTTTCTTTAATTTTTCCTTTAGGTGTACAAACCAGATGCTTGGGTAGAAACTGCCTTCTATGCTATTTAGTTGAATTAATGGATTCTTATTTTTTGTTAAGTATGTTATAATCCAGTACCACCCTTATGGCAGAAAGCAAAGAACTAAAGAGCCTTTTGATGAAAGTGAAACAGGAGAGTGAAAAAGTTGGCTTAAAGCTCAACATTCAGAAAACAAAGATCATGGCATCTGGTCCCATCACTTCATGGCAAATAGATGGGAAAACAACGGAAACAGTGACAGACTTTATGTTTTGGGGCTCCAGAATCACTGTAGATGGTGAGTGCAGCCATGAAATGAAAAGACACTTGCTCCTTGGAAGAAAAGCTATAACCAACCTAGACAGCATATTAAAAAGCAGAGACATTTCTCTGCCAACAAAGGTCTGTCTTGTCAAAGCTATGGTTTTTCCAGTAGTCATGTATGGACATGAGAGTTGGATTATAAAGAAAACTGAGCACCAAAGAATTGATGCTTTTGAACTATGGTATTGGAGAAGACTCTTGAGAGTCCCTTGGACTGCAAGGAGATCCAACCAGACTATCCTAAAGGAAATCAGTCCTGAATGTTCACTGGAAGGACTGATGCTGAAGCTGAAACTCCAATACTTTGGCCATCTGATGGGAAGAACTGACTCATTTAAAAAGACCCTGATGCTGGGAAAGATTGAAGGCGGGAGGAGAAGGGGATGACAGAGGATGAGATGGTTGGATGGCATCACCAACTCAATGGACATGAGTTTGAGTAGGCTTTGAGTTGGTGATGGACAGGGAGGCCTGGAGTGCTGCAGTCCATGGGGTCGCAAAGAGCCAGATATGACTGAGTGACTGAACTGACTATCAGTTCATTTATTTTGAAGCTCTAATTGTCCCAGATTAGGTCAGTGAAAGTGAAGTCGCTCAGTCGTGTCCGACTCTTTGCGACCCTGTGGGCTGTAGCCCACCAGGCTCCTCCGTCCATGGGATTCTCCGGGCAAGAATACTGGAGCGGGTTGCCATTTCCTTCTCCAGGGGATCTTCCCGACCCAGGGACTGAACCCCGGTCTCCTGCATTGCAGGCAAACGCTTTAACCTCTGAGCCACCAGGGAAGCGGCTCCTGAGTCTTTCTGACCTATCTCTTCTATCAGTCTGTTTGGGCTGCCATGACAAAATACTACAGGCTAGATGGCTTAAGTAGTAGCAGAAACGTCTTTCTCACATCTCTGGAGGCTGGGAATTCCCGGTGCTGGTCTATTTGGCTCCTCATGAGAGCTCTCTTCCTGGCTCACAGATGGCTGCACTTGCTCTCAATCCTGATGTTATGGAAAGAGAAATCTAGCATCTCTTTATCTTCTTCTAAGGTCACAAGCCCTATTGGATTAGGGTCCTGTCCTCATGACATCATCTAACCTTCATCAGCTTCTCATAGACCCTAGCTCCAAATGCAGTTACCTTGGGGGTTAAGGCTTCAGCATATGATTTATGAAGGGACACAGACTTGCTTTCAGTCTGTAACGTCTCCTATCATTTATTTGGAGTACTTCCTTCCCTTTTAGGATAACAATATATTGTAAATGCTTCTTGTGTTTCTTTGTCCCAGCCTTCCTTCCTCTAAGTTCTGGTTCCATTTAGCAAGGAATGGTCCTTAGAAACAAGATCTGCAGGGAAGCATTTGTGCAGATCATCTAATGTTGAGACTCTTCAGACACACACAAAAAATAGTGTGTATTGTAAAGGAGTTAGAAAACCTTTCTTGAATTAGGAAGTATGAAGACATTGGGGTACTTCCCTACGCTTGTCTTAAATGTTCTCCTCTTGTTGCTCTTCAGTCACTAAGTTGTGTCTGACTCTTTGCAACTCCATTTTCTGTGGCATGCCAGGCTTCTCTGTCCTCCACTAACTCCTGGAGTTTGCTCAAGTTCATGTCCATTGAGTTGGTAATGCTGTCTAACCATCTCAGCCTCTGCTGCCCTCTTCTCCTTTTGCCTTCAGTCATTCCTAGCATCAGGGTATTTTCCAGTGAGTCGGCTCTTTGACTCATGTTCTATATACAGTATTATTTTTACATCCAGTCAATTGCAAAGCAATAATATGAGAGCCATATGCCTAGGCTTCATGAACCGAGGCTCTGTTGAGTCCTGAGTCAGGAGAGTAGAGGAATTGAGAGCTAGTAAGAAGTCAGGATGCCGGAAGAGGGTACAGAAATTGTGGGGCACCCACTTTTCAGAAAACTTGTAGGAATCAGCAGACAAACAGCCCCATTTTGAAATAACGACTGTACCATCTAAACTTAACCAGTCATAAAGCTCAGTTGACACTCCAAGGCCAATATGGCCTCAGAGACCGTTTGTAGTTTTTGACTTAAGCTCCATCTCAAAGATCCAGCTTCTCAGTGTAGGATCAGATTTCCCTGCCTTGCACTGAACTTGGATAATCTTTGTCCATCCTACATCTTTATATTTCTTATCTTTGCTGATTACTTGGGGCGAGGACTTGGTAGGGGCAAAAGGAACCCTGGCACTGATACTCACTTATTATACACCGTTAGATAACTAATGGACTTACTGTGTGAACCCAAGTCCCTTCTCCTTTCTGTTCTTCCATTTCCTATGGGTAGAATGAGAGGCTAAGTCTAAATTAGGTCTAAATTCTTTTCTAGCTTTCAAGTTCTCTGAAACCTTCCCTGCCTAAAATCTTTAAAGTGTGAATTAAACTTGCAGATGAAGATAAATTAGCAGAGGAGCTGAGTGCCTTACAGACTTACAGTCTTCAGAGCCCCAGCAAGCCTGCTTATTGGAGTGTGCTTTCTTTTTACAGCTGTGAAGAGAGGAATCAGCACACCAGCTATAACTTCATATGACTAATGGTAACCATGGCGACCACTAAATATTCCTTCCAGGCCTTGCATCTGCACAGCTCAGTGAAGCAGAGGAAATAAACATTGCTGCTTTGAAAAATGATAAAAATAATCTGAACGAGTGACAGGCTTGGAAGGAAAGGAGAGATCTCAAATGTGAAGGTCAAGTCATTTCATCTCATTATCTCTCAGGCCTTTGTCTAATCTCAGGAGGCATTTGATGCCAGCTGAATGGATAGGTCATAGGCCCACGGGATGGAGAATGAGACTTCTGAGGCCCTTGACTAATTTTCAGAGAAGCTTCTGGGGTTCTGACAATACTTGCTGGGTTGGTGTGATGACCCCTATGTTGAAACGCTGAAAATGAACATTAAGGCCACTACAAGAGGCCCAGGGGCTATGGTAGTTCTTGATGTCAGGGCATCTTAGTGGTTTAAGGACAAAGTAACGAGACTGGCCAAGGTCAAATGACAATCAGGGAGCAAGAATAGAGACAAGACAAAGGGACCTCCCAAGCCCAACAGATTAGACAAGGAGAATGGGTGATGGGTCAGCATCATCTTGGTAGAACAGGGGACAAGCTCCAGAAAGACTAATGCCACGAGACATCCCAGGAGAGTCTCCTAGGAAACATAAATGAGTGGGTTACTGTAGAAGGGGGTAGGGTCTCTGAGAAACTGGAGAGCCTATGGCCTGTCTCAAGAGGGCAGCCTATTGTTGCCATGGCAGATCCAGAGCTCCCATTTCTCAAGAGAGGCTTTAAATCTGGATTTTTGAAAAAATAATTAAATTTCTTAATTTAATTGTGTGTACGGGCTGCCATTTTGCATCCTTTGAAATTGCAGTCCCATTTTGAAAATGAAAATAGGAAATGCTAGGGAAATGGGATTCTGTATAATGATCATGAGACCATGAACATTCCAAATCCAGTCAGGTTGGGCTGGGTCTGTAATGTCAGGGAGGTCTGTGTGGGATGCTCTTAGAAGTTGGCATTGCAGGAATTACAGTGTGCTTGGTTTGGAGACAGAATGTGTCAACAGATGGAAGCGATCTGAACGGCAGGTTTAAAAGGGGTCTGGAGGGACACTGCTGCAGTCTGTCTCCGGCACCAGGGGCTGGGCGCGCCTTTCCCAGCCAGTGGTGAGTTAGTCTTTCTGCAGTGATTTCCCACGGTTCCTCGCCCCTACTATATTCACCTGAATTCCAGTAGACACATTAGCTCTAAGAACTCTGCCTGGAGCCTGTCCTATGCTTTAGGCTACTGTGGAGTCTTCGCATAAGTCATAAACACAAGGTGGGGAGTGAGGGGACAGGGAGCGCAAGCAGACCGCCTGACAGAGGACAGAAGCCGACATACGTAGGACTGACTACCGTTCCGTCCGCTGCGTCACCCCACGGGGCACTAGTCTGGGTCAGGTCAGTTTAGTCGCTCAGTCGTGTCTGACTGTTTGGGACCCCATGAATCGCAGCACACCAGGCCTCCCTGTCCATCACCAACTCCTGGAGTTCACTCAGACTCACGTCCATCGAGTCCGTGATGCCACCCAGCCATCTCATCCTCGGTTGTCCCCTTCTCCTCCTGCCCCCAATTCCTCCCAGCATCAGAGTCTTTTCCAATGAGTCAACTCTTCGCATGAGGTGGCCAAAGTACTGGAGCTTCAGCTTTAGCATCATTCCTTCCAAAGAAATCCCAGGGCTGATCTCCTTCAGAATGGACTGGTTGGGTCTCCTTGCAGTCCAAGGGACTCTCAAGAGTCTTCTCCAGCACCACAGTTCGAAAGCATCAATTCTTCAGCGCTCAGCTTTCTTCACAGTCCAACTTTCACATCCATACGTGACCACAGGAAAAACCATAGCCTTGACTAGATGGACCTTAGTCGGCAAAGTAATGTCTCTGCTTTTGAATATGCTATCTAGGTTGGTCATAACTTTTCTTCCAAGGAGTAAGCATCTTTTAATTTCATGGCTGCAGTCACCATCTCCAGTGATTTTGGAGCCCCCCAAAAAGAAAGTCTGACACTGTTTCCACTGTTTCCCCGTCTATTTCCCATGAAGTGATGGGACCAGATGCCATGATCTTTATTTTCTGAATGTTGAGCTTTAAGCCAACTTTTTCGCTCTCCTCTTTCACTTTCATCAAGAGGCTTTTGAGTTCCTCTTCACTTTCTGCCATAAGGGTGGTGTCATCTGCATATCTGAGGTTATTGATATTTCTCCCGGCAATCTGGATTCCAGCTTGTGTTTCTTCCAGTCCAGCGTTTCTCATGATGTACTCTGCATAGAAGTTAAATAAGCGGGGTGACAATATACAGCGTTGAGGTACTCCTTTTCCTATTTGGAAGCAGTCTGTGGTTCTATGTCCAATTCTAACTGTTGCTTCCTGGCTTGCATACAGATTTTTCAAGAGGCAGGTCATGTGGTCTGGTATTCCCATCTCTTTCAGAATTTTCCTAGTCTCGGTAGTGGGTAACAAAACTTAGCACTTGGGCTCCAGTAGGGAGCAGTAGATTCTTTTGCCCTTTTGAAAAGCACAATTATTTTCCAGATTACAGAATTATTATAGGAAAATCTGAAAACTGGAAAGAAAAAGCTTCTAATCATATCACGAAATAGAGATGAAGAGGTAGTTCACAGATAAGAGAGACCGGTCAATAAAATGTCTTGTGGGAAATTACTTTGGTACCATCCCAGAGAGTTATTATAGAAGTCATGAAACAGAAAGACTTATAGATTCACTTAATATGCTGGAATAATGTAGCTCATTGAATCAGTTTAAAAGCGAGTGAGAAGCAGTCAGAGGGAACAGTGCACCCAGGGCAGGCGCACGTGGGCAGAAGGCCCACAGACCCTGCAGCCCTTGCGGCAGTCTCTGTGTGTCCTGACTGTCTGCCACACCTGAGGCCATGTGCACCTGAGGGCCAGAGTTTCAGGGAAGCAAGGGGGTTCAGAGGGCTCCCTTGGGGGCTCAGACAGTGAAGAATCTCCCTGCAATGCAGGAGACCCAGGTTCAACCCCTGGGTCAGGAAGATCGCCTGGAGAAAGGAATGGCTACCCACTCCAGTATCCTTGCCTGGAGAATCCCATGACAGGGAAGCCTGGTGGGCTACAGTCCATGGGGTTGCAGAGATTCAGACATGACTGATTGACTAACACACACACACACGTTCAGGCAGATGGAAGATGCTTAGAACCAGCACAGATTTCCTCTCTGGGAAAGATGCAGTGGCGGGTATACTGAGTGCAGCTGCCTGCTAACCTGATGAGCACTTTGTGTATTTTCTAGGCAGAGGATAGGTGGGCCTAAATGGAGTGATAATGGTCATCACCAGTGTGTGGATAATTTAGGGATGACATGGCCATCAATCTGGAAATGACATCTGTACCTTATTACAATAATACTCAAGGTTTACTTGCGTAGCATTTGAGCCATTGACACTGGTGGTGGTGGTGGTGGGCATCCTGCCCAAATTTTGGAAACTCTTAACTCTACCAAACAGGGAATGACAGATGGAAGTATATTCACTGCTGCCTTTGTGTGAAGAGAGTGTGGTGCTCCTCATGAAATACAGAATGGGCTCATATAAAAAGTAAGCAGGGTCAGAAGGGGTCTAATATAAGGTTTCCCTTTAAGAACTAAAAAGTGTTTATTTCTCATTTGTATCTGACTCTTTGTGACCCCATGGACTGTAGCCCACCAGGCTCCTCTGTCTATGAAATTCTCCAGGCAAGAGAATGGATAACCATTGGAGTGGATAACCATTCCTTTCTCCAGGGGATCTTCCCAACCCAGGTTCCCAGGGATTGAACCTGGGTCTCCTGCATTGCAGGCAGATTATTTACTGTCTGAGCCACCAGGGCCTAAGCCAGTGCTATTTTCACGCAGGCATTTAGGTCTGTGAAGACCTCAAACCTGCAGACTAGAGAATAAGTGTACGCAGTAAGATGAGTGGAGGACAGGAGCCCACAGAGAAGACCAACATCTAAAGGGCAGATGGAAAAAGAGGGGCATGTGCAGCTGATGGAACAAGGACAGCCAGAGCTTGAAGGACCAGGAGACGATGCTGTCCCAGAAGCGAGGGTGCTCAGGAAGTCCTGCTGAAGTTAAAGCGGGTGGCCATGAGCTCCTGATGAGAATGCCTTCAGGAAGGAGGGAGAAGGCAGACGGCCACGGTGAAGGCAACATCTGTCGTGCAGGATAGAAGGTGAGGGAGAGATCCTGCGTAATCCTGAGTGCTCTGTCCTGCACAGGGGGGAGAGGGCTGCTGGTGTTCGGTTTGCGCTCTCCTCTTTGAAATCACGTTACTCCACATTGGGGTGTGTAGCCTCCCATCCCTCTACCTGCCTCTTTCTTTCATTCGACACTTCTGAGGGGTTTGCCTATGTGCACATTCTTTTTCAGATGTCTAATTCTGACTCAGAAAATTGCTGGTTTCAACTCTTTTGCCAGATGGCTGAGGAAAGAGCAATTGACTGCTCCTGCTAAATGCCTGTGTCAGAGCCCAAAGCAGCCAATTCCAATTAACATAAAAAGCAGAACAGAGCTCCTGACGTGCAAGTATAAGATGATGGGATGATGAAACTTCCTCCTGGCTGAGAAAGGAAAACACACAGCGTCCTCTGTCCCCTCAGATGCTGGTCCACGCCACTGGGTTGAGAGGGGGAGGTGTTCACGAATCAGAGGGGACTGCTGCAGTCCCCTCAGAACAACCCCTCGGTTGCTTTCTGTTTGGCAGGATGAGGGGTGGTCCTCAAAGTCGCATGTCAGAAATCTTTGCTTTATTTGTTTGGGTGGATGGAGGACAACATTGTTTTCAGCGCAACTTCCTGTTTTCTCAGATGAGACATTTCATAGAAGAGAGTGGTACTAATTTTTCAGTGGATGATATAGATAAAGAGCTCTTGATTTTTCACATTTTTTAAAAGTCGGTCTTTTTGTGGGTAAGATATTTAGAGATGCCAAAATTAAAATGAAATATGAAGAGCTAAGGAGATACTTTGTTACTACCCCATTTCCATCTACTCTATCTTTTTCTGCCCTGAAGAAATAGTCATTTTAATTATTCTCTTGCTTATTCTTCGAGTATTTTTTAATGCATATACAAGCATATATGAATTTATATATGTATACTTATATATGTGTATATATATATTTCCTTTTTCCCAAAAAAGACAGCATATTACATATATGTTTTATTTTTTGTTACCGAATAATATATTTGGACTCTTTAGAGAAAGACCCTGATGCTGGGAAAGACTGAAGGCAAAAGGAGAAGGGGGCAGTAGAGGAAAAAGTTGTTGGAGAGTGTCACTGACTCAATGGGCATGAATGTGAGCAAACTCCAGGAGACAGCGGAGGACAGTGGAGCCGAGGGTGCCACAATCCATGGGGTCTCAGAGTCAGACAGGACTTGGTGACTAAACAACAATAATGAAATATATTTGGAGATCTTTCCACATTAATACACAGAGAGCTCATTGTTCTGTTTTTTTTGTTGTTGTTGTTGTTTATTTTTTTTGCGTCATATTCTGCTGTATGGCTGTCCCCTATTTTTGGACCTTTGAATTGTTTCTAGGTTTTGTTACAACAGACAGTTCTCAGTGGATGGTCTTGTACATAGATCCATGATGTGATGTGTGAGAGGACCCATAGGAGAGGTTCCCAGAAGCAGCATCGTAGTTCAAGCCCATCTGCGATTTTGATGGATGTTGGCAGATGTCCTTCCAGGCAGCCTGACCATTTTACGACTGTCTGGTACAGTGTGAGAGGGCCTGTTCCCTTTAATTTAAGTAGTTGCGTGTAGCCAAATTTCTGCCCTTTTTTTGGTTTGTTTGTTTTTGTTGGTTCTGGTTAATCTAATGAAATGGTAGCTTAGGGTAGTTTTCATTTGTATTTCTCTCATTATTCTTTCCTCAGATAATAGAATATTCTTATTTTCCTTTGTTTTCATGATCTCTTGGAGAATTATGACACAGTGATGCAGGGGAAAAAACATCTTTTCAGGGGCTCCACTTTTGGGCAATAAGGACTTCCTGAGACTCCAGGCTCTCTGCCATGTCCTTGTATGTTAGTTTATTACTTCATGTCTCCTTTTAGTGGTTAGTAATCATACTAATAACCAACCTTTATTGAGTATTTCTATACTAGGCATCATCCTAAGCTGTTTATGTATTAACTCATTTACTCTTCAAAACAAACCAAAAACAGCTCTATGAAGGAGGGTTGCTGTAATCTCTGTATGTGGAAACTGAGACCCAGAAAGGTTAGTAACCTATCCAAGATCACAAAAGCAGTCTGTCCTAGGGTAAACAGCGGTCCCATTTTACCTGGGATCATCTCAGTTTTATCACTGAAGTTCCCATAAACCTGAAATCCCTCATTCCTGGTACAGTTGATCACCCCAGTGATCAACTTTGCATATCACTACTAAACTCCTCTGAAGACTGAAGGGACTTGTGTGCTTCTGAGCAGAGGAGTGGCAGAGGTGATGTTTTCACAGCAGCATGTGTAAGACTTAAATTGCAGTTTCTTAGTTTTATTCAGTTAAACTGATGCCAAGGGGAGTAGGAAAAAAAGAGGGGAAGGCCATTTCCTCTAATCAGATAGCAGTGGAAATGGCCATGGAAGAGAGCAGTTAATGCAGTTACTGTCGTGAAAAACCCATGTGGAGATCTAGTAAATAATAATACTTGTCTTGTCACTGTGGTAAGTGAAAAATGTTCATGTGCTATCTCCATTACTCCTCCAAGTAGCCCTATGTGATGGGTAGTAATATCACACCCATTTTACAGAGAAGAGGTTAAGAAACTTCCTGAAGGAAGGTCGGCTGATACTCATGTCTGCCTGCAGAGCCCATGCTTTAAAAACCATGATTTGTTGTTCAGCAGCTCAGTTGTGTCTGACTCTTTGCGACTCCATGGACTGCAGCACGCCAGGCTTCCCTGTCCTTCACCATCTCCCGGAGCTTGCTCAAACTCAGGTCCATTGAATCGGTGATATTTTACCTGAATATAAGCACATATTTGATTTTTAACTGGGCCCTTAATGACTATTCGTAGGAAAGACACTCAGACAAGGAAAGTCTGAATCTTTGGGTTTGCTGCAAGAGATGCTGGTTTGTGTTTAAACAGAGCAGCTCATTGATGCAAAATGCCAACAGTGAGGAGTTCCACAGCTCTGGGGAGGATCTGAGGGAAGGAGGCCTTGTGTGAACTTGCCAACTCTGTGAAGAGCAGCCAGGGAGGTTCTGCTGTCTTTCTGCTGCCGGGAGTGGTGCTGAGTGTGTCTCCCTTCGTCTCTCTGGATTTAGGCACCTTTAGTATAAAATGAAGACAGTTGATTCTTATGTGCTTCAAAGATAATCTTTTGAAAACCCTTCTAGTTCTAAGATTCACGACTATTCATACAACCCTGATTTTTCAAGCGACCTTATCTTTGAGGAAAACAAGGCCTCACTGTAAAGTCTGTATCAAGTGCATTGTATATATAAATTGCTGTAATTCAAGAATGAAGTTGGTTAGAGGCCTCTGGTAACAGAATTTCTTAAACAGCCTCCCAGATTGGGGTTGACATATTCACACCGATGCTCCTGCCTTTTTTTTTTTTTCATTGCAAAATAGTTTTTATTTGTTAAATTATCAAATGACATTATCACACAAAAATAACTTATGGCTAGGCTAAGTGCATAAGGTGCTCAAGTTTTGAGAACATCACAGGTGGGTTGCTGCAGGTTCCCTGTGTCCCCGAAGAAGGGGCAGGAAAGGTGCTTCCTTCCCCACGGGGCACAGGAAGTTCCCCACTTGATCAGGGACACGGCCCGCATGTGGAGTCATAGCTCTTCATGGGCCTAGAGGCTCCTGACCTCTCCCCAAGTTCTTCCACCAGTGGCCTCCTTGGGATCAAAAGATCACCGGCGGGGGGCTTTGGGGCCCTGGGCCTCTTCCCAGGCCTCCTGGTTGACTAAGGCTGCCTCCTTACTTGCCCCTGCGGAGAGTTTCAGAACTTGGCCGAAGCTCCTTCGCAGCTCCAGGTGCTTCTGGGTCAACTCCCTGCGTTCCCTCATCAGGTCCAATGCCTTCGCCTTTTCTTCTGAGCTGCCGATGCCAGGTTATCCCAGCAGACGGCGTGTGGCCGTCCATTCCTGCTGCGGCTTGCCTAAGAAGAGCTGCCCGTCGCCATCTGGGTGGACGGATTGCACGGGCGGCTCGTGCCGCACGGTGCCCAGGGCCGTCGCGCACGCCTTGTGCTGTTCGGGAAGCGGCTGGCCTCGGCCTCAAAGGGGCTCAGCACCGCCACCTAAGCGTCGGGGACGTCCGCCAGCTCCCTCTTGCTCTGGCAGAGAAGTCTGCGCTTCAGCTCCCAAGTCTTTTTCTGGAGTTTCTCCTTCTCTTTGCACGTTAACTGTAGGTTCTTTTCTGCCTGTTCTGCGTAGACAGGCTGTTCTCCATCTTCACCACCAGCAGGGTCAGAAGGAGCATCTGAGACTCCATCATTCCCATCGCTTTAGAGAGATCTGGGCTCTTTTTACTTGAGGCAGAAAATGATGACGACTCAGCTTTCTTTGACTTTTTTTTAAAATTGCAGACTCTTTAGGGCTTCGCTTGTGGCTCAGCTTGTGCCTGCCATGCGAGGGACGTGGGTTCAATCCCTGAATTGGGAAGATCCCCTGGAGAAGGAAAAGGCCACCCACTCCAGTATCCTGGCCTGGAGAATCCCATGGACTGAATGGGCCATGGGCTCGCAAAGAGTCAGACGGGACTGAGTGACTTTCACTTTCGGACCACACTTTTAACATTAATGGCAGAGAGATCGAGGTCGGAGGAGGCAGTGCCATGCCCTTCCAGCAGGGTAGACTGCGAGTCACCTATGTCAACTCCACTGCCCTCTTTGCTCTTCTGGACTGGGCTGGGTTTTGTTCCACCTTCAGGCATCTTCCCACAGGCCTTAGCTGTGTTTGACTCTCTGCTGTCCCAGGGACAGTAGCCCGCCAGGCTCCTCTGTCCATGGAGTTTTCCAGGAATACTGGAGTGGGCTGCCATTTCCTACTCCAGTGGATCTTCCTGACCTAGGAATTGAACCATGACTGTATACAAAATAGATAACTAATAAGAACCGACAGTATAGTACAGGGAACTCTACTTAATACTCTGTAATGACCTTGCAGGAAAAGAATCTAAAAAAGAGTGGCTATCTGTATATGTACACCTGATTCACTTTGCTGCGCAACGGAAACTAACACACCGTTATAAATCAACTATATTGCAATAAAATTTAATTAAAAAATAATAAAATGGTCTCCCAAAGATGCCCTGTCCCTGGTCCCTAGAACCCATGAATGTGATAAGATTGCTCTGCTTGTTATGTTACATTGCACAGTTGATCCTAAAATAAGGAGGTCATACAGGATTATCTGGTAGGCCCACTGTAATCACAGGAGCTCTTAGAAACAAAGAGCTTTCTTTGGCTGGTGGCAGATGAGGCCAAAGTAGGAGACAGGATAGTGGGAGAGATTAAAAGTGCAGAGGGGCACTGGACACAGCATTGTTGGCTTTGAGGATGGAAAAATACTTGTGCCAAGGGATGTGGGCAGCCTTTAGGAGGTGAGAACAGCTCCTGGCTGACAGCTGGTAAGGGACCAGGGACTTCAGTCCTACGAGTGCAAGGAAATGACTTCAGCCAGTAGTTTGAATAAGGAAGTGAATTCTTCTCTAAAGCCACTAGACAACCTCCCAGCCTGAACACACCTTGATTTCAGTCTCTTGAGACCCTGATCAGAGAACCAGGGAAAGTGCACTTGATTTCTAACCTGCAGAACTGTAAGGTGATAAATGGGTGTTGCTATAAGCTGCTCAATTTGTGGTCTTTTGTTAGGTCAACAGATAATCAATACATGTCCCCCCTCATCTTCTACCTTGAAAGTGAAGTGAAAGTGTGAGTTTCTCAGTCGTGTCCAAGTCTCTGTGACCCCATGGACTGTAACCCTCCAGGCTCCTCTGTCCATGAAATTTCCCAGGCAACAATACTAGAGTAGGTTGCGGTTCCCTTCTCCAGAGGATCTTCCTGACCCAGGAATCAAACCTGGATCTCCTGCATTGCAGGTGGATTCTTTACTGTCTGAGCCACCAGGGAAGCCCCTTAAATTAGAACCCAGCATAACCTAGACTACACCCCTGTAAATTAGAACCCAGCATGACCTGGGCTTACTTGCGGGTTATCCCACTTATGTGCTACCTTAACACCTGATCATGTCACATTGTATTGTCCTTGGCTGCTCATTACTTGTCTCTTCCATTGGGTTATAAAGCCCTTAAGGAGAATAGTGTGTCTCATTGTTGAAACTTCTGTGCATATCTCAGGGCCTTGATATATAGGGATTTCTCAACCAACACTTGAATGAAAATAAGATATTAACCTATTCCCAGCATGGTAGTTAGCATCCATGGATGCTTCTATTGTTATGTGGATTATACCAGAGGCTTTTAATGACTTTCTTAAAAAAAAAAAAATCTCATAATCAGAAACCTTGGCATCAAGGAAAACCACTGGTTGAAATGTAAAAGAGCAAATTTAAGCTCTGACTACATTTCTAGCAAGCCGAGTATTTATGGTAATTTTATCAATTAATGTTTTCCCCAAAGCACTGTTGCTTCAGGAAGCAAAATAACAGTAACTATTACATACTAAAAACCAAGATGCAGGGCTAGCATAGCTATATAACTTTTCAGGATCAACCATTCTTACTAATTTTAATTGTCTTCAGTGCAGTGAATTCAGTTGTTATATTTTCTGGTTCCCAATAACCAAAAATGTTTTGACTCCATTTTTAAGTTTCAAAAAACTTAAAAAAAAAATGTCTGTTAGTTGAAAGGAGAACATAAGACTGATGGAAAATCCAGATTCTTTTTATTGGCCTAGAGTTGATGTGAAGACGTGGGGACAGAGCTGAAGTAGTATAATGGAATCCTAAGTGATTTGAGACTAAGATTAGACCTGGAATGATTGTTGTGAAGAGTCAAAATTATATCAGACCCTGGAGTTGAAAGAGTGAAGTAGTAATGGGAAAAGAAATATCAAGATCAATAGCTAAAAACAACAGGACTAAGGTTTTGAATGGCAGATTGGTGCTTGGTATATATCGTAAGAGTGAGTATTCTGTGTGGACATAGAGCATATTAGTTATATCCTTAGGAAGCTCAAGTCCTAAACATGTATTAACTAGTCCTGAAGCACTGTGTGTGTGTGTATGGAGGGTGAAAGACAGGCAATCCGAGCAATTCATGGAAAGGTGTCCATGCAAGTTGGAGCTGAGTGGGAAGATGTTTTTGAATGAAAAAACAAATTGTATATGGATACAAGTTGATTCCTGCTTCTTATAGTGAGTGCTACAGCTTTTATCTAAACAAATTACTCTTGACAAACTTGTGGACTAGAAGGAATGTTTTTGATGTCAAGTGTTATTTTTTGCTGTGGGAAAAAGAAGAGCTTTGGTAAAACTAGGGATATGACTCTTGGGCTCAGTTCAGGAAAGTATATACCCCTGCAGCATAGCTCTCTCTAACACCTGCTCAGGTGGTGTTTCAGACTATTCTGTTACCCTAGTGGTACTCTACAGTGCTTCAGACCTGATGTTGAAATTTTTGAGGTTATCTCTGTAAATAATAAAGTCCCATCCTGTAGACTTCACCTCAGTGTGTGTTATGTCTAGTTGGAAAATCTATGGACATTGCACAACTTTCTTCTCTCCCTTTGGGTTTCTTCCAATACCAGTTCATGGCCCATTTTTCTTTTAAAAAATAGTTGGAAGGAGCTGAGTTTAGTTTTAATTGCAAAAATTGGTGCTTTCATGGGTAAACTTCACCAATATTATCGATCAGATGGAACTGTTTTTATTCCTGATAAAAAGTTAGCCAGTGGTGTGAGAGCTTTAGCTGGAACTTTGAAATCTCTTAGGTCCTAGGAATAGGCTCAGCAAGCCAGATATTGGTCTTTTTCTCTCTGGGTACAGGGTTCATTTTTTATTTCTGCCAGAAGTTGTTCTTTGGTGTTTTAAATTCATGCTATTGTGCCTTGATTACAATAAGAACTTCATTGCTGTTAATTATTGATGAAGGGGATGATGGCAATGTAATCTCACGAGACCAGGTGCCTTAACAGGCTTTCAGCTTTGTTCCCCATTCCCACTCAACCCAGCATGGCTTTCTCCTGGTGTTTTCTATGTTATCGAGGTCTCAGATCATTAAAGAGAAATGCAAATTAAAAAAAAAAAAGCTTACCAGAAATTTTCCAGTGCCTGACTTCATAAAGTAACTGTCTTGTGGGATCCTTGGGCGCGACTCCGTGTCTGATCGGACATTTTTCACTGGAGACAAATCTCTCAGGTAGAATTAGTCTGTGCATGGTCGGTAACTGAAAGCATAGCTGGGGAATCTTAATATTTTGCTTTTGGGTTATTATTTACTGTAATATGTAAAATTTAACCACTTCAGTGTCTGATCTAAAAGGTAATCCACTATTTGCCAAATACTGTGTTAAATGTTGAAAACAGATCAGTAAAGAAAATAGACAAGTTCTCATAGCACTTATATTTTAATCAGAAAGACAGGACGTAATTAAATAAAGCAAGAGATAAGTACTATTAAGATAAAAAAGAAGCCGCTGTGAAGCAGAGGGGTTAGTCACTAAAGCATTGTGAATTCCTAAGAAGGTGGGTAAAAATATATCTATGATAATCATAATAAAATGAGGTATAGTAGTAGGGCGTATGGCTACAGAGCTTTTGAGAAATTGCTGTTTACTACAATGGCTTGCTTTTTCCTTCAGCTTTTCCTTTCATTCTTTTTTAAAGTTTTTCTATTTATCTTAGAATTGATCCAATCTAATTTCCTTCACTTATATTCAGTTCAGTTCAGTTCAGTTGCTCAGTCGTGTCCGACTCTTTGCGACCCCATGAATCGCAGCACGCCAGGCCTCTCTGTCCATCACCATCTCCTGGAGTTCACTCAGACTCAGGTCCATTGAGTCCGTGATGCCATCCAGCCATCTCATCCTCTGTCGTCCCCTTCTCCTCCTGCCCCCAATCCCTCCCAGCATCAGAGTCTTTTCCAATGAGTCAACTTCTCGCATGAGGTGTCCAAAGTACTGGAGCTTCAGCTTTAGCATCATTCCTTCCAAAGAAATCGCAGGGTTGTGGCTCAGAGAAGTTACCTGACTTACTCTGGGTTTTGCAGCTAGTTACAGCTAATTATAAGTAGCTAGTGCTCACCCCTGTGGATTTCCAATGAGTGGTGCATCTCTGTGCTTTTAATGTATAAAATTCTGACTCTGGACTTTTATGGTCTCCGTAACGTTTCTCCTTCGCAGTAGGTTTTTTTTTTTTTTTAAAATCTTAGTAGTACTTATCACTTGCTTTATTTAATTATTGCCTGTATTTCTAATTAAAATATAAATGCTATGATAGTTAATCTATTTTCTATAGTGACGTATCTCAGGATATCCTGATATATCACAAGTTCTCCGGGCTCCAGGGCTTACCCTTCTATTTAATACCTAATGACAATTTGCAGGCCTCCTTTGCACTCCCAAATTATCAAGAAGTCTAGCCTTTAATGGGCTGTCAACTCTGGCTTAGTGTTCTAGGCTTTTCTGTGGATGGACTCTGGAGATTTCACAACTGCTTGTGCTGGCTGCTGAGAATCTCTCAGTGTGGACACAGCTCACTTTCTCAGCCCTTTTAAGACCAGGCTACTAGTCTACAAAACTTTACCAATGATTTGAGGATGACAGGAGAGAATTACTCTGCAGAAAAGGAAAAGTAACCTGAAAGCTCGCTATCACTAGAGTTCACTGGTCAGGCCACTCAAACGAGGCCTCTTACTGTTCTCTGAATCTTTCAGTTTCTCTAAGCCCAGTCCTGCTATGATGTTGCAGGGGCCAGTTTAAGTAATCTGGTCAGGATTTGCTGGACGGATGTACAGAGGAGCCTGGCAGGCTACAGTCCACGGGGTCGCAAAGAGTCAGGCTCGGCTGAGCGCATGGGAGCCTTTCCACATGGTGGCCTTTCCACATGGTGGCTTTGACCTGTCTCTCCTGCCTGGCCTAATGGCCCAGGCCATCGGGTTTTCACTGGCTCTAGAGAGTTATGGAAGTCCCTTCTTCTCCCAGAGAGCACTCAGTCCACGTTGATGACAACCTTTGACGAAAGCGTACAGAGTAGTTTACTCTTCATGGTCTCATGTTTTCCATGCTGGACTTGAATTTAGGGTTTCTTTTCATGTAATCAAATGCTCTAAGAATTTTATCCAAGACAAAAGAGAATCCCTTGCCCACCCACTATGAATGATGCCTCCACTTCTGGCTAAATTATAAAAAATATAAAACTAGCAGAAAAAACGTGTTGGCATCTTTGAAATAACTATCTTACATACTTACTAACCAGCTATCAAATTTTCAGCCTTACCATGTCAGGTTTGTGAACAGCTTCTTATATAACCTCTAGAAATTCTCCACTTCTTCTGGGCTAGTTGCCTTCAGTCACCATCTTCCAAACTTGTTTCAAAACCCAGTCATTTTTGGAAGTCTGGTTAGCCCTACATCCTTTTAATCAACACTTTCTTCTTAGCACTTATGTGTTCAGTTTGTGTGAGGACATTTTACCACATTTCATCATTTGTATGTGTCTAAACTCCCAGTTAGAACAAAGAACACATAGGCTTGCTTTAAAGACAGATACTTTGTTTTAAGAACCCCTCTCTCTCTGTTTGACAACAATGTCTATTTAGTATTCAACAAATACAACATAGTCTTGTCAGACTGAAATCTATTGTTTACCCCCAAACACTGCCAAAGGCCTTATTAGGTTTACTGCCTTGCTCTTTCTGTTGTGACAGTGTCTTTCATTTCACCTTCGTACTGAATTTGTCCCAAGTTCAGTAGCCACTGCTTGTCATATGGATTTGGCCATGCCATTCAAGTAAAATGCCCATTCAAGAGGTTGTTTAATCTCACTTGACATGAGAAAATGTAATCTTCAAATTCCATAGTGTGATTTTCTATTGCACAGCCCAAGGGGGATATAGCATGCTGAAATTCCAGAGAGGGGACTGAAGCCAGGGTGCCGCATCAGCAGCGCTTTTCCTAGGTGGGGGAGTGCTGGTGGTCTTAACTGGCAGTGTGTGCATGCACGCCCGGTCTATATCCAACCCTTGGTCAGACCATGGACTGTAGGCCACCAGGCCCCTCTGTCCACTGGATTTTCCAAGCAAGGATATTGGAGTGAGTTGCCATTTCCAGCACTGGCAGTCCTCCCGATCCAGGATTGAACCCACGTCTCCTGCATCTCCGGCATTGCAGGCAGATTCTTTACTGTTGAGCCGCCGCTGCTGCTGCTGCTAAGTCGCTTCAGTCGTGTCCGACTCTGTGTGACCCCATAGACGGCAGCCCACCAGGCTCCCCCGTCCCTGGGATTCTCCAGGCAAGAACACTGGAGTGGGCTGTCATTTCCTCCAAAGGGAAGCCTAGCTAGATAGAAAGTGTGAAAGTGAAAGTCGCTCAGTCGTGTCCGACTCTTTCCAACCATGGACTATACAGTCCATGGAATTCTCCAGGCCAGAATACTGGAGTGGGTAGCCTTTCCCTTCTCCAGGGGATCTTCCCTACCCAGGAATCGAACCAGGGTCTCCTGCATTGCAGGTGGACTCTTTACCAACTGAGATTTCAGGGAACTGGGCAGAGGGAACTGTAATTAGAGATTGAAAAGGTGGTGGAGGGAAGTGTATATGCAAAAGAAGAATACCTACTGGTGGGTCTTCTTGAGAGAAGGATGATGAGCTAAGGAAGGGAAGCTGAGAAACCTGGGCCGCTATAGCCTCAGGCCCCACTGTGGCCTGAAAAACACCCAACACGCAAGGAGGAGGTGGAGTGATGGAGTCAAGAAGAGAGGACTAAATTTCGCAGGTCCACACTGAGATGGAGAAGTGGCTGAACTCAGTGTCTGTGTTATTGAAATTTTTTAAGTCAATAAAATAAAATGGTAACATATCTAATAAATGTCCTCACCCACTCCAGTGCTTAGCCCCACTCCGCCTTTTTTGAATACCATGTAAAAATTCAAGGAACTTTGATTTTCCAGTGTTTGGATTCATAATTATGCTATCTGATAGTTATATTACTTACTCTAAGGTTTTTCTTATAAGAAGGATATATATCTCTGATTAGGAATAAAATTCATGATAGAAGTCTAAGACCTGCACATCTACAGTTGTTTTAGTGTTAAGCAAAAGTACTTCTCTGGGTGTCAAAACATGTGCTATACCTAATTGATGCAATTGACACATAGCTAACAGAATCCAGAAATCTATTTAGAGCCAAATACTTTAGGTTCTGGCTTTGCCTGGTGGCTCAGTGGTAAAGAATCCGCCTGCAATGCAGGAGACATGGGTTCGATCCCTGGGTCAGGAGGATCCCCTGGAAGGAGGACTCAGCAACCCACTCCACTATTCTTGCCTGGAGAATCCCATGGATAGAGGGGACTGGCAGGCTGCGGTCCATGGGGTCACAAAGAGTCAGATACAACTGAAACAATGGAGCGTGCCAGCATCTTAGGTTCCAACCCCACCTCTACTCTTACTTAACTTAGTCATGTAAGTTCCTTAGCCTCTTCAAGTCTCCTTTCCCGTGTTAAATGAGACTGGTGATAAAACTATGTATCTTATAGGAGTGCTGAGAGTTTAAAATGAGTCAATATGTATAAACGCTCATAGAAAAATGCCTGGTATACAGTGCCAAATATATGTTCATTATTATTTTAATTATACTCCTATTTTCTTCTTTTGCAGTGAGTTCATGTTTGAGGTGCTTAAAGGTGTAGATTTCATTGTTAATCAACTTTACAAAAAAAGCTGAACTTTTTTCTTCTTAAGAATATATGCGTTTGTCCTATGGCTGATTCATGTTGATGTTTGACAGAAAACAACAAAATTCTGTAAAGCAATTATCCTTTAATTTAAAAAAATAACTAAAAAAAAAAAAAAAGGATGTGTATGCCCAGCAGTGGGATTGCTGGGTTGTATGGGAGTTCTATTTCCAGTTTCTTTAGGAATCTCCACACTGTTCTCCATGGTGGCTGTACTAGTTTGCATTCACACCAACAGTGTAAGGGGGTTCTGTTTTCTCCGCACCCTCTCCAGCATTTATTGTTTGTGGACTTTTTGATAGCAGCCATTCTGACTGGTGTGAGATGGTACCTCATTGTGGTTTGCATTTCTCTGATAATGAGTGATGTTGAACATCTTTTCATGTGTTTGTTAGCCATCTGTATGTCTTCTTTGGGGAAATGTCTGTTTAGTTATTTGGTCTATTTTTTGATTGGGTCATTTATTTTTCTGGAATTGAGCTGCAGGAGCTGCTTGTATATTTTTGAGATTAATTCTTTGTCAGTTGCTTCATTTGCTATTATATTCTCCCATTCTGAAGGCTGTCTTTTCACCTTGCTTAAAGTGTCGTTCATTGTGCAAAAGCTTTTAAGTTTAATTAGGTCCCTTGGACTGCAAGGAGATCCAACCAGTCCATTCTGAAGGAGATCAGCCCTGGGATTTCTTTGGAAGGAATGATGCTGAAGCTGAAACTCCAGTACTTTGGCCACCTCATGTGAAGAGTTGACTCATTGGAAAAGACTTTGATGCTGGGAAGGATTGGGGGCAGGAGGAGAAGGGAACGACAGAGGATGAGATGGCTGGATGGCATCACTGACTCGATGGACATGAGTCTGAGTGAACTCTGGGAGTTGGTGATGCACAGGGAGGCCTGGCGTGCTGCGATTCATGGGGTCGGAAAGAGTCGGACACGACTAGCAACTGAAATGAACTGAGGTCCCATTTGCTTATTTTTGCTTTTATTTCCATTACTCTGAGAGGAGGGTTATAGAGGATCCTGCTGTGATTTACTGAGGAAACCAGAACTGAAAGAGACGTGTACCCCAGCATTCATCTCAGCACTGTTTACAATAGCTAGGACATGAAAGCAACCTAGATGTCCATCGGCAGACAAATGGATGAGAAAGCTGTGGTACATATACACAATGGAATATTACTCAGCCATTAAAAAGAATGCATTTGAACCAGTTCTAATGAAGTGGATGAAACTGGAGCCTATTATACAGAGTTAAGTAAGTCAGAAAGAAAAACACCATTTTGAGTTTATTTTCGTGTGCGGTATTAGAAAGTGATCTAGTTTCATTAGAACTGCCTTATGACCCAGCAATCCCACTTCTGGGCATACACACCAAGGAAACCAGAATTGAAAGAGACACATGTACCCCAGTGTTCATCGCAGCACTGTTTATAATAGCCAGGACATGGAAACAACCTAGATGTCCATCAGCAGATGAATGGATAAGAAAGCTGTGGTACATATACACAATAGCATATTACTCAGCCATTAGAAAGAATACATTTGAATCAGTTCTGATGAGATGGATGAAACTGGACCCGATTATACAGAGTGAAGTAAGCCAGAAAGAAAAACACCAATACAGTATACTAACACATATATATGGAATTTAGAAAGATGGCAATGATGACCCTGTATGCAAGACAGCAAAAAAGACACAGATGTGTATAACGGACTTTTGGACTCAGAGGGAGAGGGAGAGGGTGGGATGATTTGAGAGAATGGCATTGAAACATGTATACTATCATGTACGAATCGAATCGCCAGTCTGTGCCGATGCAGGATACAGCATGCTTGGGGCTGGTGCACGGGGATGACCCAGAGGGATGTTGTGGGGAGGGAGGTGGGAGGGGGGTTCATGTTTGGGATCACATGTACACCCGTGGTGGATTCATGTCAATGTATGGCAAAACCAATACAGTATTGTAAAGTAAAATAAAGTAAAAATAAAAATTAAAAAAATAATAATAAAATAAAATGATTGATGGAAAAAATAAATAAATAAAAGGAAAAAAGTCTTGAAAATGGTCTAGGACTTTTAGTTTGTATCTTGTGCTCAGAGTTGCTTTTTTATTGAATAAAAACATATTCCCTGCTATTAACATTGATCTAAATTTATATAATGACATTAATTATATGTATTTCTAAACGATATCCTAAAAAACACTGGAACTTCTATGTTGCTCAGATAAATAAGCTAGAGAACTTTTGTAGCATGGCACTGTACCTTTTCCAAAAGCTATTGTTATAGTCAGTGTTAGAAGTTTCATGAATAAAATCTTTTTTGTTTTTCAAAAAAAAGAAAAACACCAATACAATATGGAATTTAGAAAGATGGTAACGATGACCCTATATGTGAGACAGCAAGAGACTGAGGTGTAAAAAACAGACTTTTGGACTCTGTGGGAGTAGGCAAAAGTGAAGTGGAGTAGCTCAGTCGTGTCCGACTCTTTGCAACCCCAGGGACTGTAGCCTACCAGGCTTCCTCCCTCCATGGGATTCTCCAGGCAAGAATACTGGAGTGGGTTGCTATTTCCTTCTCCAGGGGATCTTCCTGACCCAGGAATCGAACCCAGGTCTCCTGCATGGCAGGCAGACACTTTAACCTCTGAGCCACCAGGGTGGGATGATTTGGGAGAATGGCGTTGAAACATGTATATTACCATATGTGAAACAGGTTGCCAGCCCAGGTCCGATGCATGAGACAGGGTGCTCAGGGCTGGTGCACTGGGATGACCCAGAGGGATGGGATGGGGAGGGAGGTGGGAGGGGGGTTCAGGATGGGGGACACAGGCACACCCGTGGCTGATTCATGTCAGTGTATGGCAAAACCACTACAATAGTGTAAAGTAATTAGCCCCCAATTAAAATAAATTAATTTAAAAAATGTGTATGTGACATACATATGGATGCATGTGTGTATATGTATTTGTGCACATACATATGGTGATGTTTAAGTGTCTGCTTGCTTATTTTCACAACACTCAATAATGGATTGAATTTTCTTTTTCGGTAATTCTGAAAATATTCTACCCATGGGGCAAGTTCTTTCTCAAATTAACCACCATGGATAGAATGTAATTCAAATGTGGGAGCAATTTCAATGAAGGTGTGAGCCCACAGACTTCCTTTTATATTAGGGCCAAAGGAACAATTAGATTTTCTCTTTGTTATGTTTCAAATGCATCTCAAACTGTACTGGGAATATCACTGTGAAATAAAGAGGCTTTTGCAATTCAGCACCTCCTACACACAGCTAATTAAACAGAATGAGAGGCAAGGAGCAGACAAGAATCAAGCTCATAAATATTACATGTTTTTATTAATAACATACAAATGAGCTTAATTAAAACTGCCTTTTCTCTGAACAACAATCTCACACACAGTTTGTTCCCTTGTCCAGGGAGTGAGTGAAAGTGTCCTGGAATTTTAATATGAGGAGATTCCTTTTGGCTTAACAGACTTCTCTAGTCTCTATTTTTTAGTCTTTCAGAAAAACTGTAGCTGTTTTCCCAGTTTCTAGGATCCAAGTGATGAAATGAAAGACCTGCTTTTCTCTGAGCTCTAGATAACTCTTGCCACTTGAAACCTTTCAAATCAAATCCGTATAATTCACAAAGGTCTCATTTGGGTTCTGTATATCATTTATTCTCATTGACCTCTTGTTGTACTGACTCAGATTTATGATCATATATTTTCCTGTGATTATCTTTATTTTTTAAAATTTTGGTTTTGGCTGCACTGGGTCTTTCTTGCTGTGCGAGGGCTTTCTCTAGTTGCTGTGAGAGGGGGCTATTCTCTAGTTACGGCGTGTGGGTTTCTTGCAGTGGTTTCTCTTGTTGCAGAGCGTGGGCTCTAGGGTGTTTGGACCTCAGTTCTAGCTTGGGCCTAGTGGAAACTTCCTGGATTAGGGACTGAACTTGTGTCACCTGCCACCCAAGTCCCCTGGCCACCATATTCTTAACCACTGAACCACCAGGGAAGTCCCTGTGATTGTTTTTAAAAAGTCTCTTTGCCTCCCGAGGTACAAGCTCCTGAGATCAAGGGACTCTGTGTATCTTGTTCACATTTCATTTCCAGTGCTAAGCTCCCCTCTGATGTGTGGTTGGTTCTTTGTGATTTGGTGTGTGTGTGTGTTAGGATTTTGTAACTGATTCTTTTTTTATAATTGCAAAATAATTGACGCACAATACAATTTAAATTTTGACGTGCATATTTTCATGTGTTTTGACAAACTTGGAGTCATGTAGTTTTTACCAGGATCAAGATAAAGAACAGTTTCATCACTTTTAAGGTTCTCTCCTTCCTCTGTGCCATCAATCCCTTACTTTGCTTTCATCCCCAGCTCCTGGAAATCAATTTGTTTTCTGTTCCTATAGTGTTGCCTTTTCTAGAATATCATAGAAATGGTCTCATACAGTGGGTAGTCTTTTGTGCCTGTCTTCTTTCCCTTAGCATAATGCTTTTGAAATCTGTCCATGTTGTTTTGTATATTAGTAATTTGCTCCTTTTTAAAATTGAGAAGAAATAGATTCTTAATAATTATTTGTTGACTATGTAAAAAGGAATACAGATCTAGAAGAAACATCTGCTAACAGATTAATTGAGAAATTGTAAGCATCTTTATCCAAAGGAATTGCTGATTGCCTGGATAATATGTCAATTATCTTTTAATGGTAATCGTAGGTTTTAATACTAGGTCTTGTTTTTATCTTTAGATTTCTTAATGGAGTAGTTTTCCAGGATAATTAGAATATTTAAGTACCATCCCTAGTGGAAATGAAGTCATTTTCTATTTCTGTGTTACCGTGGACTTAGCATCTGGATATTGTTCCATGAAATCTCCAGCAGGGTACCTGCCATACACATGAGGGAGGCTGTTATCTTCAGTGTGGATTATTGGGCATTGAACTTTCAAAGTAAAAATTGAATGTTTCAACTAAAAAGGTGTGATAATAATTATTTTATTTGGATGTTTGAGAGGAGAATTTAAAATAGATTGTTTGCCCAAGCTTAGCCTTAGAAAAATAAAAAATTAATATTGGATCCTTCCTAAAAATTTTATCTTGAGTCCTTGAAGAGTATGTTCCTCGTACTTACCTGGACCATAACAAGCAGAACTTTGATATTTTGAGGAGTGCTGAGTCACTGAGATGAGAGGAAAATTAGGTCTGTCTTTTCTAATGACATAAAAGGTCAAGGAGAGACAAAATGTAAAAGGAGATGAAGAACTAGATGTGGAATCTGTATATTAGTCAAGTGATTTAACCTCTTGTGACAGTGATATTCTCTGATAAAACTGGGGTAAGTCATGAAATCCTGCCTGTCTCTCAGGTTGCTGATTTTTTTTTTTTTTTTACATTTTCAGTGTTATTACAAATGCAGTTAGCAACTACATTCTCTTAGATTGCCTGCTCTTTTCCTAGAGACAGTCCTGTATGATATCTGAAGATGTTGCCCTCTCCTCTAACTCAGCTGTAGAAATCACTGTGGGGAAAACTCCTCATTTACTTGTTTGCATAAATGTCTCCATCAGCACATAGGAATCTTTTTCATAATTTTTATTTTCAGTATATTAAATTTACTCATAAAAACATTCTAAAATTGTACAATTTTTCCTTTCCAACAAAGTATAATAAAACATATTATTATGTTTTTATTATAAACAGGATACTTGACATCTACAATTCAAAATCAAATTAGCAGAATATTGAATATTTGCAACTGTATTTTTTAAACTATAAAATTACATGCAATTTTGTAGAATTCACATAAAAGGATGGCTCAATAATGGGAGAATTTTCCTTCATTCCTAAAAAGAAAATATGTCAATTGGAAGTTGTGAAGATTCTTGAGTACAAGAGGAAGAAAGTATAGAAATCTTGTTATTAGAAAAAAAATTTGATTTTAACTCAAAATGGATATGTGGCAATATACAACATAGTCTGTGGAATTCTCTGCATTTGGTATGGAAAATGATTAAATGCATGGTAATTTTCTTAGTATCTTTCTTATTTACTTATTATCTACCAGGCCCTGTGCTAAGATGTGACATGCATTATCTCATTTAACCTTCACTCCCAATGATAGGGGCTGCTGCTGCTGCTAATTTGCTTCAGTCGTGTCCGACTCTGTGCGACCCTATAGATGGCAGCCCACCAGGCTCCTCCATCCCTGGGATTCTCCAGGCAAGAACACTCAAGTGGGTTGCCATTTCCTTCTCCAATGCATGAAAGTGAAAAGTGAAAGTGAAGTCGCTCAGTCGTGTCCTACTCTTAGCGACCCCATGGACTGCAGCCTACCAGACTCCTCCATCCATGGGATTTTCCAGGCAAGAGTACTGGAGTGGGGTGCCATTGCCTTCTCCACAATTATAGGGGACTAGAATGCAAAAGTAGGAAGTCAAGAAGCATCTGGAGTAACAGGAAAATTTGGCCTTGGAGTACAGAATGAAGCAGGGCAAAGGCTAATAGAGTTTTGCCAAGAGAACACACTGGTCATAGCAAACACCCTCTTCCAACAACACAAGAGAAGACTCTACACATGGACATCACCAGATGGTCAACACCGAAATCAGACTGATTATATTCTTTGCAGCCAAAGATGGAGAAGCTCTATTCAGTCAGCAAAAACAAGACCAGGAGATGACTGTGGCTCAGATCATGAATTCCTTATTGCCAAATTCAGACTTAAATTGAAGAAAGTAGGGAAAACCACTAGACCGTTCAGGTATGACCTAAATCCAATCCCTTATGATTATACAGTGGAAGTGAGAAATAGATTTAAGGGCCTAGATCTGATAGATAGAGTGCCTGATGAACTATGGACGGAGGTTCGTGACACTGTACAGGAGACAGGGATCAAGACAATCCCCATGGAAAAGAAATGCAAAAAAGCAAAATGGCTGTCTGGGGAGGCCTTACAAATAGCTGTGAAAAGAAGAGAAGCGAAAAGCAAAGGAGAAAAGGAAAGACATAAGCATCTGAATGCAGAGTTCCAAAGAATAGCAAGGAGAGATAAGAAAGCCTTCTTCAGTGATCAATGCAAAGAAATAGAGGAAAACAACAGAATGGGAAAGACTAGAGATCTCTTCAAGAAAATTAGAGATACCAAGGGAACATTACATGCAAAGATGGGCTCGATAAAGGACAGAAATCGTATAGAGCTAACAGAAGCAGAAGATATTAAGAAGAGGTGGCAAGAATACACAGAAGAACTGTACAGAAAAGATCTTCATGACCCAGATAATCATGATGGTGTGATCACTCACCTAGAGCCAGACATCCTGGAATGTGAAGTCAAGTGGGCCTTAGAAAGCATCACTACAAACAAAGCTAGTGGAGATGATGGAATTCCAGTTGAGCTGTTTCAAATCCTGAAAGATGATGCTGTGAAAGTGCTGCACTCAATATTCTAGCAAATTTGGAAAACTCAGCAGTGGCCACAGGACTGGAAAAGGTCAGTTTTCACTCCAATCCCAAAGAAAGGCAATGCCAAAGAATGCTCAAACTACCACACAATTGCACTCATCTCACATGCTAATAAAGTAATCTCCAAAATTCTCCAAGCCAGGTTTTAGCAATACGTGAACCATGAACTTCCAGATGTTCAAGCTGGTTTTAGAAAAGGCAGAGGAACCAGAGATCAAATTGCCAACATCCGCTGGATCATTGAAAGGGCAAGAGAGTTCCAGAAAAACTTCTATTTCTCCTTTACTGACTATGCCAAAGCCTTTGACTGTTTGGATCACAATAAACTGTGGAAAATTCTGAAAGAGATGGGAATACCAGACCACCTGACCTGCCTCTTAAGAAACCTATATGCAGGTCAGGAAGCAACAGTGAGAACTGGACATGGAACAACAGACTGGTTCCAAATAGAAAAAGGAGTACATCAAGGCTGTATATTGTCACCCTGCTTATTTAACTTATATGCAGAGTACATCATGAGAAACGCTGGACTGGAAGAAACACAAACTGGAATCCAGATTGCCGGGAGAAATATCAATAACCTCAGATATGCAGATGACACCACCCTTATGGCAGAAAGTGAAGAGGAGCTAAAAAGCCTCTTGATGAAAGGGAAAGAGGAGAGTGAAAAAGTTGGCTTAAAGCTCAACATTCAGAAAATAAAGATCATGGCATCTGGTCCCATCACTTCATGGGAAATAGATGGGGAAACAGTGGAAACAGTGTCAGACTTTATTTTTTTGGGCTTCAAAATCACTGCAGATGGTGATTGCAGCCATGAAATTAAAAGACGCTTACTCCTTGGAAGGAAAGTTATGAACAACGTCGATAGCATATTAAAAAGTAGAGACATCACTTTACCAACAAAGGTCCGTCTAGTCAAGGCTATGGTTTTTCCAGTGGTCCTGTATGGATGTGAGAGTTGGACTGTGAAGAAAGCTGAGTGGTGAAGAATTGATGCTTTTGAACTGTGGTGTTGGAGAAGACTCTTGAGAGTCCCTTGGACTGCAAGGAGACCCAACCAGTCCATTCTAAAGGAGATCAGCCCTGGGTGTTCTTTGGAAGGAATGATGCTGAAGCTGAAGCTCCAGTACTTTGTCCTTCTCATGCGAAGAGTTGACTCATTGGAAAAGGCCCTGATGCTGGGAGGGACTGGGGGCAGAAGGAGAAGGGGACAACAGAGGATGAGATGGCTGGATGGCATCACTGACTCGATGGACATGAGTTTGAGTAGACTCTGGGAGTTGGTGATGGACAGCGAGGCCTGGCGTGCTGCGGTTAATGGGGTCGCAAAGAGTCGGACACGACTGAGCGACTGAACTGAACTGAACATTCCTCTATAAATGACAGAAACGGTAGAGGCCTAGTAGGCATTGAAGAGATCAAGAAGAGATGGAAAGAATATGCAGAACTGTACAAAAAAGGTATTAAAGAACTGATAACTATGATTGTGTGGCCAGCTACCTGGATCCAGACATTCTGGAGAGTGAAGTCAAGTGGGCCTTAGGAGCCACTGCTGTTAATAAAGCTAGTGGATGTGATGGAATTCCAGAACTATCCCAAACCCTAAAGGATGATGCCATCAAGGTGTTGCAGTCAATCTATCAGCAAATCTGGAAGAGCCATCAGTGACCAGAGAACTGGAAAAGGTCAATCCTCATCTCAGTTTCTAAGAAGGGTCGTACTAAAGTACGTGCTAACCATTGAACAGTTGTGCTCATCTCCCATGCTAGTAAGGTCATGCTTGAAATCTCGCATGCTAGGTAGGCTTTAGAATTATGTGAACCAAGAGCTTGCTGATGTCCAAGCTGGGTTTAGAAAAGGAAGAGGAACCAGAGATCAAATTGCCAACATTCACTGAAACATAGAGAAAGCTAGGGAATTCCAGAAAAACATCAACCCCTGTTTCATTGACTTTGCTAAAGCCTTTGACTGTGTGGATCATAACAAATTGTGGAAAGCTCTTAAAGAGATGGGAATACTAGACCATTTTACCTGTCTCCTGAAAAACCTGTATATGGGTCAAGCAGCAATAGTTTGAACCCTGTATGGAACGACTGATTGATTCAAGCTTGAGTATGGCAGGGCTGCCTGCTATCACCCTGTTTGTTTAACCTATACACTGAGCACATCATGAGAAATGCCGGGCTGGATGAGTTACAGCCTGGAATCAGGAGAGGTGGGAGAAACATCAGCAACCTCAGATAGGCAGATGATACCACTCTAATAGCAGAAAGCAAAGAAGAACTAAAGAGCCTGTTGATGAGGGTGAAGGAGAGTGAAAGAGCTGGGTTATAACTAAATATTAAAAGAATAACTAAGATCATGGCATCCGGCCCCATTACTTCATGGAAAACAGAAGGGGAAAAGGTGGAAGTAGTGACAGATTTCCTCTCCTTGGATTCTAATATCACTGTGGATATTGACTGCAGCCATGAAATCAGAATTCGATTGCTTCTTGGCAGGAAAGCCGTGACAAACCCACACGGTGTGTTGAAAGCCAGAGACATCACTCTGCCGACAAAGGTCCATATAGTCAAGGCTCTGGTCTTCCTAGTGATCATGTACGGCTGTGAGAGCTGGACTGTAAAGAAGGCAAAATGTCAAAGAATTGATGCCTTCACACTGTGGTGCTGGAAAAGACTCCTGAAAGTCTCTTGGACAGCCAGGATATCAAACCAGTCAGTTCTAAGGGGAATCGACGCTGAAAACTCATTGGAAGGACTGATGCTGAAGTTGAAGCTCCAGTATTTTGGTCATTTGATGTGAACAGCTGACTCATTGGGAAAGTCCCTGATGCTGGCAAAGACTGAGGGCAGAGGGACAAGAGGGCATCGGAGGATGAGATGACTGTTTGGCATCACTGATGCAATGGACATGAACCTGGGCAAACTTTGGGAGATGGTGAGGGACAGGGAGGCCTGGTGTGCTGCAGTCCATGAGGTCACAAAGAATTGGACACAATTGGATGACTGGACAACAGCAACAACAACAAACACAGTTCTTAACGGTAGATAAAGTATTGACTATATTTCATAGATGAGGAAACTGGGATTTCCCTTTTCTTACTTACTGGTTTTCTATCTGGTTCTAGTTTTAGCTGGCTTTCATGGTTACCATTATTGTGAGGCTGTTGGTTTTCAAAGCTACTTCAGGGCTATGGCAAGTGGAATGGGAACAGGGCAAATTAAAACTCCAGAAAGTTTGCTATTCTTCTCAAGATTCAGCTATTTGTTGTTGTTGAATAAATGCTCTCTGCAAACTGTTGTTAGCCTTTCTTTCGCTAATTTTCAAAGTTCTGAAAGTGTTTGATTGTGATAAAATTTTTCCATGTTCTCATTAAAGCAGATTTTGGAGGTTCTTATTTCACCAATCCCACTAATGTCCTACTGATAGTTCTTAGCATTAGAGATGATGGCTCATCTGATCCATTTCTTGAACAAAATGTCAAAAATACATTATAAATATACAAATACATTGTGAATAAGGTAGAATTGATCAGAATGTAATTGAGGACCATCTCCATCAGAACACCTGGAAATTTATTAAGATGCAAATTACTGAACCACCTCAATCCTCTTAAACCATCTTCTCTAAAGAGAGAACCCTAACCCTGTATTTTCACAAACTCTCAGGTGACTGATATATATGTTCAAACTAAAATTGAAAAATCACTTCCATAGGGTGTTTTACAATTGACATAATTCAGTATTCAGATACCAGATATTGAGTTGTAAGACTGATTTCAAACATCTTAAAATTCAGCAACAGGAATTTTGGCAGATAACCACTTTCCTTCATGTTTACATTTATCAGTGATATTTCAACATTGCCTCTACATAAGTATATCATGAAAATGTCTAAGAGTTGGATTATTAAGCCCTATTGTCTGCTGGGGGTTCAGGGCTTTCACTTTGTTATTTAATTCTCAAAGGTCTTATGTTTTATCCTTATTTTATTTTATTTTTTATTTTATTTATTTATTTATTTATTTTATCCTTATTTTAAAGGTTTAGAATTTCTTCAGGGTCATATGATTAACAAAATGGAAGAATTGGGGTTTAAAAGGCATATCCCTGACCCTAAATTCCATACTTTTTCTCCTTTACTTTCCTGGTTCTCTTAAGCTACAACTCTATTAGACATTTCTTCCTTGAGCATAATGATTATTTTGCCAGTAGATTCACAACCCTATTCATTTCGATTCTTAAAAAAAAAAAAAAAAAGTTCAGGATATTCAATGTCTTTCTTATCTCTGTATTGCAATCTAACATGTCTTAGTCTGAAAGTTATGGAATAACTGGCAAATAGAGTGACTTGTTTGGTGCAGACGTGAAATGTGGTATGCATGAGCAAGGAGGTTAAATGATTTGGAACTTCTGTGTGGGCCAAGGGCTGAATTTCATAGCAGTCCTAAAATGAAGGTGAAAGAAAGGAATTGGGGCCCTTAAGCAAACCAAACCAAATTAGTTCAAAGAAAAGGAAATGACTTTCCAGATTAATAGAGATGAGCTGGCCTGTACATGCTGAACACCCTCATATTTTTCAATGACTATATGTAATTTTCTCAAGGCTGTGGGCAATGGGTGTATATTTTAAAAGATGATTTCACATGAACAAGTTTTCTCATTGAGCTGGTCAGCATTTTCTGATGTTGCAGTGCTCTTTCTCAGAATTCTGGATGGGGTTCCCCATGTGTCAAAAAGACAGCGCATGGCGCAGAGGGGTGCCCTGTAGCCCCAGATGGGACCTGGAAAACTGGCTGACCTCACTTTTAGAGCTGGCAGCTTCGTTTTGATCTCACTGTGTGTCTGTACAAAATTCCTCAGATCATTTATGTAGCATAGAGGACTTGAGAGAAGTCCAGCTCTGTTAAATTAATTTTGTATTCTGCATTTTATTAGATTCGTTTATGTACAGGTATGTATTTCTTAGCAGATGTTAATTATTAGATAAATACACTCAGAACTCTTTGAAAACAGGGATGTTTCTCTTTCAGCCTTGTCATATCAAAATCTAACACAATGTTCTCGAGCTTAGTAGGCACTCAGGATGTTTGGGGAGGGAATAAAATGTTGGAATCAATGAGATGCAGATTAGGAAATTGTTTATCTCATCTGTTCTCACTGTATTGCTTTATTTGAAAATAGATTAAAATAGAGATAATAATTCAGTAAGTATAAGGGTAAAGAATAACAACAACAATGAAAAAATTCCTGTACCATTTAGTGTAAGAAAAGGAATGTTGTAAGTAACTTTGAAGTCTCGAGTCCAAACTCTTTCTCCTTCACTCTATGCCCCCCACCAAGGGTGACTACCGTTCTAAACTTTGAGTGTTATCATTCAGTCTGGTTTCTTTTACATGAGAAATAAGTGTGCCTGTTATTATTAAAACATTGCTCTTGTGTGTGTGGAAAGGATAAGATTAATTTCTGTTTAAAGCAACAATAATCATTGTTGACAGGCTGAAAGTCCATAAGGGGGAGATATAAAGGTCAAACAGGCTCATCTGCTCAAAATATATTCAGATCTTGAGTTTCCATAGCCTTTCATCACAGGAGTGAATAATACGGGAATTTCAGGTTCCTTAGTGGGAAGAGCGAAGGAGAGATTTTTGGCAGGGGGCTGTTCCTAGTGTCCCTGTATATTCCCGCTGAAACTCACATGCTGCTCATGTTAATAAGACTCTTCAGTGGCTGGAGACATGTTGCTTCTGAGAAGTGTGAGCCTGCAGTATGGAGGAACACAGCCACACTTTCTGTTGTTTAAGTTTCTACTCCTTGTGGATTCATTGATTATGACAGCATCCTCAACCACCTTGTAGATTTAAAAGGCTTGAGCCTTTTTAGAAGCCAGGCTTGATGAACCAAAGCTGTTTTCCCGCAGAAGAAGATGAAAGATGTGATTTGTAGTTTATTTACAGTGAAGAGAGAGTGAGAGAAAAGTCTGTCTTATAAGAACCTGATGACTTCTTTGGGGATTTCCAGAAGGAGGAAGAGTTGCTCTTGTTTTTCTCCCTTTAGGCTAGAGTTACTACTTTTTCATGGACCTTTTTCTCTGAGGAGGCCAAGTTGTTTTTTCTTTGTTCATCAAGAGGTAATCTTTAGAATACCCTGCAGAGTGGGCCTGTCAATTTTGTCTGCTGTTGAATGAATATTATTCAATTTTCCAATACCTTGATATTGGAGATGGGGTGTCAGTGTTCTGGTTGTTATCTTGACAGCATTAATACATTTGTTTTATTCATGTTACGTTAGTTTTGTTCCTCTAGTACATTCATGAGCATTTAGTGTGCACTAAATGCTGGAAACTCCAGTACTTTGGCCACCTCATGCGCAGAGTTGACTCATTGGAAAAGACTCTGATGCTGGGAGGGATTGGGGGCAGGAGGAGAAGGGGATGATGGAGGATGGGATGATGGAGGATGAGATGGCTGGATGGCATCATGGACTCGATGGACGTGAGTCTGAGTGAACTCCGGGAGTTGGTGATGGACAGGGAGGCCTGGCGTGCTGCGATTCATGGGGTCGCAAAGAGTCAGACACGACTGAGCCACTGAACTGAACTGAACTGAAATGCTGGAAGCAAGCAGGGTAGAACGGATACAGTCTCTGTCTTCAAGAAGTTTAATAGTCTTTCATGGGAGGCAGACATGAATTCCAATTCCATTAAGTGCCATGAAAGAAAAGTATAGTCCATTTTGCTAAGGTTCATGAAGATGAACCTTCTTTCCGTCGGCTTCACGTTTCCTTGTAGAGGGGCCTGTTTACAGCAGTGCTCCTGGCTGCTTTGACTTGGGCTGGGCTCACTTAGCCTTCCCTTGCCTCTGCTTCTGGGGTGAACCTGTCCGCTCTGAGCCTCTGCCTCTGAGTGGAAGGTAAGTTTGGGCCTTCCAGGTTTCCAGCACTGCTCTAACTGTTCATTTTTGTTGAAGCGTGCAGTGCAGACCAGGAGAATCACTGCTGTCTCATACCTTTGCTGTGGCCCAGCCTTTGTTAGCATTATGCTGATACTTGATCCTCATCTGCTTGACTTCATTGCTTCTGAGCTAATTCAGAATTTGAGGGGGACAGAAGACGCTATTATTGGTTTCTTCACACTTTAACGCTAAGCATCCTTAGACTGAAAAAGTCTAAGTTCTAGATCAGGGGTTTTCAGACTCTGCTTCTCAGAGGAAGAAGGACTGGAGTGAGCGGGCAGGGCTGACTCCATTCACAACAGCTTCAGTGGGAGCAGATTTCCACGGGTTTATCATATATGTTCGGCTTCCACACATACATTTTGAGGCTAAAATGAGTTTACCAACTAACTGGCACCTTAGACATATAGCTTTCAAACAGTTTAGGCCACAATTGCATTTCATGTTATAGGTACTCATATTTGAAATACATGTGTATACAGATCTTAGCATCTCCATTCCATTCCATTCCTCTCCATTCTAATTCAGTCCATTCAATTCTTTCAATTTTATACCACTAGAAAGAAGAGTTTGGTTAAAACTCACTGAATTGGTTCTACCACACTCATGACATGAAGTTTGAAAACTTCTGCATCAGACTGTGTTCACATTGCCAAAAGGATGTTCTTTGATCTCTTGTCTGACCTTCTGCTGATGGCATCTCTCTGCCTTATGTGACTCATTCCTTTTGAAGCTTAATATAGTATTTGTTTTCTGAATTCATATAAATCAGAGTTAAACTTATTATGAAACTATAGTCCCATCTGAGAAAGTAGTTTTTCACTGTTGTTATTATTGCTGAGATTTTCTCTAATACCAAAGTGATATAGTACACTCCAAATTTGGCAAACATTACTACATTTTCCTCCTGAGGCTCATTTTAAACCATATTATTATTACTGGCCTGTTTTGTTTTGTTTAATGGGGTAATTTTCTATCAAATCACTGTTGTAAACAAAGCTGACAAAATTCTCAAGTTCATAGAATTTATACTTGCCTGGAATGTTTCTTTTCCACTAAAATATTCATAGGACTCCTATTTTAGGCTGAATTATTTATGTAAACTTATTCATCATCAGCACCCCACTTTTGACAGTATGACATCCAGAAAATGACTCTGTAATGGGGTGAGGAGGGCAGTATCATTTTGGTGCAAAAGCTTGAGTCTGGGTGTTTCAGGTCTGGGCGGAGCGTGAGAAAGGGGGCTAGGCCACTCGGCAACCTTGGGCATAGGAAGGACAAGGCATCCAGAGGGATATGAAGTGCTCTAAAATAAAAGTATGAAGGCATTAATACCAGGGCTTTCCTGATGTAGCTTCACATCAGCCTTGTCCCCCAGTCTGTGAAAAGTGTGTTAGTCGCTCAGTCATGTCTGACTCTTTGCAACCCCATGGACTATAGCCTGCCAGGCTCCTCTGTCCATGGAATTCTCCAGACAAGAATATTGGAGTGAGTTGCCATTTCCCTTTCTAGGGGATCTTCCTGACCCAGGGATGGAACCCAGTTCTCCTGCATTGCAGGCAGATTCTTTACCGTCTGAGCCACCAGGGAAGCTCTGGTCCAGTCTGTGAAGCTGACTTCAAAGCCATAAACTCTGCAAAGTCAACCCCTTACTTAACTTTTGTCTCCACACTTGGACATCTAGTTCAGAGAGCTTCTGATGAGGTGCAAGTGTTTCTCCCCCAGAGGGAGGGGGAGGAACGTGCTGCCTGACAAAGCTTGCCCTCCCTGGATGTCAGAGTCCGAGTCCTCTCTTCTGCCTCCCTCTGGTTGCTGCTCATCTGCTCTCAGTGGGTGGTAGGCGTAGGCAAACACAGGCCCTTTCTGCATGGGCAGCCAAGGCCTCTCCTTCAGAGTCAGGCTCTCCCTGGATGGCACTGGCTGGTAACCACAGAGTGAAGACTGAATCAAGTGAATGCTGGCTCTCTGCCCACCACTCACTGACTTTACTCAGCTTCCCCACTGTTGATGTTACAACCCAAGTGAGCCTTCAGTTTCTTCCTGCTGCTTTCAAATTGCTGCAGGCTTTCTGACTTGCCATTTTGAGATGTCATGGAAATAACACTTGCCTACCATCAGCGCACCTGGATTGGTGTCCAGATTTTGCCTCCAACATGCTGTGTACAACACTTAACCTCCTGTGCCTTGTTTCAAATAAACATCCTAGCTCCTAATATTGGCTTATCTTTGTGGTTCTTATCTCAGGAATTTATCGAGGTGGAAAGCAGGAAATGCTTAAATGAAACTCAAGGCTCTGTGTTAAAATCCTAAGCAGCTGAAGAGTATCCTGGAGGGGTAAGGAGTCAGGAGAGGCAGTTAGGCTGCAAGGCGAGATTTCTGGCAACTAGGGGACAGAGAGAGAAGTCCTGCCTTCAGACTTGTGTTCTGCACAGGAGGTGACAGGTCTTACCTGGTTGCTCAGACAGTAAAGAATCCACCTGCAATGCAGGAGATGTGGGTTCAATCCCTGGGTTAGGAAGATAGATCCCCTGGAGAAGGGAATGGCTGCCCACTCCAGTATTCTTGCCTGAAGAATCCCATGGACAGAGGAGCCTGGCGGGCCACAGTCCATGCTGTTGCAGAGTTGGACACAACTGAGTGGCTGACACCTTTCACTTCCAGGAGGTGACAAGATCTCTGGAAGGAAGTATAATACACAGTGCGGGCCCCCTTAGATGGCTTGGGTTCTACGACTCGTTTCCAGTTCGCTTGAGATTTCCAGTTTCCGCAAAGAAGCTGCAGAGCCTGGAACAATGAATGACTTAGCTGTAGCCGGTGTGGATTTGTGTCTGACAACCTGAGATATTCCCCACCTTGGAGACAGGCAAGACCCCAGGGCTTTCCACCTTTTTAGGAGAGAGTCCCAAGAAGGCCTAGGGCTTCTCTTCTTCAAAGTCCAGTAGGAATGGGACTTGGAGTCAGAATTCAACTGATTTTTATAAAGAATAAAAATAGTTAACACGTAGTTTTTATGCGCTTCTCTGATGGCTCAGCGGGTAAAGAATCCGCCTGCAATGCAGAAGACACAGGAGATGCAGGTTCAATCCCTGGGTTGGAAAGATTCCCCTGGAGGAGGAAATGGCAACCCACTCCAGTATTCTTGCCTGGAGAATCCCATGGACAGAGGAGCCTGGTGGGCTACAGTTTAAAGGGTTGCAAAAAGTCAGACATGACTGACTGACTAAGCATAATACCTGATTTTTTATTATACATCCTCAGCTGAAGGGACTGTGGCTCATGCTCTAAGCTGTGTCACTGTATTTACTGAGTGAAATCTCTTGGAAAACCCTGTAGTTTCATTCTGTGCACATGGAGCTTCTCTGCTGGGAACCCTGGGGGGCCAGGAGAGCTCCAGGCCAGGCTGGACAAAGCAGGATGAGTAGCTGGAGGCTGGGAAGCCTGCCTGTGGCGGGTGAGTGGCCGGGGCAGGTCCAGGCAGGGCTGGGAAAGCCCATCAACGAGGAATTACTCACTGGAGGCAGCGCCGGGGTACCACTCAGCACCACTTTGTTAGCTGAAGCCAGTAGGTACTGCTGGGCTCTGAGGGCTTCCTTAGCCCCACGTTCACAGCGGCTTTCCTGCCCGAGGCCACCAGAAGTCCCTCCTCTGCCAGAGAGACGGGAGCCCTGGGCCAACATTTCTCTCCACTGCTGTGGTTTCCTGAAAACGGAGACTTTGCCTTGGCTTGAGACTCCGTTCTCCTCCCATGCTTCACAGCTCCCACTCAGCCATGGAAAGGAAAACGTGCCTAGAAATGATGACTGGCTGGGCCCCCAGAGTGTGGTGGAGTGCAGCCGCATCTCACGGGAAGCGTTTGAGGTCTGCCCCTGTGGTTCTGAACACTCGGCAGAGGCATGCGTGCCAGAAGGGCCCTTCAAGTCCTCTTGTTCTTGGTGCCTCTCTGAGCCGTCTTTGCAAGGCAGGTGTTCCTTGCCTGCCAGTTATTGAGGTCAGCCCAAGAGAGCAGCTTTCGGGGAAATAGGATGACGAAGAAGAAAATGTATTTTTCGTGCCTTTTCTCCTGCCTTTTGTTGCCCCTTTCCTGCATCCCTCCTCCATCTCCACAGGAGCCCCCACCGTCCCTGCGTTCCTAGGTGTCTCCTTTGCCTGTGTACTCTGGATGCCTGGAGATGTCTGTGGTGCCTGAGCCACCTCTCTTAAATAATAGCCCTTGTCTGAGATCTTACTCTCTCTTCCTCATCAAAACTGACATATCCATCCTTCAGGGAAGGAAGCTCATCTGATAAGTGAATTCACAATAAAATACAAAGGAGGATGGTTTAGAATGACCTGTTATACAGAGTATGGAGCATGGTTTCAAATTGTGGTTCAAAAACGCATTTCATAAAATTTACCATCTTAAGCATCTTATTTCTGTTGGCGGTGCTGGGCCTTCACTGGTGCTCACGGGCTTTCTCTAGTTGCGGCGTGTGGCCTTCTCATTGTGGGGCTTCTCTTGCTGCAGAATACAGGCTCTCAGGCGCGCTGGCTTCAGGGGTTGCTGTGCATGGGCTGGAGAGCACAGGCCGAGCAGTTACGGTCCATGGGCTGACTCGCCCCGGGGCGTGTGGGCTCTTAGCTCCTGGACCTGGGGTTGAACCCCTGGCCCCTACATTGGCGGGCAGACTCTTAACCGCTGGACCACCCGAGAAGTCCCTCATCTCACTCATTTGCCCTTCTTTTTAAAGTACTCCGCTGCACGCACATACCGCGTTTTGCGTATTCACTCATCCACTGGTCAACAGTTGGGTTGCCTCTGCCGTTTGACTGTTGTGCATAGTACTGATATAAACATGGATGTGCAAATATTTTTTAAGACCCTCCTTTTAATTCTTTCGGATGTATACCTAGAAAGTGTATGTATACCTGGATCACATGGCAATCTGAAGTTTTGAGGAACTGCCGTACTGTTTTCGACAGCAGTCGCACCATCTTACTAATCCTATCGATAGTGTACAAGGATTCCAACTTCTGGGCATCCCCACTGCCACTGGTCATTTTCTGTTTGTTTTTGTTGTTGTTGTCATAGCCATTCTAATAACAGAATATTTTAATGCTTCAGCCTAATGGAGTGACAATGCTGCTCATTTCATACTCCGGTACAAGCAATGAGGAGTCAGGTGTTTTGGTTAGGAGCCTTTAAATCACATGACATAGATGTCAACAGTCATTATATCATCTATGTGACAGATAGCTCACCTTCTCTGAAATCTAGATAAGAATGCCTCTTTTTTTAATTAATAAATTTTATTTTTTTACTTCTGTAAAATGTATCAGGCATACCAAAAGGACAAAGTAACATTCTGAGATAGTGACAAAATGTTTAATTTCTCTATGAATATTTTCAAAATAAGATTGCAGCAAAGTTCACTCCCTCAAAATATTTTTTTGGACCAGGATTAGAAAAGGAAAACTCCCCCACAGTCTAGAATTATCAATGAAAGGCCATGGTTAATATTTAATACACTTTTAAAGTTCTTCCATCATGTGAAGACATTTATCTTTTTTTAAAATATAAATTTATTAATTTTAATTGGAGGTTAATTACTTTACAATATTGTGTTGGTTTTGCCATACATCAACGTGAATAAAGCAGGTCAAGGATACTCTTCAAAGGGAAGTGAAAGTGAAAGTTGCTCAATTGTGCCCAACTCTTTGCGACCCTCATGGACTATAGAGTCCATGGAATTCTCCAGGCCAGAATTTTGGAGTGGGTAGCTTTTCCCTTCTCCGGGGAATCTTCCCAACCCAGGGACCAAACCCAGGTCTCCCGCACTGCAGGCTTGACGCATCACAAACTAAAATGACAACTGTATCCTCAACTGTTTCGAAACTCAGAATATGAGCTTCTGAATGGGCTCCAAACCTGCAAAGTGAAGCTTCCCATCCTTATTAATATACTTGACACGAGTACAACTACATTTTCTCTCATCTGTGTCTTTGATCAGTACCTACTGACTTCCCATATGTGCCAGAACCTGTGATGGGTGCTGATGGAAGTTAGTGATTTGCCCTTAGACTGCTCACTGTCTAGTGTGTTTCTCCATCCACCAGGATAGCAGGCTTCCTCTCAGTGAAGCGGTACATTGAACTGCATTATAGAATTACTTCTCATCCTTCACATGGAGATAATAGGAAGTACCTTACAGTGTGATTGTGAAATTTAGGTGTAATAATACATGTAAAGTGTTAGAACTTCAGTGCATGGCTCATAATAGGAGCTCAATAAACTTGAATTGAAAAATAAATTTAAAAACTTCCAGAACTCTAGAGTTGTTGCAGAACTTGCAGTTTGTCTAATGACCCAAACTCCTCAGTTTTAGGTTGGAGAATCTGACTCTCATAAGGTTAACTAGCTTAGTAAAGGTTGCAACTTAATTATTAGCAGAAAAAACAATGGAACCCAAGATCTCTTGATTTCTACCTCACTGAAAATCTCACCATAGTTTCTGCCAGAGAAGTTGTGGGTGAGTGAAGAACAGCATAATAATTCCAAGCACAGGCAATAATTGCTTATTACATCAGTATTCAACAAAATCATTACCTCAAGGAAAAACTCTAAGAGCTTCCAAAAGCCTGATGACACGCGATTGGATGTTTTTATTCTAGTTGAGCATAGTCTGATGCCTTCAAGATACCATGCTGGCTGGTGATTTATGTATGAGGTAATTTGCTTGGGTTGAGTCCGTGGAGAACAGGGATCATGCGAACAAGCCCACCTTTGTTTACTGATCAGCTGCAGTCTTCTACCTACTTACCAGGCACTGGCCACGAAACATGTTCACTCCGGCAGTGGTTTCCAAGATTACCAAAGGCATCCTCTTGGTTATGGAGATATGAAACACTGAGATAAAGTCTTCCTTATTTTCCACTCAATCTATTTCATCTCAGAAAATGTTAAGGAGGTAAGAACAAGTGGCAAGTTCTTGGTACATTCCTGCCGACAGCATCCCGGGAGAGCCTGAGCTAGACAGCGTGAGCGCATAAACCTTTAGAATCCTGTGAACCACGCAATGTTTCCATCCACAAGCAATATTTATTTAGGGAACAAAGCAGCAATAACCTGCAAGGTGTTCAAAGAGGAAAGTAACTTTCCTTTCTGAAAGGGAATGAAGTTCTATTTGTGCTTGCCTCTCCTCACGCCTTCAAGATCATAAAAGCTTTCCATTTTTTGGAGGTCAGCTGCAGTTACTGCCTTAAAAGCTGCATCCTTCTTTCAAGGCTTCTGTCACAGACTCGAAGTAAAGCCTGAAATCACCAACTAAGCAGCCTAGGGGCCTTAGATGAGCCATTTTCCAACTTGGGAAGAGAAAAGAGAGGAAGGAACAAGAAAAGCATAGTGGAATCAGTCAATATCAATTATATTTGGGTAAGGACCCATTTAACTGATGACAATTCAATTCCTGGATTTCAGGGACAAGCCTGTTAACTTGTCTTCTGTAGCTGTAAGCGTGGTTACCCTCTGCCTGTTTTGGGCAGTGACAGTTCAGTGTGGGGATTCTTAGTGGGTAGTGGTGGTGAGGAGTGTGATTTGACCTCCCATCTACCACGGGACTTTTAGCTGTGTCTGCAGATGTATTTTGGATTTTTAGAACCCTGGGGATGTTGTGTGCGGGATGCTATTGGTATCTAGTAGGTAGGAGGCCAGGGATGCTACTAAACATCTTAAAATGCAAAGGACAGCCCCCCACCCCCACCCCTGCCACAACAAACGATTATCCTCTTTGAAATGACAGGTATGCCAAGATTGAGAAACTCTGGCATAGAAGCTAAAAGCTTCTTTTATGGGGCCAGACGGACTCAGTTTCATTTGACCTTGTACAAATGACTTAACCTCATCACTAACTTCCCCATCTACAAAATGAAGTAATAGTATGATCCTTATAAGATTTTTATGGGATTCAATAAATATAGGTATATGGTTCTCAGAACAGTGCCCAGAATATAGTTGCTGCTGCTGCTGCTGCTGCTGCTAAATCACTTCAGTCATGTCTGACTCTGTGTGACCCCATAGACAGCAGCCTACCAGGCTCCCCCGTCCCTGGGATTCTCCAGGCAAGAACACTGGGGTGGGTTGCTATTTCCTTCTCCAATGCATGAAAGTGAAAAGTGAAAGTGAAGTTGCTCAGTCGTGTCCGACTCTTAGCGACCCCATGGACTGCAGCCCACCAGGCTCCTCCGTCCATGGGGTTTTCCAGGCAAGAGTACTGGAGTGGGGTGCCATTGCCTTCTCCTAGAATATAGTTAGCACCATGTAAATATTAGTTGTTATTCTTTTGCAAGACAGCACAAGATAAATAGAAGAACCATCAAACAATAGAATCTGTGCATAAGTAAGTGCTTTGTGAAGGGAATGTCATTAAAAACCACTGTATAAGGTAATGGTCAACACTGACTAATTTGATGAGACCCCTAAGATACTGGAGTCTGAGTGATGATGAACTGTCTGACACTGTTATAACTCTACTGGTTTCCTGCAGCCAATTTAGTGCCCTGGCATTGGAATGGAAAGCATGTTGGGACACATCCTAGTACATCGATTATGCTTGGGTGCTGGTTGTGTTTAGGTCGTAATCATGTTTCTAAGATTCTTGAAAGATCAAGGATGTGAGCTGTGAGACAGGGGACAAGGAAAGACTCATGGATATATAATTGAAAATAACCAGCCACTTGGCAGGGCTGTTGCTGTCCATAAGAAGCGAGGGCAATTGCCCTTTAAGATAACAAAGATAAAACTCTGTGAGGCCAGAGTCTGGTGAGAGACCTTGAAAACTAGAAGTGGTGATGTGTGTGGACAGAGGCAATGCATTAGCATATGATGTAGTCTCCCATTAATTGCAGAGCTGAGGATGCCAAAAAGGGAACATTTAAGCACATATGACAAATTATAGGTGTTTGGAAGGGGAGAGAGGCTGAACTGACCTGTCTGCATACTATATTTAACCTAGTAGTTTTGATTTGCGGGAGAGTCTGAAAATATCTCTAAAAGCTTGTTTCAATAGTGCTTGACCTTGAAGCTCTTGTTTTATGCTCTAGGTAATTTCAGCAGCGAGGGGACAATCTCCGACTTTTTCCATCCTGGATTCTTTCTCTCACAATGAAAGTTTTAATTAAGATATTTCACATGAGGGGCTCTAGACAACCTCACAAAGCCTCAGGAGATCAACTGTAAAGTCACAGTATCAGGTCAGTCTGTGATCAGTGGCCCTCCACTTTAAGTACTTGTGAACCTAGCAGAAGACACAGTGATGCTGAGATCCTCCAAGGCTCCATAAAATGTGCCTTTATGGTATATACTCACTTCTAAACTTAAAGGGCTGAAGTTCACCGGGGTCTGGTATAGTCTCTTACCAGTAAAATGGGAGATCACAGGAGAACAAGTTAAAGGTAGTAAGTATTCTTTTTGAATACCTAGTATAAGCATAATCAGGTAATGTGCAAAGCATTTTAGATATTAAAAACAGATAAAACTACCCATTTCATAGAAAGTAGAGGCAGGGTCCAAAGAAGTCAGGTAATTGGTTTAAGATCATGGACCTGGTAAGCTGTGGTGCCAGGCTGTGCCAGACCTCTTTCTGGGTTTCCCAGGTAGTACAGAGGTAAAGAATCCACCAGCCCGTGCAGGAGACTTGGGTTTCAATATCTGGGCTGGGAAGATCCCCTGGAGGAGGAAATGGCAACCCACTCCAGTATTCTTGTCTGGAGAATCCCATGGACAGAGAGGAGGCTGGCGAGCTACAGTCCAGGGGGCTGCCAAGAGTCGTCCACGACCGAGTTACTGAGCACAAACACGGCTGTCTCTAAGGCCTTTTCTGCTTTATCTCCTTATCTCTTGTGTAATTAGCATATAAAATCCATGTCTCAGGCACTGCTGACATCTTAAGAATCTCTGAATGATGAGGGGATGTGAGATGGGTCATGTCTGGGGTTGGGGATCTGTTTATTTGGAATTAACCAAAAACTTCTATCCTCTTCTATTTTAAAATATGGGGATCCCAAATTTTGAGCAACTATCACAACTGCTTGTCACTTAACATAGCAGATATCACCAGGGAGACACAAGAAATATCTGTTAGTCACAAAAAGAGTGTGGCTATATACCTCCTGTATCTCAGGGGTCCCAGCCTCTGGGATCTCATGCCTGGTGATCTGAAGGGGAGCTGTAATAATAATAGAAATAAAGGGTACAATGAATGAAAGGTACTTGGTTCATCCCCAAGCCATCACCCCACCCTACTCCGTCAGCCCACGGAAAAATTGTCTCCCACAAAACCAGTCCCTGCCAGTAAGAGTGGAGACTGCTGCTATAGATCCCACCTCCAAGATAGATTCAGACCCAGTGATTTCTTCCCATCCCCTATACTACCACCCATACTACGATTTCCTGACTGGTTTTCCTGCCCCTCCTTTGCCACCCATACGGAACACTCTCTTCGTAGTAGCTGGTGTGATCCTTTACAAAGGTGAATCTAGTTAGGTCACTCTTGCTCAACATCCTCCAACAGTCTCCTAATGTATTCTGAATAAAATCCAAGCAAGCGTGCATGCCTGCGAGTTCTAATGTTCACTCTTGCTGCCTTCCAAGCTCTTCTTCACCCCAAGCTCTTTGTACTTACCATGTTTTGTAATACTTAAAATATTTTTCCCATAGCTCTTTGCCTGGTGGTCGTCCCTCATCATTTGAGTACCAGTCCAAATGCCAACCCCGTAGAGATGACTTTCCTCCACAAACCTAAATAAAAGCATCACATCCCAACCCCCATCCACCTGTCAGGCATACCACTCTCCTTCATGACACCATCTATCTCCATCCTCTTAGAAGTTGAAAGATTTTGTCCTCATCACTTTTGTATCTCCTGTGTCTAGAAAGAGTGACCTCCTCATAGTAAGCTCTTCATAGTCATTCATTAGTATTGAAAGAATGCTGGTTTGGGGGTCATGAGACTCGTATTTAATCCTGGCTTCACTACTGGTTCACAGAGTATGTCAGAGAAGTCACTCTTCTTGGGTTTCAGTTTGTTTCTTCCTCTATAGATTGGATCTAATGGCCTCTGTGACCCCAGTCTAATTCTAAAATTACCACTGATTCTTCTAATATTCTGACTCCACAAGCAGTGGGATGGGGTTCCTTGATTCTTCTCATTGTATACCCCAGAAGGATTATTCTAATACTAAAAAATGAGAAATGCTGCAAGCCCAGGTCATCTGAGTGACAAAGAGAGCTTGTTCAATGATGTGGATAATGAATTTTTGGTACCCTGAAAGTGAGTTTTATACATAGAAAAAGCTAATTCATAGAAATTATGTCATAATAATAATTTGGTCATAGAAATTAGTATTCAGTTTAATGAAGTTTCAAATAAAATATCTACTTCTGTTAACCCCTAATTCAGCTTGAGGTGACTTTTTATCTAGTGAATTTTAGCTACTGCTCTGATGAATTTTTGAATAATATTTGGTCCCATTAATGTTTACTCATTGAAAGAGATGGGAATACCAGACCACCTGACCTGCCTCTTGAGAAATCTGTATGCAGGTTAGGAAGCAACAGTTAGAACTGGACATGGAACAACAGACTGCTTCCAAATAGGAAAAGGAGTACGTCAAGGCTGTATATTGTCACCCTGCTTATTTAACTTCTGTGCAGAGTACATCATGAGAAACACTGGGCTGGAGGAAACACAAGCTGGAATCAAGATTGCTGGGAGGAATATCAGTAACCTCAGATGTGCAGATGACACCACTCTTATGGCAGAAAGTGAAGAGGAACTAAAAAGCCTCTTGATGAAAGTGAAAGAGGAGAGTGAAAAAGTTGGCTTAAAGCTCAACATTCAGAAAACAAAGATCATGGCATCCGGTCCCATCACTTCATGGGAAATAGATGGGGAAACAGTGGAAACAGTGTCAGACTTTATTTTTGGGGGCTCCAAAATCACTGCAGATGGTGACTGCAGCCACGAAATTAAAAGACGCTTACTCCTTGGAAGAAAAGTTATGACCAACCTAGACAGTATATTCAAAAGCAGAGACATTACTTTGCCGACTAAGGTCTGTCTAGTCAAGGCTGTGGTTTTTCCAGTAGTCATGTATGGATGTGAGAGTTGGACTGTGAAGAAGGCTGAGTGCCGAAGAATTGATGCTTTTGGACTGTGGTGTTGGAGAAGACTCTTGAGAGTCCCTTGGACTGCAAGGAGATCTGACCAGTCCATCCTAAAGGAAACCAGTCCTGAATATTCATTGGAAGGACTGATGCTGAAGCTGAAACTCCAGTACTTTGGCCACCTCATGCGAAGAGTTGACTCATTGGAAAAGACTCTGATGCTGGGAAGGATTGGGGGCAGGAGGAGAAGGGGATGACAGAGGATGAGATGGCTGGATGGCATCACCGACTCGATGGATGTGAGTCTGAGTGAACTCCAGGAGTTGGTGATGGACAGGGAGGCCTGGCGATTCATGGGGTTGCAAAGAGTCAGACACAACTGAGCGACTGAACTGAAACATTTTACAGAAGCAGAAGACATTAGGAAGAGGTGGCAAGAATACACAGAAGAGCTATAGAAAAAGATCTTCATGACCCCGGTGACCATGATGGTGTGATCACTCACCTAGAGCCAGACATCCTGGAATGTGAAGTAAAGTGGGCCTTAGGAAGCATCACTACAAACAAAGCTAGTGGAGGTGATGGAATTCCAGTTGAGCTATTTCAAATCCTGAGAGATGATGCTGTGAAAGTGCTGCACTCAATATGCCAGCAAATTTGGAAAACTCAGCTGTGGCCACAGGACTGGAAAATGTCAGTTTTCATTCCAATCCCAAAGAAAGGCAATGCCAGAGAATGCTCAAACTACCGCACAATTGCACTCATCTCACACGCTAGTAAAGTAATACTCAAAATTCTCCAAGCAGGCTTCAACAATATGTGAACCATGAACTTCCAGATGTTCAAGCTGGATTTAGAAAAGGCAGAGGAACCAGAGATCAAATTGCCAACAGCCACTGGATCATTGAAAAAGCAAGAGAGTTCCAGGAAAACATCTATTTCTGCTTTATTGACTATGCCAAAGCCTCTGACTATGTGAATCACAACAAATTGTGGAAAATTCTGAAAGAGATGGGAATACCAGATCACCTAACCTCACTCCTAAGAAATCTGTATGCAGGCCAAGAAGCAACAGTTAGAACTGGACATGTAACAAAAGACTGGTTCCAAATCAGGAAAAGGAGTACGTCAAGGCTGTATATTGTCACCCTGCTTATTTAACTTATATGCAGAGTACATCATGAGAAACACTGGACTGGAAGAAACACAAGCTGGAATCAAGATTGCCGGGAGAAATATCAATAACCTCGGATGCAGATGACACCACGCTTATGGCAGAAAGTAAAGAACTAAAGAGCCTCTTGATGAGAGTGAAAAAATTGACTTAGAACTCAATATTCAGAAAACGAAGGTCATGGCATCCGGTCCCATGACTTCATGGCAGATAGATGGGGAAACAATGGAAACAGTGACAGACTATTTTTGGGGGGGCTCCAAAATCATTGCAGATGGTGACTGCAGCCATGGAATTAAGAAACACTTACTCCTTGGAAGAAAAGCTATGACCAACCTAGACAGCGTATTCAAAAGCAGAGACATTACTTTGCCAACAAAGGTCGGTCTGGTCAAGGCTGTGGTTCGTGTATGGATGTGAGAGTTGGACTATAAAGAAAGTTGAGCACTGAAGAATTGATGCTTTCAAACTGTGGTGTTGGAGAAGACTCTTGAAAGTCTCTTGGACTGCAAGGAGATCAAACCAGTCTATCCTAAAGGAAATCAGTCCTGATTATTCACTGGAAGGACTGATGCTGAAGCTGAAGCTCCAATACTTTGGCCACCTGATGTGAAGAACCCACTCATTTGTAAAGACCGTGATGCTGGGAAAGATTGAAGGTGGGAGAAGAAGGAGATGACAGGAGATGAGATGGTTGGATTGCATCACCGACTCAATGTACATGAGTTTGAGTAGGCTCCAGGAGTTGGTGATGGACAGGGAGGCCTGGTGTGCTGTGGTCCAAGGGTCACAAAGAGTCGGACATGACTGAGCGACTGAACTGAACTGAAACATTTAAAATTACATTTTGTAGATCCGACCTCTTCTAAAAGACTTTAGCTGGCTTTCAAAGCTTTCTCTATATTTGCTTTTTATAAATATAAGAGGTACATTATAGATGTTGCAAACTTGAGTACAGTTAAAATATCTAATATTGTACATAAACTTAGCAAGATTTCAACTTAAATTCACAAGTTTAAATTAGTTCCCCAAATATGTATTTTTATTGGTCTGTTACTCTAATAAGGTAAATTTTATAAAACATTGCACAAATAAATCCAGTATGTGCAACTTTCTTAACACAATAATATTTGTTGTTTGTTTTAATGCAGAAACAAATTTTATGCTTTATTTTTAATCTTCCTTAGAAAAAACACACTGATCAGTACTAAGGAAAGGATTGCATCAGGCCCCTCCTTGCTAATTTTGAGATATAAGTATGTGTATTTGCGTGGGTGTTAGTTTAAGCTGAATTGTGGGGATAATCAGTAACACTGATCAGGAATTCACACTACAAGTGTTGTCGGTTGACATGTGATCAGGAAGATCTACTTCTACAGGCAGCTTCGGCAAAACCTTCATCTATCTTTAGTACCAAACTTTTTGTCTAATTCATATAATAGAGATATATGAAATAGTGTCTTGCTAGCATAATAGATGATAGAAATATACTGTTATATGTGAAATTGGAGCTATTAAAGCTATGTGGTTTGGCAAAAACATTTGAAATGGTCTTTGCTTTGGGTGAAGAGCGTCCAAATCTTGCTAGTCCTTCAGTTTTACCTTCCATGTATCTGTATGTGTGGTAGAATTTGGTTTGAGCCTTACCTGCTTAATAGCATCGTGGTGAGGTTATGGGTGGGTAGCTCCTGGTATTTACCAAGAAGAACTTGATGGTTGTTCCTAACCAATTTGACTTAAGTCAGTTGGAAACATCTTTCCATGTAATTTTGCAATTAACTTATGGTTGTATAATAAGAGGAGATTCTTTTTGGCAACATTGATGGAACCGGATTATAGTTGTTATGTCATTGAATTCATAACTGCAGGGGAGGTGGCAGTTTCATAAATCAGGATTTTTAATTTTCTACTTAGGGGAATCTACAATCCCTACATTGTTTGGTCAGATGTTGTAATTCTTACATAGCTTTTAACTATGTAAATGTCTTTCCCAGTGAATTTTAAAGGCCACGAACTTGATGGAATCCTGTGTTTTATATTTTATAATTATGGAATCATATCACAGGGATTGGTGGCTCAGATAGTAAAGGATCGGCCTGCAATGCAGGAGACTTAGGTTCAATCTCTGGTCAGGAAGACCCCCTGGAGAAGGGAACGGCAAGCCACTTCAGTGTTCTTGCCTGGAGAATTCCATGGACAAAGGAACCTGGTGGGCTACAGTGCATGCGGATGCATAGAGTTGGACATGATTGAGTGAATAACACTTTATTTCACTTTCACATGCTCACTGAAATAACATAGGATTGAATTTTAGTGCTCTCTCTCTTTAATAACTGTTCAAGTCAAAACTTCTAAAAGTCCTCCTGCTGAAATAGGAGAAGTGAACTGTGTGGCAAAGCCTTAAAAATCTAGCTCTGGAAATACCTTTTATATCAACTCATGGTGGATCACTGGTTTTTATTCTCCAGGACAGTGTTTCAGCCGTGTAGGTTCCCTCATAGTGCCCACGGCTATGCCCAAATGTCAACTGGAGTAGCTCTCTCCATTTGAACAGAAGGAAAGCATGTGGAGAAGAGGGGTAAGGGCAGTGATGTTGAGTAGGAAAACAGGATAAAATAGGGTACTTCCACTAGGGTCTTTTTTTTTATTATCTAGATTTTCTTTTTTTTTTACTATCTAGATTCTAGACAACATGTTTACCCAAGAATGGGGGAGGAAAGCAGACAAAGGTGAGCCATTTCAAATTTTACTATCAAGGGTTCCTTTAAAAGAGTTACCCTGTAGACCCATGTCTTGATAGATTTTTCCCTACTAAGCAAATTTATTACATAATAGGAGAATGCAATGGCGCCCCACTCCAGTACTCTTGCCTGGAAAATCCCATGGACGGAGGAGCCTGGTGGGCTGTAGTCCATGGGGTCGCTAAGAGTTGGACACGACAGAGCAACTTCACTTTCACTTTTCACTTTCATGCACTGGAGAGTGAAATGGCAACCCACTCCAGTGTTCTTGCCTAGAGAATCCCAGGGATGGGGGAGCCTGGTGGGCTGCCGTCTCTGCGGTCGCACAGAGTCCGGACACGACTGAAGTGACTTAGCAGCAGCAGCAGCTTATTACCCCACTTTTATTAATCAAAAACCTGTGTCTGATTGTTAGAAATTCTAATCAGCATGTGCTAAGTTGACTTAATCCTTTTGGCTAAAATAGAATAAATTGGGATGCTACTTTAGGGATATTTAATGAGTCATTAAAAAAATAATATGTAATATAATTTACAAAACTAGAATTAAACAATAGAGTCTATTGTGTTTCTCCTGCATCCTTTCTTTTCTTCCTCAAAAATCAGCTATAAAGCTATAAATTTAAATTATATTTTTTTAGTCTGAAAACTTCCTTCTGCCTAATTGCATGCTATTCTTATCCATTATTAATGGCAACATTATATTTTAGTGATACATGAACCATAATTCCTTTACCCAATTCTGCTAAAGATGTGAAGGTTGCATGTGAAGGTGTCTCTTTTGTAAAAAAATCTTATTTTATATTGGAATATAGCTGATTAACAACGTTGTAATAACTTCAGATGGACAGCAGAGACTCAGCCATACAGATACATGTATCTATTCTCCTACAAACTCCCCTCCCATTCAGGCTGTCACATAACATGGAGCAGAGTTGGCTGCTATACAGTAGGTCCTCATTGGTTATCCATTTTAAATATGGCATGTGACATGTCCACTCCAAACCTCCTAACTATCCCTTCCTCCTATTTCATGTGACTTATCACAAATGCGTTCTCTCAAAATCACCTAGTGTTTGAAAAGAAATACTGATTTCCAGGCCTTATACCCAACATTCTGAAATAGAATCTCTTGGGTTGGGAAACAAGAATCCTCATTTTTAATAAGCATTGTTCTCATTTTTCAAGTTGTTCAGATCTCATTGTTCCTTGAACCACACTTTGAGAAGCTCTGGTTTAGAAATTTTGAAATACTGAGCAAAACTTCCATATGACCCCCTGAACTGAATTCACAGATCTGGTAACTTCAGGTTGGGGACTTCTGGAAGGGTGAATAATTGCAAACTCTATTCAGCTGTTCAGCCTTAGGCATTACTTCAAATGAAGCTCAAGAAGCTATGACTAAGTTGACCTTTTGTCATATCTCTTTTCCTCCCTGTTTATTTAAGTTACCATCTTAACTGGCTCTTGAAGTCAAAGGTGCTTTTGTTCTCTGCATGAATGGTTTGATTCACATCATACCAATGCAGCTTCAAAGGAAGAAAAGTCTCTTACCTTGGGGATAATCTCTCCCTCCCCCTGCAAATGCCACAAACCCAGCTAAAGGATCTTTAAAGGTTTTTTTGTTTGTTTGTTTTAAATAAAGTCAGATTCTTCAGATTACTGCTCTTTTTTTTTTTTTTTCTCCTTGGAAGAAATAAGGCCAAAAGAAATAACACTCACTTACAGCATTTTTAGCAAAGGTGATTTCCTCCACATAATATTGTACTTAAGGCAGTGATTCACAAACTGGGAGCTGAAAACACACAGCTTACTGGGGCCATCTCCAGAATATCTGATTCAGGAGGTGTGGGAGGGGGACTGAGAAACAGTATTTTGATTCAGCAATTAGCCAGGTCTCTGAATCAACATTTTAATGAATGAAGCCCAATGGATCACTTGCCTGAAGTTAAATGACCAAGAAGTGACAAATTCTGACTAGGAGGCCTGTGTTCTTTCTACCGTCTCCTGCTGATGGGAATGAAAAGGACAGGAAGGAAGTGAAGGTGGTCTGAGCCACTTGCTGTTTGCTGGGCCTCGCGTCCCTTCATTCACCTTTCTCCCTCTACCCTCCGTTCACTCCATGTTTCAGTAGCCCTGGGTTGCTTATGCCACCTGATCACGTATGCTTGTTTCTGTCCTTTTGTATCCGTTCTTTCCTTCTGGAATTCAAGTACTCAGCTCTCTTCTCCTCACTGAACTTCAAGACTCCATTCAAATATCACCTCTTTATGAAGCCTCCCTAACACTTCAGGCTGAATACATTCCTCCTTCTCTGGCTCCAGTAAGACTTTTGTACCTGCTAGTGTTTTGGTGCTGAGAAACCAGTGTATGTTCTGTTGCCTGTAATTTATTGAGAATACTTTCTCATCGGCAGTGTAATAATGTATAGGAGTAGTTTAGTCATGAACTCTATACCCTAGAGCTGGTTTGATGAATTATCTTAATCGGGAAGCTACAACAAGATTTGGGTAATAGATACTTTCATTTTTAGGGCCTGCTCATTTAGGGAACTTGGCTCATTTAGGTGCAAAGCATTTCAAATAAATTTGTAAATATATTAAATAGCATGCTGATATACATGCTTTGGTTACTAATTAAGGTCTCATAAGCACAGAAAGCCACACTCTGACAGTGAATGTTTGCAGCAAAGTGAGAGTTTAATTGTAGGGCACCAAGCAGGAGAATGGGCAGCTTATGTTCAAAAGACCCAAATGCCCCTATAGCTTTCAGGCAAGAGTTTTTAAAGACGATGTTAGGGGAGAGAGTCACAGGCTGTGTGATCAGCTCATGGACCACCTTCTGATTGGCTGGTGGTGATGTAACAGGGTAATATTTTAAGATTCTCAACCATCTGACTCCAACCAGTCTGGGGTCTCTGTGGTTGTGGTTAGCATGTAGCGTCCACCCTCATCTTGAGTAGGGGTCTTAGTTCCTACAGAACTGAAAGATGTACATAAGATGGTTATCTGTTTCCCTTCAGGAGGAATTTGGAACCCTCTGATTCTGGTCCTGATCATTAACCACTTGGACCTGCTCTTTGGAACTCAAGAAGGGCCTAGGAGACCCTTTTTCCCCCTGCAATTCAGAAATGGGGGAAAGTTCAAACGGAGAGTTTTTTGAACTTGGCAAGGCCCCGTGGGGTCTTGCCTGGCTTCAGTTGTTCCTTTAAAAAAAAAAAAACACCTCATCTCTAGGGGAATAAGGGCTGGACAGGAAAGGGAGTAAAATTTTGGATAGAGAGGTTAATCATAGATTCAGCAGGGGGACTCAGTTTCACTTCATGGACTTTTTAATATCTTCTCCAGCCCTACTCCCACCCCGGTCAAACCTCCCCTCTCCTGCCACTATGCCGTTGATTTATCATCCCAGTTTGTACAGTCTGAACAAAGACCGCATTAAGAATATCTACTGGGAATGCACGATACACTCTTTTGCAAACACTGATGTTCATTTTTTAACCCTGTCAAGGAAATTCATCTAAAGAAACAATAAGCCTAAAGAGTCCCTACAGTAGCCATCTGTCATTAGCAGCATTCTACACAGTGAATAGGCATTACAGGTGGTGAAGCATCGACAGGAACATTGCTCACTGAAATTTGTTGGAAAGATGATTGCATATTATTTAAGTAGGACTTACATGCAATAAATAGTACATTTGCCAACTGCTGAGAAAATTGAGGAAAAGGATAATATTCCAATTTGGACTCTGAACAAAAGGCAATCAATTAGGAGGACCAGTTTGAATAATGTGAAAGAAGCAGTGCCTAGAAACTCTCCTGCTGAAAGATTGGACCTCAGGCTGAAATAACTGCTTTTGCATTAAAAAGATCTATGGCTTGGCATAAACACAGGACACAGGATATTGTGAACAGAATCCATTTTTGGACCCACTTCCCTCCCTAGAGCTTGATCTCTCTTGAGTCTGCTTTCTTTGCTCTGTATCCTTTCATTATGGGCTGCATTTCAACTTCCTTCTGAGCTCATAACCACTCTTTGATCAACTTTTAGTATGTCCTCCCCAGCACAGATTTTAAGTGATTTAAACATGAATCATTAATAGGAAGTTCAGAGGGTACTACCGACTTTTGGGACTGGCCGGGCAATGCCACAGTGTGAGATTGTTGGTGGGATGCTGCATTTGTTGGTGATGGGGATGAGTAAGCTTTGACGATGGTGTCTTTAAATCAGAAGTTGGCTTTTTTTTTTTTTTTTTTTCTGTAAAGGTCCAGAGAGAGTCATTTTAGTATCTGTGGGCCATATGATCCCTGTCACGACTCAACTCTGCCGTTAATAGCCCCAAAGCCGCGATAGTCAACACGGAAGTGAATGAGCACGGTTGTATTCCAATAAAACTGTGTTTACAGGCAGCTGGTCCCTGCTCTGCATCAAGAGACTAAAATCACAGCTGAACAGGTCTCACACAAAGCAGTCTTCAGTCATGCATATTTACAATAAATAACTCTTATCTCGTGGATGAGGATTTCTCATTTCATATTGTGTATTATCTTTGCATCATAGATTGAATGGCTAGTATTGAACTTGAAGCTCTCTCATTTTCCCTTTTGTGCCTTCCTCTCTAGCCTTCTGCGTCTCTATGAGTGCTTCCTAACCTTTAATATTGAATCAGGTTAGGTGGAGCCTTTGGAGCCTGCCTGTGAACTGTTGTGTAATAGCTACGCCAAAACCAAGAAGAGAGGCCAATTTAATTCCTAGATGGCTTAATGGATATTAGGTGCCAGTACCTTTCAAATATTCTGGGTTTTCTCCCCTTTCTCTAATCCCCAAATTTTTTATACAGGGAAAATAAAAAGTTTTAGAAAGAAAGTCAATTAAACAACAAAACAATAAAACACCCTCGGACCCATTGAACCTGAGGGATTTCAGATAGGAAAGGGACATCTATTTACTACAAACATAGTAGTTCTCTTAACTGACTTCAGTGAGAAGATTTACTCCCTGGATTACTAATGGTGTAATACACCATTTCTCTCCATGGTATAAAAGAAACAAGTGATTCTCATGCCACATGAATTCTACATTCTAATACATTGCAATCATCTGGCTGGCTTTTAAAGATTCTGTTTCCATGGCCCCTTAGAGCAAAGTCATCAGGGGTGAACCTCATGTAGCTCTAATGTGCTGCTGAGAAAAGGGGACCTCTGTTTCTAGCTACTCCAAGTTTGCTCTGTGACCAACAGCAGCACCTGGGAACTTAGAATTCCCAGATTCTGCCCCACTCCAGACCCACTAAAGCAGACCTGCATTTTAACAGGATCCTTAGGTGATTCTTTTTAATTTGATTTTTTAATTGAAGGATAAGTGCTTTACAGAATTTTGCTGTTTTCTGTCAAACCTTAACATGAATCAGCCGTAGGTATACATATATCCCTTCCCTGTTGACCCTCCCTCCCATCTCCCTCCCCATCCCACCCCTCTAGGTTGATACAGAGCCCCTGTTTGAGTTTCCTGAGCCATACAGCAAATTCCTGTTAGCCATCTACTTTACATACGGTAATGTAAGTTTCCATGTTACTCTCTCCATACATCTCACCCTCTCCTCCCCTCTCCCCATGGCCATAAATCTATTCTCTATGTCTGTTTCTCCATTGCTGCCCTGTATATAATTCTTAGGTACCATTTTTCTAGATTCCGTATATATGTGTTAGAATACAATATTTATCTTTTTATTTCTGACTCACTTCACTCTGTATAATAGGTTCTAGGTTCATCCACCTCATCAGAACTGACTCAAATGCATTCCTTTTTATGGCTGAGTAATATTCCATTGTGTATATATACCACAACTTCTTCATCCATTTATCCGTTAGTGGACATCTAGGTTGCTTCCATATTCTAGCTATTGTAAATAGTGCTGCAATAAACAATGGGATACATGTGTCTTTTTCAATTTTGGTTTCCTCAGGGTATATGCCTAGAAGTGGGATTGCTGGGTCATATGGTGGTTTTATTTATTTTAAAGGACTCTCCATACTGTCTTCCATAGTGGCTGTATCAATTTACATTTCCACCAACAGTGCAAGAGAGTTCCCTTTTCTTCACACCTTCTACAGCATTTATTGTTTGTAGACTTTTTGATGAGGGCCATTCTGACCAGTGTAAGGTGATATCTCATTGTAGTTTTGATTTGCATTTCTCTAATAATGAGCACAGCAGACTTGGTGGCATAAGCCACCAATGCTTAAAATTCTCCAAGCTAGGCTTCAGCAATACATGAACCATGAACATCCAGATGTTCAAGCTGGTTTTAGAAAAGGCAGAGGAACCAGATATCAAATTACCAACATCCACTGGATCATCAAAAAAGCAAGAGAGTTCCAGGAAAACATCTATTTCTGCTTTATTGACTATGCCAAAGCTTTTGACTGTGTGGATCACAACAAAATGTAGAAAATTCTGAAAGAGATGGGAATACCAGACCACCTGAATTGCCTCTTGAGAAATCTGTATGCAGGTCAGGAAGCAACAGTTAGAACTGGACATGGAACAACAGACTGGTTCCAAATAGGAAAAGGAATCTGTCAAGGCTGTACATTGTACAGCCTGCTTATTTAACTTATATGGAGAGTATATCATGAGAGACACTGGGCCGGAAGAAGCACAAGCTGGAATCAAGATTGCTGGGAGACATATCAATAACCTCAGATATGCAGATGACACCACCCTTATGTCAGAAGGTGAAGAAGAACTAAAGAACCTCTTGGTGAAAGTGAAAGGGGAGAGTGAAAAGTTGGCTTACAGCTCAACGTTCAGAAAACTAAGATCATAGTATCCAGTCCCATCACTTCATGGCAAATAGACGGGGAAACAGTGGAAACAGTGTCAGACTTAATTTTTTTGAGCTCCAAAATCACTGTAGATGGTGATTGCAGCCATAAAATTAAAAGATGCTTACTCCTTGGAAGGAAAGTTACGACCAACCTAGACAGCATATTCAAAAGCAGAGATATTACTTTGCCAACAAAGGTCTGTCTAGTCAAGGCTATGGTTTTTCCAGTGGTCATGTATGGATGTGAGAGTTGAACTATAAAGAAAGCTGAGCGCTGAAGAATTGATGCTTTTGAACTGTGGTGTTGGAGAAGCCTGAGAGTCCCTTGGACTGCAAGAAGATCCAACCAGTCCGTCCTAAAGGAAATGAGTCCTGATTGTTCATTGGAAAGACTGATGCTGAAGTTGAAACTCCAGTACTTTGGCCACCAGATGCGAAGAACTGACTCATTTGAAAAGACCTTGATGCTGTGAAAGATCGAAGGCAGGTGGAGAAGAGGACAATAGAGGATAAGATGGTTGGATGGCATCACCAATTCAATGGGCATGAGTTTGAATAAACTCTGAGAGCTGGTGATTGACAGGGAGGCCTGGGGTGCTGCAGTCCATGGGGTTGCAAAGAGTTGGACACAACTGAGCAATTGAACTGAATACTGAGTGATGCTGAACATCTTTTATTGTCTTTTGTTAGCCATCTGCACGTCTTCTTTGGAGAAATGTCTGTTTAGGTCTTTTTCTCACTTATTGATTGGGTTGTTTGTTTTTCTGGCATTGGGTTGTATGAGCTGCTTGTATATTTTGAAAATTAATCCTTTGTCAATTGTTTCATTTGCAATGATTTTCTCCCATTCTGAGGGTGGTCTTTTCACCTTGCTTATAGTTTCCTTTGCTGTGCAAAAGATTTTAGGTTTAATCAGGTCCCACTTGCTTACTTTTGTGTTTATTTCTGTTACTGTAGGAGGTGGGTCATAGAGGATCTTGCCTTGATTTATGTCATTGAGTGTTCTGCCTATGTTTTCCTCTAAGAGTTTTATAGTTTCTGGTCTTACATTAGGTCTTTCATCCATTTTGAGGTTATCTCTGTGTATGGTGTTAGGAAGTGTTCCAGTTTCATTCTTTTACATGTAGCTGTCCAGTTTTCTAGCACCATTTATTCAAGAGGCTTTCTTTGCCCCATTGTATGTTCTTGCCTCCTTTGTCAAAAATAAGGTACCCATCAGTGCATGGGTTTACTTCTGGGCTTTCTATCTTGTTCTATTGGTCTATAGTTCTGTTTTCATGCCAGTACCATACTATCTTGATGACTGTAGCTTTGTAGTATAATCTGAAGTCAGGAAGGTTGATTCCTCCAGCTCCATTCTTCTTTCTCAAGACTGCTTTGGCTATTCAGGGTCTTTTGTGTTTCCATATGAATTGTGTTTCCATATGAATTGTGAACTTTTTTATTCTAGTTCCGTGAAAAATGTCATTGGTAAATTGATAGGGATCACATTGAATCTGTAGATTGCATTTGTAGTATAATCATTTTCATAATATTGATTCTTCCTACCCCAGAACATGGAATATCTCTCCATCTGTTTATGTCATCTTTGATTTCTTTCATTAGTGTCTTATAATTTTCTGTGTACAGTTCTTTTGTCTCCTTTAGGTAAGTTTATTCCTAGATATTTAATTCTTTTTGTTGCAATGGTAAATGGGATTGATTCCTTCATTTCTCTTTCTGATTTTTCATTGTTAGTATGCAGAAATGCAAGTAATTTCTGTGTATTGATTTTATATCCTGCAACTTTGCTAAATTCACTGATTAGCTCTAGTAATTTTCTGATGCTGTCTTTAGGGTTTTCTGTGTACACTATCATGTCATCTGCAAACAGTGAGGGCTTTACTTCTTTTCCAGTCTGTGTTCCTTTCCTTTCTTTCTCCTCTCTGATTGCTGTAGCCAGGACTTCCAGAACTATGTTGAATAATAGTGGTGAAAGTGAACACCCTTATCTTGTTCCTGATCTTAGGGGGAAGGCTTTCAGTTTTTCACCATTGAGACTAATGTTTGCTGTAGGCTTATTATATATGCCCTTTATGTGTTGAGGTAGGTTCCTTCTGTGCCCATTTTTTGAAGATTTTTAATCATAAATGGGTGCTGAATTTTATCAAAGGCTTTTTCTGCATCTCTTGAGATTATCATAGGATTTTTATCTTTCAATTTGTTAATACAGTGTATCACATTGATTGATTTGCATATATTGAGGAATCCTTGCATTCCTGGAATAAACCCAACTTGATCGTGTATGGGCTTTTTGATGTGTTGCTAAATTCTGTTTGTTAAAATTTTGTTGAGGATTTTTGGATCTATGTTCATCAGTGATATTGGCCTGTAGTTTTCTTTTTTGTGTGTTGTCTTTGTCTGTTTTGGTATCAGGGTGATGGTGGCCTCATAGAACGAGTTTGGAAGTGTTCTTTCCTCTGAAAGTTTTTGAAAGAGTTTTAGAAGGATGGGCATTAGCTCTTCTCTAAATGTTTGATAGAATTCTGCGGTGAAGCTGTCTGGTCCTGGGCTTTTGTTTTCTGGGAGATTTTGATCAATTTCAGTGCTTTTAATTGGGTTGTCCATAATTTCTATTTCTTGCTGGTTCAGTCTGGGAAGATTTAACTTTTCTAGGAATCTGTCCATTTCTTCTAGGTTATCAATTTTATTGGCATATAGTTGTTTGTGACAGTCTCTTATAATTCTTTGTATTTCTGCATTGTCTGTTGTCACCTCTCTTTCATTTCTCATTTTATTGATTTGATTCTTCTCTCTCTTTTTCTTGATGAGTCTGGCTAAAGGTTTGTCAATTTTGTTTATCTTCTCAAAGAACCTGCTTTTAGTTTTATTAATCTTTACTATTGCTTGTTTCATTTCTTTTTAATTTACTTCTGCTTGAATCTTTATGATTTCTTTCCTTCTATTAATTTTGGAGTTTTTTGTTCTTCTTTTTCCAGTTGTTTTGAGGGTAAAGTTAGGTTATCTATTTGATGTTTCTCTTGTTTCTGGAGGTAGGATTGTATTGCTAAAAATTTCCTTCTTAGAACTGTTTTTGCTGTGTCCAGTAGGTTTTGAGTTGTGTTTTCATTGTCGTTTGTTTCTAGAAATTTTTTGATTTCCCTTTTGATTTCTTCAGTAACCTGTTGGTTATTTAGAAATCTGTTGTTTAATCTCTCTGTGTTTGTGTTTCTTATGGTTTTTCTTCTCGTAATTGATATCTAGTCTCTTAGCGTTGTGGTCAGAGAAGATGCTTGATACGATTTCAATTTTCTTAAATTTACTGAGGTTTGATGTGTGACCCAAGATGTGGTCTATGCTGGAGAATGTTCCATGTGCACTTGAGAAGAAGGTGTATTCTTCTGCATTTGGATGGAATGTTCTGAAGATAGCAGTGAGATCCATCTCTTCTCACCTAATCCATCTCCTTTAAGACTTGTGTTTCCTTATTAACTTTCTGTTTTGATGATCTGTCCCTTGGTGTGAGAGGGGTGTTAAAGTCTCCCACTATTGTTACGTTACTGTCAGTTTCTCCTTTTATGTCTGTTAGTGTTTGTCTTATGTATTGAGGTGCTCCTGTGTTGGGTGCCTAGATATGTACAATTTTTATGTCTTCCTCTTGGATTGATCCCTTGATCAACTCCTTGATCAAGAGAGCAATTCCTTGATCCTTCCTTATCTCATGTAATCTTCTTTATTTTAAGGTCTATTTTGTCTGATACGAGGATTGCCAGCTTTCTTTTGCTTCCCAATTGCATGAAATATATTTTTTCATCCTCTCATTTTCAGTTTATACATGTCTTTAAGTCTGAAGTAGGTTTCTTGTAGACAGCATATATATGGGTCTTGTTTTTGTATCCATTCAGCCGGTCTGTGTCTTTTGGTTGTAGCATTTAATCCATTTACATTTTAAGTAATTATTGATATATACATTCCTATTGCCATTTTCTTAGTTGTTTGGGGTTGATTTTGTAGATCTTTTTTCTTCTCATGTATTTCTTGACTATATAAGTCCCTTTAACATTTATTGTAAAGCTGGTTTGGTGGTACTGAATTCTCTTAACTTTTGCTTGTCTGAAAAGCTTTTTATTTCTCCATCAATTCTGAATGAGGTCCTTGCTGGGTAGAGTAATCTTGCTTGTAGATTTTTCCCTTTCAGTACTTTAAATATATCTTGCCTTTCCCTTCTGGCCTGCAGAGTTTCTGCTGAAAGATCAGCTGTTAAATGTATGGGGTTTCCTTTTTATGTTACTTGTTGCTTCTCCCTTGCTGCTTTTAATATTTTTTCTTTGTGTTTAGTCTTTGTTAGTTTGATTAGTATGTGTCTTGATATGTTTCTCCTTGGTTTTATCTTGTATGGGACTCTTTGTGCCTCTTGGACTTGACCGATTACTTCCTTTTCCATGTTGGGGAAATTTTCAACTATATTCCTTTCAAAAATTTCCTCACATCCTTTCTTATTCTCTTCTTCTTCTGGGATCCCTATAATTTGAATACTGGTGCATTTGATATTGTCCCAGAGGTCTCTGAGACCGTCCTCAGCTCTTTTCATCTTTTTACTTTAGTCTGCTCTTCAGAAGTTATTTCTGCCATTTTATCTTCCAGCTCACTGATTCATTCTTCTGCTACTTCTCCATTTTGGTTCCAAGGTTTTTGATCATCTTTACTATCATTATTCTGAATTATTTTTCAGGTAGCTTGCCTATTTCCTCTTCATTTATTTGGACTTCTGTGTTTCTAGTTTGTTCCTCCAGTTGTATAGTATTTCTTTGCCTTTTCATTATTATTTTGTAATTGATTGTATTTGAGTTCTCCTTTTCCCAGGCTTCAAGGTTAAAGTCTTTCTTCCTTTTGGTTTCTGTCCTCCTAAGGTTGATCCAGTGGTTTGTGTAAGCTTCATATAGGATGAGATTTGTGCTGAGTTTTTTTGTTTGTTTATTTGTTTGTTTTTCCTCTGATGAGTAAGGCTGAGTGAGGTGGTAATCCTGTCTGCTGATGACTGTGTTTGTATTTTTGTTTTGTTTGTTGTTTAGATGAGGCTTCCTGCACAGGGTGCTACTGGTGGTTGGGTGATGCCAGGTCTTGTATTCAAATGATTTCCTTTGTGTGAGTTCTCACTATTTGATACCCACTAGGGTTAGCTCAGAGAAGGCAATGGCACCCCACTCCAGTACTCTTGGCTGGAAAATCCCATGGATGGAGGAGCCTGGTAGGCTGCAGTCCATGGGGTCTCTAAGAGTCAGACACGACTGAGCAACTTCACTTTCACTTTTCACTTTAATGCATTGGAGAAGGAACTGGCAATCCACTCCAGTGTTCTTGCCTGGAGAATCCCAGGGATGGTGGAGCCTGGTGGGCTGCTGTCTCTGGGGTCGCACAGAATTGGACACGACTGAAGTGACTTAGCTGCAGCAGCAGCAGGGTTAGCTCTCTGCTAGTCTAGGGTCTTAGAGTCAGTGCTCCCACTCCAAAAGCTCAGGGCTTCATCTTTGGCCAGGAAAGAAGATTCCACAAGCGGTTTGCTATGGCATTAAGTGAGATTAAAATAAATGTCCAAAAACAAGAAACTGAAGATGAACCCCAGACAAATGGCAGTTACAAAACCAGGGAAATAATGGGATATTCACATATACATGTACACCCATGAGCAAAATCAAAACAATCCAACAAAAATAAAGTTCAGTAGATTGACCCAGCAAACAAAGGAAATAAAAAATACTTACCAGTTAAGAATAAAATTAACTAAAGCACAAACTGGAAAACAAAACCAAAGCATGGTGCCAAGTGGGGAATAAAACAATGAAAAAAAAAAAACCTAACAAATATTTTGAGATGAAAGGAAAGAAAGAAAAGAAAGCAAGATTAGATACACAAAATTAAACAGAGGTAGATGAAGAGGATTTATATACATTAAAGATTAACTGCAAGGGGAAAAGAACAGTAGGAAAAGCAAATGAAGAAATAAATGTAAAAAAATAATAATAGGTTTAAAAATGAAAATTGAAAAAAGAGAAAAGAAAAAAAAGATACTTTACAGAACTGTGAAAGCCCAACATAGAGGCAGAGGTTTATAACAAATTTTGATTGGAAAAAAAAAAAAAGCTCAAAAAGTTTAATTAGATTACATAGTGCCAATAAAATAGATAACTAAAACAGAAAGGGAGGAAAAAAAATCCAAAAGAATCTACAGAACAAGTCAAAATGTAAGAATAATAAATGTTTTTCTTGAGTCACTGCTGTCAGAATCGTTTCCCTTGCTGGGAGTCACAGTCCACCTCACCTCCCTAGGATGCTCTCCAACACTGCTGATCTCTGGACCTGCTGTGGGGGCAGCTCAGATTCTAATCTGGTCCAACTCATGCGTGTTCTTGCCTCCAGTGTCCACAGCTATCAGAACTAGTGCTTTTTCTTTGTGGGAGCTCTCAGTGTCCTTTTATATATTCCATAGACACAGAGTCTGCCTAGTTGATCATGTGGATTTAATCTGGATCTTGTACAGCTGGTGGGAAGATTTGGGGTCTTCCTTAGCCACACTGCCCCTGAGTTTCAATTGTGGTCTTATTTCTACCTCTGCATGTGGGTTGTCCACTGGGGTCTGCTCCTGAGGCTGCCCTGGAGGGCTTGGATTTGCCCCTATGAGGGTCAGGCGTGGAGGTTATACAGCTTCTTGGGTTGGGGGACCCTGGCAGTGCCAAGTGTACAGGGACACGGACTGTCTCCCCCACAAGAATTATGGCCCTATCAGAGTCTTTAGAGCCTCTTGTAGCTGGCAATCTCCTTGCAGTCCAAGGGACTCAAGAGTCTTCTCCAACACCACAGTTCAAAAGCATCAATTCTTTGGTGCTCAGCCTTCTTTATAGTCCAAATCTCACACCCATACATGACTACTGGAAAAACCATAGCCTTGACTAGCCGGACCTTTGTTGGCAAAGTAATGTCTCTGCTTTTTAATATGCTGTCTAGGTTGGTCAAAGCTTTTCTTCCAAGGAGTAAGTGTCTTTTAATTTCATGGCTGCAGTCACCATCTGCAGTGATTTTGGAGCCCAAGAAAATAAAGTCACTCACTGTTTCCATTGTTTCCCCATCTATTTGCCATGAAGTGATGGGACTGGATGCCATGATCTTCGTTTTCTGAATGTTGAGCTTTAAGCCAACTTTTTCACTCTCCTCTTTCACTTTCATCAAGAGGCTTTTTAGTTCTTCTTCGCTTTCTGCCATAAGGGTGGTGTCATCTGTGTATCTGAGGTTATTGATATTTTTCCCAGCAATTTTGATTCCAGCTTGTGCTTCATCCAGCCCAGCATTTTGTGTGATGTACTCTGCATATAAGTTAAATAAACAGGGTGACAATATACAGCCTTAATGTACTCTTTTCCTGATTTGGAATCAGTCTGTTGTTCCATATCCAGTTCTAACTGTTGCTTCCTGACCTGCATACAGATTTCTCAGGAGGCAGGTCAGGTGGTCTGGTATTCTCATCTCTTTAGGAATTCCCCACAGTTTATTGTGATCCATACAGTCAAAGGCTTTGGTGTAGTCAATAAAGCAAAAGTAGATGTTTTTCTGGGACTCTCTTGCTAACCAGTCAATCCTAAAGGAAATCAGTCCTGAATATTCATTGGAAGGACTGATGCTGAAGCTGAAACTCCAATACTTTGGCCACCTGATGCGAAGAACCAACTCATTGGGAAAGGCCCTGATGCTGGGAAAGATTGAAGGTGGGAGGAGAAGGGGATGACAGAGGATGAGATGGTTGGATGGCATCACCGATGCGATGGACATGAGTTTGAGTAAGCTCTGTGAGTTGGTGACGGACAGGGAAGCCTGGCGTTCTGCAGTCCATGAGGTCGCAAAGAGTCAAACACCACTGAGTGACTGAACTGAAATGTAGCTGGTGATCAGAAGGCCTCTTTGGCCAGTCTTTCTCCGTAGCTCTGCCTGTTCAGGCACATAGAGGGCCCCCCTGGCTGGGGTCATACTCCGTAGTTCAGTGCATCAGGCGTTTGATGGGCCAGCCTCTCTATTGCTCAGCTGCTGATGCTGTTGTGTAGGGAAAGAGAGGCCATGGTGATGGCTCCACTCCCTACACGTGACTCAGCAGTATTGCCTTGCTTCCATGGCTGCCGGCTCTCCTCCAGAAGCATTTCCCAACACAGTCTCCTCCCTCACATCCCCTCAATCTCTCCATAGTCAACAGCAGCCCTCACCCTGGGACTGTTCCACACTCCCTAAACTCCACTTCCAGCCGCTGTGCCTTCCAGGGGACCTGTGTCCCTGTCCGGGGTATGTATGGCTGTGGGAAGGACTGTCTGATTCTCATTCCATTTAGGCTGCCACAGATCAGCTGTTTCACTCCCAGCCTTAAATGTTCTTCCTCTGACTCAGACAGTTGTCCCGCTGTGGGGATCGGACCCTTGCTTCAGTTCCCCCACCTGCCGAGGGCAGGTCCAGTCCTACTGACACTCCTGTCTTCCCCCCAGTTCCTTCATCCTCCCAAGTTTTGCGTGGTTCTTTATGTTCTTTTCCGCTGGTCGGTACGCCTGTCCGCTCTCAGCTGGTCTTCGGCACGCACTTCTGTGTCTGAAGATGTACTCCTGATGTATCCGTGGAGAGGGATGTGCTCCACCTCCACCTCCTCCTCCGCCCTCTTGTTCTCTCTGGGTGATTCTTGTGCACGTTAAAGTCAGATGCCCTGCTCTGGCAGGTTCATGCTTTTTTTGTCACCAGCTGCTAAATAGCACGCACACCAAGCAAGGGTCAGTGGTGTGTGTTCTAAATTTGCCTATCTGGCCATAATTATGTAAACATTGAGTTACGCTTGCACAAACAGTTGATTTTGTGAAAACGTAAGGAATATTTTTAAAGACAATAAAGCTGAGTATCAAATTGCCTTTTGAATGAGGTTTGAGATAAATTGGAAAAATGGTGGAGGGTGGAACTTATGAAGTTCTAGATTGATTGTGCAGACATCTTGCTTCATAATTAGCTTTAAATTGTTGTGCCAGTTAAAAAAATAACTAAAAGGGTACATTCTGTACCCTGAGTTTTGGATGTGGTTCATGCAAGAAGGATTACTTAGAACTTCAGTCATTGGCAAGTCCAGTGAAAAGAAAAGTCAAAGTAAAGATCCTCCATATAGACTGACATAGGTAAACAAACATTTTAAGTTAAAATGGAAAGGATTCAAATATGTATTTTTCAATGATGTCCCATCTTGATGTTTTGATTAATTCACTTAATTACTGCTCCTCTGGAACACATTGGATACGAAAACTTTGACTGCTAACAGTCAGCTGATGAATCAACAAGCTTATCTGCGTCCTCTTCATGGTCCAACTGATTTTGCTCCATCAGAGTGGTTTCTGGACTTCTGGATTTCATGGACATGGAAAACTTAAGTATTTTGGAGAACTCACACAGAGTTGCCTACTACTTATTAGACCAATGAAAGAGGCAAAACCAGGCTTGCCATATATTATCCATGATATCAGGAAAAAAAAGAGATAAGAAAATTAGAAGGACACAACCTTAGGATGAAAGAGAAATCCTCAAATGACATAAAGTTAGCTTCAGGGAGATACACTGATTTTTAATAATTCATTTCATTTTCCTCTGAAGTGGCAAAAATCACTATAGCTCTGCTGACAGTCCTTTGCAAACCACTTTTCTGTATGCAGCTAGGCAGCGATCGGAGCATGGGATAGCTGAAGTTACTCTTCACTGGGGGCTACCCTGATGGCTGCTCCTGACACAGTGAGCTGTGCTCTCCTTTGAGCTGTGGGTGCTCATCTCAGTCTGTTGTAGCTATTGGGCTTCCCTGGTAGCTTCATGATACAGTATCCCCCTGCCAATGCAGGAGACACAGCTTCAATCCCCGGGCCAGGAAGATTCTCTGGAGAAAGAAATGGCGACCCACTCCAGTATTCTTGCCTGGAAAATCCCATGGACGGAGGAGCCTGGCAGGCTGCAATCCATGGGGGTCACGAAAGAGTTGAACATGACTTAGTGACTAAACAACATTGTAGCTATTAGTTATCTTTCTTCATCCCTGGATTGTGAACTGGGTCATCATCATTCTGTATCTCTTACATATAACATAGTACTTGATACATCGTATGAGGCAGTGCATACTTGTTGGATGAATGAATATAGTAGGTCTGTTTCACATACATTTATGTCAAAGGGCAAATGGAACTTGTTGCAGGAAATGCACTATTCTGCCTGTCTAGAATTCTGGTTGAATATTTTTGCTGAACTTTCAAGAATGTGGTAATATAAATCAGTAATGAGGCACCATAGAATTGGCCATAGTTGGTTGCTTTTTTCATTTCACCATTATGAACCTATTATAGTGTAATTAATTAACATTGATTTTTTCAGACTGAGGGAATGTCAGGATAATAAAAAAAATATGAACTGTTTTTATTACACTGTATTTTCTTTGTATAGTAACTTCTGTAGCAAGGCTCTATTGTTTTCTTATTAATATAGCAAAAAGAAATTATAGAGGTACAAGTCAATCCAAGAGACCAAAAATTGAAAGCATACCATAAAATTTTCCTTTTGTGGAACTAATGAAAAAAATGAGTTATAAGAAAACAAAAATTTCTTTCTTCTTTTGAAAATAAGATATTAAGGGAATAATTAATACCTTAAGTTGATTCTTGGGAAAACAATTCCCTCCTGTATTTGAAATTATGTAGCTAGCTTTTGTCTTTTCATTAAATCTTTTTTCTTTTCATTAGCATTTTTCTTTTCATTAAATAATGGCTTTTTCATTATCCTTTGTCTTTTTATATGTCAGTAACTGACAATAATGCCTATTCATTATCAGTTCAGTTCAGTTCAGTCACTCAGTCGTGTCCGACTCTTTGCGACCCCATGAATCGCAGCACTCCAGGCCTCCTTGTCCATCACCATCTCCCGGAGTTCACTCAAATTCATGTCCTTCGAGTTGGTGATGCCATCCAGCCATCTCATCCTCTGTCATCCCCTTTTCCTCCTGCCCTGAATCCCTCCCAGCATCAGAGTCTTTTCCAATGAGTCAGCTCTTCACATGATGTGGCCAAAATACTGGAGTTTCAGCTTTAGCATCATTCCTTCCAAAGAACACCCAGGACTGATCTCCTTTACAATACCCTTATATTGATGTTCTATTTATAAATTTCAATTCTAGATACTATATATATGGGCTTTTTATTTTAAGAAATAGGAAAACATACTTAGAAATGGTACTCTTATTATCCTTCTAGTCATCTTCTTGTGGTCCAATTAAGGATTTGCTCCTTCTGGCCAATGCCTCAGTTGGATCACTAGTATGGCTTCATGCTTTGAACAGAGGGACTTTCCATATGAAGATACCTAGTAATAAACTTCTTGGATGAACACCCTCCCTTTTACTTGAAATGTGGATGTATCTTGACTCAATACCTGGTTTAATTCAGATTTGTCTTTACTTAGATTAGAAAAACTGTTCTGAAAATGCAAGGCCAGATATTTTTGTTTTTTCCCTTTTAAGATTTCTGTGGATCATGTCTTCCCATACGGGAAACTGGGATTGTTCACACACAGAATATGTGGGACAAATGGGGACATTCTTTCTTTTGTCATCAAAGCATTCATTACTGAAATATGAGTTGCTGAATCAAGCTGCTGTGATGTGGGGAGCAGCTGAATCAAGAGCTGGCTGTTTTGCAATATTAGAGAAGACAGAACTGTCCACCATGTAAACCAATCTGCCTGGGCCATGCCATCAGGGAGGGGCTGATGGGGTGATTGACAGGAATGGCCGTCATATCCCTGATGGCTTACGTGAATCCTGGCCCAAGAGTGGTTGATGCGTGAGGACATTTGGAGTTACACTGCCACAGAAAAAAAAAGAGAAGGGCTTCCCTGGTAGCTCAGATGGTAAAGAATCGCCTACAATGAGGGAGACCTGGGTTTGATCCCTGGGTTGGGCAGATCCTCCAGAGGAGGGCATGGCAACCCACTCCAGTGTTCTTGCCTGCAGAATCCCATGGACAGAGGAGCCTGGGGGGTTACAATCCATGGGGTTGCAAGAGCCAGAAACGACTGAGTGACTAAGCACAGCACTGCTAAAAAAATTTAAAAAAAGATTCTGCATATTGTCAACAACAAACTAGCACTTGCCATCTACCTGTCTACCTTTTCAGTTCAGTTCAGTTCAGTCACTCAGTCTTGTCCCCGCTTTGTGACCCCATGGACTTTGGTACGCCAGGCCTCCCTGTCCATCACCAACTCCCGAAGTTTATCCAAACTCATGTTCATTGAATTGGTGATGCCATCCAACCATCTCATCCTATGTCATCCTCTTCTCCTGCCTTTAATTTTTTCCCAGCATCAAGGTCTTTTCAAATGAGTCAGTTCTTTGCATCAGGTGGCCAAAGTATTGGAGTTTTAGCTTCAACATCAGTCCTTCCAATGAACATTCAGGACTCATTTCCTTTAGGATGGACTGGTTGGATCTCCTTGCAGTCCAAGGGACTCTCAGGTGTCTTCTCCAACACCACAGTTCAAAAGCATCAATCCTTTGGTGCTCAGCTTTCTTTATAGTCCAATTCTCACACCCATACATGACTACTGGAAAAACCATAGCCTCGACTAGACGGACCTTTGTTGGCAAAGTAATATCTCTGCTTTTGAATATGCTATCTAGATTGGTCATAACTTTCCTTCCAAGAAGTAAGCATCTTTTAATTTCATGGCTGCAGTCACCATCTGCAGTGATTTTGGAGCCCCCAAAAATAAAGTCTGACACTGTTTCCACTGTTTCCTCATCTATTTGCCCTGATGTGATGGGACCGGATGCTATGATCTTCATTTTCTGAATGTTGAGCTTTAAGCCAACTTTTCACTCTCCTCTTTCACTTTCATCAAGAGGCTCTTTAGTTCTTCTTCACTTTCTGCCATAAGGGTGGTGTCATCTGCATATCTGAGGTTATTGATATTTCTCCCAGCAATCTTGATTCCAGCTTGTGTTTCTTCCAGTCCAGCGTTTCTCATGATGTACTCTGCATATAAGTTAAACAAGCAGGGTGACAATATACAGCCTTGACACGCTCCTTTCCTGATTTGGAACCAGTTTGTTGTTCCATGTCCAGTTCTAACTGTTGCTTCTTGACCTGCATACAGATTTCTCAAGAGGCAGGTCAGGTGGTCTGATATTCCCATCTCTTTCAGAGATGTCTGCCTTCATAATGATTAAATCATGTACTGCTACATCTGCTGATCTTCAACACCCTCTGAAAGGAGTTCAGGGTGGAGAGCAGAAACGAGGTACTCTGTGCTCAGGGAAAAACTGGCAAGTCAGGTTTCAGAGAGTTAGAAATTTTCAGGAGCTGGTTTATTACCCTAATTCTTGTATCTCCCCATGTCTAGAAAAGCACTAGAATCCTTCATGGTGATGACTGTTCCTCGTGACTAGAGAAGATTCAATACTAGTGGAAACCTTCTGGGAAAATATGTGCTCGATTGCACGTGTTCCCCCTTCACCAAAATCATGTATATACTGAGCTTCTGCACCCCAACCTCTTTTTTTGTTGTTTTGCTTTTAAGATTTCTTTTTTTTGTTTTTGATGTGAACAATTTTTAAAGTCCATCTTGAATTTGTTACAATACTGCTTCTGTTTTATGTTTTGGTTTTGACCACGAGGCATGTGAGATATTAGTTCCCCGACCAGGGATCGAACCCACTCCCCCTACATTGGAAGGTGATGTCTTAATCGGTAGACCACCAGGGAAGCCCCTCCCCACTGCCTCTTTGCAGCAATTTCTCAGAGCTATCTGGGGTACTGTCTCTCAGGCTGCAGTCCTCATTTTGCCTCCAATGAAACTTAAGTCTCAACTCTCACGTTGTGCATTTAAGTCAACAATATTGAATTCCTATAATGATTTAATTTAAACTTATTGCAGCTTTATCTTCCCTGAAGGGAAGCAGTATTTTATTTTATTTTTTCATTTCTTTTTCTTTTTGGATAGTTGGGAGTCTACAGGGTTGAAGACTCTGTATGTAAGGGAAGAATTGCATCACCTTCTTGATTTATTCATTTAGTCTGCACCTGATCACAGTGCCAGACATTGTGCTTAATACTCAGAAGATGAAATAAAAGGCGGAGGAGATAGCTGGTTCCATAGAACTCACTACTCTGCTGTGGTTTGAGTGTGGAAGACAACAAACAGATATAAAAAATAAGTGAAAGATAATTTCTATAATTAGGCTGTGATCAGTCCTGAGGAGGAAATAGGAACCAATGGAGGGATTAGAGCTCTGTGTTGACATTTAGTGTGAATCTTTCCCGGCACAGAACACTCAGGGGCAAGGTCAGGATCTGGGTTCCCAGGGCTGCCTCTTAAGTCGTTGGAGAAGCTCTATCACTGCTCCTCTAATTGTTGCAGCTCAGAGATATCCAGAAAGCAAGCTGAACTTTCAAAATATTCTTCATCATCCACTTAAAGAAGCAGATTTGCATTTTCTAAGCCACTCACTCTCTCTTGAAGGTTTTTCCAGTAATTGTTTCAAATGGCTCAGGGAAAATTTCTGTCAGTGTTCTTACTACAACTGTAAGGGTGCTCAGCTCTCACCTTAATGACGGTATGTCCCACAAAGTTTAATAGGAAATGTGCCCCTCTGATGAAACCAAACAAACCTGAAAATGGGACAGAGAAAATTACCATAGAGTCTCTATGGTGATGGCATCCCTTTGGCAGTTGAAGAAAATCATTTAATAAAGTTATAAAACACTAGTACATATTGGGAAGCTTTATGGAAATGTAATAACTGATGTCACGTATCAAAAAGCACTGAAACTTGTGTGGCATTTTTGGCACACAGCCAAATTATAATGCAGATGAGGTCTAAATGCCCCAGAAATGTTCAACACATAGTTAAGCACGGGGTATGTCAGCCAGAGTCTCTGCGGTTTTTCTGGGTAAAATGTTGCAGTTAAAACGAAATTGTGAGGAGAAACAGCTGCCAGAGTCTAAGCCTGTGTATATTTGGGGGCCTTTTCTGAACCAGAAAGGTAGAACAAAATCCATATCCATTTGCTTGCTGATAGGGAAGATAGCAATAGCAATGGGCCGGCCTGTGTCCTTGGATGTGAATTTAGCGAGGTAAATGCTGATAACACTGCTAGCTTACCCCTGCTGCTCAGCCTGCTTCAAGATGTAATCACATTTTGTGCTACATGCACGTCCTCTAGCTTGTGAGGAAATCACTGACTTTATGCTCAGTACATAGCTATTGTTTTGTATTTTTGCTATGCACCACGGTCAGAAGCTGAGCTTAAAGGTGTTTTCAATAATGTGTCTTGGAATATAAAAGCTTTTCAACTTGGAGGGAGCATTTTGTCCGGTAAAGATAAACAGGTTTCTCCTCAGCAGCTGGTCTAGATTGCCTGTAGAAAAATACTGAAAGGGAGAGGGTCTTCCTAGGGCACAAAAAAGCAGGCATTTCCAGCTAAGAAATTGAAGGTGTATGTGCGTATTTTTTTCCTATGCAGTTCATCCGGTTACTCCAGGATAACCAGGGGGAGGTACACTGCTGATTCATTAGATGGCTGAACAGCCAAGGGAAATAGTCCATCAAGGATCGCATTCTCAAAATGCAAAAGCCCAGAACTGTCTGAAGCTTTTCACTGAGTCAGCCAGGGAGCTAAGCTGAAGCCATCCACCTAGGAGCTCTGTGTTAGTCGCACCTCGGGCGCAGGTCTCATTTGTCATGATTCACCCTCCCAGGTTTGGGACAAGTATCTCAAGAGTGGCTTTGAAGAGTTCCATGCCCTGTGTCTTTGGTTCCTAAATGTGAGGATTTTCCAGTTACTCTGGCTTCAGTTTCTCAATGCGGTTCTCACACACTCCGGTTTCTCCTCTTTCCATCTCTCCAGGGCTATTACTCCGTGCACACGCCTAGCCTTCCATTAGGACCCTCTTGGATTCTATACTTGCTTAAGGGGATTAATTGCACATAAGAATTGAGAGCAGGGTTCTTAAAGAACATTCTTAGGCAAAGTTGTTGGCTTGGCAGGGAATGAGTAGAGACAAAGGACTATAATAAAATTAAATATAAAATGTCTTGGGTAAGAGTTTTACCTTTAATTAATTAAATGTCACCACTGAAAAAAAGAAAGAACTGAAACTTAGAGCATCTTTGTATCTCTAAGTCCCAGGAAGGTTGCGCAGTGCACGTTGGGGATATTTTTGGAGAGCTGATGCAGGGGCCATAATGGGAATGTCAGAAAACTGATGGTCAGTCCAGTTCAACAGGTGGCTCGGTGGGCAGAGAATCCGCCTGCAGTTCAGGAGACGCAGGAAACACAGGTTCAGTCCTTGGGTCAGGAAGATCCCCTGGAGGGAGGGCCTGGCAACCCACTACAGGATTCTTGCCTGGAGAATCCGGTGGATGGAGGGGCCTGGTAGGCTACAGTCCATAGAGTTGCAAAGAGCTGGGCATGACTGAGTGACTGAGCACTCACTAGCTCAACAGCAAGGGAGGAAAGCAGAAGTGAAGAGTGGGTCTGGGAGATAAAACTATGGGTCAGAGGCTGGATGCAGGTGTAAAGCAAGACAGGCCTAATGCGAATGGCTAACATATAGCTTAATCTACTCTTGTGGGGTCAGGATCAGTAGCTTAAAGAGCCTTGACTGAATGAAAGACAGACGGATATAGAAAGAGGAAGGAAGGAAATTACTTAAGATGTATTCTCATTAGAAAAAACTGAAAATGTTCAAGGAAACTTTTAAAAAGAGAGAAAAAGAAAGTTTACTATAGCTCCCACCTTTTAAAGAAAACCACAGTTAACATTCTTGTGTATTTCCTTCCAGTCCTTTCTACCTCTAGGTGAAAGATTTAACATCTATGCAGACGTGCCAAAAAGTACAGTTTAGTGTCCAGCTTATTGTTTCTAATGTCACATCAGCATATTCTGTATTTAAAAATTCTTTATAAACATTCTTTTGTTTTCTACCTGGTGGTATCACTTGTGTACAGTTACTTACTTTTCCCTTTTACTAGACTTCAAATGATTAATGTTTAGAATTTTTTAGCTGGTATTCTCTGATGTTCATTGCTTTTTCCTCTTCATTTTAGGGCTTGTTCCTCACAGATAACCCCAAGGTGGAATTCTTGGGTTAAAGGTTAAAGACTGGTTTTGATCTTTGACACATATCACCAAATTGTTTTCACTTCCTTAGCAGTGTCTGAGGGTACCCTTTTCACCATATTATTCTACACATTGAGTACAGTCATAAAAATAAAAGACAAAAATAAAAATTAGGCAGAAAATGGCACTGCATTGTTTGAAAATTTGCATGTCTTTGATGCATGTAAACCAGATATTTTCTCATAAGATGATCAGTCATTTGCATATGCTGTTTTTGGGGTTTTTCTATGGACCTCCTTTGTCCATTCACCTTTTGAGATCCTTTCCCTTTTCTTATTTTGAAATAGATACTGTACATATGAAAGAGTGTCTAGAACACATGAACAGTTTAAAGAATAATTGTCCAGTGAGTCGGGCATGACTGAAGCGGCTTAGCACACACGCATTCAGTGAGTGCCCATGCAACCGTGGCTCAAGTTAAGGACGCTGCCTCCAAAACATGCCCTTCTTGACCACCACCACCTTCTCCACTGTGTCCTGTGCCCCCCTCTCCTGGGTTAACACGGCCATGACTTTTGATGAACTGTTCCCTTGCTTTTCGTAATATTTTTATTACCTGCATGGACATTCATAAACAGTTGACTTCAGTGGTGCCTGGTTTTGAACCTTACGAAGTAGAAATTTACTCTGAACTCGTGACTGGTTTATTTTGTTCCACATTCTGTCTGCAAGACTCATTCATGTTGCTGTGTGCGGCTGTAGTTTATCATAGTGGTATTTCCATTTATTTCAGTAACTTTACATACAATAGAAAGTTTCACATTTGAGACAAATATGTTTTTCCAGTTTTTAAAAATTCTTTGCAATTTTGGCTGTATTTCAACATCAGACAGTGCAGACAGGTTTACACAGTGAAATCCATCTTTTCCTTTATGATGCCTTTCATTCCTTTGAAACATAGATGGTCCTTCCCCTCCATGCTGTTGATAAATATTTGTTCTTATTTTAGCTCTTTCACACGTTGATTTCTTTCTTTTTTGAGAAAAAAAAGTTAATGCTTTAATCCACATGTGTTTATTTTGGTTTATGGTCTGATTTAACATCTAGATTGATTTTTCCTCTAAGTAGGTAACTGCTTACTGAGTAATCCTTTCCAACACTAATTTGTGCTGTTTTCTTTGTGTAGCAGGAAGGAAGCAGAGTTGGATTTACGGGTGAAAAAGCAAATGTATCCAGGAATAGTGTTGGTCAGAGGGGGCGTGATTTAGCATCCCAGGGAGTAAAGCAGGGCTTCTCAGAGGAGGTGATAACTGGGGATTACTTTTGGAGCCAATAGGAGCCTATAAAAAGAATGCAGGGGTGGAGGAAGGTGCTTGAAGGTTTCAGACAGAGGAAACCGTTAGTGAAAGGTAGTTGATGGTTATAAGCTTGAACAACTCGAGAATCAGATAAACCCAGCTCTTCAATTGATGAGCTCTATGACCTTCTGCAATGTACTTAACCTTTCTGTGCCTTAGTTTATTCATCCATAAAATGGGGATAAATAGGTTCTGTATCGTAAGATTATCACATGTGTGCTTAGCTGCTCACTCATGTCCAACTCTGCAACGCCATAGACGTAGCCCATCAGGCTCCGTTGTTCTTGGGATTTTCCAGGCCAGAATACTAGAGTGGGTTGCCATTCCCTTCCCCAGGGGAGATCTTCCTGACCCAGAGATTGAATCTGGGTCTTCTGCTTTGAAGGTGGATCCTTGACTGTCTGAGCCACAGGAGAAGCTCATAGGTAATTATAATATGAGTAAAGTATATATTATAATATAATATATGTAAAATACTTAGCATAGTACTCAGTATATCCTGAACATACAAGAAAAGTTTGCCACTAATAGTATTTAAATATTAGACACTGTCATAACCCTCTTGCTTGCTACTAGTTTTGAGGATACATGTCAGACAATATGTATTTGCTGAGTGAATGAATGAAAACAGAAACTTGAAACTTCAAGGTATCTTTAGGAACAGGGAAGTAATTTGGTGACGCTTGAATAAAATTTGTGAGGAAGTAAGTGGCATGAAAGGGAAAGAGGAGAGTGAAAAAGTTGGCTTAAAGCTCAACATTCAGAAAACAAAGATCATGGCATCTGGTCCCATCACTTCATGGGAAATAGATGGGGAAACAGTGGAAGCAGTGTCAGACTTTATTTTGGGGGGCTCCAAAATCACTGCAGATGGTAACTGCAGCCATGAAATTAAAAGACGCTTACTCCTTGAAAGAAAAGTTATGACCAACTTAGATAGCATATTCAAAAGCAGAGACATTACTTTGCCGACTAAGGTCCATCAAGTCAAGGCCATGGTTTTTCCAGTGGTCATGTATGGATGTGAGAGTTGGACTGTGAAGAAGGCTGAGCGCCGAAGAATTGATGCTTTTGAACTGTTGTGTTGGAGAAGACTCTTGAGAGTCCCTTGGACTGTAAGGAGCTCCAACCAGTCCATTCTAAAGAAGATCAGCCCTGGGTGTTCTTTGGAAGGAATGATGCTAAAGCTGAAGCTCCAGTACTTTGGCCACCTCATGCGAAGAGTTGACTCATTGGAAAAGACTCTGATGCTGGGAGGGATTGTGGGCAGGAAGAAAAGGGGACGACAGAGGATGAGATGGCTGGATGGCATTATTGACTCGATGGATGTGAGTCTGAGTGAACTCCGGGAGTTGGTGACGGACAGGGAGGCCTGGCATGCTGCAGTTCATGGGGTCTCAAAGAGTCGGACACGACTGAGCGACTGAACTGAAATGAAGTGGCATGAGGACTGTGTAATACACAAAGGGCTTAGAAAATCATTCCAGGGGACTCGCTTTTATGTTGTGGACGACAGGAGACACTAGATGGCTTTAAGTAGAAGGGCACAATCAAGAGAAAACCATGGCCTTAGGATCATAGAGTCTGGGTGGAGGCTTTCAAGACCCTAAGCCCACATCCTCTGCCTTGTACAAAACTCTAGGAAGAAGAGGTTTTAACTTTATCTTTTCTTAGAAATAGTCAAAGGTGAAGACATTGTGTCCCTAGATGCCTTCAATAGACCATTTCAGGTAAGCTCTTATGTAGGGTGTCCTTTATTTCTAAGGAAATTTCCTATCTTTCTGGGTAAAGTTTGTTCAGTTCATCTGGAAGTTCACAGTTCACGTATCGCTGAAGCCTGGCTTGGGGAATTTTCAGCATTACTTTACTAGCGTGTGAGATGAGTGCAATTGTGCAGTAGTTTGAGCAATCTTTGGCATTGCCTTTCTTTGGGATTGGAATGAAAACTGACCTTTTCCAGTCCTGTGGCCACTGCTGAGTTTTCCAAATTTGCTGGCATATTGAGGGCAGCACTTCCACAGCATCATCTTTCAGGATTTGAAATAGCTCAACTGGAATTCCATCACCTCCACTGGCTTTGTTTGTAGTGATGCTTTTTAAGGCCCACTTGACTTCACATTCCAGGATGTCTGGCTCTAGGTGAGTGACCACACCATCGTGATTATCAGGGTCATGAAGATCTTTTTTGTACAGTTCTTCTGTGTATTCTTGCCACCTCTTCTTAATATCTTCTGCTTTTGTTAGGTCCATACCATTTCTGTCCTTTATCAAGCCCAACTTTGCATGAAATATTCCCTTGGTATCTCTAATTTTCTTGACGAGATCTCTAGTCTTTCCCATTCTGTTCTTTTCCTCTCTTTCTTTGCATTGATCACTGAAGAAGGTTTCTTATCTCTTCTTGCTATTCTTTGGAACTCTGCATTCAGATGCTTATATCTTTCCTTTTCTCCTTTGCTTTTCACCTCTCTTCTTGTCACAGCTATTTGTAAGGCCTCCCCAGACAGCCATTTTGCTTTTTTGCATTTCTTTTCCATGGAGATGGTCTTGATCCCTGTCTCCTGTGCAGGGTCATGAACTTCATTCCATAGTTCATCAGGCACTCTATCTATCAGATCTAGGCCCTTAAATCTATTTCTCACTCCTACTGTATAATCATAAGGGATTTGATTTAGGTCATACTTGAATGGTCTAGCTGTTTTCCCTACTTTTTTCAATTTGAGTCTGAATTTGGTAATAAGGAGTTCATGATCTGAGCCACAGTCAGCTCCTGGTCTTGTTTTTGTTGACTGTATAGAGCTTCTCCATCTTTGGCTGCAAAGAATATAATCAATCTGATTTCGGTGTTGTCCATCTGGTGATGTCCAAGTGTAGAGTCTTCTCTTGTGTTGTTGGAAGAGGGTGTTTGCTATGACCAGTGCATTTTCTTGGCAAAACTCTATTAGTCTTTGCCCTGCTTCATTCTGCATTCCAAGGCCAAATTTGCCTGTTACTCCAGGTGTTTCTTGACTTCCTACTTTTGCATTCCAGTCCCCTATAATCTTTTTTGGGTGTTAGTTCTAAAAGGTCTTGTAGGTCTTCATAGAACCATTCAACTTCAGCTTCTTTAGTGTTACTGGTTGGGGCATAGACTTGGATTACCATGATATTGAATGGTTTGCCTTGGAGACGAACAGAGATCATTCTGTCGTTTTTGAGATTGCATCCAAGTACAGCATTTCAGTCTTTTGTTGACCATGGTGGCTACTCCATTTCTTCTGAGGGATTCCTGCCCACAGTAGTAGATATAATGGTCATCTGAGTTAAATTCACCCATTCCAGTCCATTTTAGTTCGCTGATTCCTAGAATGTCGACATTCACTCTTGCCATCTCTTGTTTGACCACTTCCAATTTGCCTTGATTCATGGACCTGACATTCCAGGTTCCTATGCAATATTGCTCTTTACAGCATCGAATCTTGCTTCTATCACCAGTCACATCCACAGCTGGGTACTGTTTTTGCTTTGGCTCCATCCCTTCATTCTTTCTGGAGTTATTTCTCCACTGATCTCCAGTAGCATATTGGGCACCTACTGACCTGGGGAGTTCTTCTTTCAGTGTCCTATCATTTTGCCTTTTCCTACTGTTCATGGGGTTCTCAAGGCAAGAATACTGAAGTGGTTTGCCATTCCCTTCTCCAGTGGACCACATTCTGTCAGACCTCTCCACCATCACCCGCCCATCTTGGGTTTCCCCACGGGCATGGCTTAGTTTCATTGAGTTAGACAAGACTGTGGTCCCAGTGTGATTAGATTGACTAGTTTTCTGTGAGTATGGTTTCAGTGTGTCTGCCCTCTGATGCCCTCTTGCAACACCTACCATCTTTCTTGGGTTTCTTTTACCTTCGGCATGGGATATCTCTTCACAGCTGCTCCAGCAAAGTGCAGCCACTGATCTTTACCTTGGATGAGGAGTATCTCCTAACCACCACCCTTCCTGACCTTCAACGTGGGATGGCTCCTCTAGGCCCTCCTGCACCCGCACAGCCACTGCTCCTTGGAAGTTTATTAGCTGCCCCCTACTATCTGTTTCTCCTCTTCCTTGGTGACAGAGAACCCAATTTTTAGCAGGGCTCTTGGCTGTCTGGAATCAGCACTACATTTCCTGGTTTCCTTTTTGGCCTACTGTGACCACGTGACTGGCCAAAGGAATGTTAACTGAAGTGTCATGTGGGATTTCCGGGATCTATTCTTAATAGTAAGGGACATGCCTTCTTCTTTACTCTGCTGAACAGAGGGTAGATATGATGTCTGGAGCTTATGCAGCCGTATTGGAAACTAAACTGTAGGCCAGGCATTGTCTGTTAGCCATGGCCTGTCTTCCTGCAGAGTCTGCTTATGTGAGAATTATGCTTCTGTCATTGTTATTTTGTCATTTCTGTCATTTCATCTGCACTCAAATGAAACACTGATTCACATCTCTGTGCTCTGAATCATTGCAGTAGTTCCCTCTCTCTGTGTATGTTATAAATAAAAGCCTCTTCTCCAATATAGGCTAGAATTATTAAATTTTTCCTTTTCCTATAGTGTTAAATTCTATATATCACCTTTTTAAGCCTATTCACCCACATTGCTTTTTTTCTGCTATGCTGCTGGGGTCCAGCCCCAGTGGATCCAGGGTAATTCGAAGGTGGGGACGGAATCGGTGTCCTGAAAAAAACTTATTTAGTTACAGATATAGAGGGAGATTAGAAACAGATAGTGTAGTAGAAAAAGAGGCTGAATTCAGCTAGGAAAATGGGGAGCGAGAAAGAAACAACACGGGGGAATTAGTCTTTCCAGAAACTGATCCGATTTCTTTATTTTTCAGGTTTGTTTATATACCTTTTTGTTATACCTAGGGATGAATACAGAGTCATGCACGGGTCAGCAGACGTGACCCTTGTCACAATCAGGTGCTTCATATAAAATTATACAAAGGTATTATGAGTTTCATCATCTTCTGGCCATGAGGTCTGCTGACATTTTATGGCCCTTTCTGATACTGGTCAGTTAACCAGAAAACTTATTTTTCCAGGGGTGATTTTTTTCTTAAATCAGGCGCCACCCTCCAAATAAAGTTGCATTCCTATAGGGTGAGGGTGTAGTGAGTTACAATCAAGAAAGGAATTTACTTAACCTAAGGTTTAACATGATTAATCTTAAAGGTTAATACTTATTTCTCCTATATGCTAGTTATATTCATTATAAGGGCAGGAATATGGAGATTTAGCAGCAAATATTAGCTCAACAAATGTAAACCCTTCACCAATGTTTCCCTTAAGATCTATTTTGTCTTAAGATAGTGATAAAGTTACATTTTTGCGTAGCAAGGACACAGTGATTTATCACAAAGTTCAGTGATCTATAACAAAAGAGAAAATTCATTAACTCAAAAAGTCTAGTATTGCTAACATCAAAAAACTACTATATTTCTTTTTCTATATTCCAAATACATTGATTAATATATTCCCAGGTGCCTAAGGATATGGAGGCCTGATGGCAATCATTGATTCATCAATGAAAAAAGCCCTATGCAAGTACTCCAAACTCTCTGTGCTGTTTATGGTTGAGAGGCTGTCACACAAGCTAGTCTGTCAGCAGAGTGGTTTGACCTGAGACATCCTTGTCACACCCAGGGCAGGGAATTAGCAGTAATTATTGGCAGGACAAATGAAAAAACCCTTCACCAATATAATTCCTAATCAACCTACTAATACTATACTAATGATCTTCTAACTTCTCAAAAGAGTCTGTATTTAGAAAGTTTTAAAACATCCTGTGCCTCTCACAGTTGGGAGGCTGTAAACAATCACATGCGGCTGGACAAGCCTGATCAGGCAGGCCAGAGAACCTTCAGAGTTCGTAAGTTGAAACACTCTTGTCACACCCAGGAATTTTTGTTAACTGGAGCTGCAAGTTAACTCCTTCTCTGAGAGAAATGGTTATGGGGGAGAGCTCCCTGTAAAGTACTCTGATTTTGGGGGTAGATGCTCGGGAACAGGGGGTTTCCTGAGGCTTGATCACGCCTTTGCGTATGCCAAGCTTCCTTCCTCATGACCTTTGCCATGGGCGGAGTTCCTCACGCTGGCTCCCAACATCTCCCCCTTTTTTGTTTAGAATAATGAGGTACAGCTCAGTTGAGAGTTTCTGAATGCTCTGCCGAAGAATCCTGACAATACAAGGAAGAATGATTAAAAGAAGCAAAATTAAAGCACCTACAGCAACATAACTGAAGACATTAGACAGAATGTTTTTTCCAGAAATAAAATTAGAGGAGGTGTGGAAAAAGTCATTAGCTGCCCCTGTGGCGGTAAAATCCAGTCGAGAGTGTTCCAAGGTCTGTATCTGATTGTGAAGTTTCCCTAAGTCCAGGCCAATATCAGAGCTGTTCCAAACACCTGAAATATGATTTTTAATTTTTTCCCACTCATAATCTGTCTGGTTTACTTTCAAAGATGTCACGCATATCCACCGGTAATCAGCGTGCCATGACAGCGCCATTTTCACTTTAAGAGCTTGCAACTCAGTCCCAATATGCATTATTGCCCCTTCTAAGGCGTCTACCCTCATCTCTAGCTTTCTGTCTATAATTTCCTGATATTGCTGCCACAGTAATAGTAACAGTAACAGTAGTAATTGTTGTTATTAAAGCTGAATTCCCTAAAATTAGTAAGCCCACAAACCGTCTTGATCACCTTAAATCTTAACAAGATGAGAGCATACATTGTTTACAAGACACTACATTTTAGTCCACCTGTGTAATTCATATGAACATTAAGTTTCCCAGAATCATTAACAAAGAGAAAAACATAAGGAGAGGGTAGACAAGCTAAAATAGAATAAATGAAATCATTTTTTCTGGTCAGAGTTCGTGCTGCAGCCCTGTGCAGTGCTTTCTTTTGGCTTCCTGAAATGTTTCAAAGTTCTTCCTTTAGGCATTTCCCCAGAATGGGATTCAGTTCAGTTCAGTCGCTCAGTTGTGTCTGACTCTTTGCAACCCCATGAATCGCAGCACACCAGGCCTCCCTGTCCATCACCAACTCCCGGAGTTCACTCAAACTCATGTGCATCGAGTCTGTGATGCCATCCAGCCATCTCATCCTCTGTAGTCCCCTTTTCTTCCTGCCCACAATCCCTCCCAGCATCAGAGTCTTTTCCAATGAGTCAACTCTTCACACGAGGTGGCCGAAGTATTGGAGTTTCAACTTTAGCATCAGTCCTTCCAAAGAACACCCAGGACTGATCTCCTTTAGGATGGACTGGTTGGATCTCCTTGCAGTCCAAGGGACTCTCAAGAGTCTTCTCCAACACCACAGTTCAAAAGCATCAATTCTTCACCACTCAGCTTTCTTCACAGTCTAACTATCACATCCATACATGACCACAGGAAAAACAATAGCCTTGACTAGATGGACCTTTGTTGGCAAAGTAATGTCTCTGCTTTTCATTATGATATCTAGGTTGGTCATGACTTTCCTTCCAAGAAGTAAGCATCTTTTAATTTCATGGCTGCAGGCACCATCTGCAGTGATTTTGGAGCCCCCCAAAATAAAGTCTGACACTGTTTCCACTGTTTCCCCATTTATTTCCCATGAAGTGATGGGACCGGATGCCATGATCTTTGTTTTCTGAATGTTGAGCTTTAAGCCAACTTTTTCACTCTCCTGTTTCCCTTTCATCAAGAGGCTTTTTAGTTCCTCTTCACTTTCTGCCATAAGGGTGATGTCATCTGCATATATGAGATTATTGATATTTCTCACGGCAATCTTGATTCCAGCTTGTGCTTCTTCTAGCCCAGCGTTTCTCATGATGTACTCTGCATAGAAGTTAAATAAGCAGGGTGACAATATACAGCCTTGACGTACTCCTTTTCCTATTTGGAACCAGTCTGTTGTTCCATGTCCCGTTCTAACTGTTGTTTCCTGATTAGTTCTGTATAAAATGGAGAATTGCTTGGTACCATGCTCAATACAGACTAATTTTATTTCTTAATTCCAGAATGGTGCTGGAATCTTTCAGTTGTTTTTCAAGTGAGCATTATAATTGTTAAGAAAATAAGATTGTATTTTCTCATGGCTAATTTGCTCATTTCTAACTTGTGTGCCTTCAGAGTCAGTAAAACAAATCTGATCCAGAGGATCACTCCAAACTCGGTTCCCTGTTTGAAAAGAACATAATACACAGAACACAGTCATGATAATACTGTGGAGAGGGTGGGGAAAACTGCAAAAGCTGGACAGGAAACAGTGACGCACCGATGATTAGCTCTGGGTGTCTGACTCATTAACATGATTTTTTAAAAGTGTGTATAAATTGATGCTTTATTCTGACAACAATGTATTTGTTCTGAGCATCAAATACTTATGTTTGCATTTCAGTGGGAATTGCAGTTCAGACATGGGTTTGGAAAATAAATATCAAATGGAAAATGAATAATAGCTCAGAGAAGTAACTTCATTGTTTCTCAGGAAACCTGAGTGGGTCACAGGATCTATTAAAATGAACTGTCTTGGTGGATAAGTAGGGATGTTATACTTTGCTTGCTGAATTTTTTTTTTTTTTTTTTTTTTTGGATTGGGTTATTTATTTGGTTTATATGCCCACTGGATGGGTTTCCCAGTGGTAGAGAACCTACCTGCCAATTCAGGAGACATGAGAGATGTGGGTTCAATCCCTGGGTTGGGAAGATCCCCCCTGCATGGCAACCCACTCCAGTATTCTTGCCTGGAGAACCCCATGGACAGAGGAGCCTGACGGGCTTCAGTCTATAGTATCGCAAAGAGTTTGACAGGACTGAAGCAAGTTAGCACACACACACACACACGCCCACTGGATAGGATTATTTTTTTGAGCACCAGAGTAAATACTGATTCACATCAATAGATAAGTTAAAGGAGACGGGAGAGTTAAGAGTGGTATAGCAGCAAGAGCATAGAGTTTGGAGTAAGGAACATCCGATGCATAGTTCTACTTGTGTAACTTAAAAGCCTCTTTACTTTGAACAATCTGTCTATATCTCTGCATCTTAATTAACTCATCTATAAAGTGGAAAAAGTCCTGCTTTCTCCCAGTGTTGTTCCGGATAATTTATCTTCAGGGTTACTAAAGTTACTAAAGAATATGAGTACTGGGCACACTGTGCCTACTGATCCTACACGACCCGGAGCACAGTAAACACTCTCCACCTGTTGAATAAAGGCTTGGAAAATATGTGTCCACATCTGAGTGCATTCTGGGTACTTTCCTGTAGGCTTTGGTTCCCACAGAACAGATGTAGTGGGCTGAATGGCTGTGTCGGAAAGGAAGGGGTCTGGGGGTCGACCAAGGGGTTGGGCGTGAGGCAGGGTGTGTGTGTGTGTGTGTGTGTGTGTGTGTGTGTGTGTGTGTGCATGGAAAAACCCCAAGCTCATCAAAGACTTCTGGTGTGCTTTGGTATTTCACTCACATAAGGAAATGTAAACAGAGGCTCTGTTTGTGTTATGACTTTTAAAAGCTATCCGCCTGTTTCAGGTATCAGGTTGTTTATAGTTTTGACACTGGCTGTCTCCCAGGGAGAGAGCTAACCCTCTCAGGTGCCACACTAGAGCGTTTCGATTTTTACCTATTATTCCCAGCCAGGACAAATAAACCTGGGTAATTAAATGGGGCCAACAGGTTGTACACAAGGTGGCCTCCTTCATGGAAATAAGAGGCCGGGAGCTCACTCTCTCCCAAACTGACAGATTGGTGTTACCCCCGCATTTTACCCTCACAGGAGAATTTGTGTGAATCGCTTCAGAAGGTTACTTTATACAAACTCTGTGTTAAGGTGACACCTTTTATTGCATATCTGCTGAACTCAGCACCTGTGAACCACAAGCTCTAGGTATTCCGGATGTTTAAAGTGCACAGATTTCACATAGGTACATATTGACTGGAATGCATAGCACTGTGTTGACTCTATACCAGCAAAGTTTATCAGGCATCTTGATTATATGTGGAACCATTTCCTTCACCTAAGTCTTCCATCCGGTGCTCTGCTTAGGAAGATGAAATGGAATATGGTATAAGAAAATTTTATTTAAAGGCAAGGTGCTCTGCACATGTCAGAATAATCACACACTGATTTACTTAACTGCCTATAGTAGCCGACAACTTGGCCCCAAATGCAAAAGCCCCTTGGCAAAAAGCTCTCGAGAATTAAAACTCCCTCTCCCCTGCCACTTGTTTTTTTTTTTTAAACTTTACCTTGACAGTCAAGCTCACTTGGTGCTTGTGTTTTGTCTGTTTTTTGATTCTTGGTTCTTTGGGGATTTCAGTGTATCAAGCTGGGTTCTCACCTCTTATTTTATAGAATTTCTATTTTCACTGCATCTATATCCTGGCTCAGAAGTCAGAGTTCTGAAGTGTGAGATTACCACCCTATCTGAACTATGGGTAACAGTGTGTCTAAGAAAGGAAATAACATTTGCTCTGTTTTCGTGGCTTTCCATGAATCATTTGATTTTGTTCATTTGTTTTATTCACTGACAGAAAACGTGGAATAAATGTATGTGTTCTTCTGTGGGTTCTTATAGGGCTCAGGGAAAGGAGATTGCTTTCTCAATTACTTCTCATAATTAAAATGCCAAAATGTTGATGATGCAACAGATAAGAAGGTAAAGTTTTAATGGCTGTCTTACAGCAGAGACTCTAGATGTTTGATTTAAACATTGATTGACTTACTGAGTGGTGAATCAGTGTCTATGAATGATATTCATTTATTCAAAAGTATTTAATTATGGCACACACCTAAGTGTCTTGTAAATTAGTTAAGATCCACTCAGCTCTATTTTGAGAAGTCTTTTGAGAACAGTAATCTACACTCAGAATTTGTGGAATTTGTGATCCATTTTGAATGGGTCCTTGTGTGGATCCCGTACAAGAGCTATAAATTGAATCATCAGTTTCTCTCAATCCTTGAGGCACAGATAGCTTTGCTTTGGGGATCCTTTGAGTGCAGTGACAATAAGGGGAAAGATGTGCTCTCACACCTCTGGAGACCACGACTGTCACCTACGAGGGTGTCAGTATGCCGATGACCACACCAGAAGGTGGCTGCAGACCCCGTGGGGACGCAGCCACGCCCCCTGAGGAAGGGGATTTGTGACCACTCTTCCTGAGGGGGTGGACGTGGGGTCAAGGAGACTTTCTAGGGTCAGTATGTGGGCAAGAACCAGTGAAAGTTGTGTCCTTATCGTTAATGTGGCCATAGATTGGTGAAGTGCTAGGAAATTCAGGTTATCTATCCAACTAGAAACTAAAGGGTGAGATGGTTAGATAGCCATCACTGACTCAGTGCACATGAATTTGAGCAAACTCTGAGAGAGAGTGGAGAGCAGAGGAGCCTGGTTGGCTGCAGTCCATGGGGTGGCAAAGAGCAGGACATGGCTTAGCAACTGAACAACACAAATTGGAAGGGGAAGAAAAAAATATAGAATTAAAAAATGGAACTGTCTCCTGTCCACACCTTTCTTTCTTGCTCTAATCAAATGTTTTCAACTCCTCTTGAAACATGATCATCTGGATATTTCATAGGTACCTGAGTTGACCATGTCGGAAACCAGATTCAGTGTTTCTCTCTTTTCCCTTAGACACCCTCAAGTTGCTTTTGTTCTTGAATTCTCCAAGTGGCATCTTTCTTCTTTAAGACATCCAGATGAGAGAGCAAGTACATTGTGATTCTTCACTTTCTTTTATTTCTAACATCCAGTTAATGAACCTCGCAGATATTACCTCTGAAACCTATTTCTGTGAGTCTCTGCCCTATCACCATGGCACTGCTTTGTCTCTGCCGTCTGTTCCCCCGCTTTTCTGTCCGTTTTGTATAGCAATGCATATAACCCTTGTCCTGTCACTCTTCTACTTGACAACCTTCAATTAATTAAACACAGATTCCTTACATCCAAAGCCCCCCAAAGTAGGCTTCAGTCTTTTCTGAGTGTATCTCCAGTCACCACTATTGACAACCTCTACCCCAGTAGTGGGCTTCTCAGGTGGCGCTAGTGGTAAAGAACCCACCTGCCAATGCAGCAGAGATGAGAGACGTAGGTTTGATCCCTGGGTTGGGAAGATCCCCTGGAGGAGGGCTTGTCAATCCACTCCAGTATTCTTACCTGGAGAATCCCCATGGACCAAGGAGCCTGGCGGGCTACAGTCCATGGTGTCACCAAGAGTCATGCATGACTGAAGTGACTTAGCATGCACACACCCCAGTTGTAGCTTGAATATGCCCTAAGCTCTTCTCTTTTAGAGTTACTTGTCAAAATTTCATTTATCCTTTTAAGATCTACTTCTGATACCATCTCATTTATGAACTGCCTTGTAGCGCCATGCTGCTGCTGCTGCTGCTGCTGCTAAGTCGCTTCAGTAGTGTCCGACTCTGTGCGACCCCATAGACGGCAGCCCACCAGGCTCCCAAGTCCCTGGGATTCTCCAGGCAAGGACACTGGAATGAAAGTGAAAAGTCAAAGTGAAGTCACTCAGTTGTGTCCTACTCTTTGCGACCCCATGGACTGCAGCCTACCTGGCTCCTCTGTCCATGGGATTTTCCAGGCAAGAGTATTGGAATGGGGTACCATCGCCTTCTCTGTTCTAGCACCCTCAGTCAGTTCAGTTCAGTTGCTCAGTCGTGTCCGACTCTTTGCAACCCCGTGAATCGTAGCACGCCAGGCCTCCCTGTCCATCACCAACTCCCGGAGTTCACTCAGACTCATGTCCATCAAGTCAGTAATGCCATCCAGCCATCTCATCCTCTGTCGTCCCCTTCTCCTCTTGCCCCCAATCCCTCCCAGCATCAGAGTCTTTTCCAATGAGTTCACTCTTCGCATGAGGTGGCCAAAGTACTGGACCTTCAGCTTCAGCATCATTCCTTCCAAAGAAATCCCAGGGCTGATCTCCTTCAGAATGGACCGGATGGATCTCCTTGCAGTCCAAGGGACTCTCAAAAGTCTTCTCCAACACCACAGTTCAAAAGCATCAATTCTTTGGCACTCAGCTTTCTTCACAGTCCAACTCTCACATCCATACATGACTACTGGAAAAACCACGGCCTTGACTAGATGGACCTTAGTCGGCAAAGTAATATCTCTGCTTTTTCATATGAGATCTAGGTTGGTCATAACTTTTCTTCCAAGGAGTAAGTGTGTTTTAATTTCATGGCTGAAGTCACCATCTGCAGTGATTTTGGAGCCCCAAAAAATAAAGTCTGACACTGTTTCCACTGTTCCCCCATCTATTTCCCATGAAGTAATGGGACCAAATGCCATGATCTTCGTTTTCTGAATGTTGAGCTTGAAGCCAACTTTTTCACTCTCCTCTTTCACTTTCATCAAGAGACTTTTTAGTTCCTCTTCACTTTCTGCCATAAGGGTGGTGTCATCTGCATATCTGAGGTTATTGATATTTCTCCTGGCAATCTTGATTCCAGCTTGTGTTTCTTCCAGCCCAACATTTCTCATGATGTACTCTGCATAGAAGTTAAATAAGCAGGATGACAATAGACAGCCTTGATGTACTCCTTTTCCTATTTGGAACCAGTCTGTCTAGCACCATAATCCCAACCAAATATGAGCCTCTGACTCCTAGTTTATCTTGATATTGTAGAACATGTATCTCTACTAAGATTGTCACTATCTGTATACTTGTCTTTGCCAAGATGCTGTACACCTCTGGTATTCCTGGTATTATACTCAGGCTTTTGTTGGGTTGGCCAAAAAGTTCTTTCAGGTCTTTCCATAACATCTTATGGAAAAACTGGAATGAGCTTTTTGGCCAACCCAGTATTTACATCATCTCATTTAAATGTTCAGATTTCATCAATTTCAGGAACTACATAGAAACTTCACCTTGTAATTAAGGAAACTGAGTTTGAAGGACTTAGTCAAGGACAAGCTCTAAATTCAAGTCCAGACTCAATTTTATACTAAGTGAAAGTGAAAGTTGTTCAGTGTGTCTGACTCTGTGACCCCATGTACTATACAGTCCATGGAATTCTCTAGGCCAGAATACTGGAGTGAGTAAAGCACATATTTTATTCGATTATGCTGTCTTTGTATAGTCAAGGGCTCTCTTTTACTTATATATGTGCTTCCTGTAATTCCTAAAACAGTGGTAGTGATTTGTATGCAGTAGATATGGAAGAATGTAGGTTGGGAGATGCCAGCAATTATTTTGTACCATGTGAAGACTGAGCTGCTGCTGCTGCTAAGTCACGTCAGTCGTGTCCGACTCTGTGCGACCCCAGAGACAGCAGCTCACCAGGCTCTGCTGTCCCTGGGATTCTCCAGGCAAGAACACTGGAGTAGGTTGCTATTGCCTTCTCTGGTGAAGACTGAAATTGAAACCAAAAACTTCACTAAAGCAAAAAATGGAGAGACCAGGTTTTTGGTGACTTTACTTGAGTAAATTCTTATCAACTCAGTTCTGTCTTTGAAATGTTTAGGTTCATGAGCTGGTACAGTTCAGTATAAGTTGGATTTTCTGTTTAGTTATTGAGAGGTACTAAACTTATAGAGCAGGAGGATGCAGTTGGTCTTGATTTCAGCAAGGTATTTGACAAAATGTATTAAAATAGGTCCATGCACAAGAGGATGAATTGTTTTCTAATATATAGTACTCAAATTATCTTTATGAAAATATATAAGACTGGAAAAAAAATCTGTTTTGGTATTTCATAAGTTGACCTGCCTTTTGAGAAATCTGTATGCAGGTCAGGAAGCAACAGTTTGAACTGGACATGGAACAACAGACTGGTTCCAAATAGGAAAAGGAGTACAAGGCTGTCTATTGTCACCCTGCTTATTTAACTTCTATGCAGAGTACATCATGAGAAACGCTGGGCTGGAAAAAGCACAAGCTAGAATCAAGATTGCTGGGAGAAATATCAATAACCTCAGATATGCAGATTACATCCCCCAAATGGCAGAAAGTGAAGAGGAACTAAAAAGCCTCTTGATGAAAGTGAAAGAGGAGAGTGAAAAAGTTGGCTTAAAGCTCAACATTCAGAAAACGAAGATCATGGTATCCTGTCCCAACACTTCATGGGAAGTAGATGGGGAAACAGTGGACAGTGTCAGACTTTATTTTGGGGGGCTCCAAAATCACTGCAGGTGGTGACTTCAGCCATGAAATTAAAACACACTTATTCCTTGGAAGAAAAGTTATGACCAACCTAGATAGCATATTCAAAAGCAGAGATATTACTTTGCCAACAAAGGTCCATCTAGTCAAGGCTATGGTTTTTCCAGTGGTCATGTATGGATGTGAGAGTTGGACTGTGAAGAAGGCTGAGTGGTGAAGAATTGATGCTTTTGAACTGTGGTGTTGGAGAAGACTCTTGAGAGTCCCTTCGGCTGCACGGAGATCCAACCAGTCCATTCTGAAGGAGATCAGCCCTGGGATTTCTTTGGAAGGAATGATGCTGAAGCTGAAACTCCAGTACTTTGGCCACCTCATGTGAAGAGTTGACTCATTGGAAAAGACTCTGATGCTGGGAGGGATTGGGGGCAGGAGGAGAAGGGGACGACCGAGGATGAGATGGCTGGATGGCATCACTGACTCGATGGATGTGAGTCTGAGTGAACTCTGGGAGTTGGTGATGGACAGGGAGGCCTGGTGTGCTGCGATTCACGGGGTTGCAAAGAGTTGAACACGACTGAGCAACTGAACTGAACTGAAAGTTAGCAAAAGATACAAATGCACAACTGTGATCTCTTACAGATCTTTAAGATAATGCTCATATGTTGGAGATTCAAATTCTAGGTGAGTAGAAAGCACTGCCTCCAGCATTAGTGTGAAGGGTAGAAAGGACAAATGTCTGAGCATCCAGGTCAGTGTTGTAAATCAGAGAATGTGACAGCATCTACTGAGACCAGAGAGGCAAGGGTAAGGATAGGCAGCCAAGGCTGATAAATACCCAGGGGCAGCACTTGCATTAAAGCCACTCAGATGTAGGATCTAATCTTCCCCTTGTCAATGAGTAACTGTGTGACCTAAGGAATAGTTACTTTCATCTAAGATCTTTTCTCGCTTTAAAAACGAAGGTAGTGGTACCTACCAACAAGGTCGAATCTCCCCAGGTGGTGCTAGCAGTGAAGAACCCACCTGCAAGTGCAGGAGACCTAAGAGATGCCAGTTCAATCCCTGGATCAGGAACACCCCCTGGAGGAGGGCATGGCAACCACCTTCATTATCTTGTCTGGAGAATCCCATGGACAGAGGAGCCTGGAGGGCTACAGTCCATGAGGTCACCAAGAGTTGGACAAGACTAAGGCAACTTAGCATGCATGCACCATCAGGATTATTTTGAGGAACAAATGGAAGAATCTCTGTGAAAGCACTAGGCACATAGTAGATGTTCAATCCCTATGATTTCTTTTAAAGTGTATTATTTGTTAGGAATTGGGTAATAATTTGCTGGGAACAGGATGGGAAGCCCAAGGACTTGCAAGGCGCGGGTGTGGAAACAGTAATGAGGAGAACATGATCTTTCCCTTGACAACATGATCTTTCCCATTCAGGAATCTCATATCTCCTGCTGCTGCTGCTGCTAAGTCGCTTCAGTCGTGTCCGACTCTGTGCGACCCTCCTACAACATCTTAAATGCTCTGCTCCAGACCTCATAACAGAAAGAAACCAAGCCCATATGATCAAACTCACCAAAGGCAAATGTAAAGTTCTACAGTAAAATTGTGTTCGATATCTGTGCTTGCATGCTAAATTGCCTGAGTCATGTCCAACTCTGTGTGACCCCATGGACTGTAAAGCTCACCAGGCTCCTCAGTCCATGGGATTCTCCAGACAAGAATACCGGGGTGGGTTGCCATGCCCTCCTCCAGGGGATCTTCCCTACCCAGGGATGGAACCAGTATCTCTTGTGTCTCTTGCACTGGCAGGCAGGTTCTTTACCACTAGCACCACCTGGGAAGATTAAAGATAAAATTTAACCAAGAGTAATATGGGCTTCCCTGGTTGCTCAGATGGTAAAGAATCTGCCTGCAATGCAGGAGGTCCAAGTTCAGTCCCTGGGTTGGGAAGATTCCCTAGAGAAGGGAATGGAAACCCACTCCAGTATTCTTGCCCGGAGAATTCCATGGGACTGCAAAGAGTCGGACATGACCGAGCAACTAATACTTTCAGTTGAGCTGAAAACAATTTGATCAACAGTACTTTGGTTGACATAATGGTGTGGTTGAAACTGATAATCCCTAGTCATGGATTTTTGAAGCGTCGGGCATTTCGGTGCTTAATTTGCAGCCAATTAATCTTACTCTGGCTTGATTTTTAAGGGATTGGAACAATCTCTTAGTTAGTATTTGAATTCTTCATAATTTTTCAGTATGGAAATGCAAACTCAGTATAGAAAAGTTAGAAAATACAGAGAAGCAGAAGAATAGCAGCAAATAACCCCATAGAGTCACCGTCCATATGTAACCACTGTTATTACCGTGACTTTCATCATTCCAGTGCCTTTCCTCTGCATTGCATCATCTGGCCAAGGGAGACGGGCTGCAAGGCAGGGAGCATTCCACTACCAGAAGATTCTAAGCACAAGTATGAACACTTTGCAGAGATATGTGTCATAGAAGGAGTTATTGAATGGGAGGAAGGCTGAATTTTGTAATGTCTACATTTTTTTCTACATTAGGCTTCTAAGAAAGAATTACAATAAATGCCATTAGAATACACACTGGTGTATTGCTCATTTATATTGCATTTGTAGGATTCAGCTGAAAGAGAATTTCTGGAAATTCCAGCTCTGATTTATAAGCCATTCTGTTGCTTTCTAAAGTATTGGCTCCAATGCCTATATTTGATTTCTGTGCTTGAGTAAACCCACCCACATGCCAGACTGAACCCCAGTGCGTTTGACATTTTCCCTTTTGAACAGCATCCAGCATAATGTAGCTTACTGGAAAAAATCTACACAGTATGACTCAGCCAGTCATGCAAACCTTCCCCCCCCCCCCCCACTGTGGAATTTATTTTCTTTTTCTCAGAATGAAACTGGACCACATTATTTAAGGATAAACAAATCTGAAAGTTTTTCCAGTAACATCTTTCTATGCACTGGATGCTGCAGATTAACTAAGAATTCTTTATTAAGATCTTGCTTCTTACCTAAACATTTTATTGAAATAGAACTCAACTTTTCAGTTTCCCTAACTGGAAACAGAAAGCAGAGTCCCAATTCCCAAGAGGAGAGATGCTTTCCTTTTCCTTAAGATGTCCCTAAATCATCTAACATAGTGTCATTCACATAGTATAAATTCAACACACTGTGTATATTCAACACACATAGTATAAATTCAAATCAAACTATGTAGGTTATCACTGCTTCTAAAAAGTTGTCTAAGCTACATAGCCTAACAAGATCTGGATTGTTCTTCCATCACCTTCATTCATTTTCTGATAAATTCCAGGAAGAATTCCCAAATGAGCCTATACATTATTAATCCTCACCACTGGAACTCTGTTATTTTTCAGGAGTTGTTTTTTTAGAATTTTCAGTGGCAGTCTACTAGGTGAACTTGCACGTTTGAGAAGTTGTTTAGGTGGGAAAGTCTGACCACTAGACAAGCATTTCTACAAGCTGTTTACGGGTATCTTAAGGCTGACTGTATAAAAGGAAGGTCCGGCAGGACTAGAAAGCTTGACATAGAAACAGAAAATAGGAGTGGAGAAAGAAAGAAGTGACAACAACAGTAGCTGAAAATATTGAGTATTCACCTGTATGTGTTAGATTCTAGGTGAGGTGGCTTATATTCATTGGCTTGTGTAGCAGTCCTACAAATAAGCATTATCTCTATTTTACAAATGAATAAACTGAGGTTCAGAAGAGTGAAGGGTCTTATAACTGTTGGCAGAACTGAGATTTATGGTTTGTCCCATGACAAAATTCACTTTCTTCCTGTTATGCCATATTATTTCAGATGTGGTGTAAACACAAGCAGAAAAAGATAAAGAATCAGAGGTGAAAAACAGCAAATACAAATAATTTTTATTTGAACAGATTTATTTGAACAAATCTTTTTTATTTGAACAGATTTATTTGAACTTGTGTATGAAATCTGTGGTCGCACAAAAGGAATTGGGTTGAATAGGCAAAGTGGAGATGGGCTAGGACTGAAAAGCACTTCCTGCCTTAGTGAATGACCAGGTGCTCAGGCTGAACTTGGCAGTGACCCCTCTGACTCTCTATGTCTAATTCCTGTAGCTGATCAGCTGTTTTCTGCCGTAAAATTCTCTAGAATATGTTAGTCTTGGATGGGGTCTTCGACACTGCTTATACATATGATGACATTGTGAGACTAACAAAATGGTACCTTTGTTAACAAAACGTCTGGCTTATAAGTAAAAAAAAAAAAAAAGCATCCCTTTCCTCCCCCGGACTGTCCCACAGTACCTGGCCAGCAGACCACAGTGATTTTTAGCAACCACTTACTCTTGGAAGAATGTTCTGTGCAGGGCATAACCTGCATGGCCTTATGGTGTAGCCTGGGTGTGTGTTCTCTTCCATCTCCATCATCTTCCCCATGGTTCTAGTCGATTTCAGGTGACCTGCCTTGGCCTGCAGTGGCTTGGAGCAGAGCTTGGGCTCCCAGCCGGGGAGTGGGCTGAGGTCACAGCAGTGAAAGCACCAGATCTTAGCCACTAGACCGGTGGACAGTGACAAGGGTCCTGGCCCTTCGGCTTTGCAGAAAAGAATTCCCACAAAGGTGGAAAGTAGTGAAACAAGTCAAGTATTTATTAAGAGGAGAAAAAGTACAGTATGTATGGAAAGACACCCGGGCAGGCTCAGAGTCCCTGAGTTGCACCCCTGTGGCAGTTTGAATGACCTTTATGGGGTATTTCTAATGGGTTTTCCTGTAATCAGTCGTTTGCTTTGCTTGGTTCACAGTCCACATGTGGTAGATCTCAGGGTCCTTCCCTGTGTGTGCACACATCTCTTAGCTCAGATGGATTTTACTGAAAAGTTGTATGGGTATAGAACATCCCTTGACATGACTCCCTTTTGACCTCCAAGGAGCCTTTCTGGTGCACGTGTGGTTGGGGAGGTCTTCTGACCTTGGGAATAAGAAATGTGTGGTCTGGGCAGAGCCCAATTCTTCCTTAATTGTCCCGCTCTTCTTGCCTTGGAGTTTCCGTCCAGAGGGAATGAACGTCCAATCGCTTCACCCTGGGTGGTGGTGGGGGAGAGGCCCATCTTCTCCTGCCTCATAGTCACCATCATTTCCTCCCCGCATTCTCCCTGCCGCCAGCCTTCCCTCCTTCAGTGCTAATTTGCTTTCTAAGTTACAGATGTCATCATGTTGCCCCACCAGCAACACTACCATACATCCCCTTCTTCATTGTGAAGTCTGAACTTTCTGGAATAGCAAACACACCATTCTTTACCTGACTCTGGCTTTTCTCCTTTATTCTCTTACCCCTCCCCCTCATGCAGTTCAAATGGATCAAACCACCTCACCTTTGATATCTTTGTGCCTTGAAAACCAAAAGCTGGTTCTTTGAGAAGGTAAATAAAATTGACAAATCATTAGCCAGACTCATCAAGAAACAAAGGGAGAAAAATCAAATCAATAAAATTAGAAACGAAAATGGAGAGATCACAACAGACAACACAGAAATACAAAGGATCATATGAGACTATTATCGGCAACTATATGCCAATAAAATGGACAACTTGGAAGAAATGGACAAATTCTTAGAAAAGTACAACTTTCCAAGACTGAATGAGGAAGAAACAGAAAATCTTAACAGACCCATCACAAGCACGGAAATTGAATACCCTTTTTAATCCTGGCCTTGGGCCCTTTGTGGCTTCCCCTGTGACTCAGCTGGTAAAGAATCCGCCTGCAATACAGGAGAACTGGGCTCGATCCCTGGCTTGGGAAGATCCCCTGGCGAAGGGAAAGGCTACCCACTCCAGTATTCTGGCCTGGAGAATTCCATGGACTGTAGAGTCCATGGGGTCTCAAAGAGTTGGACAGGACTGAGTGACTTTCACTTTCACACTTGGGCCCTTTATCTGGCAGATTCAGAGCTCAGCTCAAACGTTGTCTCTGGGAAACCTTTCTGACCCCATCAGCCTGAGCTCAGTGTCCCTCTGGCTCACACGGTTCCTTTGCTTGCTCTGCACTGTAATGCTTTAGATACTGTGTTGTGATTGTCTGCCTCTGACTTTTCTATAAGTCAGTCAACTTCTTCAGGAGAGGAGCAATATTTTCTTCAATCTTTCCGTCCAGGCATCTACTCAGGTACTTGACTCAGCTGTCAGCTGGTAGCATAATTTGCTGTTGGGTGCACACAAAATCATTCTGTTAGCTGTTCCAGAAAACATTAAGATAAGGATGGGGGAAGAAGAGTGAAAAGGCGACCAATTTCTGGCTTTAAGCTCTTCACTGCTTCTGTGACAACTTCTCTGGAAGGTTCCTAATCCATGAACTTCCCCTTCTTTCTCATTCTGGAATGGAACTGGAATTCCAACTATTTTCTTACACCTGCTTGTCAGTGGTGTAAAGTGACTCTGGCGGAATGTATCAATTAAGCAAAGAGCAAGCCACTAGAAATAGCTCTGACAGTGTTACTCCAAAAGGGTCTGCATTTGGCAAATGAATGAAATCTGAACTGATCTTTTTTAACGTCTCTTAGGGCCATAAATCGATGGACATGAATTTGGGTGAACTCCGGGAGTTGGTGATTGACAGGGAGGCCTGGTGTGCTGCAATTCATGGGGTTGCAAGGAGTCGGACACGACTGAGCGACTGAACTGAGCTGAACTGAGGGCCATAAAATCAGAGAATGTGGCTAGGGGATGGCCTAGGTGGGCTGTTGTTTACATTTAAAACACTGAATTTTGGAATTTTCAGACATTCCTTCTAGTGGAAGAGTTCTTGTCCACAGCAGAGTACTGTTTCTGCGGTGATGGTGATTCGTGTAGCTCTCCAGAGCCAGGAGATATCTTTTTTTTTTCTTTTTGGCCTTAGGAATAAGAACCTAAGTGGGGACAGTGCACTCAAGTCCCCTGTGAGCCCCGCTTTATGTCTGAACCCCCAAGAAAATTCTCTCTCATCTTGTTTAGAACCTACCCTCTGTCTTTCTAAGGAAGGAAATCAGCAGCCAAGAAATGGAAAGAAAGTAGTGGAATCTTTCTCCATTCTTTAAAGACTATATCAACAGCATGACATATGGGCTGGTAATGCAGCATTGGCACCTGTTATGGGCAGGCAGGAGAGAAAGCATTTGTTCAGGCCTTTCTTTTTTCCTTCTTACTTCATAACTTGCAGATTTTTTTTTTTTAACCATGTGTTTTTTTTCCTCCTTAGAACAAGGCTCAACCAACTTTCCCTGTAAAGGGCCTAAAAGTAAATATTTTAGGATTTGTTGGCTCTGTTGTAGCTACTCAACTGTGCTTTCCTGCTGCAAAAGCAGCCGTAGACAATGCGTAAATGAATGGGCATAGTGTGTCCCAATAAAACTGCATTTAGGGACCCTGAAATTTGAATTTCATGTAATTTTTCTGTGTTGTGAAATATCCTTCTTTTATTTTTTTCTCAATCATTTAGAAATGTAAAAACCATCCTTACTCACAAGCCATACAAAAACAGGTGGTGAGCCGGATGAGGCCTGTGGGCTCTAATTTGTTGGTCCTTAGAATGTCAACTGGGATGACCGGATCAGACCTATGTGTTCAGCTAGTGGGTCTGGAATTCAAATGCGCATATGAATCATCAGGGGATTCTGTTAAAATGCAGATTCCGTTGCTAGAGTCTGCGTTTCTAACCAGCTCCCAGGTGATAACTTTGGCAGCCAGGTTTGATCTGTGGACCACACCTCGAGTGACAAGGCTTTCAAAGATTCCAGGTTGGATCCATCCCTGGAAGAGAGCTTAGAGGAGAGCGCAGGTGCGGGAAGAGTGATGAACATCAGTTAGGAGACTTGGGGAGGTTGGCTCAGAGGCCTTCGTTGCTGGGAAGTGTGAGAGCTGGGAGAGAGGGAGGAGTTAAAGGTGACTCCAAGGTTTTGTTGCTTAGTGGTGCCTGCAGCAGAGATCCAAGTACAGAGTAGTGTTAGAGAAGTTTTTGTTGAATAAATAGAAGGGCTGGGGGGAAGAAAGCACGGAATTGGAAGGAGATGGGAGAAGGGAAGATAATAATTTCAATCCGGAGCAGTCTGAGTCCGAGTTTGTGGAAACCCAGGTAGCAAACGTGGGTAATGTTTTGAAGGCAGAATGCTGTGTGACACCTGCTGACCTGCAGATGGATTTTTCTCCATCACCTGAGAGCTAGACCTGGGCCAGTAGCACTCCTGACCAGGAAGAACGTCAGCTGCACTGATCGCTTTTGTGTGTGTGTGTAATGACCAAAAATGGGCTGGAAGTATCTGTCACCTTGCAAGTTTTCTCACATAAATGTTTAACTTTATTCTTATTTTACGATAGGAATTTTATTACAAAAAGCCGTTGAGGAATCAGAATTTGCTTGCAGACGTTTTAAAGCTCTGGGCTAAGAATCAACTTAGTGTAAAAATTTTGAGGCCTGTTGGCTCAGGTTTTACCCCACCTGTGCGTCCCAGGTGGCTCAATGGGCAAAGAATCCGCCCGCCAATGGAGGAGATGCAGGAGACACAGTTTCAGTCTCTGGATCAGGAAGATCCCCTGGGGACGGGCATGGCTACCCACTCCAGTATTCTTGCCTGAAGAATCCCATGGACAGAGGAGCCTGGTGGGCTACAGTCCATGGGGTCACAAAGAGTCAGACACGACTGAGTGACTGTGCATATATGCACCCTCCCTTATGTTTAATTTAGTTTGTTTTTCTACTGAAGACACCAAGTATCTTTCATCAGTTTAGTAGCTCCGTTGTGTCTGACTCTTTGCGACCCTATGGACTGCAGAATGCCAGGCCTCCCTGTCCATCACCAACTCCCAGAGTTCTCTGGTGGCTCAGAGGGTAAAGCATCTGGCTGCAGTGCGGAAGACCCGGCTTCCATCTCTGGATTGGGAAGATCCCCTAGAGAAAGAAATAGCAACCCACTGCAGTATCCTTGCCTGGAGAATCCCATGGATAGAGGGGCCTGGTAGGCTACAGTCCATGGGGTCGCAGAGAGTCAGACACGACTGAGTATCTTTCATACATCAAAGGAATTGGTCCCTTCCATGACAGCATGTAGTGCTTTCTCAGCTGAACAGATTTTCTTTCCTAGCCTTTTTTTTAAAAAAAAAAAATCCACTTTTACCTTTGTAAACGTGGATGAAAAAGAATCTGTCTGAATTTTCTGATGATCTGTTTTGCCATTGGCCAAAACACAACTGAAATCTCCAAGCATACCCAGTAATGTTTGATCAACAACCTCCTAAGACTGTCTCTAGTGTCTCCCTGCCTCTCTTAATCTATTTTACACACTGTTGTCCAGTTAAAACATGTGAAGCAACTCCTTAATCCTATTAGAGCTACCTCCTTGTTCAATAAATTTCTCTGTGTTCTACAAGTGAAATTTTGACTCTTCAGTCTGCTTTCCAGTATGAACCACTATCCGATTTCCATATATGCTTCTGAAAGTTTTCCTATTACTCACTTTCACCCACCCCACCTGATGATCAAGTCAGCCTCCCTGCATCCTCCCAGGTTCTGTCCTTTCTTGCCTCTAAGCTCTGGGCTAAGAATCAACTTAGTGTAGAAATTTTGTGTACTTGGTTCCACCCACCCCTCTTCTCATCATGCATCTCTGAACCCTGTGGTCCTTTGAGATCTAGGGTAGGTAGGCTTTTCCCTTCTACATGAAACTTCCCTGATTTCTAAGTTGGACTTAATATTCTCTTTATATTTTTAATTTCCAAAGCTATTTATGTAGCAAGGTGTAGCACAAAGGGTACGGGGCTCTAGAATGTAAGATCAATCAAGACTTAGTCCATTTTATTCATTCATTCACTCAGGGCCTAGGCGAGTGCCTAGAATACAGCAGGTGCTAAAGAAATATTTGTTGAATGAATGAGTTAATAAATGTGGGTGTGCATCTGTTTAAATTTAGTGGTATAAACACATGGAAATGGCTAGAACAAAGTAGATATTCAGTATGTTAGCTTGATTTCCCTTTATTCTCTTTTTCTATGAAAGCTATAAATTTCAAATGTATCTGTTTCTTCAGTGTTTGGAACCTAGTGGGAGAGGGAAGAGAAGGAAATCTATTGAGCATCTACCTTCTGTCAGGGACTGTACTGGGTGCCTTATATTCAGTTTTCATTTTAGCTCTCCACAAGAATTCTATAAGGTAGGTGTTATTCTTTCCATTTTATAGGTGGAGAAGCTAAAGCTCAGAGAATCTTGTCCAAGGGCATAGCTCTGATAAGTGGGGAGAGCTCAATTTTAAAGCCAGTTCTGTCTGACTCCAAAACTCAAGCTCTTAATATCCATTTATACCAGTGTGGGTTATTATCTAGTAAATTACAAAACAGGATACAAAGCCATGTTTACCTGACTTGAAGCATCCATTCTTGCCCCTGTAGCGTAATGCCTGCCCCTAGTCTACCATTAGATAGCAAGTGCTTGATGAACGGCATTTTGAATTAATTTCTAAATAAATGAATGAATTCCTAATAAAAAAAACGATCGAATTATAGAACGAATGGATTAAGAATAAGCTACTTTCCTACTAGAGAATTATGAGGTTGGAATTAGGGCACTGGGCACAGAAAAACCAATTGTTTTTGCTCAAAGAATCAGGTTAGCTACACAGCGGAAACTGACATAGCCATGCCCTGCCATGATGGGAATCAGTTCCTTCACCAGCACTGAAAACTGAATATTACAATGCCTGCCCTGCCTTTTTAGAGTGTCTAGTCTATGACTGTGCGCCTGAAAAAGCAGCAACTAAAACCTTGTTGTTTTGAACTGTCATCCATAGCAGATCCCAGACCATGGTAATGCCAGCTCCAGTGAAAAGTTTGAAGTCAAAAGCCTCTCTGATCCACCGCTGAAGCCTATTCAAATCACAAAATTAACCAAATTAGGGGTAGAGGAACTTCCAGGTGACAAATTTTCAAGTTACTCCCATGCCATCAACGTGAGTTATCACACCAAAAAGGATAGCAAAGTGACTGTGCCCCTGGAATCTTGAAGGCAGTGTCCTACTCAGTCACTGTGTGACCTTGGGAAGTCTCAACTGTCAAATAAGGGCAACAGTGAGTGACTTGTCAGTTTTAAGGATTAAGTAAAAGAGGGGAAAAAAAAGACATATGTAGCATTTATCACCACATTTAGTTAGTAATGGGCTCCCCGTTGCTCAGTGGTAAAGAATCTACCTGCTAATGCAGGAGACGTGGGTTCGATCCCTGGGTCGGGAAGATCCCCTGGAGAAGCAAATGGCAACCCACTCCAGTATTCTTGCCTGGAGAGTCCCGTGGACAGAGTAGCCTGGCAGTAGCCAGGGCAGTAGGGCAGTAGTCCTAGTTCATGGGGTCGCAAAGGATTGGACACGACTTAGTGAGTAAACAACAAGAACATCAGCGATAGTGATTAGCATTATCATGCTACGTTGACCATGCTACCTTCAGCACATCTGAGAATTTCTTCTGTAGCGACCCTGACTGAAAGCTGAACCAAATGACTTGAAAGGAACTGGGCTATTGAAAAGACTTTGATCTATATTTTATTTGTAGGAACTAGTATCCTGAGAGTCTCCCTCAGGTGTAAGCAGCCATTCTCAGATACTTGAGTGACACCTCAGTCTTTTTCAGGTACTTGCAACACATTGTCTATGAGTTATGACTGATTTTGATCTGCTTTATAGAGGAGTAAATTCTAATTCTCATCATTAACACGATAATACTAAAAACGACCTTATTTTCAGACACTGGGTAAACGATTGGAATATATTATCTAATTTAATATTTTTAAAATGTATCTGAAGGGTAAGGATTATCATTCTCACTTGCATATGTTCCAGTTGGATTTAAATGAGTTTAGTAATTTGTTGACCAACATAATGGGCAGCAAGTGACTGACTTGTGACTTAAGCCTAGGTGTATCTGAGGCTGAAGTATGTGTTCTCTCCATGGAACTATCCAGGCATGGTGGTCTAAAATACGTGGTCATCATCCCACATACTCGTCTCTGAAAAGTATTGAGTATCTACTGACTACCAGTGGAAACCCCTCATCTAGGGGCTGGTGGTGCAAGAATGAACAACACATGGTTCCTTAAGGATTTAGAGTTCAGAAGAAAAGACTGAATACCTGGGACTTACAGTGTGAAAAGGGCCTGACTGATGTGTAATTGGGAGGGACTGGATTAGGTAAGACATTGGAGGAGGTGATGCCTTAGGTGAGTTCTGAAAAAATGAGTTGGCATGAGTCAAGTGATGGGCGGGGCCAAGGGGGGGGAGAAAGACGTCCTAGGGAAAAGACGCAGCACGTGGAAAGACGTAGGGAGAGGGACAGAGGCATATTTGGGGACCTGGAAGCAGTTCAGTATGTTTGGGGCAGAGAGAGGGAGAGAGGGGGACAGCATGAAGATTTGGGGTAGAGTTAAGGGAGTTGGGCTTTATGATGTGGATATTTATATCGATTAAGAATGGGACTGAATTTAGAGAGGGATGAGGGAGCTAGAGACATGTGGAAGTCAGGGACCAGGAGGTCAGGCTGGATGGAAAAGCAGAAGCTGGAGGAGGCTGATCACTTGAAACTGGTTCAGAAGAGACTTAGCACACACCTTGGCAGACTTCTCATTGTCCCACGGGTCACATCCTGGCCTGCAGCGGATGTGAAATTGTAGAATCACAGATGGGACTTCGTTCCCTGGCTTATTATATTCAGCTGTCCATCTTTTCTGAATCAAGGACTTGTAAGAACAGTCTCTGAATCCCGTTTATTGAGAGTCTCCTCCACTAACTTTTCTCAAGAGTTAGTCTTCACTAGAAACTGTGGAGTTGTGCTCACTTCAGCAGCACATACACTAAGATTCAAATTGTGGAGCCAACCCAGCGTGAATTCCTGACAGTAAGAGTGAGGTCGAAACTCCTGAGTCACATGAGATCCAGAGGGTGGTTAGGCAATCAGGACACCTCCGGGTGAGCCGAGGCCTCTGGACGAGAGATGAATGAAGAATCATTTTTGCATCAGAGGCATATGGTGTTTATTTGGGGGAGGGCAATGCCCCAGGATTCAGTAGAACTTTCAGGAGAGCCCTGAAGTTCTGGTTATAGAAGGAGAATTACTTGGCGCTGCCATATCTTCTAGATCCAGGCCTGGTGGCTCAGATGGTAAAGAATCTGCCTGCAATGCCAGAGACCCAGGTTTAATCCCTGTGTTGGGAAGATCCCCTGGAGAAGGAAATGGCCACCCACTCCAGTATTCTTGTCTGGAGAATTTCACGGACAGAGGATACTGGTGGGCTACAGTCCATGGGGTCGCAAAGAGTTGGACACAACTGAGCGACTAATAACTCTCTTGAGGCCATATCTTCTAGGGCAGCCAGGGACAGCTTCACAACAGGGAGTCTTTTGCCAATTAAAGCGAAATGCAACACCACAAAGGACCCCTAAATGATATACTAAAGGGAATGCAAGGGTCCAACTTGTGTTTTTACACCCCGTAACTTATTGCTGATATTGTGTTCCTATTGAATTCCTGTACTTATTGAATGTAGTAATTTGGAGCCTGGTTGGCTAAGTCATGCCTGTTGTATTTGCACAGCTAAGGCAATGGCACCCCACTCCAGTACTCTTGCCTGGAAAATCCTATGGATAGAGGAGCCTGGTGGGCTGCAGCCCATGGGGTCGCTAAGAGTCGGACACGACTGAACGACTTCACTTTCACTTTTCACTTTCATGCATTGGAGAAGGAAATGGCAACCCTCTCCAGTGTTCTTGTCTGGAGAATCCCATGGACTGAGGAGCCTGGTGAGCTTTACAGTCCATGGGGTCACACAGAGTTGGACATGACTCAGGCAATTTAGCATGCAAGCACAGATATCTGAATACAATTTTACTGTAGAACTTTACATTTGCCTTTGGTGAGTTTGATCATATGGGCTTGGTTTCTGTCTGTTATGAGGTCTGGAGCAGAGCATTTAAGATGTTGTAGGAGGGTCGCACAGAGTTGGACACGACTGAAGCGACTTAGCAGCAGCAGCAGCAGCAGGAGATATGAGATTCCTGAATGGGAAAGATCATGTTGTCAAGGGAAAGATCATGTTCTCCTCATTACTGTTTCCACACCCGCGCCTTGCAAGTCCTTGGGCTTCCCATCCTGTTCCCAGCAAATTATTACCCAATTCCTAACAAATAACACACTTTAAAAGAAATCATAGGGACTGAACATCTACTATGTGCCTAGTGCTTTCACAGAGATTCTTCCATTTGTTCCTCAGAATAATCCTGATGGTGCATGCATGCTAAGTTGCCTTAGTCTTGTCCAACTCTTGGTGACCTCATGGACTGTAGCCCTCCAGGCTCCTCTGTCCATGGGATTCTCCAGGCAAGATAACGAAGGTGGTTGCCATGCCCTCCTCCAGGGGGTGTTCCTGATCCAGGGATTGAACTGGCATCTCTTAGGTCTCCTGCACTTGCAGGTGGGTTCTTCACCGCTAGCACCACCTGGGGAGATTCGACCTTGTTGGTAGGTACCACTACCTTCGTTTTTAAAGCGAGAAAAGATCTTAGATGAAAGTAACTATTCCTTAGGTCACACAGTTACTCATTGACAAGGGGAAGATTAGATCCTACATCTGAGTGGCTTTAATGCAAATGCTGCCTCTGGGTATTCATCAACCTGGGCTGCCTATCCTTACCCTTGCCTCTCTGGTCTCAGTAGATGCTGTCACATTCTCTGATTTACAACACTGACCTGGATGCTCAGACTTTTGTCCTTTCTACCCTTCACACTAATGATGGAGGCAGTGCTTTCTACTTATCTAGAATTTGAATCTCCAACATATGAACATTATCTTAAAGATCTGTAAGAGATCACAGTTGTGCATTTGTATCTTTTGCTAACTTTCAGTTCAGTTCAGTTGCTCAGTCGTGTTCAACTCTTTGCAACCCCGTGAATCGCAGCACGCCAGGCCTCCCTGTCCATCACCATCTCCCGGAGTTCACTCAGACTCACATCCATTGAGTCCGTGATGCCATCCAGCCATCTCATCCTCTGTCGTCCCCTTCTTCTCCTGCCCCCAATCCCTCCCAGCATCAGAGTCTTTTCCAATGAGTCAACTCTTCGCATGAGGTGGCCAAAGTACTGGAGTTTCAGCCTCAGTGTCATTCCCTCCAAAGAAATCCCAGGGCTGATCTCCTTCAGAATGGACTGGTTGGATCTCTGTGCAGCCAAAGGGACTCTCAAGAGTCTTCTCCAGCACCACAGTTCAAAAGCATCAATTCTTTGGCACTCAGCTTTCTTCACAGTCCAACTCTCACATCCATACATGACCACTGGAAAAACCATAGCCTTGACTAGATGGACATTTGTTGGCAAAGTAATGTCTCTGCTTTTCAATATGCTATCTAGGTTGGTCATAACTTTTCTTCCAAGGAGTAAGTGTGTTTTAATTTCATGGCTGAAGTCACCACCTGCAGTGATTTTGGAGCCCCCCAAAATAAAGTCTGACACTGTTTCCACTGTTTCCCCATCTATTTCCCATGAAGTGATGGGACCAGATGCCATGATCTTCGTTTTCTGAATGTTGAGCTTGAAGCCAACTTTTTCACTCTCCTCTTTCCCTTTCATCAAGAGGCTTTTTAGTTCCTCTTCACTTTCTGCCATTTGGGGGATGTAATCTGCATATCTGAGGTTATTGATATTTCTCCCAGCAATCTTGATTCTAGCTTGTGCTTTTTCCAGCCCAGCATTTCTCATGATGTACTCTGCATAGAAGTTAAATAAGCAGGGTGACAATAGACAGCCTTGTACTCCTTTTCCTATTTGGAACCAGTCTGTTGTTCCATGTCCAGTTCAAACTGTTGCTTCCTGACCTGCATACAGATTTCTCAAAAGGCAGGTCAACTTATGAAATACCAAAACAGATTTTTTTCCAGTCTTATATATTTTCATAAAGATAATTTGAGTACTATATATTAGAAAACAATTCATCCTCTTGTGCATGGACCTATTTTAATACATTTTGTCAAATACCTTGCTGAAATCAAGACCAACTGCATCCTCCTGCTCTATAAGTTTAGTACCTCTCAATAATTAAACAGAAAATCCAACTTATACTGAACTGTACCAGCTCATGAACCTAAACATTTCAAAGACAGAACTGAGTTGATAAGAATTTACTCAAGTAAAGTCACCAAAAACCTGGTCTCTCCATTTTTTGCTTTAGTGAAGTTTTTGGTTTCAATTTCAGTCTTCACCAGAGAAGGCAATAGCAACCTACTCCAGTGTTCTTGCCTGGAGAATCCCAGGGATGGGGGATCCTGGTGGGCTGCCGTCTATGGGGTCACACAGAGTCGGACACGACTGAAGCGACTTAGCAGCAGCAGCAGCAGCACTTATATGGTGCCCAGTACAATTCTGAGGACTTTCTGTGTTAACTCATCTAGTTATTTTCTAATCCTATGAGGTAGGTACCATTAATGCCATCACCTCCAGATTGCAGATGAGGAAACTGAGGTGGAATGATCTATTTACTAGAGTTGAATTTTAAACCTAGGAAGTCTGGCTCTAGAGGCTATGCTTGAAACCGGGAGTCCCTAAGTCTTAATGTGAAGTAGGAACACTAGGGAAGTCTGTTAAAATGCAGAATCCAGGCTGCTCTTTTGGAGATTCTGATGTGCTGTGTCTGGGAGGGGCCTGGGTATTTGCACAAGTACCCCATATGCTTATGATGTGACTACTCCTCAGACCATGCTTAGGGAGACGCTTCTCTAAATCAGACATTAGCCAGTCTCTTGTTATGTTGTTAAAACTCTGCTTGAGCCATGATGTGTCTTACCATCCCAGTTCAATGCAAAGAAAAAAATAATGTGAAAATAATGATATATTGCAGATTATCTGTGTATCTCTACATCCACCTATAATTCGCCTGTCTACATACCTTACAATGTTGTTTCTGTCTACATAGATAAATCAGTTTCAATGAAACCAGCTTTAAATCAAGGTTTAAAAGTTCTGTATGACACCAAATATCTTTTTGAACTAGATTTTCAGCCATTTGTTTCTATGCTGCATAGTCCGATGCAGAAATAAATCTGTGATGACTCCAAGAGGAGAAAATCCTCTGCACTTTTTTATTGGGTCCTCTTGTGATGAAAGGTGTCGTTCTTTTATAGTTTTGGTGTTGGAATCAGAACTAACGTTCGTTGTTGTTAGTCTTTTTGTCACGGCCTGTTAATTCATGTAGCCATGTTTTGAGAATGTGATCTGACCTATGGCATCCTTCCATTAATTCAGGAAAGCCTTGTGTTTCTTCTGAGTTTTACTCTACTTCTGTTATCTCTCTGTGTTTTACACTGCTGTGGTCAAAAGACGTGCTGTCAGAGTAGACTGAATATTGAAGTCGGTCAGTTGAAAGACACTATTTGAAACCTCATTTTTCTACCTAAAAGAGGGAAGGTATTACCTGTGTTTCAGTCTTACCTTTATCTAAATGTGGGTACTCAGAAGGCACATGTTTGAATTTTTTATAGTCTTTTTAAAATTTTTATGTTACAGTATATTTGGTTTATGTTGTGTTAATTTCAGGTATACAGTACAGTGATTTAGTTATACATATACATATATCAATCCTTTTTCAGACTCTTTTCCCATGTAGATTCTTATAGACTACTGAGTTCCCCGTGCTATGCAGTAGGTCCTTACCGATTATCTATTTTATGTATAGTGATGTGTGTATGTTAATACCAACCTCCTAATTTATCCCTCCCAAAAGGCACAAGTTTTTAGGTTAAGACTGAAATTCACATCCATTTGACCAAAAAATAAATAAAGAAAAGTAAAAAAAAAAAAAAATTATTCAGAAAGTCGTCACCAGTTACACTGAGCCCTCCAAACTGATAAAGGTCCTGGACAGTCTTTTAAGTCCTTTAAGGTTGTTGCCTTTGGGCCTATAGTGGAGGGCAGCTTTTCTGGACCAACTCCTGCCCACCTCTTTAACCGAGTAAGAGAAATGATGTGAGAGACAAGAGAGTTGGCTTGGGGAGAAAATGGGGGAAAGGCATGAGCCTGGCCTGAGACTAGAGTGAAGACCCAGGAGCAAGGGCAGAAGCGGCTCAGACTGCTCAGTGTGCCAGAGCAAGCAGCAATCAGCCTGGGGAGGAAGGGCAGGAGTTTCAATGAATGCCGTGTGCATTCCTGTACACACTCTCTTTTTATCCTCCAGAGGACTCACAATCCCAGTCTTTGCTCAGAAGCATCTTTTATTCCCGACTTTCCCTATGTGACCCTATTCCAGAAAGTTCTGCACTTCTAAGTCTAAACACTGTAGAAGGCCACTCAGTTTCTCCCACTTTTCCAAGGAAGCTTTGTACTGTCTGGGTAGATTTCACTTAACTAGTCAACTTTCCTATAAGGATAAAATTATTTGTTTGTCCTCTTCATGTTGAGGATATGCAGTAGAGGTAAATAATTTTCAAAAAGAAATAATTGACTTCTTCTGGCCAGGATAGAGAAACTGGGACCAAATTTACTTTTCACCCTGAAACAATGAGGGAAAAATAAAAGTCAAACTATATGAAACAAGATTATGAAGATATTGGAGACCAGGCAAATTCAGGAAAGTGATATCTGCAGGATGAGGCTCAAACACAGTAAGCTCTAAAATTGCTCCAACTTACTGCTTCAGGTTGCTGTGTAGGAGAGGGGAACCCAGATTGGGCCAGTGGACCCTGTGAATTGAGGATATGGAGCTGATAGGCTGTAGAGATGAAGGCACAGTTTGCAGGGCAGAGTTCTGGAGAGGAGGAGCTGCAACGGAGAGAGGCTCAGGGGCCTGCTGAGCTTTGAGTTTGAAGCAGAATAGTGATGAGTACATGTGTATGAGAAAACTACTCTTTGGCTTGGAAAGAACTATCCAGAAAGATTAGGAGGAGATTTCCAGGAGTTCACAAAACACTGGGAATAGTGCCTGTTCCCATCAGCCAGGTTGGAAAAACATAATTCATGGCACGTTGGATAGAATACTTAGAAAGATTTTTCTTCAGTCACGGAGAATAATTAACCTAAGACTAAATGCTGCTCTAGTCTTGTCCAATAAATCTCAAAAATAGGCCTTGAAAGTATCAGATGGTTTCCAAGTAATATAACTGTGTCTCAGGACTCAAAGATATTTATAAGAATGCAAAAATATCCATCACACAGTACATCAAAATGTCTGGCATCTATTAAGAAGTTACCAGGCATGCAAAGAAATGGGAAGAAATGACCCATAATGAGGACACCAAAAACAGAATTAACCTAGATATTAGAGTTAGCAGATAAGGGCATTAAAACAGTTATACCTGTGTTTCATTGTCCAAGAGCTAGAGGAAAGATGTTAAGTAGAGCCCTGGAAGATAAAAAATCCAATTGTTTTTGAAATTGCTGGAATGAAAACTATAATGTTTCAGATGAAAAACACACCATAGTGGGATTAGCAGTGAATAAGAGACTGTAAAACAAAAGATTAGTGAACTGGAAGCCATTACAATAGAAAGAATTCAAAATGAAAGATAAAGACAAAAAGGAATTAAAAAAATAGATAAAGCATCAGTGAGATAAAGCAACTATGAGACAGATTTAAGAAACTGGAAAATATGCATCTCTCACCTCTTAGAATAACTAAGATTAAAAAGAGAGAGTATCTGAATATTGGCAGATTCTTGAAAGAATGATCCAGTCGTTCAACTCCCAGGTATTCGCCCAGGAGAAATGAAGTCACATGTTCACAGAAAGGCTTGATGTTCTTAAACGTTCATGGAAGCTCTATCTATTGTTGTCCAAACTGGGAACAACTCAAATGTCTGTCAATAGACGAATGAATGATAAAGTGATCCATTTTATGGTATATCCTAAAATAAACACTGCGGCGGCTGCTGCTGAGTTGCTTCAGTCGTGTCCGACTCTGTGCAACCCCAGAGATGGCTGCCCACCAGGCTCCCCCGTCCCTGGGATTCTCCAGGCAAGAACACTGGAGTGGGTTGCCATTTCCTTCTCCAATGCATGAAAGTGGAAAGTGAACGTGAAGTCGCTCAGTCGTGTCCGACTCTTCGCGACTCCATGGACTGCAGCCTCCCCGGCTCCTCTGTCCATGGGATTTTCCAGGCAAGAGTACTGGAGTGGGGTGCCATTGCCTTCTCTGAAAATAAACACTACTCATTAATAAAAAAGGAAAGAAGCTAGGGAAAAAAAAAGAGTACATAGTGTATGATTTAATTTATTTAAAATTCTAGAAAATTAAAAATAACCTATAGGGACAGGAGGCAGACAAGTGACTGCCTGAATCTAGGGCAGAAGTGAGAGTGGCAGGTAAGGCTGATAGTGAAGGAGAAAAGGGAAGGGGCATAGGAAACTTCTGGAACACTGGATATACTCATAGTCTTGGTTGTACTGATGGCTTTTGGGTGTATACGTTATGTCAAAATTTAACAGACTCTACACTTCAAATATATGTCATTTATTGCATGTCAGTTATACATATGATAAAGCTATTTTTTAAAATCACCTTTTCCAAACTATGAACTGTATACTTTATGTAGAAGACTCCATAATCACTTAAAAATAAGATAAAATGGGAAATGATTTGTCCCTCAATAATTGGTAAGAGAGGCCTTTCCTTCAAATCAAAATCCATGGTCTGGATCCTAGATCTTGGGGAGCTGAGAAAGGGTCAGAGGCATGGTCTCAAGGTTGCACCAGCTTAAGCTGCCTGTGAAGTCAGTGTGTGTGCGTTAGTCGCTCAGTCATGTCTGACTCTTTGCAACTCCATGGACTGCAGCCCCGCGGGCCCCTCTGTCCATGGAATTCTCCAGTACCCAGGAGGTAATTTCAGGGTCATTGGAAAGGGGATGGTCAGAGGGTAGAGAACTAAGCGAATGTGCCGGCAGTGGGGAAACAAGGACAGAATAGAGAAGAAAGGCAGAGTGTTGTGACTCCGAGAGGAACGTTACTCAGGAAGCCACGTGGGCAGGACTAGGGTAGAGTCTGAAGCTCAGTGAGAGGAAGCCGAGGGGCAGAGGTGAAAGAGGCAAATGCGGGCACAGGCGAAAGTATGAGCTTGCGGTGAATCAGCCCTTTTGGATTTCCCCTGGTCAATGTTTCATGAGTTTCACTGGTGTTAGGCAAAGTCTCAAAGCAAAAGAAATGCACTCACTCAACTGTTGTAAGACATTACATAATTAACAGCCATCATTGTCTTATATGCGTTATGGAAATATCCAGGTTGAAACCCTTGATGAATGTGATGTAAAGAAAAGGAATCTACAATTTGTTTGTTTAAATGTCAGTGTAAGAAGGTATTCAGAAAGTGTGTTTTCAGGACGACCACAGGGCTCCATTAAGGAATTTCCATTGGTCTGGGCTATGAAATAGAGTTTTTATTCTAATATGCCAGATAGCACTTGGCAAAGGTGTGTATTTAGGTATGATATTTTATTAATAATGCTTTATATTTTTATAGCATTTTAGAGTTTATAAAATTCTTTCACATATGTTTTATCTTATGTAGAATGTAGGGATTCCATTTTTTATTAGGATGATTAATTGCTACACTGATAAAGATTAATGTTATTAATATATACCAAATACTCTGTGAAGTAAATTTCAGGGTAGGCGAAATAATAAGGATTTATTGTGGGCCATTAGCTAAGTTTAGCAGAGAAAGCAATGGCACCCCACTCCAATACTCTTGCCTGGAAAATCCCATTGGTGGAAGAGCCTGGTAGGCTGCAGTCTATGGGGTCACTAAGAGTCGGACACGACTGAGCGACTTTACTTTCACTTTTCACTTTCATGCATTGGAGAAGGAAATGGCAACCCACTCCAGTGTTCTTGCCTGGAGAAGCCCAGGGACGGGGGAGCCTGGTGGGCTGCCGTCTATGGGGTCACACAGAGCTGGACACGACTGAAGCGACTTAGTAGCAGCAGCAGCAGCAGCAGCAGCAGCAGCAGCAGCAGCAGCAGCAGCAGCAGCAGCAGCAGCAGCAGCAGCAGCAGCAGCAGCAGCTAGGTTTAGAAATCATCAAAACAAAACTTTCAGTAGGCAATTTAGAAATAATTGAACCTATACGGCAACCACTAGCCATGTGTTTGTTTTCAATTGTGAATTATTAAAATTAGATAAAATTAAATATTCATTCCTCAGTCGTAGTATTCACATTTCATGTGCTGCTCAGTATGGCCAGTGGCTACTGTACTGGGTAGCACGAATGTGGACCATTTCCTCCTTTGCTGAAGTTCTACTGGACAGTGCTGATCTAGACAAATTCCCTTCTATTTTCAGTGGCTGAAAACACACTTACTTGAGTTTAATTGTAGGATTGAGGAATTTGAGATCCAAAGGGGTTAAATGATTTACACAAAGTCACACAAGAAGAGCCTGAAATGAACCCAGACCTCCTGACTTCTGTGCAGGTGATCATTTTAGCGCCTCACTTACACTGCTCGCAAAATTCACACACGTTGATAGAAAGGATCTGCCTCTAATCAGAATGCCAGCAATCTGCGGGGATGGTGGAGTTGGCATCCCTCCCAAATCCACTCCCTGATTCTGCTCGACCATGAATGTTTTAAAGGGAAGAAGAGAAGTCATCTCAGTGAATCATCAAGATGAGGGGTCAGAGTTGTCTCCATCCCTCGCTGGGTGTAGGCTCCTGTGGTCTCCCTCTCGATGTTATCTTGTTCACAAAGTTTGTTTGGAAGATTACTGAACGGGCAGCCAGGGAAGAGACCTGGTCATCTCTTACTTATTTTTCTTTTTCTTTCTTTTTTTTAATTTTATTTATTTATTTTTTTAAATTTTAAAATCTTTAATTCTTACATGCATTCCCAAACATGAACCCCCCTCCCACCTCCCTCCCCATAACATCTTTCTGGGTCATCCCCATGCACCAGCCCCAAGCATGCTGCACCCTGCGTCAGACATAGACTGGCGATTCAATTCACATGATAGTATACATGTTAGAATGGCATTCTCCCAAATCATCCCACCCTCTCCCTCTCCCTCTGAGTCCAAAAGTCCGTTATACACATCTGTGTCTCTTTCCCTGTCTTGCATACAGGGTCGTCATTGCCATCTTCCTAAATTCCCTACTTATTTTTCATTTCTGCTTCTTTGATCTACTGAAAGAATCAACAAGTTAGGCAAAGTTTTGTGTGATAAAAAGACTTGAAAGGTGTGCCTGGGCCAGAGATGAGTACAGATATGGGTGGGGTTTGGTTTAAAAGTTAGTTACGAAATATAGTTTTGCTGAAGTTACAAGGAAAAGGGCTTTCTGTTGAGGGTGATTTCCTGCAAAGAGCTGTTTCTTACAGTCTGTCTGATCTTAAATAAGAGAGGGTTGGATATGTTCAAACTGGCAAGTAATCAAGCAATCATTTAATTTTTAAATTTGTATTCTATACTTATATTTGAACTCAGGCAGAGCTAAAGTCCTGACATTTTATTTCAAGCAGAACAGTGATGTTACACTATAAAGACATGATCTGAAGGGGCTGGGAGCTCACCAATTTCAGTGCTCTGTTCTTTTATAAAAAGTTCTTGGTCCATCCACTCTACTGCATGCTGGGGCTAGACAGTTTGTTCTTAGGTTAACAAAAAAATTAGCAGAGCTGCCCTCTCTGAAGACATCCCTCGAATGCCAGGTGGTAAAGGGCCTGGATTTTCAAAGGTTGCTCAGCAGGGCTTTGAAAATTAAAGCAAGAAAAGATGAGATGTGGGGAAAGTTTTGAAAAGGTGCACCCTTTCAACTGGGTGAATTCTTGATGAGACAGCAAAGTGAGTCATTAAACAGTAGGCTATCAATGAAGTTGAGACCCAGATTTTCCGTGGATCAGCACAACACCAATAATTTAACTAACCAAAGAAACCGTGGGCGGATCCTTGGTAAACCCCTGGAACTGCTTTTACTAGAGGCTTACAACCTTATTTTTCTGAAAATATGTAGAGAAAGGAGTAGACGTATATTGAAGAGTTGCTGATGAAATTCGAGAGCACTTTAAAAATACAACCTATTAGGCAGGGTCGTTTTGGAAAGTTAATGCTTCATAGCCTCTTTACTGGCCTCAGGGAAAAATGATCGCTTCCACCTTTGAATTTTGGTAAAAGTTGTTTTTCCTGGACCGCTGTTAAATTTCATCCAGCAGGAATCGCCTTCCTGGACTCTGCTGGAGTGCTGGCTGACATGTTACATCTTCCACAGAGCAACAACTGTTCTATCAAATTCTGGGAGAGGAGCCTATTCTTGTTACCAGACACTAGAGGATGCGTGACATGTCATTAACCTTCAAAACTGGCTCTGTCCATGAGTGTTGTCAACAGATGGTGACTCTGATTCTCTTTCTCTCCTCTCCCTGCCTTTCTGCCTCATCTCTAGGGTATCTTCTGGCACAGTATGCTCGTTGGTTTCAAAGGGAAACGTGTGTGTGTGTGTGTGTGTGTGTGTGTGTGTGTGAGAGAGAGAGAGAGAGAGAAAGCGGCGTCATTGTGGAATGTGGAACAAGGACTGGAGCAAGGTTTCTTAAATTTATACTTGAGGGTTATAGAAATAAAATGGCAGAATGAGCCACCAATGTCGCTCATATGTGAAGACTGGCCGGTAGTGATGAACTGAACGTCCCTACTGAGCGGTGGGCTGTTGAGAGTCAGGAAAGGATGGCTGGGACACTGGATGGAAGAGCTAAAAGCCAGCATTGGACTTGGTTTCGGGACTAACCATTTAATTTCCAGAGCTTTCATTGGACTGTTTTCTTTCCTTATTTTGGGTTGTGCTGGGTCATTGTTGCAGAGTGTGGGCTCTCTAGTTGTGGCGTGTGGGATCTTAGTTCCCTAACCAGGACTCTAGCCTGTATCCCCTGCCTTGGAAGGTGGATTGTTAACCATTGGACCACAAGTAAGTCCCGCCTTTTTCATTTGTATCAGCAGAAATCAAATAGTAATTAGGATATTAATTATCAACCAACTCAAAAAATATCCTTGAAAAGAGGAAGTTAACTGATTAATTCAGCAAATGTGTACAGCATGTTTGCAGTACAGCAAGCACTGTTAGGCTCTAGGGATAATACAAGAAAGAAACCAAAGTGCCTGCCTGGAGGAGGAAGACCAGTAAACAGAGGGCTACACTGTAGCTCTGATAACTTCCCAGGACATCCAGATGAGGAAGGCAGAGGGCTACAACCAGTGACACAAGGATGCCAGAGGGCATGAAAGAACAGGTGGGAAATATCTTCCCAAAGCATCAGGGTTATTTGATCGGAAATTTAAACTCTCTTAAAACATGGGTTAAAAAGTAGACATAAATTTTCAAATAAAATTTTCATTTAGCCCAGTTGGTGGTTCATTTTCCATTTTCCTAATAAAGATTTATAGGGGAAAATTTTGAGATCATGAATCTAGGACACGATTATCATGATTATCTTTCGTAAAGACGTCATTGAAGCCCAATAGGCCCTTTAGTGCCACTTTGCTCTCAGGGTTAGAGGTGTCCAGCGTTACGGTCTTCTACATTCATAGAGCATTAAAAGTGCATCCAGTGGGTTTTGCTCCTCACAGTAAACCAATGTGCCATACCCGTGTAAAAGATGAGGAAAGGGAAATTCTGTAAGATTAATTCAAGATTCATTCATTTCAGTGGCTTTTCCCAAAGTCACAGAACCGTAAGGTAACAGAACTAGACCTCATCTTGGGTTTTCTGAGACTAAATCCATTCTTCTTCCCACTAACACTGCCTTTCTTTGCAAATTAAAAAGGAAAAGGCCGAGGACCAGGAGCTTGAGACATTTTGTGGCTCATATTCATTTCCTTGTCATCTCTTTATGAATAGAGAATGGAATGAGGTGGAGTAGACCTTGAGTAATGCTGATATGAAGGTCTTGAGAGGCTGGGTGAGACAGAAGGCTTAATATCCGGGAACTCATAGGAAAAAATGGCCTGGAAAGTAACGTAGGGGGAGCTTGGTTAGGCACAGAGTGTAGTGGTGGCAGTTTAGGGATCTGTCAACAAAGATTTCAAGATCTGTTGGTAGATTTGGCTTCACTTGTTAGGCACCTTTGGTGCACAGGTTAGTCTTTGTTTTCCCACTGATGCCTCGTGACCTTGGGTTTGCTGTTTTCACTTTCTCATTCATCAAAACTTAAGTACAATTCTATGTAAACTAGCTAACATTGCTGACATTTTGAAAGAATATTATATCAGGAAAGTATGTGATTCCCCATCTTAAATTAGGTTATCTAAAAGTACCATAGGCCCCTTTGATGCTTATTAAAAAACAAATGAAGCTAAGATACTTATTACTTGCCAATGCTAAATTTCTAAGTTGCTTATATGTATATTTCACCTCTATCTCTGTCAGTACATTAAACAAGGCATTTGCTTATAATAATTGCAGATTTTATGAAAATCATGAATGATTTGAGATTTAAAATTGTGATAGCTGAGACTAAGAAGTGTAAAGGAGGCCGCGGAATGCTGCCAATTATTGTTGGCAGGAAGTGGGATGACTCATCCTGAACATGTGCTTTCATTGCTGGGCACAATGGGGTATGATGAAAATGTGCAGCTTCTTGAATATCGTGGACATTTTGGTCATTCAGTTTGTAGGAGACTATTGAAATGCAACCAGAGACTAATAAGAATGCCAAGATGACCCAGTGCTTTCTCGTGTGAAAAAACTGATGAGATACTTCTTTCCTCCTATTTTTCGGCCAGGCTGTGTGGCATGTGGGATCTTAGTTTCCCAGCTAGGGATTGAACCTGTGCCCCTACAAGTGCAAATGCAGAGTCTTAGCCACTGGACCACCAGAGGAGCGCCTGGAAACTGATGATAAACATTGGGGAAAAGACGTGGGCTGTTTCAAAATAATTAACACATGTGCTATGGACTGGAAGAAGCTGTGTGATGGATTCCAGGGAAGTAGAGCTGGAGAAATTCATGAATTTAGGGGGGAAATGGAAGGCATGATTCACAACGAAGAGGGAGGGAATGGAATTAGTTGTTGGGAAGACGTAAACACAGATGTAGTTTGGTTGCAGGAGGATGGGAATATTTGTGACATTTTCCTAATGTGACTCTGATCTGATCTGATGTCTCATCCCGAAAAATAGACAAATAGAGAGGAAAAAGGTATTAATTTGGTTTAACCTCCATGAACTGCCCTAGAGTTACTGAGAAACTTAAAAGGACTTGGAGACGTGTGGGGATAGGGCAGTTATATGAGAAATCTCTCTACTTCCACTCAACATTGCTGAAAATCTAAAACTGCTCTAAAATTTTTTAAATCTATTTTTTTTTTAAAAAAAGAAGAAGAATTCGGAGTTGTTGACAAAGCCTGTGATCTAGGCAATCCTGGTTTGGCCAGAGGACATTCACTGAAGCTCAGGTTTTCTTCCTAACTGGTTCTGTAACCTGAGGTAAGTTTGCTCCGGGCTTGTGTTTCTGTATCTATTAGTGAGACGGTTCCCTAGATTAATCCTCAAGGCCTTTTCCAACTGGAAAATGCTATGATTCATGTGAGAAGAAATCTCTGTGTACATACAACAGTCTCCGAGGGAAGCAGGGTCTTGCCAACTGATAAATACCTCGACTTACTTTGCTATCTCCCCAGGGAAGTCTGCACTCTGTTATTATAGGTTGTCAATAACAGGTGTGCTGTTGGGGGTGGGGCACAAGCTGAAGAACGTGATTATTGTGAGTGGGGACAGGGCTAGAGACGGAAGGGTTTAGTCATGAAAGTTGTGCTGGGGATCACTTTTCACTGTAACTTTAGCCATGCTGGCCACGGGAGAGATTGTGGATTTACAGCTCAGAGAAGGTCTGTTCAGTTGGGGCCCCCTTTATCCAAAGTGTGCTACATATGTCCAAAACTGTAAAAGGAAAACCGAAGAGGTGGGGAACCAGAGTCTTGTAGTTTGTTCCACAGTGGAGTGGATGTTGTATATCCTCCCTGAGTCTGTAAATACCGGCAGATGACGCCCTTGAAGGCAAGCTCACCTTTTCTTGCTTAACCTCCCTAATAACACCACAGTGAATATTCCAAGAAAATGATGCCGTGTAAAGGAACACTAAAGCAAAAGGAGCCTTTTGTAAGCAAATCCTTGCAGTGGTCTTGGACAGGTCTCTAAATAGTCTTCCAATTCATTCATTCAAACATTAGAGCATCTGTTTGAGAGCCAGAGAGTTTTTCATTTGGAATCACAACACTCTGCAGGCAGTAACACGGAAGAAAGTCTTTTATCTTAGCTTTCAAAAAGCTCCATTAGGCAAATCCTTTCTCTTCTTTTCCTGAACAGACCCCTGATTATTTGGGAGGAGGTAGGTTCTTGACAAAGGCTCTTCCCAAAGAGCATTGTAATTCAACCCCCAGTAATTTGAGCGGCTGTTGATGTTATCAGATTGGAAGTGGGAGAAGCTCTTCTGCCTGAGGCTCTGGCCACAAGGTGAATCTTAAGAGCGGAGCCCCCTGCAGCCTCTCTGTGGGGTCCTCCCCTCCCAACAGCTTGTTTCAATTTTTCTCTTAGAGCTGTGTAGAGACCTAGCAGATAGTACAAGAAACAGATGTTGCTTTCTTGACTCAAAGCTCTAAGGTTTCAGAATATGTGAAAACTGGTATTTATGTGGCATTTCTCTCCCAGTTCCTGAGAATGTTTTGATTTCAGATTATTTCTTCTTCGTATTCGATATCCAAAATGTGCTTTTTCATATCAGTGGTTCTCAAACTTCAGTGTACATTAGAATCATCCGAGGGTGCTTAATAAAAATGAAGACTAACATGCCCTTTGCCCAGAGATTCTGATTTAGGAGGTCTGAGGTGAGGCCAGACATTTTTATTTGATGCTTAAATCTTTTTTATTGAGTTGTCACATACCTGTATAAAGTGCTCTCACCTTAAGTTCACAGTTCAATGAATTTTTAAAAGACTTAATTTTTTTAGAGGTGTTTTAGGTTTACAATAAAATTGAGAGGGAGATATAGAGGTTTCCCCTACTGCTCCTGCCTCAACACATGCCTCCTCTCCTATCAACATCATTCCCCAGAATGGTACACATTTTCAGAAGAATGAGGTCACATTGACACATTGTAATCACCCAAAGGTTATAGTTCACCTTAGGGTTCACCGTTGGTATTGTATATTTTGTAGGCTTGAACAAATGTAAGGTAACATATGTCCATCATTTTGATATCAGAGAATTTTCACTGCCCTAAAAATCCTCTGTGCTCTGCCTATTTATTTCCTGAACTCCCCAACCTGTCTTTTATCTTCATAGTTTTATATTTTCCAGAATGTTGTATAGCTGGAGTCATACAGTATGTAGCTCTTTCAGATTGCCTTTCTTCAATTAGTAATATGTGCTTAAGACTGCTCCATTACCATGTGGCTTGATGGATCATTTGCTTTTAGCATAAGAATGACATTCCATTGTCTGGGTGTAGAAAGCTTAGTCATCCCTTCACCCACGGAAAGACATCTTGGTTGCTTCCAAGTTTTGGCAACTATGAATGAAGTTACCAGAGACATCCATGTGCAGGTTTTGGTGTAAAAATAATTTCTCAATTTCTTTGAATAAATACCAAGGTTCTTGATTGCTGAAACGTATGGTAGGACTATGTTTATAAGAAACTGCCAATCTGTCTTCCAGAATGGCTGTAGTATTCTGCACTTCTACCAGCAGCGAATGAGAGTTCCTATTGCTCCTCCTCCTCACCAGCATCTAGCTTGTCAGTGTTCTGATTTTGACCATTCTGATTGGTGTGTAGTGATATCTCATTGTTTTAATTTGCTTTTTCTCTGAAGACAAATGATGTGGAGAATCTTTTCATACACTTATTTATCATCTGTGTATCTTGATGAGATGTCTGTTAAGGTCTTTGGCCTGTGTTTCAGTTAGATTTTGTTTCCTTATTACTGAGTTTCAAGAGTTCTTTGTGTATTTTGGTAATAGTCCTTCATCAAATGTCTTTTGCAAGCATTTTCCTCCAGCGTGTGGCTTGTCTCCTAATTCTTTGGATAATGTCTTTTGAAGAGCAAAAATTTTTAATTTTCATGAAGTCCAGCTTATCAGTTATTTCTCCCATGGATCTTGTCTTTGACGTGGTATCTAAAGAGGCATCACTGTACCTGAGGCGGTTTCCCTCCATGAGTCTCTGCTCTAGTGAGCTGTGGCTTGCTTTACTCTTCTACCTGTCTCCTTGTGTCTCTTTTATGGATCCAAGAAGAGTTGTTGCTTTTTCAGTCTATTCAGTTGTTTTTTTTTTATAACTTGTTTTCAGTACAAACAGAAGGATGACGTGGCAAATTCCAAACTCCTATATGGAGAACTGGAAACCAGAAGTCTCTCAGTTCAGTGAATTTTTAAAAACTTTATTTAATTTTTAATTGACGGATAATTGTTTTACTGAATTTCGCTGTTTTCTGTCAAGGCTTAGCATGAAGTTCAGCGAATTTTTATGTATGTGTTGTCTGAATATACATAGCCACCACTCAGATAAAGTTGTGGAATGTTCCAACACCTCAGAATGTTTGCTCCTGCCCCTTCGCAGGCCAACCTTACCCCACCCTGCTGAGATAGCCACCATTTTAATGATTCCAAGAGTCTGTAATTTTAACCAGCAGCTCAAGTGATCTGGATGTATATGCCTTTCTTCATCTTTTGAAAGTTGGTGGATTTAGTACCATGGTCAGGAAAAATTCACTTGCAGTTTTGAGGCTGAAACTAGTAGACCTTACCACATAATGGATAAACTTAACACCCCTATTGAATTAATCTTCCCCAGAGATTTAGGAAACCACCCCCAAGCCAGATCAGGCTGCCAGGCTCAGAAAGTCATGCCTAGAACATGACTGGTGAAAAGAAGACTGATGAAAATATCATCCTAGGGTGTTTAGTATGTCTTATGAATACAATCTTGAAATTAGGAAATTTTAATATGTTGAGTGCTACTGTCTAGGTGGTGGGTATTTTGATTCCAAAAAAATCAATTTCTTTTATTCAATAATTAATATTGAGCACCTTAATTAATTTTTACAACCCTATTAAGACAAAATTTTCCCAGAAAACCAATAGCAACTCTTTAGTTACAAATATAATGATGCTGAACATTTATTGACTGTTTCCTGTGTGTCAATTACTGCACAATTATTGTGCTTAGTGCTTTAAATGTATTGACTCTCTTTATTGCCATATTCAGAAGAGAGCAATAAGCGCTAGTGAGCTTTCTCAAAGTCACTAGCAGGTGGCAGATGAACTTTGAATCCAGCCCTGGTCTTTTACCCATACCCTAATCACTTAGCTTCTGTGCTGGACTGTCTCCCTAAAGAAAAACAATCCATTATTTCCTTCATTTGTTGGAACTCTGATGTCTTGAGATTATACAGTTTATTTTGTTTTAAGTCTTTGGATGGATAGTTTGTAGGACTGAGGATTTGTGCCCATCAGAAGGCATAAACACCTGCTAAGAGATAACTTCCAACATAGGTTTGTATTGGCCTTCTGGTTTATACACCAGAATCTTATGATTTTGGTCAGTGTAGAAATGGGCCCCTGAAGGGCTGAGCAGTCCTGTGTACTATGATTAAAACTAAATTTCAAAACTTGAAAACCTGACAATAACAGCTGACCTTGGGTAATTTCACCATGATATTATCAGCAAACTAATTTCCATCTCTTCATTATCTCCCTGCTCCAGCCCCATGAAAGTTTCTGTACTAAAGGATTTATGCATTTAGTTTCTCTTACTTCAATTTAAAATCCCCCAAAAGGAATATAGATTCAAGAGAGATGTGGTCTTCCCTGTTTTTATCATTAAATATACATACAAGGCTGGTGAATATTAGTAGTTAAGGGTCTGGTCCCACTGGTTTATTGGCTGTACCATGAAATCTCCTCAAGGATTCCTAAGCGGGCCTAATTCTTTTAGAAACCAGAGTTACGTATTCCATAATCTCCATTCATGAATAATTCCCACTCCTTTTGCTTTTGCAAAATTCAAGGGTGTTCTCATGAACAAATTGCCAACACCAGGTTTTTTGTTTGCTCGCTTTTGCTTTTTTTTTGCTTGGCAATCACGTTTCAGCTCAGAGCGTGCTTGGTTCTTTTTAGATATGTCTATTAATCACTCAGAGAAGGAATAAATGCCTCTTTCACCGTAATACCTTCCTAGCTTTACCCTTGAACCCCATTTATGGGATCTGGCATTCATCAGTTTAAGGGGCGGTTTGATCCCCTTGTGAGCAATAATTCTATAGCATTGGGCACTAACTCTTATGGCACTAAACTTATCAATAAGTTTGATATCCATGTTAAGGGAAATGCACTCTTGTGGCCTGTGAAGCAATGGAATGGGGGCTTGGGAGCTCCTATATCCATTTAGAATGTATTCAGCCATCTAACTACTCTTCCACTGGAATATATGCTCCATGAACACAAGGATTTTTATCTGTTTTTGATCACATTGTGTTTACTTGTATCAGGTACATAGTAAGTACTCATTAAATATTTATTGAATGAATTGATTCATCCTTCTCTCCCTCCCTCCCTCCCTCCCTCCATTCACGCTTCCAATGTTTACCACCTTAGCTAAGGTGCATGGATTTTTAGGTGCATAGAAGTAAAAATATTAATTTCCTATAAGGTAACTAAAAAGCAGCTCCCCTGCTCTGCTATTTCATACAGCTCAAACAAGTACTAAAGTATATCAGACTATTGCAGTTTTTCTTTATAATCACCCTGCTGCCAAAAAATTATGTTATTCTTCAGATGAAGATCATTTAAGTGACTGTATATTTGCTAAATAGCAGTTTTAATAAATTTTCACTCAATGGCACTTTTTCAATTCCAGCTTTCATTTATGGAAATACTAATTCATCTGTCATTACTTAATAATAAAAGGAATTATTTGTTCTTGAAATAAGTTTGATATACTAATAAGATAGGTAAGTCCTGAACAGAAGAATTAGTCTTTAAAAGGTCACTTTTCTGTTGAATGGTATTTAAAATCTATTGGGTTAAAGGAAGGATGGGAAGATAATGGTAGAGAGGTCTTTCGTGCAGCACAGGTCCCACCTAGCTTCCCTGTCCCAGATTAGCGATGATGGTGATCACATCCCCTCTCTGTCGAGCATTGCTCTCAGGTCATAAGCAAATCGAGATTGATAGCCAGCTGTATCTGAGTTTCTATGGGTTGCTTTTGATCATTAACTGTTGCAACACTTACTACCTGACTTCAACCCCATCCCTTCCTCTCTTGTGTATCGTTTATCGAGTCTCATTACCTGGGAGCTCTAGGATAACACTCTAATACATGCTACTCTGAATCCTGCACAGACCTGGAAGATGAGGCATATTCTTAGATGTGCTAAACGATTCTGCTTTGAGCAAACTAGAGGTGCTGAAGGCTAGACAAGGGGGAAGGGAATTCGATAACTCCGTGCCCTGACTGGTTGTCCTTGAAGCCACTGTTGCCACAGAAACAGGGAAATGCTTAGAGCTCAGGTCTATTTGCAATCCCAAGGGCTTTTCCTTTAGTGCCAGTGGAATTAATTACTCCAATAGCTCAAACACATGTTCTTATGGAATCTTATACGTCAGACTCCTTGCAAAGCCAAATCATCATGGATCATTCAAGTTAATTAATCTTGACTGGTGATTGCTGCTTATGGCAGGATTTCATTTCATCATCACTCGGGTTAGGTTAGTAGATTAGCATGCACTGGGACGTTTTGTTCACAATGATGAAGTGAATGCAGTGAACCAGAAGATAGCAGTGTTATTACCATAGAATGCTATGTTAGCCTGCCAGTAAATGTAGACAACCTCAAGCGTTATTTTACTGACTGTGCGGATTCTGCTCTTGGCGTGTGCAGATAAAGCACTTCCTATGAGAGCAGGTCTTATCCTTTGGCCTCAGATTCATCATTCATAGGAAGGAACCCTGTGCCAGGCTCACAGTCAGAGTCACAGACTGTAATGTCATGGTTTAGAACTCAGATGCCAGAAGAACAGTGCCCAAGGCTCTAAACTGCGTCCCCACTTAAACTAGCTGTATGACTTTGGATAAGTGCTTTGATTTTCTAAACCTCTGTAATTGAAGGAGGAAACAGACAGAACAGGCTCCATCTTGAAAGCAGGGCTCCATCTTGAGCTGGACTGTGGACTTTGAGCTATATGCCCAGTATCTATGGAAATGACATAGCAACTGGAAAACCAGACCCCCGGATGGAAGAGCCTCAGGGCTCATACCTAGATTCTCCATCACCTGAAAGAATACCCTAATTATCTGTGTAACCGAATAGAATCATGAATTCTATTATGCTTACTGGGGTATGACCACAGGCCTATTGATAATTGTCCACTGTTAACTGCCTAGGCTTAAGGTATATGAATCATGGGTTAACTTTGATTGTATCTTTTTTTTTCCTTTGTTCAGACTAATTTCAGAGAATTTGGGGAGGTGGGTTTGGGCACGTACACTTAGAGTATATAAAGTTTTCACAAAAACTGGTCGGGGTCCTTGGCTAAAAGGAGACTCTGCTTCTGCCTGCCGGTGTAATAAACTGTACTCCACTATCTGCATTGTCCTTCTGAGTGAGTTTGTTTCCCGGAATGCATAGCCACAACATAATGTCAGGGGAATAACAGTACTTACTCCATTGGATTATTAAATAGCAAAAATTCAACTAAATAATTTTAAGGATCACATTGGTTTTATTAAACAATTCATGAATCAGGCAGCATCTACCTACCAGATAGGAAAGAGGTTTGCTGAGCTGTAGGAAAGGAAAGATTATGTGGAAAGAGGGAGGAAAAAGGAAATTATTAGCAAAGAATGAATTGATTCCGGTGAGGTCGTCCTCCTTAAGGGGAACAGAAGGGCCTTTGGGCCTGATTACCTCAGTTAGAGCTGACCAAGTAATTCCAGGTTGGCAGGTTAAAGGTTACATTCCTGGGGGGTGGAGACTGCAATTAGATTAGGTATTAAGCACAAAGGATCCCATTTTGCATCTGCTATCTCCTTTTTTAACAGGATTAAATGAGATGATGCATTTTTAAGCCTGACCATGATACCTGGAATTCAAGAAGTAATAAATCTAAGCCATTATATTATTATCGTTCACTGGGGAAGAGTTTGAAAGGGAAATGAGGCTCTAGAAAAGTGGGAGATGGGAGGAATTTTGAGAAAGACAGCAAACTATCTTGATGTTTATCCATTCTTTAGCCAATATTTATTGAGTAATCACTCTGTGCCATGTTCTATTCTGTGCATTGGAGTATGGTCGTGGGAAAAATAAATATTTCTGCTCTTGTTCAGCTTGCAGTCTACTGGGGCGGCAGTTAATAAGCAGTTAACATAATAAGTAAAGAATATAGTGTGTTAGAGGGTGATAAGTGTCATAAAAAAAGAAAAACATGAAGTGTAGTAAGAGGAATCAGGAGTGCTGCAAGGAGAGCAGTGGGGAGTTGACTTAAAAAATAGTCACAACCTAAAGGTTAAGAATTATGGTTTATTCAGTGGGAATTTTTAGGACTTCATATCCAGGAGACAACATTGCAAATAACATTGAGAAACTGCTCCAAGGAGGTGGAGAGTGAGGAGGAGTCAGGTTATACAGAAGTTTGCAACAGAGGGCAGAGAGTCTGAACAGTAAAACATTATTGTTAATTAAGGAGAACCAGGCTTCTCAAGTTAAGGAATTTAGTGCTTTTGTATGTATGGGAAGATGCAAGAGTCTGGGCTCACTGAAACCATTCCTTTCTTATGCATCTCAGCCATCTGGGGTCAGTAACCTGTGTGTTTCACATTCTCCCCAGATCCCAGTTCTCACCATAGGGAGTAGCTGCAGCCTAATGGCTACCAGACAGCAGGTATTGTTCTCCTTCCTGGGTGCCCTCCAGGCTCAGAAATTCACATTTGGAGGTCCAGAATCGCTTATGGCTGTGACATCCTTCTTTATTGACGTGGCAGGAAATACTCCATTTCTCAATGTATGGCTTTGCAACCCCATGGACTGTAGCCTGCCAGGCTCCTCTGTCCATGGAATTTTCCAGGCACAAATACTGGAGCGGGTTGCCATTTCCTACTCCAGGAGTCCTCCTGACCCAGGGATCAAACCTGTCTTCTCCTGCATCTCCTGTATTGGTAGGCAGATCCTTTACCACCAGTGCCCCCTGGGAAACCATTTCTCAGGGGCCAGATTAAATCTAGGAGTCTGCTCATAAGCACAGTAGGGTAATCCTGCCATTCAGACTGTGAGCCCTTAATGTGACTGGGTTTGCTTCTACCAAGGGTACCAAGCAAAAAGCAAAGATTAACTGAAAATTTGCTCTGTGCCCTACACTGTTCTTAGAGAATCTCATACAATACTTCTAAAAATTCCAACAACAGACATTATCATTACCTACATTTTATAGACGAGGGATCAGAGGAATAGAGAAGTTAAGCACATGACCCTAGATGACACAGTTTGTCAGTAGGAGAGTCATGGTTCCAGCACCAGCATTCTGTATGCCTGAGCTATGCCATACCCACAAAACCATGAGCTGACATGAGCGTGTAGAGGCCTGACATAGTTTCAGGCAACTGAAAATAATTGGGGTGACTCGGCCTTTCAAAATTATGAAGCAAGCCTCAAATCCAATCATATCCAGATCTCCCCCCCCCCACCTTTTTTTTAAGTGCAAGTCCTTTTGGGGGCATTTATCCCCTTCCTTCTTCTTCTTCTTTTGAATGTTTGTTTATTTTTGGCTGTGCTGGGTCTTTGCTGCAGCTTTGTCTAGTTGCAGAGAGTGGGGCTACTGTCTGGTTGAGGTGCACGAGCTTCTCACTGTGGTGGCTTTTTTGCTGCAGAACACAGTCTCTAGGCACACAGGCTTCAGCAGTCATGACACATGGACTCAGTAGTTGTGGAAGTGTAAATACTTTTAATGTCAAATATTATCAGATACTCATATGATGACTGCTTTATTTTAGTCATCCACTGATGAGAGAAAATATAAAATGATTAAAAGGAACTAAGTGTTTATGAGTTCAGTAAAAGTTTAAAATCCATTTGGATTATTATTCATCTCAACAGTCACCACTTAGGTTTTTCACTCAGAGAACAGACGTGTACTGTGCTTGAATGCATATGCATTTGGAAACTCAGAGGTCTGTGACCCTGTGGTAAGGTCTTGAAATAAACTTTATATTGTTCTGTCTTTAATTGGGGATAAGCAACACAGTCCCATAGGAGGTAAAAGGCAGATTTCGTTTTCTTCTATATCCATTTTCTTAAATGGAATCTTGTTTCTCTAAAGAAAGGATCCCAGCTGAGAACACTCTGATTTGAAGCTACATAAACCTAGAAGACTTCCTACTGGCAAGCTTATAAGAAATACATAGGATATGGACTTAAGGACTGACTCTCAAGCAAGACTGATCTGTGATTGTATCCTTAGACACATAAAAGCTGGATAACCTCTCTGAGCTTCAGATTTTTTCTATTCCTTTTTCTATGAAATAGGAATCATCATCATCGTCTCTTGGAACTGTGACGAGAAGCCAGTGAGATACTACAAGTAAAATACTTATCGTAATACCAGGTACATATGCAACATGCAATGAGTATTATCAGTAAAAAAAAAAAAAAAAGCCTTTGATGTTCTGAGCAGTTGTATGAGAGATGAATTTGCAGAATAAGGACAAATGATTGAAGCAAGTAGCTAGCTGGCTTTGGTTATGACTTTTAGCTCTGACACAACAAAACCTCAGGCAACTAGTGATCAGGTCTGTTTTCACCCTCAAGCATTCTGAATAAAAAAAGAAATGTAGTCATTTGTGGTAGCAAAGAGCTTTTAAACAACTAGCTTGAAAACAGTGTGGGAGACCCAAAGGCCACTGTGGTGTGATTGGTCTGTTTTCTGACTGGAAGGAAAAGAAGGTAAAGCCTATGCTAAATAGCGATTCTATCTGCAGAACAGTCAAGGAAAACGGAAGTTGGGAGAAAAAGAAAGAAGGAAATGGGAAAAAGAAACGCAGGTTTCTTCTGTTATCTGCAAGTGGAGAATCCCTGTGAAACTTTGGTGAGACAAAATGGCGTGAATTGTAAAAACAATTACCTTGAGACACACCTTGCTAATGGATGCACAGAATAAACAGAGGCAGAGCACGCATGCTCCCAGACACAGCTCAGGTCTGTGGCACTGTGCTGCTGAGGTGCCGAGTGTGGTAGTCCCTGGTGCTCCTCTTGCTGCACTGCCTCTCTGACAACCCCCTGCAAACCAAACACCGAACGCTCTTTTTGCTTTTCACCTTGTTTTGTAAAGGGAAAATCCTCCTCAGATTTCTTTCTGTTAGGAAATCAGGGACCAGTGTAGATCTTTTGTAAAGAGTAAAGTGCTATAAAGCAAACTTTTGAAAAGTGGGGATTCCTGTAGGAGGGAATAGAAGCTGGCCCTGATGGTAGGTCAGAGGTAGCTGGGTGACAGGTGGGAGGCGTCTGATGGCTCGTAGGCTGAGGGGGCTGGTGAAGGTCTGCTGTGCTGTGCTCAGTTGCTCAGTTGTGTCCGACTCTTTGCGACCCCTTGGATGTAGCCCACCAGGCCCTGTTGTCCATGGGGATTCTCCAGGCTGGAATGCTGGAGTGGGTTGCCATGCCCTCTTCTAGGGGATCTTGCCAACCGAGGGATTGAACCAGCCAGGTCTTCCGTATGCAGGCAGAATCCTTACCATCTGAGCCATCAGGGGGTGAATAGAGCCAGCGGTGAAGACGAAGCTGGCAGAATGGTGCTCCTCTGTGGTGGGTTGGATCACCCCTTAAAGGAACAGGCATGTTGCTGTTTCTCCCTGGGTTGGGTAGTATCTGGAAATGATGTCATAAACCACCTTCGTAACAATTAACGATCATCTCATCAGTGTTTATTATGTGCCAGGCATGTTTTTCATATCTCATAAAGCAGATTATCTTTACTTCATATCGATAGATGCAGAAATGAAAGCTTAAAGAGGTTAAGGCCACTCAACAAATGAGTAGAAAAGACCCTGGAGCCTCCTGCATATTTCCTCCCTTCATAGCTTTTAGATTAAAAAAAAATAATAATCATGCTGCTCTTTTGTTTTTCTGTTTGCCAGAGTAAACAACCGACATTTTAAAACAGAGTCAAAAGACAGATCTCAAATGCTGCAGATCTGGCATTTGATCATTTTCAGTTAATTATGAATGGCATTTGCTTAACATTTAGGCAATTTGAAAAGGGGTTATTGTGTATTAGCAGCATTAGCAGCAAGGCTAATTTTTTCTAAGCCCCTGGAAGTCAAGGTAAACAAAGGCCCCTTGGTTAGAAAAGGACACCAAAAAAGGCTTTGAAAAGTAGTTCACCTTGACTTTGACTTATTGTATCCTTGGGAACTTGCCCAGTTTCAAGGTGAGGCTATTGAGACAGGAAATACAGATGACAGTATAGATTATGCGGTTCCAGTTAAGTCCTCATATAGAAAGGCTGAGACTCTGAGGGAAGTTAGCCATGAACTCCAAAGATAAGTTAGGCAAAAGTTAGAACTGAGTTGTAACTTGAAATTCTCTAGTCTTTCCTACTGTGACCAAATAATAAATGAATTTCGTTTGAATACTCTCTAGCTGGTTGTCTTATACATACTTTAAGCAAAACCTTTGAGATAGCGATAAAATATTCATTAATTCTGGCTAAAATCTATTGATGTCAAAAATAAGATAAAACATCCATTGATGTTAAAAAAAAAAAACAAAACACCAGTTGTGCATTGCCTGGTTAATTGATGACATTTGTCAACCCATAACAGTCAGCATTTTGAGAAGCTGGTATATTGGCATGCAGTACAAAGAACTAGGGCATGAGAGGGGAAATGCTGCCTGTGAAGATGGACAAATAGACAAGTTCAAAGGTTCAACTTTCATCTCTGCTTTGCTTCCGGTTTTTAGTTTTCAGGTCCTAATCTTTGCATTGGCTGCTATTTTTGTGAACTAAATAAAAGAAACTGGGGAGCTTGGTGGAAAATCAGAGTCAAGAAGGGAGGTCTTTTGAAACCAGAGGAAGGAAATACATGCCTCTGGTCAATCCAGCTTATATTTTCCTTTTGAGCAGAGCATGCCTCAGCCCATCCTCCCTAATTCAAAGTGACTTTCTGAGCACTCAGTCCTGCAGAGAAGACCTTTCTTTTTCCTGGTGGAATAAGATGTGTCTGCGATCCTGGGAATAGAGTCCCTTTCTCCCTCCACGTGGCTAGAGAAGCAAGCGAGCAAGACTTTTTGGAAGTGGATAATTCAGCTGTAGTGGTGGGTTTGATTCAATTAATGAGGCAGCTAATGTCCAAGTCCACATTCCAGAAAGAAGGGTGGTTGCCCTTTTCACGCGGAGGCAACGGACCATGATTCTGACTGGTTTGATCATTTCCTTGTAATTAAAGTGAGGGCTCAGACAGCGATCCTAGAGGAAGGAGTCAGTGCCCACATACACAGATGCATGTGTCCAGCTGACCTCTCGCCAGCACAGCATCTGAGCCAGGAAATGTTTAGCACATATAGATGTGCCAAGCACTATAGTAGGGTGTGTGTCTTTAATAAGTAGGTGACTAATTCACTGGACGCAATGTGGAGTGTCCACAGACATGTTTCCCATGTAGCTTGAGACATTCTAAGGCATTGCTAGACTAAACCATGGGAAGTTTGGAGACTCGTGGTACCTTCCATCCTTCATTTACAGACGAACTCATTCTTATGGATATATATATGTATATAGAATTGACTCTTTCTGGCATTATTAGATATTGCTGTTTGGGTAGCAACTCACGGAAGGGAAAGACAGCCAGAACATTAAATATACCCATGCCACAATAACAGGCAGGCCAGAGACAAAAAGTGAGGACGTGCAGTTCCCATGAGCATCTGGAGTGTTTAAATAGATAACCAAGCCCTTTGAAGAAAGTGGAGATCAACTCTTAGCTGCCAATGGGCATGTAGAAATATGTGCATCAAGACGGAAAGGCAGGAAGCAAGGACCATGCCTACTAGGCTATAGGACCTAAGGGCTAAAACAACCCTGATTCCCAGAGCAGGTAACAAATACTTATTTTTGGAAAACTGGCCTCACATGCATTGGGTGTGAAAAAGTACCCAGGACTCTCCTAAGCTCCCGCTGCCAGGAAATCTTAGCAAAGGAGCCAGTTGTCTTTCTCAGAGACCAACCTTTTTTAGGACAGAAGAATGAGTCAGGATAATCACAGTCACCTGGAACTAAAGTACACACAGAGCTGCTTTTGTTCTTCACGTGAGATCTTCCAAAAGGATGCATGACTTTCCTAGCTCTCCTCCCTAAAAGGAAAACAGTTTTGTGTAATATTTGCTGTGCTGTTTTCTTGTAATTTTCTAAAAAAGGTCACTTGTGATTTTTATGAATGTATACAAATAAAGGCTAGTACTCACTGTACCCTCCATTCTAGGATGACACTCATCTATCTCTTGATCTCTTTTCACTAAATACTGTTAGGGCTCAACAGAGAACAGATACTTCCAGTCTAATAGAGGATTTGTTGTTGTTCAGTCCGTAAGTCATGTCTGACTCTTTGCGACCCCGTGGACTGCAGCACACGAGGCCTCCCTGTCTTCCACCATCTCCTGGAATTCACTCAGATTCAGGTCCATTGAGTCGATGATGCCATCCAACCATCTCATCCTCTGTTGCCCTCTTCTCCTTTTGCCTTCAATCTTTCCCAGCATCAGGGTCTTCTCCAGTGAGTTGTCTCTTCACATCAGGTGGTCAAAGCATCCTGTTTATGCTCATGGGGTTCTCACGGCAAGACTACTAGAATGGTTTGCCATTCCCTCTTCCAGTGGACCATGTTTTGTCAGAACTCTCCATTGTAACCCATCTGTCTTGGGTGGCCCTGCATGGAATGGTGCATAGCTTCATTGAGTTACACAAGCCCCTTTGCCACAACAAGGCTGTGATCCATGAAGGACAATAGAGGTTCTTCTGGACTTAAAACCTTAGCTATTTTTTTTTTTTTAAACTGGATTTAAAACCTTAACTTGGTTTCTCTGAAGTAACTCCTCATTAACAGAAGCAAACTACTGTATATAAAATAGGTAAGCAACAAGGGTTTACTATACAACATAGAGAATTGGATTCAGTATCTTGTAATAACCTATGCTGCTGCTGCTGCTAAGTTGCTTCAGTAGTGTCTGACTCTGTGCAACCCCATAGACGGCAGCCCACCAGGCTCCTCCATCCCTGGGATTCTCCAGGCAAGAACACTGGAGTGGGTTGCCATTTCCTTCTCCAATGCATAAAAGTGAAAAGTGAAAGGGAAGTTACTCAGTCGTGTCCAACTCTCAGCGACCCCATGGACTGCAGCCTTCCAGGCTCCTCTGTCCACGGGATTTTCCAGGCAAGAGTACTGGACTGGGCTGCCATTGCCTTCTAGAATATAATTAGAAAAAATAACTGAATTACTGTGTGGTATACCTGAAACTAACACAATATTGTAGATCAACTAAAAAAAATTGGTCTGAATGCCTACTGTATTTGAAGAAAAGGTCTGATCACTTTTAGTACTGCTATTGTTCAGTGGCCCAATCTCCTGATGTATATCTCCAGAGAAATCAAGGTCAAGTCCCAGAGAGCTCTGTGCCCACAGGGTGAGGAGAAGGGAAGGGGAGGGGAACAGAGACCCTTGGAGGGGCAGCACCATGGAGTGTGTCTTCCTCGTAGGCTCTGACGGTTCTATGACACGTCCTAGAGCTTTGCATCTGATAGAATCCACAGCTGAAGCTCATGTTGTTTATTCCTCTGCTCATTATAGAAGGCTCTCCTTTGATTATAATATAAAACTGGTGGCTCTGACCCAGCATAAAATAAATGCCCATGCTGTAGGGCATGTGCTCCAGCTTTGTTTTTCTGACAATGTTAACAGTGTACAGACTCTTACTCTCTCCCTGGTCCTACTTGTAACCAACAGGATTAGTTTCTGAGTTGGCATTATAGGGAGAGCTTTGAAGGTTGGCTTTAGACCAGAGAGAAGTTGGGCGGTCTGAAGTCCTGGCCCTGACCTCGTTAGTACTGTGCTCCTGACCTTTGGAATAACTGCAGTGATTTCAGCATTAATTTGGTCCTCATTCTGGGGATGGTTCCAATTCAACCACTCAGGCTGTGGAAATGCAGAATAATGAATGTTCTGATATCTGCTATTTCTTTTAACATGTTGAGCTTATTCTTGTCCAGTATAAAGACACAGACCCCAAATTCCCTCCTGGCTTCTTTCTATCTTCTCTTTTTATCCCTGGTTTTAGAAAGATATGTAACTGTTCTGCTGTATAGTGGAAAGAATATGGAACTTGAAGTTAGAAAAACCCAAGTTTGAATTTCAGCTTTGCCAAGGGTTGGCCGTGTGACATTAGGCCAGCTTTTCAATCTCTTACAGTCCTTGTTGACTCATTTGTAAACTTGGAACAAATAGTGTGGCATGGAGGAGAGACCATTCATTTTAGAAGCAGAGGGAATGAGTTTAAATCTTAGTTCTTTAGCCTGCTGGAGCCTAAAAAGTGTTAGTTGTTGTACTTCCCTGGTGGCTCGGATGGTAAAGCATCTGCCTACAATGCGGGAGACCTGGGCTCAGTCCCTGGGTTGGGAAGATCCCCTGGAGAGGGAAATGGTAACCCACTTCAGTACTCTTGCCTGAAAAATCCCATGGACAGAGGAACCGGGTAGACTACAGTCCATGGGGTTACAAAAAGTCAGACACGACTGAGCGACTTCACTTTCACTTTCACTTTTAATCACTAATCTGTCTGACTCTCTGTGATCGTAGGACTGTAGCCCACCAGGCTCCTCTGTCCATGGGATTCTCCGGGCAAGAACACTGGAGTGGGTGGCCACTTCCTTCTTCAGGGGAGCTTCCTGGACCAGGGACCGAACCTATGTCTCCTGCATTGGCAGGTGGGTTCTTTACCATTGAGCCACCAGGGAACCACTCCCCGCCTGACACCCAAAGTGTTAGCACTCACTTCATATGGTTGTAATGAGGCTTAAGCGCTGTCTCTGCCTTGAGAGAGTGGAGTGGAGTAGGTGTGTGAAAGTTTCCAGAACTATGCCAGTAGTACAGCAAGGACCCTGTGGGTTTCATTTCCTTGTTTGTTATTTGGGCAGCTTTGCAGAGGTCAAAACCACCTTTGTTTTTCAGGAGCTGAGGACCCAGCCCATATTGTGAGTATTTTGAACTGGACCAGAACAGGTCCAAACACATTTATCACCATGTGTGGCTTCTCCATTGTCTTAACCTATGTGACTGTCATGACAAAATGCCATGGATTGGGTGGCTTATACCTGACGACAGTTTATTTCTCGCAGTTCTGGAGGCTGGCAGGTTCAAGATCAAGGTGCTGGCATGTTCAGTGTCTGGTGAGAGCCTGCTCCCAACTCAACAGTTGGTCTTCACAGGGAGGAAAAGGGAAGGGGCCTCTCTTCTGTGGTCACGAATCCCACCCACGAGGGCTCCACCCTCATAAACCATTCCTTTGAAGACCTCCACCTCTTTATACTATCACACTGAGGATCAGGATTTCAGCAGATGGATTTTGGGGGGGCACAGACATTCAGTCTGTAGCATGCAGGGTGATGATAAAATCTTAGAAACATTGGATAAATGCACAAGATAGGTAGTTTATGGATATTACTGTAAAAAACATGGTGTGGCGCTGTGTCTTCCCTCATTCACAATGTATAGTTGAATGTGTTGTGCAAAGCTGCAGTGATCTTGCTGTGCAACACTGATCTTCCATCAGCCCGTGCCCAGACTTCCAGCCCTACCACCCTGGCGCAGTGGGATGGTGTGCCATCCCGATAGAGTGGCTCTGGATGTCCGTCAACTACAGGCATTATTTAGTCACTAAAATGAGGCAAATGTGTGTCTGTGATTCCCAGACTCCGTGGTCATCCTGTAGTGGAGTTTCAGCATTTGAATAAAATGAAGGGCTTTGGAGAGGCATTTGCTCTGCTTTCTTCACGGCAGAAGTAATAAGAACAGGGTAGCAGCCAGCTTTCCAGGAGACTTGAGGGCATAGTGAGGTTGAAGTGAAGTTGCTCAGTCGTGTCTGACTCTTTGCAACCCCATGGACACCAGGCTCCTCCGTCCATGGGATTTTCTAGGCAAGAGAACTGGAGTGGGTTGCCATTTAGTCCACCCATATTTCAAAGGCAGCTCCTAAGAAATATATTTCCTCTGCTAAGAAACATATTCTCCATACATCCCATTAACATATATTTAGTGCTTTTCTTTTTGTTTTGCCTTAAGCTGTTGAATTACTGAAATACCGCACAATGAATTACGGATATCTCTTATCAAATTCACTTCAGTATTTAGAGGCTAATTGGATGGAGAGGTGGGGGGATGGTACGGAGGACTAGCCAGTGAAGCAGGAGAGGAAGCAAGCGAGTGCGGTGTTTCACATCTGAGTAAAGACAGTGTTTCAAGGAGGAAGTGACCAACTATGCCAAAAACTGCTCAAAGGTCAAGTAAGATGAAGATTAAGAGTTGGGTGTGGATTTGGCAACAGGACTTATTAGCGCCTGTAGTAACAGTAGCTGTTAGTGTCGGAGCCAAAGACTTCTCTGGGTGGACTTAAGAGAGGATGGGAGAAGACGATATTGATTATGGACAACTCTTTTGAATTTTAGCATTTTTTTTTTAAATTTAGAAAATTTGTTTACTTCCCTGTGCTGGTTGGTTATCTACTTTATATGGAGTAATGTGTATAAGTTAATCTGAATATTGTAATTCATCCCTCCCCCCACCACCTTTTCCCCTTTGTGGCACCCCACTCCAGTACTCTTGCCTGGAAAATCCCATGGACGGAGGAGCCTGGTAGGCTACAGTCCATGAGGTCGCAAAGAGTCGGACACGACTGAGTGACTTCACTTCCACTTTCAATCATAAGTTTGTTTTCTATGTCTATGAGTCTCTTTCTCGTTTAGAAATAAGTTCATTTCTATCTTTTTATTTTTAGAGTCCACATATAAGCGCTATCCATATGATATGTATCTTTATCTGGCTTACTTCACTTAGTATGAAAATCTCTAGGGCCATCTGTGTTACTATAAATGGTGTTATTTCATTCTTTTTTATGGTTGAGTAATATTCCATTGTGTATATCTGATGTATATATATATGTATGTATGGTATAAGATGTGATATATATATATATATATAACATATATCTTTATTCATTTATTTGTTAATGAACTTAAGCTGCTTCCATGTCTTGGCTGTTGTAAACAGTGCTGCAGGAACACTACAGTGCATGTATCCTTTCAAAGCACAGTTTTCTCTGGATATACGCCCAAGAGTCAAATTGTAGGGTCATATGATAGTTCTACTCTTGGTGTTTTAGTGAGCCTCCATCCTGTTCTCGACTGCGGCTGTACTGAAGTCTGGAGAGGGTATGCCATTCTTTCGTGTTGTTGCACTCGGTGTGAGATAGTTTATAAAATCATCGTGTCTGTACACATTCTGTTAGTGATATGGAATCAGTGCAATCTCTGATCTCTATTTGCTCTGACCAGTGCTTTACAAAGAACACCGTGCTTAAGCCAGCCTTTGCAAGCTGAGGGCCTGGATGGCTTCTAACGTTTCTCCCCATTGAACAATTGTGGAGCTTTTCATTCCCAGGACTTCCTGCCAGATCATCCTTAGGACTGCACTTGTTTCTTGTATGCTTGTGATTGTGAGGCATAGTTTTAACAAAACTAAGGAGGTATACATTAGTATCCAACAGAGTGAAGAGAGGGCTGAGTGACTCCACATAGTCACAGTCAGAAGAGGAATCTTATCCAGGACAGGCGTGCTCGGTGCTGCTCTGTTTGCTAACCCCAAGCCCATCGTAGCAGGCCGGATGCAAGCGGGTAATCCAAGGGGCTACGCCTCATACTAGCCTTGCTTGCCACGTGGAAGACCTACTTTAGAGCAACCTTTTAAGATATATCCTGATATGCTTTTCCAGCAGGTGATGCCACGTACATGGCTTCCCTGCTGTAAAAATTCTTTCTTCAATTTTCTGCAAAATATGATTGAGGAGACTACCATTATTGAAAAAGAGCATATTTCCCCATCTATACTGTACCTGCTTGTGTGTATTTTCTCAAACATATCAATCTTTCTCCCTATTGCATTTTATTCTTTAAGGATCAGCTTTTCTCATTACAGTTCATGGCATTCTGTTTTATGTCATTGTAACCCTGACTGCCATGTAAAAATGAGTCCTGCTGTGAAGGAAGCCTGATGATAATAACAGATAAGTCCGTTTTCTAGAAACTATGCATTCCACAGCAGCCCCAGCATATACGATTCTTAAATAATCTCTTTGTTTTTTTCCCTCAAACAGAAGGCAGTCAAGTCAACCAGTTTATTCTTCCAGTATTTAAAGAGAACTCTCATGCATTTTCCAATCTTTTCTTTTTTTTTTAAACTGCTGTTGTAAAGTTTAGTGTGCTTTGGGATGTGTCATTCTTTATTTCTTAAGGGTCAACTGTGCGGAGAGAGAGAAGGTCAACCTAAATAGTTCTCAGATTTCATTTCGGGAAATTCCAGGCCCCAGCTCAGCTTGCGTCGTGCATGTCCACCTATCAAGGCTCAGCCCTCTGTTGTTGCAGCTGTTGCTGAGTATAGAGCCCATTTATTCCCCATCAGCTGGAGCTTCCTGTAAGTGTTACCTAGATGCTTTTTCCTATTCCTACTCAGTTGAGATTTTTACAAGTCTATCAAAGAGTTTGAACTCTCCAGGCCTTTGGAATACACATCTCTAGTGTCTAATGGCTTTTCAAAACCTGGATGCAATCCTAGCAGCGAATTATCAGAGGGGTCAGTCGTCTTGTTCAGCCTCTGCGATGGTGTTGGCACCTCCACGCAGAATGGGGGAAATGGAGGGAGGGGGTAGAATGAACACATGAAAAGTTTCTTTCATCATACCCTCTGTTCCCAGCCATGCTGCAGCGGAGATAGTCTTAAGACGGAAGGAGAACTCAGAGTCACAGCCCTGAATCGGATGCTTTGTCCTAAGATAAGAATAATTGTCATCTGGCTAATTATGCCATTATCTTCTTATAATATGTGTACCTTTGATCCTGGAAAAAGAATCTCAAGGCGATAAACAAGAAGTCACTTTTTGCAGAGAAATTTTTGTTCTTGTTATTATTTATCTTAGGGGTCATGGAACATTGTGTTTGCTGGTGATAGACTGAATATGGTCTGTTCTTTCCAATTTGTCAGAAATGTGTACTTTGATAAGATAGAAATTTAAATATATATACTATATCTATATAAACACTTACACATGTGCATGTGGTTTACTTCTGTTAATAGCTACTTTGTTGCAGGGCCAGGAGGCAAATGCATTTGAATTTGTGCAAAATGAAAACATCAACATTGTAAAATAAATTGACCCAGTATATTACTAAATGAGGCACTTTAATTCTGATAAGTCACGTCTGATATAAGCTACAAGAATATGAAATGGTACACATGAATATCCTTGCTTTTTTCGCCTATAAAACTAGAGTAAAAATATGGGCTTCCAGGGGAGCACTAGTGATAAAGAACCTGCCTGCCAGTGCAGGAGACATAAGAGGAGGGAGTTCGATCCCTGGGTCGGTAAGAAGCCCTGAAGGAGGAAATGACAACCCACTCCAGTATTCTCACCTGAAGAATCCCATGGACAGAGGAGCCTGGCAGGCTACACAGTCCACAGGGTCGCAAAGAGTCAGACACAACTTAAATGACTTAGCAGGCACACAGAGCAAAAACGTAATGTTCTAAAATACCGGAGAATGCTGTTAACAGATTCAGACCTCGCCTCTCTCTCTTTCCCTTCCTTTGCTACACTCTTGTTAATCGTCTTGATTTTTGATCCTGTGATTTAAAAATTCCTCTGCTAGTTTCTGAGGACAGCAATCACAGTACTTTTATTTGCATCATCTTTTGGAGACTTTGCATCACTGGGCAAATTCTGGCCAGGATTCATCAGCTGCCTCTTTTACTTCCTACTTAATACTGAGTCTAAGGGGAATCGAAGAAGGGGAATCCTACTTTGCTGACACTTCCCCTGGCTCCTTGCAGCACGTTCATCAATTTACTTGTCTGTAGTTAATAATAGGCACTCTGGAGTCAGATTGCATGGATTGGAATCCAAGCTCTACCTCTATTAGCTAGGCACTCTTGGTTTAGTTATTTAAACTATCTGAGCTACTTTTGCCCGTTTTAAAAAACCATAGATAATAATGGCATCTCACATACAGGATTTAGGGGAAGGTCAAATGAGATAATCCATGTGAAGCGATTATTTCCTGGTGCCAAATAAAAGTGCTATAAAGAATTGCTGTTATTCTGATTATATATGAAATTAAGCATTCTTAACCTTGAGAGAGATGGAGAAGGTCATATTACCTAGATTTTCCGAAAGGTACACCTGAATGGCGCTGTGGGCCTCCACGGCCAGCCCATGCAGGTGCGCAGAGCTATTCCTGTCCGTCACCGAGTTGCCATTCTCTCTGCTCTCTTGACTTTCAAAGGACTGAGAGGAAGGCCCATTGTTAGCCACTGAAGGATATCCATTGGCCAGAGTACATCTGACTGTAGTCTCTTACAGAACAAAAAAATCATTCTTTATTCATATTCTAACTTCCTCTCCAGGAAGTAAAACAATGCAGCAGACAAGAACCTTCTGTCTAAGGTGAGTTCAGGCTAGATAAGCAGAAAAACAGAGCTGTGCCCAGCTTGCTTTCTTCCTTTCTCCCATTCTTATGCATGTATAATAAGATTGTCGGTCTAAAGGTTCTGTTTCCAAGGGTGAATGCCCCTGTGTACACATTTAAAATTCACTCATACTCCTTCTCAATAAACCGCTCACCATTCCCCGAGCGACTCTTCTGATTTGTTTCATTTTGTGTTAGTTTTCTAGAACTTCATATTCATTACATTATAAAGTGTATTGTCCTCTTTCGCATCTACCCTTCTTCAGACTGTTGGGGGAGTTTGGTGGCATGTCTTACGCAGAGATTCCAAGTTTACAAGGCATTAGTGTATCTTTCTGTTGTCAAATGTCACTGCTGGGTAGAACTAGTACTATGAAAGGCCAAAATATGTGTAAATAAGGACTTAAAACATGTTCTCCAATAGGTAATATGATACACATGATATGCATACACAGTCAGCAATGGTTGAAATATATCATTGTATATTATTCAGGCAACTTGGGAGTCTTAAATTTCATGGAAAGAGTCTAGAAATCAAATAGCCATATGCATCCGATTTTGTATTTAAAGGAGGGTGTAGAGAGTGCCAGTTAACCCGGTAAACCTGGGAAGTGGGAAGGAGTGTTCTGGTGCACTCTGGTACCCCTGTATGTCAGTTAAGTTGCTGTTTGCTTGCCTGAGGTTAGTGACTTGAGGTTGTCTTCGTTTCCAAACCTTTATGTGCCAGGTACGCTATTATTTTACTCACATAACTTTGAAAATTATGAGTGGTGAAATGTGAACGCAAAAAGAAAGGGGCATATTGATTTTATGGCAACTAGAATTTTATGTTGTGGAAAGGCACAATATATTTAGGTGGCTTTAAAAAAATCTGTCAATTAAGTGTGGATAAGATAATTGCTAAAGGGGAAAACTGTATGTAGGGAAAATCAGAACAATCTAGAATTATGTACAATAATGGCTTTACATGTGTCTTTGTCTTAAGGTAAAACAACTAGACACGTGTGGAGCAGTTTATGCAACAAAGACAAAGCAAAACTCGAGGACCTATAATCAAAGACAAGGCGAGTTTACAAAACTGGATGTATTTATGTTCATCTCTGTATGTGTCATTTTTAAGTTTTTCATTGCAGAAAAACTTACCATACGCAAAGTAAACACAGTAACGTAACCTCCATATACCCCTCATGCAGATCCAGTAGTTACCAGCTTTCTGCCTTTCACTTACTTCTCCTAACTCAATTAATCCCATCGTTTTTCCTTGGTTCCTTTTATTTATTTATTTGTTTTTGAGGTAAACTTTATATGCTTTGAAATGCACAGATATTACAATTTTGTACAATTTCAACAAGTACACTTTTGTTATATACATGCTTATCACAGTTGAGAACATTTCTATCTCCTCCATGCCTCTTTCCTCATGCCCCTGCCCAGGGAATGCCCCTCCCCAGATATGACCACTTTTCTGATTTCTTTTTCTCACTTTAGTGTTTAAGAACTTCATATGAATGAAAGCATATAATACGTATTCTTTTGAGTCTGCCTTCTTTCCCTTGGCATAATGTGTGTGAGACTCAACCGGTTATAAGGCAGCTCAAACCAGGTTGTGAGAGTCAGTGGAGTCTCTTCCCAACCGGCAATCACTGTCAGCTTGAAATGGGAATATTTAAGTGGGGATATTTACATTATTGAAATTGGTAAACAGTAGGAATTGGGCTTTTTTCTACCCTGAAGAGTCAGCTGTCAGCACATTGCCGGTTTCACTCATGTGGTCAGGCGAATCAGGAAAAAATCCTTTATATTACAGACTAGTGTTTCTTTAAATAGATACACCATGATCATTTGTCAATATTTTGTAGAGATATATTGCAAATTATGTTGATGTGTATTTGTATTGTTCTAGTTTGGGGCTATTGTGAATAAAATGGCCATGAATGTCCTTATATAAGTCTTTCTATGGACATATGTTTTTATTTATTTTGAATAAATACCTAGGCTTCCCATTAGGGTTAAGGTTATGGTTCCCTGGCTTCCCTGGTGCCTCTCTTGGGAAAGGGTCTACCTGCAATGTGGGAGACACAGGGTTCACTCCCTGAGTCGGGAAGATCCCCTGGAGAAGGAAATGGCAACCCACTCCAGTATTCTTGCCTGGAGAATCCCATGGACAGAGGAGGCTGGTGGGCTACAATCCATAGGGTTACAAGAGTCGGACTCAACTGAGTGACTAACACTTTCACTTTCAAATACCTAGGAGTGGAATTGCATATAATTTTAGCTGAAAATTAAATGTTCTGAGTATGGAAGCATCTTTATTTAAATAATTTTAATATTATTATTATATTATCAAAGCCGGGTCTCCCACATTGCAGGCAGACGCTTTACCCTCTGAGCCACCAGGGAAGCCCAATTTTTATATTCAGTTCAGTCGCTCAGTCGTGTCCGACTCTTTGCGACCCCATGAATCACAGCACACCAGGCCCCCCTGTCCATCACCAACTCCCGGAGTTCACTCAGACTCACGTCCATCGAGTCAGTGATGCCATCCAGCCATCTCTTCCTCTGTCGTCCCCTTCTCCTCCTACCCCCAATCCCTCCCAGCATCAGTCTTTTCCAATGAGTCAACTCTTCGCATGAGGTGGCCAAAGTACTGGAGCTTCAGCTTTAGCATCATTTTTTCCAAAGAACACCCAGGGCTGATCTCCTTCAGAATGGACTGGTTGGATCTCCTTGCAGTCCAAGGGACTCTCAAGAGTCTTCTCCAACACCACAGTTCAAAAGCGTCAATACTTTGGCACTCAGCTTTCTTCACAGTCCAACTCTCACATCCATGCATGACCACAGGAAAAACCATAGCCGTGACTAGACGGACCTTAGTCCGCAAAGTAACGTCTCTGCTTTTGAATATGCTATCTAGGTTGGTCATAACTTTTCTTCCAAGGAGTAAGCGTCTTTTAATTCATGGATTTTAGGGGAAAGCAAATATGCAGTCCATAGCAAATATGCATGTCTTTATCTTTAGTAAATGATACTAGACTGTCTTGCAAATGCACTTGTTCCTGCTCTCTTGGAATATATGAGAATTCTCATGTTTCCATATTCTCTTTTGCTTTCCTCCTTAATTTTAGTTATTTTATGGATATATATAGTCATTGGCCAACAAAAAAGTTTCCTGTTTATCTCTTATAATGCTTGTTTTCCTTAAAATCTAATTTAGGCATTAAGATGAATGAATTTTTTTGTAAATGTTTGCAAATTCCTTTTCAGCCTTTAAATTTTGTCCATTTCTTCCGTATATAGCATTAAGAAAAACAATTCAGTCCAATAAGCCATCTTTTAACTGTAGCATTTAGCATTTATCTTTCTTAAAAGATGTACTTATTTATCTGTTTCTTTTATTTTTGGCTGCGCTGGGTCTTCAGGCCACACGCAGGCTTTCTCTCGTTGCAGTGAGTGAAGACCACTCTCCTTTGCGGCGCACAAGCTCCTTATTGCAGTGGTTTCTCACGTTGTGGAGCACAGGCTCTAGGCGCGCACGCTTCAGTAGTCGTGGCACACGGGCTCAGTAGTTGCAACTCGTGGGCTCTAAAGTGTGAGCTCAGTGGTTGTGGCACATGGGCTTAGCTGCTCTGAGGCAAGTGGGATCTTCCCAGACCAGGATCGAACCTGCGTCCCTTGCGTTGCAAGGTGGATTCTTAACCTCTGGACTACAGGGGAAGCCCTTAACATTTATCTTTAATATAATTTCTGATCTCCTTGGATTTAAATCTACCATTTTATGATGTTCATTTCTATTTGTCCTGATAGCCCTGTATATCTTTTCTCTTTTCGATTGACACTTGTATTTTTTCCATTCCTCTCATCCAGTTAACTTAGAATTTACATCCTCTTTAGTGTTATCCTAGGGATTGCAACATGTATCTGTAACTTATCAAAGTCAAATATTAAATTGTTTTTTAATCCATTATTGTTATTATACTTAATAAAGATAATGTTTAATATATTTATTAAAATATAAATGTTTTATTATATTTGTATCATATTTAATTTAATATGTTGTTATATTTAATCTATTTCCAGAAAATAAAATAATCTTAAAGCATTTTAATGTCATTTACCTTTCCCACTAGGTGCTACTTGTATTGTTAGTTTTAATTATATGTAGTCAATATTCAAATATATTTGCTCACACATTTACTGTTTTTGTTTGCTATTTCTTCTTCTAATTCTTTTTTTCATTTTTTAACCATTCATCTGGTTTTATATTTTTTCCCACCTTAAGAATGTCTTGAATATTGTAATATTGGTCTGTTGGTAATGAAATCTCTCAATTTCTTTCCAAAAGTGTTTCTATTTCACCTTCATTAGGATTATGAATTAGCACTTATTTTCTTTAAGCACTATAAATATACCATCTCCAGCTTTTATTGTGTTTTGTTGTCATTTGTTTGTTTTGAAAAGCCAATGTTCAGTATAATTGTTACTCCTTTTGAGGTAATCTACGTTTATTTCCTCTGCAGTTTTGAAGATGATCTGTATGTTCTTGACCCATTATTAATTTTACTAAGATGAGTTTAAACATGTATTTCCTTTATTTAATCTTCTTGGGTTTATAGAGTTTCTTGAATCTGTCTTAGAATACTCAGTTTTGAAATATTTTCCACCATTGTTCAAATATCACTTCTGACCCCTAATCGCCTCTTTAACCAGGACTGTGATTTACACCCAGTTTAGACCTTCTCATTCTATTCCCCATGCCTCTTAACCTTTCTTCTGTATTTTTAATCATTTTCCCCCTCTTTGTCCTTATTTCTAACTTGTTTCTTCTTATTTATGTAGCATTTCACTAATTCTGTCATTACTTCTAAACTAGTGTTAAACCATTATTGGGTTTTAAATTTTGTTGATTGTATTTTTGATTTCTAGAAATTCTGTGTGTTTTTAAGAATCTACTATGTCCTTTTTCATAGTTTCCAGCTATATTGAAATTCTCAATTATATCTTTATAGCCTTAATTATAGTAATCATAGTTATTTTAAAGCCTGTGTTGGATAACATCGACATCTGCAGCCCCCGTAGGCCTTTTAAATCACTTGATGTTTCTGCTGGTTCTCATTTATTTTACCTCGTACTTTCACATATGTGAATGTTTTTGGTTTGAGCACAGACTTTGTATTAAAGGGCTTCCCTGGTGGCTCAGATGGTAAAGAATCTGCCTACAATACAGGAAACCCAGTTTCAATCCCTGGCTCGGGAAGATCCCCTGCAGAAGGGAATGGCTGCCCACTTTAGTATTCTTGCCTGGAGAATTCCATAGACAGGGGACCCTCATGGTCTATATAGTATGTGGGGTCACAGAGTTGGACATGACTGAGTGACTAACACTTTCACTCTTTTGTATTAAAGATCACTTGTAGAAATTGAGTCCTGATTGAATGTCTTTGAAGATTATTTACTTTTGCTTCAACAGTTATCTCTGGGTACTAGCAATCTGGGATGACCTCCATTTAATTTCTGAGACTGAGAGGACTGAAGGCTTGAGTCTCATTCCAATGAAGGACCACTTCTGGTTCACTGTTATTCCTAAGGGCCAGCCCTTCAGGACCCTAACCCGAAATGTGTCGATCCGATCACTAGCACCTCACCGTACTCCCAGGCAGGTCCTGGAATCCAGCTCTTTTCTACTGATTCCTGGGATATTGTCTAGAATGCTGCTCAGCCTCTCAGTCTCTTAGGAGCCCAGGGGAAAAGTGAAGCTAAATCCTAGACTTGCTTCTCTTGATTTCTCTCCTCTTCTGGGTCACGGGCTGCTAATTATTCACTATCTTGTTGAGTCTCCATGCCTTCAAGTAAAAGCTTGTTTACATCTTGTCTGAATTATGAACTTGGTCATGATTGCAAATGGAAGACCAGAGCTCTTTTAACATCTAACTCTGCTTTATATACAGTTGAAGGAGAAAAGTATTCATATACGCCTTTAAAAGCTCACAGCATATTTAGGAATCCATAGAGTGTGATGTCTATTTAAAGGAAGAATACATATGGACAAGCTCTCGAGCTGAAAGGAAGAGAAGTAGCGGTGGGCTGTGGTCACTAAGGACCTGGTTCTGGTTTCTCGGTGTGACTGTGGTCTCCTTCTCTTGTTCCACATTCTATATTTGTCTTGCCTTGTCTCATTCACTGGCCATGGCTTTAGCCTTATTGCTAAATATGCAGTCTGACCACTTCATATCTTTTGAGCTTGACAGGTATAGCCCTCACTGTCTATTTGTATGTTAGCACAAGATTTTCACAGGAACCTCAAGTGCAGTGTGTTTAAAGCTATATCCAGCCTAGATTCCTCCCTTCCTCATTTAATGGTAAGATATGTTTTTCTTTTTTGTATAGCCTTAGCCATGAATTTATTAAGCTTCACTGGATTCTGATGACTTTACAGATTTTCTAAACCGCTTTGAATGATCATAGCCTTAAAGTACCGAACATTTCAGTAATCTATTTTACCTGAAAAATGGATTAAGAAACGTTGAGTGATAACTAAGGCATTCAGCTCAGTTCAGTTCAGTCACTCAGTTGCATCCGACTCTTTGAGACCCCATGATCACAGCACGCCAGGCCTCACTGTCCATCACCACTCCCGGAGTTCACTCAAACTCATGTCTATCAAGTCGGTGATGCCATCCAACCATCTCATCCTCTGTTGTCCCCTTATCCTCCGGCCCCTGATCCCGCCCAGCATCAGGGAGTTTTCCAATGAGTCAGTTCTTCACATGAGGTGGCCGAAGTATTGGAGTTTCAACTTTAGCATCAGTCCTTCCAATGAACAACCAGGACTGATCTCCTTTAGGATGGACTGGTTGGATCTCCTTGCAGTCCAAGGGACTCTCAAGAGTCTTCTCCAACACCACAGTTTGAAAGCATCAATTCTTCGGCGCTCAGCTTTCTTCACAGTCCAACTCTCACATCCATATATGACCACTGGAAAAACTATAGCTTTGACTAGATGGACCTTTGTTGGCAAAGTAACGTCTCTGCTTTTGAATATGCTATCTAGGTTGGTCATAACTTTTCTTCCAAGGAGCAAGCATCTTTTAATTTCATGGCTGCAGTCACTATCTGTAGTGATTTTGGAGCCCCCCAAAATAAAGTCTGACACTGTTTCCACTGTTTCCCCATCTATTTCCCATGAAGTGATGGGACTGGATACCATGATCTTCGTTTTCTGAATGTTGAGCTTGAAGCCAACTTTTTCACTCTCCTCTATCCCTTTCATCAAGAGGCTTTTTAGTTCCTCTTCACTTTCTGCCATTAGGGTGGTGTCATCTGCATATCTGAGGTTATTGATATTTCTCCCGGCAATCTTGATTCCAGTTTGTGCTTCATCCAGCCCAGCGTTTCTCATGATGTACTCTGCATAGAAGTTAAATAAGCAGGGTGACAATATACAGCCTTGACGTACTCCTTTTCCTATTTGGAACCAATCTGTTGTTCCATGTCTAGTTCTAACTGTTGCTGCCTGACCTGCAAACAGGTTTCTTAAGAGGCAGGTTAGGTGGTCTGGTATTCCCATCTATTTCAGAATTTTCCACAATTTGTTGTGATCCACACAGTCAAAGGCTTTGGCATAGTCAATAAAGCAGAAATAGATGTTTTTCTGAAACTCTCTTGCTTTTTCCATGATCCAGTGGATGTTGGCAACTAAGGCATACTTCATATTAAACTATTATTTGGATTTTAACCATGTACAGGTTTTGGATTAATTTTTATATTACACAGGACTGTGATAGAAATTTAATTATTTTTTTTATTTAGTGATTTATAATTAAAAGATTTTATTAAATCTTCTGGAGATAATCTTAAGAATAAATGATTACTTTTCTATTTTATGAAATACCTTTTTGATGAACTATAGTGATTATGAAAAGCTTTTTGAAGAATTTTGAAACATAGATAAATATCCTTTATTGTAAACTAAATAAGTTCAGTTCAGTTCAGTTCAGTCGCTCAGTCGTGTCCGACTCTTTGTGACCCCATGAATCGCAGCACACCAGGCCTCCCTGTCCATCACCATCTCCCGGAGTTCACTCAGACTCACGTCCATCGAGTCCGTGATGCCATCGAGCCATCTCATCCTTGGTTGTCCCCTTCTCCTCCTGCCCCCAATCCCTCCCAGCATCAGAGTCTTTTCCAATGAGTCAGATCTTCGCATGAGGTGGCCAAAGTCCTGGAGCTTCAGCTTTAGCATCATTCCCTCCAAAGAAATCCCAGGGCTGATCTCCTTCAGAATGGACTGGTTGGATCTCCTTGCAGTCCAAGGGACTCTCAAGAGTCTTCTCCAACACCACAGTTCGAAAGCATCAATTCTTTGGCGCTCAGCCTTCTTCTCAGTCAAACTCTCACATCCATACCTGACTACTGGAAAAACCATAGCCTTGACTAGACAGACCTTAGTCAGCAAAGTAGTGTCTCTGCTTTTGAATATACTGTCTAGGTTGGTCATAACTTTTCAGTCACCATCTGCAGTGATTTTGGAGCCCCCAAAAACAAAGTCTGACACTGTTTCCACTGTTTCCCCATCTATTTCCCATGAAGTGATGGGACCAGATGCCATGATCTTCGTTTTCTGAATGTTGAGCTTGAAGCCAACTTTTTCACTCTCCTCTTTCACTTTCATCAAGAAGCTTTTTAGCTCTTCTTCACTTTTTGCCATAAGAGTGGTGTTATCTGCATATCTGAGGTTATTGATATTTCTCCTGGCAATCTTGATTCCAGCTTGTGTTTCTTCTAGCCCAGCGTTTCTCATGATGTACTCTGCATATAAGTTAAATAAGCAGGGTGACAATATACAGCCGTGACATACTCCTTTTCCTATTTGGAAGCAGTCTGTTGTTCCATGTCCAGTTCAAACTGTTGCTTCCTGATCTGCATACAGATTTCTCAAGAGGGGCATGCCATGCCTGCAGGGCAACCCAAGATGGGCGGGTCATGGTGGAGAGGTCTGACAGAACGTGGTCCACTGGAGAAGGGAATGGCAAGTCACTGCAGTATTCTTGCCTTGAGAACCCCATGAACAGTATGAAAAGGCAAAATGATAAGATACCAAAAGAGGAACTCCCCAAGTCAGTAGGTGCCCAATATGCTACTGGAGATCAGTGGAGAAATAACTCCCGAAAGAATGAAGGGATAGAGCCAAAGCAAAAACAATACCCAGTTGTGGATGTGACTGGTGATAGAAGCAAGATCCAATGCTGTAAAGAGCAATATTGCAGAGGAACCCAGAATGTCAGGTCCATGAATCAAGGCAAATTGGAAATGGTCAAACAAGAGATGGCAAGGGTGAACGTTGACATTCTAGGAATCAGTGAACTAAAATGGACTGGAATGGGTGGATTTAACTCAGATGACCATTATATCTACTACTGTGGGCAGGAATCCCTCAGAAGAAATGGAGTAGCCATCCTGGTCAACAAAAGAGTCTGAAATGCAGTACTTGGATGCAATCTCAAAAACCACAGAATGATCTCTGTTTGTCTCCAAAGCAAACCATTCAATATCACAGTTATCCAAGTCTATGCCCCAACCAGTAACACTGAAGAAACTGAAGTTGAACGGTTTTATGAAGACTTACAAGACCTTTTAGAACTAACACTGAAAAAGGATGTCCTTTTCATTCTAGGGGACTGGAATGCAAAAGTAGGAAGTCAAGAAACACTTGGAGTAACAGGCAAATTTGGCCTTGGAATGCGGAATGAAGCAGGGCAAAGACTAATAGAATTTTGCCAAGGAAATGCACTGGTCATAGCAAACACCCTCTTCCAACAACACAAGAGAAGACTCTACACATGGACATCACCAGATGGTCAACACCAAAATCAGATTGATTATATTCTTTTTAGCCAAAGATGGAGAAGCTCTATACTGTCCACAAAAACAAGACCAGGAGCTGACTGTGGCTCAGATCTTGAACTCCTTATTGCCAAGGAAAGTAGGGAAAACAGCTAGACCATTCCGGTATGACCTAAATCAAATCCCTTATGATTATACAGTGGAAGTGAGAAATAGATTTAAGGGACTAGATCTGATAGATAGAGTGCCTGATGAGCTATGGAATGAGGTTCGTGACACTGTAGAGGAGATAGGGATCAAGACCATCCCCATGGAAAAGAAATGCAAAAAAGCAATATGGCTGTCTGGGGAGGCCTTACAAATAGCTGTGAAGAGAAGAGAGGTGAAAAGCAAAGGAGAAAAGGAAAGATATGAGCATCTGATTGCAGAGTTCCAAAGAATAGCAAGAAGAGATATGAAAGCCTTCTTCAGCAATCAATGCAAAGAAAGAGAGGAAAAGAACAGAATGGGAAAGACTAGAGATCTCTTCAAGAAAATTAGAGATACCAAGGGAACATTTCATGCAAAATGGGCTCGATAAAGGACAGAAATGGTATGGACCTAATAGAAGCAGAAGATATTAAGAAGAGGTGGCAAGAATACATGGAAAAACTATACAAAAAAGATCTTCACGACCCAGATAATCATGATGATGTGATCATTAATCTAGAGCCAGACATCTTGAAATGTGAAATCAAGTGGGCCTTAGAAAGCATCACTATGAACAAAGCTAGTGGAGGTGATAGAATTCCAGTTGAGCTATTTCAAATTCTGAAAGATTTGAAAGTGCTGCTCTCAATATGCCAGCAAATTGGGAAAACTCAGCAGTGGCCACAGGACTGGAAAAGGTCAGTTTTCATTCCAATCCCAAAGAAAGGCAATGCCAAAGAATGCTCAAACTACTGCACAATTGCACTCATCTCACATGCTAGTAAAGTAATGCTCAGAATTCTCCAAGCCAGGCTTCAGTAATACATGAACTGTGAACTCCTTGATGTTCAAACTGGTTTTAGAAAAGGCAGAGGAACCAGAGATCAAATTGCCAACATCCACTGGAACATGGAAAAGCAAGAGAGTTCCAGAAAAACATCTATTTCTGCTTTATTGACTATGCCAAAGCCTTTGACTGTGTGGATCACAATAAACTGTGGAAAATTCTGAAAGAGATGGGAATACCACACCACTTAACCTGCCTCTTGAGAAACTAAGTAAAGAAGAAGAAAAATCTATATTCACTGTAATTATATCCTTCTCTATGTATCTGTGTTCATGTACATGCATATATACACTTATCTTTCTCAGAGAAGCCCTTCACTCTTAATTTTACTTGCAAGTGAGGATATATATTTTCCTTTCACATTCAGAGATAGATTGAGAAAAAGGTAATTACTTGGCACAATTATTTCACGAGACATTCTTATAAAGAAAAAAAGTTAAGTGGTAGGCCAGAAAAGCAGATAACTCTGTAAAGAATTTCATTGACTGTACACTAATGGATTCCAGGGTACAATCTGAAAATTGAATGTAGGGCAAAATGGATTTGAACTGTAGGATGAGACCTATTATTTGATGAACTAATCAGTTTATGAAAATTAGCATTGAAAATAAAATAGCAATTATCAAAATACATCATATATCCTGGAATACATTTTGTGTGCCAAACATTTGTTCATTTTATATTTATGCACGTATGTTTTTTTTAGGTCATATTAAAATGTTTCTCATACGCCGACTCTGAATCTCTCTTGTTTATGGTGTGTGTGTGTGTGTGTGTGTGTGTGTCTGTGTGAGCTGGAGCTCAGCAGTAATGCGGTGGATGACACAGTAGAAAGGCAGACATCTGGAGCATGAATTAGGGCTATAGAAGACTGGATTTGAAAATGTGAGAGGATGAGACTGAAACACATAGATTTTATATGAATTTTACATTATCGCATTCAGCTTAAAGGGTATATAGCTCTCAATGAAGTCTACAAGATAACATCAGTTAGGAGATGCTCCATGAGTATAGCTTCTCAGGTTTCCTCTGGTTCTGTCAAGGAAGAAATGCTTAAGCCTTGGCTCCTGTCTTTAGCTTCATGAGGAAGGTCATCCTGCAGGGTTGAAGGCAGTGCCAAACAGGATTTTGTTGAGCTTTTTGGGCTCCAGACATGTCCATCTAAAATTAAAGAATAATGATTTAAATGGTCAAAAAATTGCTTATGACAAACCTTGTCACTTAAATCTAATATTCAAATTTTACCTTTATCTTCTTGTTGTTTCCAGTGGGTGTTCTGTCTTTGGTCTCCAGTTATATGATAGTGACTTGGTAACACATAAGCACATATTCATGAGACTTTCTTTTGACATGCCATGTCAGAAGTCCCTGAAGCATGAGAACCTTAACCATGGTCTACCTCAGGGGATAAACCCTATCTTGAACTGAAGTCTTCTGCCAAGTTTTCTTGTATTGCTGAATTCAACAGATTTTGGAAATGTACCACTGAGGATATTGCATCCTATTGACGGATTCTAACAGCCCTCTCCAGATATAAAAAGATAGCATTTCAAATTGTACAAGACTTGGGGCAAGTCCTTGCTTGTCTGGATTGAGGACAGTATCGTTCTAGCCCTGTCTTCATTAATCCCAAGTGTGAATTCTAAGAAATGGGTCTTTGCAACAAATATGTTGTGTAACAATCTGAAAATAGCTTTGCCTAAAGCAAGGAGTCATAGATACACAATGATTCACAGTAAGATGGGAAAATATGATACAGAATTATCAAAAGAGATTAAAAAACTGGGTTTGTGATATTGATTCCCTTATCATATTAGAGAATTACTGATGTGCTGAATTGGACTTCTTTGGACTGAATGTTTATGTCCCCCCCCCCAAATTCATTTGTTGAAGCACTAACCCCAAGTGATGATATTTGAAGGTGGGGTGTTTGGGAGGTAATTAGGTTTAGATGAGGTCATGAAGATGGGATCTTATGATGGAATTAGTTTCTTTCAGAAGAGGAGATAAGAGTGCAGAGTTTCTCTGTCTCTTTCTCTCCACCCCTGTCCCCATCTACCATGTGAAGATACAGAGAGATGTCAGCCATTTGCAAGGCAGGAACAGCGCCCTCGCAAGAACCGAATGTGCTGACATGATTCTGGACTTCCTGGCCTCCAGAGCTGTGAGAGAGAAATGCCTTTGGTTTAAGCCACTCAGTCTGTGGCATTTTGTTACAGCAGCCCAAGCCGACTAGGACACCTGTGTTCTCAGAGCCTGTCAGGCCAGAGGATGTATGTGTGAGAGCTGGAGTAATTTGGTTTAAGTCAGAATCCCGTGGACAGAGGAGCCTGGCAGGCTCCAGGCCATGGGGTGGCAAAGAGTCAGACACGACTGGAGCAACATAGCTCGCACGCAGACAAGAGACTTCCTTGAGGGGCGAGGAAAGAAACTCAGCAGAAAGAAACTAGGGCAGGAAACAGTTGTTAAAGGGCTACAGAAGTCCAACTACGCATAGAGGACCCCAACAGTGTGAGAATGCTAAGAAACTCACAGACGTGCAAGCGAAAGAGTCAGCTCTCTGTGTCTGCCAAGTCAGAGGTCCCTCACACCAGGATATCCTAACAATCCCAGCCAAGTCAAAACTGGCCAGCTCCTCGGTCTGCCTCCACCTCCTCCTGCCCTAAGTCCAGAGAGAATCTGGAACTGTCGTGGCAAGACGGCATGGAGAGAAACCCTAGTTAATGAGAGAGAAAATTCTCTGATCACTCTCCTTTCCTCATTGCAGACCATCCCCCCTGATGTAAACCTCAGCACTACCAAGATGGAAACTTCAACTTTAATGCATGTTTGCAGATTTTCCTATTATGCGGGGCAGGGTGTTTTCTTTGCTAAACTAAAGGCATGCTTTATTTTTTGCAGTAACCAGAGAATTGTTTGCAGTGATGGTTAAGTGACTGGTAAGCAGTTCTCTGTGGTGGAAACTGGTTTCTAGTGTGTGCCTGCCGTGACTGATTTCAAGCATGATATCATTAAATGCAGACTTAGGAAGAAGTACACGCAGTTGACTCTGGCGAGTCAATATGAACAGATTCAGTGCATCACTGACTGTGTCATCTGAGCATGACCTGAAAAGTCCTGTCACCTGCCTAAGTTTTCATCCAGGGTCAGGGAGTATATATCCCCAAGCATAATTTAAAGATAGTAGAAAAACAAAATTGCCTTCTAATTTCTTTCAAACCTCAGTTGTTCAACATAGTAGTCACACATTTGAAAAAAGAAAATTGTTTTATTGGAGTGTCTTAGGATATTTTGAGCATGGAGATTTTAGAGCAGGGCAGGTCAGGAGGCAGGAAGGAATGTTCTCTTTTCTCTGTTTGTTGGAGAGCTGGAATGTGAACGGAAAGAGCCTGAGTCTTATTTGAAATGGGGAGGATGCGGTGCCCTGGAATTGTTTCCAGTATTAGTTTGGCTAATGCTCATTGATTCTGTGATTTCTCCAGCGGCCATTAGCACAGCTATTGGAGCAGGGTTAGAGCTAAGTGACAGACACTGAATATTATCTATGAAGCTAACATTAAGCATACTTAAAATAATCTCTGGACACTTCTGGAATTTGGTAGGAGGAATTTTAAGAAATGCTCTATTTTTATTGATATAACAGTTGATAAAATAAATACTATGATGCTGATGATAATGTTGACTCCTACATAACCTGGGAAATTTGACTTTTCATGTTCATTCTTTTATATCTAGTCTTGAATTCCTACTTAGATGTCCTTTTAAATTTTTATTATTAATTTAACACAGGGACAGTTATTTATACATTTTTATTCTTGGGGCCTGGAACATTCATTATATGTCTGATTGTGGTATTGGTGATGACCAAACCAAATAGCAGAAAGGTGGGCATCTTTTCAGGTAGGAGAAACAGATGGCTTGTCTTCTTTTAGAAGTTTACATGGTGCTCAAAGGTAAAACTTTCCCCTTGCATAGCTAATTATAAACTTCCTGTTATATGAGTTCCTAAGGGGTGGACTATCTTGACCTTTTAGTTGTTAATGTCTTTTCTCAAATCACAATTATATTCTTAATCCTCATTCTGCTCACTGGCAATTTTTTGACAGATTGAGCTTTCATTATTCCTTATTTCATTAATTACAATTTGTATAATAATAGAATCTTCAGAACAGCACTTTACCAACTACAAAGGTTATCAAATGCTAATGAGCACGTTTAAATGGCTTGTTAACTCACAGCAAGGCTTTTTAAGTTTCCATAGTTCCTTTATTATGTCCCTATTTTTCTATACATTCTTTTTTAAAAAGTATTCCTTGCGATAATTTTAAATAGTTTTGCAAGAATTAACATATTTGATTGTCTTCTATACAAGTATGTTCACACGGTCATTTTATTTATTTTCCTCAAGACCTGTAAGTGGTTGCTACTCCTCTCTAGCAAAGGGAAATAAGGACAAAAAAAATGCTAAGTGATGTGCTCAATGTGAGGTGAAAATGTGAATTCAGGTTTTCTGTCTTTAAATATTTTGTTCTCCACTCTAGAAAACTCAAGGGTCTACGTTAGATGTTTACTGCATGGACAAAATAAATGGGGGAAAAAAGTGGCCCATAAATAACAATGAAAGGGCTTCCCCTCATCTAATGTCCTCACTGGATTTCCTCATCATACTTTTCTTCATTAGTCTACTCATTTCTCACCTTTGCTCCTTTAATCCAACATAACTTGTCTTTTTTCATCTTCTTTTCCAGTTTGCCAGCTAATGGCTTGGAATTATGTAGGAATCATTCATTTATCCAGATGAATGCTCTATGTCCATATTTACCTAGCAGCATTCTATTTCCACTGGATTTCATACATTTTGAGTGAAAGATAAAGAAATTTTTGTGTGAATGGTATGAACCATGTCACTTACCTGGGGTAAAAATATAATCATGCTTTATTTTTCCAATTAATTACTTGAGATGCTGCTCCTACCCTTCAGAAGAGTATCATACACCTTCTTGCTGAGATGTCCATTGCGCTCTTCTTGAAATTGCCAAAGGATTCTGGGATTTCCTGAATTATTAGAGTTGAGCCTGTTTGTAAACGGAATGCAGAAGGAGAGCTAAAATCTGATTGGGCCACTACAGGCCACTGGGTTTGCTCATGTCTCAGTTTTTGTAAACTGTTTTCACAGTTCAGTTCAGTCGCTCAGTCATGTCTGACTCTTTACGACCCCATGGGCTGCAGCGTGCCAGGCTTCCCTGTCCATCACCAATTCCCAGAGTTTACTCAAACTCATGCCCATTGAGTCGGTGTCCTCTGTCATCCCCTTCTCCTCCTGCCTTCAATCTTTCCCAGCATCAGAGTCTTTCCCAATGAATTAGTTCTTTGTATCAGGTGGTCAAAGTTTTGGAGCTTCAGCTTCAGCATCAGTCCTTCCAGTGAATATTCAAGACTGATTTCCTTCAGGATGAACTGGTTGAATCTCCTTGTAGTCTAAGGAACTCTCAAGAGTCTTCTCCAGCACCACAGTTCAAAAGTATCAATTCTTCGGTGCTTAGCTTTCTTCACAGTCCAACTCTCACACCCATACATGACTACTGGAAAAACCATAGCCTTGACTATCGATGGACCTTTGTTGGCAAAGTAATATCTCTGCTTTTTAATATGCTGTCTAAGTTGGTCATAACTTTTCTTCCAAGGAGTAAGCATCTTTTAATTTCATGACTGCAGTCACAATCTGCAGTGATTTTGGAGCCCCTCAAAAATAAACTCTGCAACTGTTTCCCCATCTATTTGCCATGAAGTGATGGGATCGGAAGTCATGATCTTAATTTTCTGAATGTTGAGGTTTAAGCCAACTTTTTCACTCTCCTCTTTCACTTTCATTAAGAGGCTCTTTAGTTCTTCTTTACTTTCTGCCGTAAGGGTGGTATTGATATTTCTCCTGGCAACCTTGATTCAGCTTGTGCTTCATCCAGCCCAGCATTTCAAATGATGTACTCTGAATATAAGTTAAATAAGCAAGGTGACAATATATAGCCTTGATGTACTGCTTTCCCAATTTGGAACCAGTCTGTTGTTCCATGTCCAGTTCTAACTGTTGCTTCCTGACCTGCATACAGATTTCTCAAGAGGCAAGTCAGGTGGTCTGGTATGCCCATCTCTTGAAGAATTTTCCACAGTTTATTGTGATCCACACAGTCAAAGGCTTTGGCATAGTCAATAAAGTAGAAATAGATGTTTTTCTGAAACTCTCTTGCTTTTTCCATGATCCAGCGGATGTTGGCAATTTGATCTCTGGTTCCTCTGCCTTTTCTAAAACCAGCTTGAAACAGCTGGAAGTTCATGGTTCATGTATTGCTGAAGCCTGGCTTGGAGAATTTTGAGCATGACTTTACTAACGGGGGAGATGAGTGCAATTGTGTGGTAGTTGGAGCATTCTTTGGCATTGCCTTTCTTTGGGATTGGAATGCAAACTGACCTTTTCCAGTCCTGTGGTCACTGCTGAGTTTTCCCAATTTGCTGGCATATTGAGTGCAGCACTTTCACAGCATCATCTTTCAGGATTTGAAGTAGCTCAATTGGAATTCCATTACCTCCACTAGCTTTGTTCGTAGTGATGCTTCCTATGGACCACTTGACTTCACATTCCAAGATGTCTGGCTCTTGGTGAGTGATCACATCATCATGATTATCTGGGTTGTGAAGATCTTTTTTATATAGTTCTTCTGTGTATTCTTGCTACCTCTTCTTAATATCTTCTGCTTCTATTAGGTCCATACCATTTCTGTCCTTTATCGAGCCCATCTTTGCATGAAATGTTCCCTTGGTATCTCTAATTTTCTTGAAGAGATCTCTAGTCTTTCTCATTCTATTGTTTTCTTCTATTTCTTTGCACTGATCACTGAGGAAGGCTTTCTTATATCTCCTTGCTATTCTTTGGAACTCTGCATTCAAATGCATATATCTTTCCTTTTCACGAATCAGATGAAAATTTTGTCCGGTGCTGTGGACTGGCGTGTCTCACCTGGATCTTGAATCTTCTATGTTTGCGTACCAAGATTACAGTTATTTCAGTGTTCTTTCTCACACTTGATTATTGCAATGTAAGTGGATCATGTATGTCAGGGGGTTGGCAGGGGGATGAAGCTGCAACCTCAGTTGTCTTGTTAGAATCCACGTCTGTGTAAGCCTTCAGATGAGAAACTGTCCAGGTCACCAGTCTAAACCTTTCCTTCTCACCTCTCATGGCTTTGGTGATCTTTTCTGTCACTGAGATTAATAGGAGAGTTTCTATGAATAAATGTGGTTTAAAACCTGAGAATACTATTTTTCATGGTTTTATTAAAAGGGCTAGTTATGTTACATTGATTGTTCAGAATTTTATAATTATCAAGTCCTTTTAAAAAATACATTTTTAATTCCTTGGTTTCTTCTGTGAAGCAAGATTGTGGATTTGCCCATAATTGCCATCCATCATCCAGAAATCTCATGGACAGAAGAGCCTGGTTCAGTCCATGGGTTTGCAAAAGAGTAGGACATGACTTAGTGACTAAACAAGAACAACAATGTCCAGAAAACAAGTATAATTTAGGATCATAAACTTTTCTTCTAACTTAGCTATGATACCTTGGACACGTGTTTATGTGTAGGACTCTCATTTGCGAAATGAAGAGATGGGGTTAAAATAGCAGAATCTATCTGAGGTATCCATATTTGGCTCATAAACTTCTTCTATAGTATATGTAATCTCACTGATCTCACATTGGGCTTCCCAAGTGGTGCAGTTGCAAAGAACCTGCCTGACAGTGCAGGGGATGCAAGAGATAAGGTTCGATCCCTGAGTCAGCAAGATCCCATGGGAGAGGAAATGGCAACCCACTCCAGTATTCTTGCCTGGAGAATCCCATGGACAGAGGAGCCTGGTGGGCTACAGTCCATAGGGTTGCCATGACTGAGCACACAATCTCACTTACTCCCTAAGGTTTGTAAAAATCAGTTTGTCATCTTATGTGTTGAATAATAAATAATTATAAATTTAAAACATTAATATACTATTGGGTTGGCCGAAGAAGTTCATCTGGGTTTTTCTTTACCTCTTATAAAAAAACCCAAATGAACTTATTGGCCAATCCAATATTACAGATCATAATCTTAGAAGTATAACTCAAAGTCCTGGTTTCTTCAGAATAGCCCTGGATTTTATGTAACTTCCTGGTGATTATTAGCAGTGCCAGTAATCATCAAACTTATCTAATTGTATGAGAAACTCTTTGATTACCTTATTTGACTATTTATGTACAATCTTGAGTTCAGTTCAGTCGCTCAGTCATGTCTGACTCTTTGCGTCCCCACAGACTGCAGCACGCCAGGCCTCCCTGTCCATCACCAACTCCCAGAATCTACTCAAACTCATGTCCAGTGAGTCGGTAACGCCATCCAGCCATCTCATCCTTGGTCGTCCCCTTCTCCTCCTGCCTCCAATCCCTCCCAGGATCAGAGTCTTTTCACAGGAATCAGCTCTACATCATGTGGCCAAAGTATTGGAGCTTCAGCTTCAACATCAGTCCTTCCAATGATTTCCTTCAGAATGGACTGGTTGGATGCTCCTTGCAGTCCAAGGGACTCTCAAGAGTCTTCTCTAACACCACAGTTCAAAAGCATCAATTCTTTGGTGCTCAGCTTTCTTTATAGTCCAACTCTCACATCCATATATGACTACTGGAAAAACCATAGCCTTGACTAGACGGACCTTTGTTGGCAAAGTAATGTCTCTGTTTCTTAATATGCTGTCTAGGTTGGTCATAGTTTTTCTTCCAAGGAGCAAGCATCTTTTATTTATTTATTTATTTTTTAAAATATAAATTTATTTATTTTAATTGGAGGTTAATTACTTTACAATATTGTATTGGTTTTGCCATACATCAACATGAATCCTCCACAGGTATACATGTGTTCCCCATCCTGAACCCCATACCATCCCTCTGGGTCATCCCAGTGCACCAGCCCCAAGCATCCAGTATCATGCATCGAACCTGGACTGGCAATTCGTTTTAATTTCATGGCTGCAGTCACCATCTGCAGTAATTTTGGAGCCCAAGAAAATAAAGTCTCTCACTGTTTCTACTGTTTCCCCATCTATTTGCCATGAAGTGATGGGACTGGATACCATGATCTTAGTTTTCTAATTGTTGAGGTTTAAGCCAACTTTTTAACTCTCCTCTTTCACTTTCATCAAGAGGCTCTTTAGTTCTTCTTCACTTTCTCCCATAAGGGTGGTATCATCTGCATATCTGAGGTTATTGATATTTCTCCCAGCAATCTTGATTCCAGCTTGTGCTTCATCCAGCCCAGCATTTCTCATGATGTACTCTGCATATAAGTTCAATAAGCAGGGTGACATTATACAGCCTTGATATATTCTTAATAATAGCTATAAAAATACATTTAAACTTTTTCTAATTTAACAAATAATATCAGCTATTCAGTTTTTTAAAATTAGATTATGTAAGTAAACACATTATTAACATGTCAGAAATAGAAAATGATATCTATCATGTATAACTGGGACCCAATTGTACATGAAAATATAGACTTAACTACATGTAGCAATATCAATGAAACTGCATTTTTTATAAGCTTAAACTTCTTGTATCTTACTCTTAAAATTGTGAAGTGTTTTACTTACTACATAGTCATGTTTTTGTTCCTAAATGATGAATTGAGAGAAAGGATTTATGTTGTTACCTACCAACCTTTGTTCTCAAATAAGACATTTTATCATGGGTAATCTTAAATTCCATTAAAAAAATCAAACTCCATTTTATTGGTAAAATGTTTTCTATTTTAACACTGGTTTTTATGGAACTAGAGGTACGTATTTTGGTCAGTTAAGAACCTGTGGATTTGATAGAGAAGATATTAAGGAAATACCTAGAATATCTTTTTTATGTTCCTTGTGAATTTATATTTTGAGATCAGCCTTCTTTTTTAAAAAAATTATTTTAATTGAAGGATAGTTACTTTACAATATTGTGATGCTTTTTGCCATACGTCAACATGAGTCAGCCACAGGTATACATGTGTCCCCCCATCCTGAACCCTCCCCACCCTTCCCCACCTTATCCCTCTAGGATGTCCCAGCCTTCTTCGGTCTCTCTTTAATTGATGGTACACCACAGATACAAATTAACCAATGACTATGAACAAAAAACTGTTGAGAGCTGCAAAATGGTCAAAACTACCTGTCGGTTATATTCTGATTGTGGTACACGGGTAAGGTCTGGCTCATGAACCACTACACACACTTACTTAACATCTTCAGCCAGATATGAGGCTTGTTCCCGTGGCTTGCTGCTCAGGCCAGAGCCCTCCACAGGCCCTTGAGGCAGGGCAGCTTCAGCCTCCAGCTCAGATGCTGATTGCTCTGGAATCTCTGGACAGCTGGTCTTGTTGCTGCTCTATCCCTGTGAGAGCATCACTCTGTGGGGACAGCTTTCTTCCAGCATGATTGCTGCTGCTATTGCCAGTGACCTTGGGAAAAGGTAGACTACTCTGCTGGACCGGGGCATTTCACCTGTGGGTGCTCTGCTCTGCCTTAAAGTCCCTTGGTAAAACATAGACCAGGAAGTACATGTCATCATTTTAAGATTTTTGAGGATTTTGAGCATTTTAAGGATTCAGTTTGAGGAGAAAGAAAGGGAAGTACAACCTATATAGACAAAAGTGCTGCTTTGCTTTCAGATCCTCCTGGGAGTTTCTTTTTTTTTTTTTTCCTTGACTGTGCCCTTTTTTCTTGGTCTACCAGGGGGCTTGTGGGATCTTAATTCCCCAACCAGGGATTGAACCTGTGTCCCCTGCAGTGGAAGCATGGAGTCCTAACCACTTCTTACTTCAGCAGAGCCTTGTATCATTCTTGGCAGCCAGGAGCAGCTCGCCTCCCACCCTGGTACTCCCATCGCTGTTAGTACGTTCAGGCTTCTGTGTCTGCTAAGTCCCTGTTTCTTCTTCCACCATCTCTTTTCAGTTCTCTTAATAGGAAACTTTTTGTTCCTACCCCTTTATACCACTTGTTCCTTCAAACAAGCTTTCCCCTCATTCCTCAAACTGTTCAATTTTTACTTACAGCTTAGAGCAATTTTCTCCAGGAGTTTTTTGCTGACGTCCCCAGTAGGCGTTAGAGATAGCCTAGGCATACTAGGTTCTCACCACAGCCCTAGCACATTGTATGGTAGAAGCTATTTTGTTATCTACATCGTCCACTAGATAGAAGTTTCTTGGCATGACTTTTTCCCCATGGTGGTCCCTGCACTTCACATAGTGCTAGCATAGAACAGATGCTCAATAAATACTTATGAATGGATGATTAGATGGACAGATGAATGAATGAAGCCTTGTCTAATAAGAGAAAGGGATGAAGAGAATAGGTAGGAAAAGTACAATAGATGAAGAAGAATGAAGCAATCTTTTCCTTACTTGGGTCACTGGGCTTTTCTTAAAAAAGGCCAGAAGAAAATTAGCTTGTCAGCTTGTTGGTTGGTTGGTTTAAAATCTTGCCACCAGGGAAAGCTTGCTGCAGTGTGCCCATTGCGTCTGTTTTGTTTGTTTTCTATAATGGTCTTCTTTATAAGAAACTTGTTATAAAAGTATATTGTTTCAAAGTGTCACTGTATAGAATTCGGTGTCACAGATATTTGTACTTGGTAATATTCAGTGGGCACAGTCATTTTATCTCCAGTGCAGCTAATCACATGAATGTTACAAGTTTTAAGTTATTTCTACTTACCTGAGACATCTGATCCAGTAGGAAGAATATAGGACCAGAAACCTGGAGGCTTCGGTTTTGTTCTTATTTGACCCATTATCTATGTATCTAATTTAAGAACACTAAACTTTCTATCAGTAACTTCAGATATGCAGATGACATCAGCCTTATGCAGAAACTAAAGAGGAACTAAAGAGCCTCTTGATGAAAATGAAAGAGAAGAGTGGAAAAGCTGGCTTAAAACTCAACAGTCAGAAAATGAAGATCATGACATTTGGTCCCATCACTTCATGGCAAAGAGATGGGGAAACAATGGAAACAGTGACAGACTTTATTTTCTTGGGATCCAAAATCACTGCAGATGGTGACTGCAGCCATGAAATTAAAAGATGCTTGCTCCTTGGAAGAAAAGCTATGACCAACCTAGACAACATATTAAAAAGCAGAGACATTACTTTGTCAACAAAAGTCTGTCTAGTCAAAGCTATGGTTTTTCCAGTAGTCATGTATGGATGTGAGATTTGGATCATAAAGCTGAGCACCAAAGAATTGATGCTTTTGAACTGTGGTGTTGGGGAAGACTCTTGAGAGTCCCTTGGACTGAAGGAGATCCAACCAGTCCATCCTAAAGGAAATCAGTCCTGAATATTCATTGGAAGGACTGATGCTAAAGCTGAAACTCCAATACTTTGGCCTCCTGATGCAAAGAACCGACTCATTTGAAAAGACCCCGATGCTGGGTAAGATTGAGGGCAGGAGGAGAAGGGGATGACAGAGGATGAGATGGCTGGATGGCATCACCGACTCAATGGACATGAGTTTGAGCAAGCTCCTGGAGTTGGTAAAGGACAGGGAAGCGTGGCATGCTGTGGTCCATGGGGTCACAAAGAGTCGGACATGACTGAGTGACTGAACTGAACTGAAACTTTCTATAACTAGAAAATTTACTTAATTGCATTTAAGTAAATGTTTCATCTTTTAAATAGTGCTTGTTCTGATATCTTAGATTGTGTGAAGATGAAATGACAAATATGACTATACTATCAGATACATGAATCAAATCCCTTATGATTATACAGTGGAAGTGAGAAATAGATTTAAGGGCCTAGATCTGATAGATAGAGTGCCTGATGAACTATAGACCATCCCCATGGAAAATAAATGCAAAAAAGCACAATGGCTATCTGCGGAGGCCTTACAAATAGCTGCGAAAAGAAGAGAAGCAAAAGGCAAAGGAGAAAAGGAAAGATATAAGTATCTGAATGCAGAGTTCCAAAGAATAGCAAGAAGAGATAAGAAATAGAGGAAAAGAACAGATTGGGAAAGACTAGAGATCTCTTCAAGAAAATTAGAGATACCAAGGGAACAATTTCATGCAAAGAGGGGCTCGATAAAAGACAGAAATGGTATGGACCTAACAGAAGCAGAAGATATTAAGAAGAGGTGGCAAGAATACACAGAGGAACTGTACAAAGAAGATTTTCATGACCTGGATAATCACAATGGTGTGATCACTCATCTAGAGCCAGACATCCTGGAATGTGAAGTCAAGTGGGCCTTAGAAAGCATCACTACAAACAAAGCTAGTAGAGGTGATGGACTTGCAGTTGAGCTATTTCAGATCCTGAAAGATGATGCTGTGAAAGTGCTGCTCTCAATATGCCAGCAAATTGGGAAAACTCAGCAGTGGCCGCAGGACTGGAAAAAGTCAGTTTTTATTCCAATCCCAAAGAAAGGCAATGCCAAAGAATGCTCAAACAACCGCACAATTGCACTCATCTCACATGCTAGTAAAGTAATGCTCAAAATTCTCCAAGCCAGCCTTCAGCAATACGTGAACCGTGAACTCCCTGATGTTCAAGCTGGTTTTAGAAAAGGCAGAGGAACCAGAGATCAAATTGCCAACATCTGCTGGATCATGGAAAAAGCAAGAGAGTTCCAGAAAAACATCTATTTCTGCTTTGTTGACTGTGCCAAAGCCTTTGACTGTGTGGATCACAATAAGCTGTGGAAAATTCTTCAAGAGATGGGAATACCAGACCGCCTGACCTGCCTCTTGAGAAATCTCTATGCAGGTCAGGAAGCAACAGTTAGAACTGGACATGGAACCACAGACTGGTTCCAAATAGGAAAAGGAGTACGTCAAGGCTGTATATTGTCACCCTGCTTGTTTAACTTATATGCAGAGTACATCATGAGAAACTCTAGACTGGAAGAAACACAAGCTGGAATCAAGATTGCCAGGAGAAATATCAATAATTTCAGATATGCAGATGACAACACCCTTGTGGCAGAAAGTGAAGAGGAACTAAAGAGCCTCTTGATGAAAGTGAAAGAGGAGAGTGAAAAAGTTGGCTTAAAGCTCAACATTGAGAAGAAGATCATGACATCCAGTCCCATTACTTCATGGGAAATAGACGGTGGAACAGTGGCAACAGTGTCAGACTTTATTTTTTGGGGCTCCAAAATCACTGCAGATAGTGACTGCAGCTATGAAATTAAAAGACGCTTACTCCTTGGAAGGAAAGTTATGACCAACCTAGATAGCATATTCAAAAGCAGAGATATTGCTTTGCCGACTAAGGTCCATCTAGTCAAGGCTATGGTTTTTCCAGTAGTCATGTATGGATGTGAGAGTTGGACTGTGAAGAAGGCTGAGTGCAGAAGAATTGATGCTTTTGAACTGTGGCATTGGAGAAGACCCTTGGACTGCAAGGAGATCCAACCAGTCCATTCTGAAGGAGATCAGCCCTGGGATTTCTTTGGAGGGAATGATGCTGAAGCTGAAACTCCAGTACTTTGGCCACCTCATGCGAAGAGCTGACTCATTGGAAAAGACTCTGATGCTGGGAGGGATTGGGGGCAGGAGGAGAAGGGGATGACAGAGGATGAGATGGCTGGATGGCATCCCTGACTCAATGGGCATGAGTCTGAGTGAACTGCGGGAGTTGGTGATAGACAGGGAGGCCTGGCGTGCTGCGATTCATGGGGTCGCAAAGAGTCCAACACGACTGAGCGACTGAACTGAACTGAACTTAATTGAACTGATCAGATACATGACAATACTATCAGATACACTGCAAAACATGCCTGCTAAGAAGTATGCTAAGAAGTATAGGAAGGGAAACAGCCTAGGAGTTAGGAATAGGCTAGCCTGTACTTAGCTCTATTTATACTGTTTATTACCCACTTTTTCTCTACTGCTCTTTTGTCAAACAAAGCATAAAATAAGAAAGTTAGAGATATTTTGAGATTCCTATGAGCACTTATATTCTATCAATCTAAAACTTGAAATGAGTATTTTACTTGTGTGCTGTGCTTGGTCGCTTCAGTCATGTCCGACGCTTTGTGACACTATGGACTATATAGCCCAGCGGTCTCCTCTGTTTTTGGATTTTCCAGGCAGGAATACTGGAGTGGATTGCTGTGCCCTCCTCCAGGGGATCTTTCCAACCCAAGGATTGAACCTGTGTCTCTTATGTCTCTTGCACTGGCAGGCAGGTTTCTTACCACTAGTGCCATCTGGAAAGCCCTTAATTTATGCATAATCTCATGAAATTTCTGAAAGATTCCGATTGCTCTTTAATTCTTTCTTCCATTTCCTGGGCTGCTCTGGTTCAATGACTGTTCCAGGCAGTGCTGTCTTTCCTTCTTTCTGCACCCCAGTGATTTTCTGAATGTTCTAGAGCTGCCTTTCTACTTTGATGTATCTACACATGTCCTTAGAATGGAATATTTAAAATCTCCCCAGGAACCAGTAGCTGCTAAGAGCTCTTTGTGTTTCTCTCTGTAGCTACACGAGATGACCTCAGTAATGTATTCTGTAGAGCCCAGCAGGGGTTATGTTACCCAAAATATTTTCCTTGTTTCTTGACTTTTAGACTGATATTCAGAACACCTATTCTCCAGTATTCAGCCTGAAGGAAAGACAGTTCCCTGTTCCCCTGCTAATGCTAAACCCAAAAGGCCAATTTCAATTAAACAGTCTAGGAGATTCTAATTGAATGGTGAATACTAGCATCTTTCAAAGCTAGACCACCCGCCTTTAGGCACTTTGTGGCTTTTTATTCTTGTGCAATGTAAGGTACACATGCCTTGCAAAACAGAAAAGAATTTTGAAAATAGAGATAATTTCTTTTCGTGGGGAAAAAAATCACTTCATTCGAATATCTGCTTAGTTTCACTGCTGAACTTGTACCTCCAAGGAGAACAGTGAGTAGCAGCTTATCCACAATTGTACTTTCCACTATTAGTTTATTAAGTGGGCTGTTTGTGCATGCGTGCAATTTTCATTCAGACCATTAATCACTATTTGGGATATTTGTTCTTGGTTTCCTACAAATTGATAAGCATAGCTATAGGAAAATCTATGTGGAAATTCTTTTTCCCCATGGTTTGGCAGTTTCTCTTTAATTAGTCCTTGCGGTATCTCAGGCTTCATCCATTTGTGTTTAACTAGATGGGAAAAGTTCTGGCAGCAGGAGGAACCTTCTTCTGTCTCATGAAATCAGAAAAAGTCATTACTCAGGTGCTTGGGTAAATCTTCCTGTTTTTACAAAAAATAAACCTGCAGTAATCTGGGTACAGGCCCCACAGTGTGATTCAAACATAGGAATGAAAGCTGCTGTTCGGGGATTTAGTTTCAATCCATGGATTTGTTGTTACTTGCTCCCGTGCAGCTGTTATTGTAGGCCAGAGCAAGGGAAGAAATGATGCTGTGAGCTGGTGAAACAGATGCCAGAAGCCATTACGACCAAGTGGTGTTTCAAAAAACAAACTGAGAAACAATTTTACAAAGTTTCCAGGAGGGTTTGTGCAAGCTACACACAACCAGGAGCAGCGAAACATGCTACAGGAGGATTCAGTGATAAAGGGGACACTCTTCAGGCAGACTTCAGTCTTTACAGAGAGCTGTGGAGTTGAAAGGCTTTTAAAATGAACAATTTCCTCTTAAGAAGTAGTACACCCTCAGGTTTAAGAAGTTGGACTGCAGAGTCAGACAGGCCTGACTGATATCAAACCTTGGGCAATTTGCTTGACTCCTTTGTGATCCAATTTTCTTGTTCATAAAATAGGGGTTTTAATAAGCTCTTTCTGTCATTCTGAGAATGGGATTAGATAATGCTTGCCTGGCACGTTGAGAGTATTTAATGTACACGTCAAAAATGGTGTCTCTTGTTGCTGTTGTTACTAGCAGGTTGTACCTTGGCATGGACTTCATTGATCCAGAGCTTTTGGTCACAGGCTGAGCAGAGCCAAATACTGTGTAGTCCACTGTAGCCTAGAACTGACTCAAAACTTGCATTTGGCAAAGAATTTAAAGACTGTAGCTTATACTTTCCAAAATGACTGCAACAGTATTTCCCATCCTATTTGTTTGATTTTGCTTGATAGTGTGACCTTGTCACTCCCCCCAAGAGATGAGGTCTCTAGTTTCTTCTGAGTAGGCTTGTGAGTGCTTTAACCAATGGAGTATGGAGAGAAGGACACTGTAATATTGGAAGCAGCACTACAGGCTTCACGTGGTTGGCTGGAATGGTTGTGCCGGAAGCCTGACTTCCCTGAGGCTACTGTGTTGTGAGGAAACCAAGCCATGTGGAGAAGCCTCAGTTATGTACTTGGGTTGGCAGCCTTAATCTTTGAGTCATTCCCACCCAGTCATCAGACATGTGATTGAACAAGTCTTCAAATGATTCCAGCCCTAGTCACTGACTTACTCTCAGCCTTAGAGGCTTCCCAGGTGGTACTAGTGGTAAAGAACCTGCCTCCCAGTGCAGGAGACAGAAGAGTCTTGGGTTCATTCCCTGGGTCAGGAGGATCCCCTGGAGAAGGAAACAGCAACCCATTCTAGTATTCTTGCCTGGAGAATCCCATGGACAGAGGAGTCTAGAGGGTCGCAAAGAGTCGATCATGAGTGAAACAACTTAGCACACAAGGTTTGAATCTTCCCAGCTGAGACCTCAGGCATCATGGAACACCCAGGCACTCATTCTTGGCTTTGAAATTGATATTCAGGATGTTTTCAGAATGTCTTTTCAAAAATATTGCCCAGAACAATTATAATATTCTAGCTGTTGAGAGAAATGCCTTGATTTTCAGACAGTAAATGGTTAGTTTGATCTGAGTCTAACCACTGGAAGTGAGGGTTTATTATTTTTAATACTGAAGAAAATATTTTTATGACAATTACTTTGTGGTGCAAAAACATTCTTCTGAACATCCCCAAATTTATAGGGAATTTTAATCCAAAGGAGTCTATGAAGCTTCCTCATTATCTCAGACTTTAGATAGATTTCACTGAGAGATTTTCTGGCTCATATGAATAGCCTAAATCCTCCTTGATCTAGAGTTTCTCCTTCTGGTGACCTGGAGTCCATTATGGTCCAAGTTATATAATACACCCAGCTCTGCCCATGACATTCAGACCAAGATATGCCTATAGTATTAATTTTGACCAATCCAGTGTTGTGCTACCAGCCACATGTTGCTGCTCTTTAGTCACTCAGTCGGGTCTGACTCTTTTGCGACCCCATGGACTGTAGCCCACCAGGCTCCTCTGTCTGTGGGATTTCCCAGGCAAGAATACTGGGGTGGGTTGCCATTTCTTTCTCTAAGCCACATATGTCCATTTAAACTTGAAGTTAAATTATGCAATTAAAAACAAAGTAAATTAAAAATTCAGTTCCTCAGTTGCATTAGTCACACTTAAGTGCTCAACAGTTACATGTGGCTGGTGACCACTGTCTGGGACAGCACAGCTACAGTGCATTTTCTTCATTGCAGAAAATATTGTTGAATGGTGCTGCCCTTGAGCTTCATTCATGCCATTTAGATAAAAAATAGCATATATGGGAATTTTTTATTATAAAAATGGAAAATAATATGATGAAATGGACCTGAGCATAGACATTTCTAACATTAACTATTTTGTTATATTACCTAATATCTGGTCCAGTGTTTTGCAAGAGATGCATAGTAATTAAGAATTCAGGCATTGAAGACAAGCCATCCGAGTTCAGATCCTGCCTTCATCATTTTCTGGCTAAGTGACCTTTGGCAAGTTTTTTAACTGAGGCCCTAGTTTCCTTAACTGTAAAACAGACTGCGTAAGTTTCTTAATGTGATTGTTAAGCTCAGATGAGATAATGCTTATAAAAATACTTTGTACAATGTCTAATACTTACAATCTATCAACATAAACATAAAGCATCATTGCTATTATTTTGTATAGAAATGTAATTTTTAGCTCAAAGTATTAATTGCAGAACGTGTGCATGAAAGTGAAAGTGAAGTCACTCAGTCGTGTCTGACTCTTTGCGACCCCATGGACTGTAGCCTATCAGGCTCCTCCGTCCATGGGATTTTCCAGGCAAGAGTGCTAGAGTGGATTGCCATTTCTTTCTCCAGGGGATCTTCCAGACCCAGGAATCGAACCCAGGTCTCCCACATTGCAGGCAGATGCTTTACCGTCTGAGCCACCACATGATCTAACACTTTATTAAATCAACTGAGTTTCAGTTCAGTTCAATTCAGTTGCTCAGTTGTGTCCGACTCTTTGTGACCCCATGAGTAGCAAGCAAATGGAAAGCAGTGCCTTTCTTCCCTGTTCCTGTCCCTTTAATCCTGTTCTGCTGAATTATTCTTCCCTTCCCTTGGGTGAGATTGAGGTTGACTCCATAGCTCTTCATGTCCATTGAGTTGGTGATGCTATCCAACAATTTCATCCTCTGCTGCCCTCCTCTCCTCTTGCCTTCAATCTTTCCCACCATCAGGGTCTTTTCCAAAGAGTCATCTGTTCACATCAGGTGGCCAAATTATTGGAGCTTCAGCTTTAGCATCAATCCTTCCAATAAATATTTTGGGTTGATTTCCTTTAGGATTGACTGGTTTGATCTCCTTGCTGTCCAAGGGACTCTCAAGAGTCTTCTCCAGCACTACAGTTCAAAGTATCAATTCTTCAGCACTTAGACTTCTTTATGGTCCAACTCTCATATCCATACATGACTATTGGAAAGACAGTAGCTTTCACCATACAGATGTTTGTTAGCAAAGTGACGTCTTTGCTTTTTAATACACTGTCTAGGTTTGTCATAGCTTTCCTTCCAAGAAGCAAGCATCTTTTAATTTCATGGCTGCAGTCACCACCCACAGTGATGTTGGAGCCCAAGAAGAGAAAATCTGTCACCACTTCTACTTTTTTCTGTTTGCCATGAAATGATGGGACTGAATGTCATGATCTTAGTTTTTTAATGCTGAGTTATAAGTCAGTTTTTTTCACTCTTCTCTTTCAAGTTTTCATGGACATGAACTTGGGCAAACTCCAGGAGACAGTGAAGGACAGAGAGGCCTTGTGTGCTGCAGTCCATGGGATTGCAAAGAGTCAGACATGAATTAGAGACTGAATAACAGCGACAACCATAGCTTTGCATATCACATCAGTATCATTTCCAGGGAATTAAGCAGTCCAACAGTTCAATATGTAAGCTCTAATTTCTTATTTCATTCAGCTCATCTCTGTTCTGGCTAACACTCTGAAATGAAAAGGTGGGCTCTGGTGGCTTGTTTCGCCCTTCTCAGTTCTAGCACTCCTTTGTCATTTACAAGGCTGCGTCAAGATTCTCTGGGGTTGAGTGGGGGTGCTGGGTGGAGAAAATAACACACTGGAAAGGTCTTCCCTAACTCTCTCAGCCCTCCACTCTCTCTGCTATGGCAGACATGCCTTACTGGCCTGTGGTGAGATTTTATGAATAATTAAGAGTGCCCCACAGCTGTGGCTTGTCCATCTGTGGGTCCCTGACACAGTGATGTCTCCTGCAGTCAGTCATTGACAGTTTCCTCCCCGGCCTCTGACTTCAGAGTCTCCTCAAATTCTTCTTGGGGGTGTCATTGCAGCCTTCTAGGTAAGCTTTATATTTAGGGTTCATATGAAGATGATTAAAGCTCAGCTCCTTTTGACAGACTGCCAGAATACAGAAAGGCCACCCCAAACAGAGCAATCTAAACAAGATGAAAAGGCAGAGAAATACTCAGCAGGTAAAGGAACAGGATAAATGCCCACCAAACCAAACAAAAGAGGAGGAGATAGGGAGTCCACCTGAAAAAGAATTCAGAATAATGATAGTAAAAATTATCCAAAATCCTGAAAACAAAATGGAGTTATAGATAAATAGCCTGGAGACAAGGATTGAGAAGATGCAAGAAATGTTTAACAAGGACCCAGAAAAAATAAAAAAGAGTTAATCAATAATGAAAAATGCAATAAATGAGATCAAAAGCACTCTAGAGGGAACCAGCAGTAGAATAACTGAGGCAGAAGATAGGATAAGTGAGGTAGATGATAGAATGGTAGAAATAAATGAAACAGAGAGGAAAAAAGAAAAAAGAATTAAAAGAAATGAGGACAACCTCAGGGACTTATGGGACAATGTCAAATGCCCCAACATTCGAATCATAGAAGTCCCAGAAAAAGAAAGGCCATGAGAAAATACTTAAGGAGATAAGAAAACTTCCCTAAAATGGGGAAGGAAATAGTCACCCAAGTCCAAGAAAACCAGAGAGTCCCAAACAGGATAAACCCAAGGTGAAACACCCCCAAGACACATATTAATCAAACTAACAAAGATCAAACACAAAGAACAAATATTAAAAACAGCAAGGGAAAAACAAATAACACACAAGGGGATTCCCATAAGGAGAACAGCTGATCTTTCAATAGAAACTCTTCAGGCCAGGAGGGAATGGCAAGACATACTTAAAGTGATGCAAGAAAATAACCTACAGCCCAGATTACTGTACCCAGCAAGGATCTCATTCAAATATGAAGGAGAAATCAAAAGCTTTACAGACAAGCAAAAGCTGAGAGAATTCAACACCATCAAACCAGCTCTCCAACAAATGCTAAAGGATATTCTCTAGACAGAAACACAAAAAGGGTGTATAAACTCGAACCCAAAATAATAAAGTAAATGGTAACAGGATCATACTTATCAGTAATTACCTTAAACGTAAATGGGTTGAACGCCCCAACCAAAAGACAAAGACTGGCTGAATGGATACAAAAACAAGACCCCTATGTATGTTGTCTACAAGAGACCCACAACAAAACAAGGCACACATGCAGACTGAAAGTGAAGGGCTGGAAAAAGATATTCCATGCAAATAGAGACCAAAAGAAAGCAGGAGTAGCAATACTCATATCAAATAAAATAGACTTTAAAATAAATTCTGTGAAAAGAGACAAAGAAGGACACTACATAATGATCAAAGGATCAATCCAAGAAGAAGATACAACAATTATAAATATATATGCACCCAACATAGGAGCACTGCAACATGTAAGGCAAATGCTAACAAGTATGAAAGGGGAAATTAACAATAACACAATAATAGTGGGAGACTTTAATACCCCACTCACACCTATGGATAGATCAACTAAATAGAAAATTAACAGGGAAACACAAACTTGAAGTGATACAATGGACCAGTTAGACCTCATTGATATCTATAGGACATTTCACCCTGAGACAGAATTCATATTTGGTCTTCAGAATACATACCCTTTTGTCCCACCATTGAGGTGAGAACAATCACTCTGCTCTCAGGGGAATCAAGAGTTCATGTTTAAATTTTTTCTGGTGCAAGTCAGATATAATGGCCCGGGTCACCTAACTTTGAGCAGGCCCTGGGGCAACTCTCCTGGCTGGCTCTGAAGCTGCCTCATTAAGTTTGGCTGGTGGGGAGTAGAAGCACTTCCTCCTTCTGCACCTTTGTGTGTTGGGTAAGAGGGATATGTAACCTGCTGACAGATCTCTCTGAGGAAATCCTTGCCACCCACTTTCTTTACACAGAGGTGATGAGCCAGACGCCACCTTTGTATGTATCAGGTTTTGCCGGGAGCCAGCATGAGGAGTCCCGCCCGTGGCAAAGGTCATGAGGTTAAGGGGTCCGACAGGCAAAGGCGAGTCTGGCCTTAAGGGAGCCTTGCTGAATCTGCTCGTGCATCTGCCCCTAAACCAGTCTGCCTGCCTTATTGTACCATGCTTTCCACTCTTCTAACATTAACAGGGGGCTGTCCCCCCCCCCACACCTTTTTCTGGGAAAGGTTAATTTAGAGCTTTTAGATAATAAGTCTCCTGGACATAATACAAATGTTTCAATCCAAAAACCCCTCTGATGGCTTTCTAGCCTGCCTGCAGGACTCTTACAGCTGTGCATGTGATTGTGTGAGGCCTCCTGACTGCAGGAGGCACAGGAAGCTTAAAACATCCTAGGAATGTAGGGGCTTCCGAGGAGTCAAAATCATTAGAATAGGACTGATTAAGGGTTTCATTTGTTGAGCCAATACTTGCTGTCAAATTTTCATATCTTTTATTTGTTGATATAGTTGGTATATAGAAGAAAAAAAAACCAAGTAGCAACATAGACCTTTGAGTTAAGTACCTTCTTTGTTATAACCCACTGCACCATTGTTCTATAAGGATGTAACTTTAGTGCTTTAAAGGTGATGCAGATTAAAGAAAAAATACTTCAGGGGAAATGAGATTAACATTCACTAAGGAAGAGAGCCATAAGGTGTTAACAGGCCTCTTGTCCAGAAGATAATGTAAATCACCTGAGACCTTTTGTATACAAAAAGATAACAGAAAGGGTCAGGACTGCTGCCCCTGCATGACTCTGTATCTTCCATTATGTAAAGCTTAGGGTATATAAGCACCTTTTAAATAATCAAGTGATGGGGGTTTTGCACAAGCTTGGCCTCCCCCATGTCGACTCTTTCTCTCTCTTTCTCCCTCTCCCTCCCTCTCCTTTTCAGGCTGATCCCTTGGAATGCGGAGGCTCACCGAGTCTATTTATTTGCCCTGGCTTCTAAGACCGACGGGAGAGAGAGCCCAGGGCGGGGCACCCTCCGCTATCCAAGTGGGTGCCGGCGGCCTAACGTAGACGGCACAAGTTCCTTGTCTTGGAACTTTATTGGTTTTCCACGTAAACCAAGTTATTCAGCATCTTTTCTCCACTAATTTTCCTACTGCATTATTTTTTCCTAATCTCTCATTATATTTCTAAATAAATAAGTTTTTCCTCGCTGACTCTGTCTCCCCTTCGAATTCCCTGGATCCACCGGGGCTGGACCCCGGCAAGGTTTTACAGTGTTTTAGCCTTGAATTAATAAGCTCCACTCAAAAAACTGGCTTTGGCCTGATTTTACTCAGCTTTTGGGCCCCCACTACAATTCTAAGAGAACAAGAAAATTGATTTAACATTCTGTTCTAGTTGTGCTCATGTCTGACACATGAGGCATTATCATTGCTATTATTATTTATAGAAATGTAATTTTTAGCCCAGAGTGCTAATCATACAATGCGTGCATAAACAAGATACAACACTTTATTAAATGAATTGGCAGACAACGTACAAAGCAGTCAGTTTGCAGGGATTCAGAAGTCGTCACTTAGTGCTCAGGATACAGCTGCCGACTAGCACTTCAGTCTCTTTGAACAAGGAGCAAGGGCAAAAACGGACTTCAAGAGGGTCATCCACATTGCACTGTGATCAGTGGAGGTCTACAGGGTTTCTTGGTGAAGACCTTTTCTTTATAACTTGTCTTTTTTTTTTTTTTTTATTGTAGTAACCTGTCTTTTGAAGAAGCTGCCCCTGAACTCTGTCTTTTCATTATCAGATTGGTTTGGACATTCATCTCTATTCCACTGGTCACACTGGGTAGTAAAAGAAATGTTGATCTATTGACAGAGAGAAATGACCTGTTCTATTCCTGCAGTTCTTCCGTAAAACCTGACTCCGTCCCTGCCTATGAGAGAATACCGTGCTCCACTGTCCTTGATTAACTGTTTTCTCATTTCCCGGAGGTACAGTCGGGGAGTGAGGTGACCCTCCAAGTTAGGGACCATTGTGGTCACACGTAGAAAGAACATAAAAATGGTGATGTAATATATCACATAAAATATAACATAATATTTGTAAGATTAAATACTTACAAGTACGAAGTGACAGTAATGATAGTCATGTTAAACCAGATATATTTTAATATACACAGAATGAGTATAAACAATAATCATAAATCTCCACCAATTCAGATAAAATGAATACAGTAACCCATTAAGAAAACCAATGCTACCTTCTCCTTACTGAATGGTTATTTTATGGAAATTATTCTCTGATATTTAAAAATAGTTTGCTCTTTTAAATAGGATACCGCTTGCTTTGCAGAGTTCTATGTTTTTTGTTTAAAATACCAGCATTTTTTTCATAAGAAATAAAAATATATTTCAACTTAATTTTCAAATATTTTTATTAAATCCATGAAGGTTTTCTGTACTTGATAATCATCATAGGTATAAAAAATGCATTTAAAATCATCTTACTCTTAAGAAGATGAAATTGGATTCTTATTTATCTGTACCTTTTGGTTGGGTGGTAGTGGTTCAGCTAAGCGCCATGACTATGCACAATTATGCCAAGGCTGAGTGATGCATTCTCACAAGCATCCACACCCTGTGCTTGAATTTCAGTGAGGGGCAATTTATGCCCATGCCAGAGTCCTAGGATTTCATTATTGAAAAGACTTACAAATCAAAATCTACGTGAAACCAGATGCAGCCTATTGGAACAGTAACTGGTTGTCATATGTTTTCTCCATAGGGCTTCCTGTTGACTTTGTAGGTCATCACCTTCGGGGGCTTTCCTGACCAAACATTATTTGTACAGAATAATGCCAAGTCTTAGAAGCCAAGGATATTCAGAAGCAACTAACTGGTACCAGACTCTTGACTGACAGTACATAGTGGGTCATTATGCAATCTGCAACCCAATCTAGGGTGCGAAAAATTAAATTTGAGCTTTTGAAATGAAAATTAGCTATGCAGGTTTGCTAGAAAGAAAATGTAAGACTTAAAGGCTTTTCGAAGATGAATCCAACCATTTGTGAGTGTGCTGATCTCTGTTGTGTTCCCCTGGCATTTGTCTCATATGTTTCTTCTGACAAACCAGGCAGTAAAAACATAGTATTGATCTCAATCTTTTATACCCTTAGGAGAGGACGCTTCCATTCTTTTCTTGTTTCTGCAAGCCTGCAATTACAAGGCTTTGACATTTGGGTAAAAGTAATGCTGTAGCTGAAATGATATGTTAATGATTTCTGAGATCTAAATATTTAATATTTTGTCTGTATTTTCTACACTTGAATGAGATTGTAGGAGAATGTTATATCACTTTTTTAAAATGTCATGTAATGGCATAAAGTTATTTTCTTCTTTTAGGCTGCTAGTTAATTTCTCATATATTTAACAGAACCTCATTCTAAGAGTAAGACTTTTCAGTGACTATCTTTTGTTGCTAAAAGAGGCATACTACTGCTACAGCTAAGTCACTTCAGTCATGTCCAGCTCTGTGTGACCCCATAGATGGCAGCCCACCAGGCTTCCCCGTCCCTGGGATTCTCCAGGCAAGAACACTGGAGTGGGTTGCCATTTCCTCCTCCAATGCATGAAAGTGAAAAGTGAAAGGGAAGTCGCTTAGTCGTGTCCGACTCTTTGCGACCCCATAGACTGCAGCCTACCAGGCTCCTCCATCCATAGGATTTGCCAGGCAGGAGTTCTGGAGTGGGGTGCCATTGTCTTCTCCAAAAGAGGCATAATTGTATAGTAATTAAGAATGTAAACTCCAGAGTTCTCCACTTGGGTTTGGAACTTGGCTTTCCCACATGGTAATGATGTAGTCTCAGCAATAAAATTAGGAAAATGATAGTATTCACCTCTCAGATTCATTCATTCTACAAATACTTGTTGTACGTCATCTGTGTTCAAGGAAATTTGCTGACCACCCAAAATACAAGTTAGCAACACTGCAGGGTTATTGCCTGTCTGGAATTTACAGTCTTGTATAGAAATGTTATGTCCTGATAATAATCAGTCTACTTGGTTTTATTTTAAATTTAGTAGTGAGTTTAGATTTGCTTAGTTGTTTTGACTGGTCATCAATAACAGATTAAAGTGCTTAGAGTGAATGGATATAAACACACTGATTTATTATGCAGTAGGTTGCGTGGAATAATGTGTAAAAACGTAAATTTCCAGCTGTAAAAGAAATAAGTCACAGGGATGTAATGTGCACCTAAACAGTATAGTCAATGGTATTGTCATCATATGGTGACAGATGGTAAATGGATTTATTGTGGTGATTATTTAATAATGTGTAAAAATTTTAAATCACTGTGCCGTACACCTGAAACTAGTATAGCATTCCATGTTAAGTAAAACTTAAAGAAAAGATTACTTAAATCTACATCGAATGGCCTAGTAGGATGTCAACTAAAGAATAATGGGTGTATAAACTAAAACAAAACAAAATCCTGATATACTCCTGAGCCTTATTACATATTTTGGTTCGAGTGATCCTAGTTTGCAAACTGTCCTTTTGGTGTGTTCACAATAAACTTTTACTAATTGCTAAACCAAAACCAAAACAAACAAAAAAAAACCCTCAGAAAATAATAAGGGGAAAAACAAATAGAAAATGAGATTGAAGTTAGAAAGTGAGCATATTATGTGAACTGAAGTGAAAGTCACTCAGTCACGTCGGACTCTTTGTGACCCCATGAACTGCACCGTCCATGGAATTCTCCAGGCCAGAATACTGGACTGGGTAGCCGTTCCATTTTGCAAGAGATCTTCTCAACGCAGGGATCAAACCCAGGTCTTCCACATTTCGGGCAGATTCTTTACCAGCTAAGCCACCAGGGAAGCACCAGGAAGTAAGTAAAATGTAAGAAGGGACTTGTATGAATATTATGAATGAATTTTTAAGTTAATATACAGAGAAATTATAAGGAAAGCATTCAAAAGATATGAGGTCTGTATTGCCATGGCAAAAATGAAAACAAATATTCTTTTGACCTTGACAGACTGAAATTAAAAGAGAATTACAGTAGCCAAGATCACAGAATGTCTAAAGTATATCTTTTTATTTTAAGCAGTACATTTGGAAACAGAAATTGAAATATATGTATAAAGAAGAAAAAGATTATAAAAAGTAAGACTCTCATGAAATCAGCTGTTTGATAAGTCAGAAAAATTAAAGAATATTAATGATTTTTTTAAAAAATTTAATGTAACTCATTGAGTTACATTAAATGTCACATTCAAAAATTTCTCTCCCTTCTACTTCTTTCCCAAGTCTGGTCTACACCAAATAACTTAAATGATATAAAGAGGATCCTTGAAACATTCAGACATTGTATTATATTTGTGAAAGTGAAAGTGTCACTCAGTTGTGTCTGACTCTTTGCGACCTCCTGGACTGTAACCCGCCAGGCTCCTCTGTCCATAGAACTCTTCAGGCAAGAATACTGGAGTGGGTAGTCATTCCCTTGTCCAGGGGATCTTCCTGACCTAGGGATCGAACCCGGCTCTCCTGCATTGCAGGCAGATTCTTTACTGTCTGAACCACCAGGAAGTCCATCATATTATTAAGTATATGCAAAATTTAAAATACAAGGATATAAATCATAATTTAAAAAATCAAATTGTAGTCCTTAAAGCAACTTATTATTAAAAATAATTCCAATATATATTAAAGTAACTTTAAGAGAATCAAGGAAATTGCTATTTAAACATATAGCAACATGAATTCTATTAGAAATTTAAAATAATTTTAAGTGAATCAATTTATATTTTATATACTCAGTATTTAAAAGAGTAAACCACTAAGCTCTTTTGAACAATAACTGGAGAATTATGACTGTACTAAATTGCAAATGGTAAATTTGAAGAGCTTTTCCTTTCTAGAGGCACTCTACTTCTCTTGCTTCTTTGGAGGTGTTTTTCTCTGGAAAGAGTCCTGCAATTCTAAACCCTCTGGGAACTTCAGACCTCCTCCTTCTCCCCTCCCCCACCCCTTCCCACTCTTCCCCAACCTTCCTATCCCCCTTACCCTCCTCCCTTACACAAACAGTCACCCCTGGCTAATTATATTGCCTCTCAAGAAGGAAAAGGCTGCAGCCTCCCAGGTATCAATTACAAACCCTGGTTAAGACTGTGGCCTCTGCTGAACTGCATTAATTCTCAAGACTGCTTAAACATCATCAATCAAAATAATAATAATAAAATTGTGACATTGAACAGTAAACTATTCTTAGCTGGGAAAACTTGGGGATGGTAATATGGTCATTGGAAAGTAGCTGCCATAGGATTACACATGCTACAACACGAAATTGTAACAGAATCTGAATCACTACTTGTTGATACTGTGAAAGCCTGGGGAATACATAGTTAGGTGTTGTTTGGAGCATTTAAATATATATTTGTGTGTGAAGCCAGAAACTTTTACTATGAGAGGAACACATTGGTGTGTGCTATCTTCTAAAACAAATCCTGAGGATGGATGCATGTTGTTGCTTAATCGCTAAGTTGTGTATGACTCTTTCACAACCCGTGGACTGTAGCCTGTCCGGCTCCTCTGTCCATGGGATTTCCCAGGCAAGAATACTGGAGTGGGTTCCATTTCCTTCTCCGGGGGATCTTCCGGACCCAGAGACTGAACCTGCATCTCCTGCTTGACAGGTGGATTCTTTACTGCTGAGCCACCAGTGAAGCTCAAAAAATAATATATGAAAGATCATAAGATGAGCCACGTCCTGCTGGGTGAGAAGAATGGTTTTGAAACACCTTGGGAACCTCTACAAAGCATTTTGTAGCTAGCAGAGATTACGATTATACAGAGCCTCCAGTGGAGATTAAGCCTGGCGTGCTGCAGTTCATGGGGTCACAAAGAGTCAGACACAACTTAGTGACTGACCAACAGCAACAACCAGTGAAGATTAATTTCAAAATGTTCTGGGGTGGATTTTCCAAGTGATTGCATGCTGGTAAATGCACAGGTGAAAACCGGCTGTTTCGACATCATTTCAGCTAACTTTGATTAAATTACAAATACAAATTGTGTACAACTTAGACATTAGTACACATTTGGCAGCCATATACTCTGTCTCCAAACCCTGATGACTGAATGAGAATACTGAAAGCACGTGGGGAAGAGTTAGAAGAGTTTGTTCTACACTAGAAACAAATGAAGACATTGACCAAAACAATCCATGCATAGTGGACATGCATACAGCGCTTTATAGATGGTGTTAGTTTTCCCATCTCAGTGATGCTCAGGTCTTCAAATAGCATCACAAAATTCAGCAGGCCATTCATTTCAGAGAGACTCAATGGATAAGTAATCTTGAATGAACTGGGACATGATAAAATACAAGGAAGTTTTTACTTTGGGCCCAATATTTAAAAGTATTAACTATGGAATGAGGAAAGTTTCATCAAGGATATTGAAACTGTGTTGTGCTTGGCAGTGGAGTTTGAATAAATGTTCCAAAAATGCACCAATTTTTAGCCCTTCACTCAGTGCTCAAGGAACTTCACAGTGAGGTCCCAGCCTACCTCATCAATGCTGTTCAGCTGCATGTCCCTACAGCCTGAATGTGTCCTATTCTGTAGCAAAGAGGAATTGTTTACTGCCTGTTGTACATGCCCCATGATCTTCACCTCCATGTAGCTGCTTATATGTCATTCATTGCCTTTCTCAGCATGCCAAACCTGCTATGCAAGACGTGCACAAATTCTTCTCTACCAGGAGTCCTTGATGGATCTCTCCAGTTACCTTTAGTGACTTAGCACTTTCCACCTTGTCTTACAGCTATTTTTGAGCCACACTACCCACACTAGACTTCTTGAAGGGAAAGTCTTTCTCTGATTCACCTTTCCAGGCTCTGTAGGAACTATACCAGTAATTGCATACAGAAGACTCCTCATAAATATATATTAACGAATGCTTGAATTAAAATGAAAAGATCTGTTGCAAAAAGGATATGGGGAAAAAATGCAAGTCTCCTATGTTTATATGTTTTATGTGAGAACTGACACCTCATCTGAAAACTTGACTGTGAAATGCTGTTGGACTGAGACCCTCAAGTCCTTGCTGTCTGTTGGCTAGAGACTCCCGCAGTTTCTTGCCATGTGGGTTCCTCCAGGATGAAAGCCTGTTTCATGGAAGCATATAAACTGAGACGGCAAAAGTGAGAATCTGCTAGTAAGATACAGTCTCATGTAATCTAATTGCAAAGGTGCCACCCACTCACCTTTGCTTATTCTATTGGCTAGAGGACAGTCATTGGTCTCATTCACACGTAAGTGGAGAGGATGGCACAGTGGCCTAAATACCGAAGATAGGGGGTACCAGGGGTCATCTTAGAAGTTGCCTACCACATTAACTGAAAGATTGTTTTGTATACCAGGCACTTTTAAGAGTTCTTTGTCCTTCCTTATACTACAGGTTGCCTTATATCAGACTTCTGAGTTTATAAAGCTTGTCAATATTTGAGGTCCAGATCAAACGCTACCTTCTAACTAAGGTCGTCTTTGGCTTCTCCTTTCATTGGCAACCCCTTATACTTTGTATCCCTTTTCATGGCTTACATTTTATTCTGAATTCACCAGGATAAATATAGTCAGTTCACCTTTGCCTGCCATAATTATTTTCCTATAGACAAGGGAAGGAACGGAAGACTTCAGGATCAGAAGAATTATTTTTTAGAGGCTGTTTCTTATAGGCAAATAGTGCTATAGCTTGAGCTAAAAGATAATAGCTATGGGAGATAAGTTTCAGAGGACCTATTAGAACTGAATGAATATTACATGTATCTTACAAAATTCAGGATTAAAAGTAATAACCCAGAAGACACATCTAGTACAGTCCTGGCATATAGAGGGAGTTCAGTCAATGGTTGGTGCTTTCCTTTTCAATGTTCTCTTCCCCCCTTCCTGATAGTCCCCCTCCTAATATGTACTCTGTTTGAAAATGATGCTTGAATGATAATATCAGGATTTGTTAAATCATTGATTGACTCTTTCAAGAAGTTTTCAAACAATTATTGAGCATTTCTAGTGCCTGGCAATATTCTAGACATTAAGGATACATAAATTAGTAAATGGAAAAGAATATCATTTCTAGAAATGGAGCTTGCATTTTAGTAAAGAGACAGACATTAACCAGTTGTGACAGATGATGACATGTACCATGAAGAAAAAGTGAGGAAGGAGATAGAATGGCAAGGTGAGTACCATTTTATACAGGATGATAGAGTGACATTTACGTATAAACCTGGAAGAAGTGAGGGATTAAACCATGTGCATGTTTGGGGGAAGAGAGTTCCAGGAGGAGGGAAGAGCAATTACAAAAACCTTGTAGTAGGAGCATGATTGCTGTGGGAGGAACAGGAAGGAAGCCAGCAGAGTTAGAACAGGATAAACCAGAGGAAAACAGAACGAGATAAATTTAGATAGGTAGCTTGGGTGTTAAGAGGTGGCATAGCAGATCATGTGTGATCCTGTACCTTATGGTCAAGACTAGGGCGTTTGGCCTCAATAAGACAGGGCTCTCACTGAAATATTATGGTCCAACATGGTCAAATATTAGTATTTCTAAAGGCTCTCTCTAGCTGTCATATAATGAGTAGAATTTAGGAAGCAGGATGGAAGGAGAGAGATCAGTAAGCAAGTAGGCTATTGCATTACTTCCAGTGAAAGAGGATGAAAATTTGAAAGTAGAACCAGCAGGATTTTCTGATTGATTTGATATGGGCTGTAAGAGAACAAGAGTAATAAAAGATGACCCTTAGATTTTTGGCCTAGAAGAATGGTGTCACCATCGTCTAAGATGGAAAAGACTTTGGAAGGAACTGGTTCAAAGGTGGGGGATAACTCAATAGTTTCATCTTGGACATGCTAAGTTTGAGGTTCTACCTTATGAAGTTTAGCTTTGTGGAGTTTGAAAGAGAGGTTGCGTTCTGAAGATGCAGATTTGAGAGTCATCAGCATGTGGATGGTATCTAAGAGGTCAAGCCAGGGCTAGATGTGGACAGAGAAGAGAAGCAGTCCTGGGGCTAAGTCCGGGAGCCTCCCAGTGCCAAGAAAGCCGCCTTCATCTGGAACAATGTGTCCTATTTCACCGATTCTTTGGCAGAGCTGCAAGCTTTCTGTTCTCCAGAGGACTAGGGCTCACTGCCTACTCAGTGTGCTGATGGGAGGTACTTTCTCCTGGGAGCGTGGAATAAAGCATGGTGAGAAAGAGCTGGAGGCAAAACCCTCAGTAGAGGAACCAGTAATGGTGAATTACTCTGAGTGGCTTAAGATTCGTATAAAGATCAGCTTCAGGGGCTGAAGTGGAAACAAACACGCATCCGTTTCTTAGGGATAAAGGGCCATCTTCCTGGCTGAACTCCTACATCTACATTTTATTCTGGCAGTATTCCAGACAACTAAAAGTTGTAGACAACAAAAAGGTTAAACATTAGTAATGAAAAGAATAAAAATAAGATTGGGAAGTTCAGTAAAGATTAAATGATATTGGAAACCAGGTTAAATAATTGGTCTGTTGTGTATAACACCCACCCCCACCCCCTGCAAAAAAAAAAAAAAAAGAAACATACAATACGATAAAAGAAAGGGGAAGGCAGCAAGCAAAGTATGAACTAAGAACAATTAAAAGAAAATGTAAAACTAAATGTCAGAGAGAATAAAGAACATCCCAAATAAGCTAAACTGATTTTTTTAAAAGTAAACAATTGATTTCAAGGTCCAAAAGGTTAGCTAAATTCAGCTAACCCCTCGAATTCAGTAAGCAGTAGCGTATGTTCCAAAGATCAGCCTGAGATTTCTTTAAGCTGCAGCTGAAAACCCTGCAACACGTTTCTCCTTCTATGGCCTGACCTTGGCAGCCAGCGGCCCTCTGGGCAGGAGGGGCCCCCTGAGCTTCTCTTCTGAGTCCAGGCTCTGTTCTCTCACCACGTGTCACGTGTCATCCCCGCTTCCCCATAACAGGTGTTCCTATTGGAGTGTCAGGGGTCAAACTATCAGTTGGATTTCTAGGACTTGCGGCTAAGAGTTCTAACTAGCGCCCTTCCTTGCTGTGGCGGACGGGGGACCTCACAGTCCTACGCTTCCCCCATTTGCTGGGCTTCCCTTGATTTTGAAGGAAAAGTGGCCTCTCCTGTCTGACTCTCAGTCCCCTTTCCTTATGCACAGAGTTCAGCTGGTTTCTAATTCTTGGCCAAGTTCATGTTTATTAAAATAATCAAGATGAATCACAGACTTTCAGAACCAGAAAGGTTGAAACTTCCTCCTTTTTAGGGAAGGATCCAGAAGATGAGATTCAGGGAGGTTGACAGGCTTCTGCTGGGGCAGAAGAGATAGTGGCAAGAAACCTTCTACCAATGCTAGTGTCCCATAGATGACAGAGCCAAGCGCTTTGGGTCTATTGAGATTGGACTCTTTTTTCCTCCTCTTTTAATGGGGAGGAAATGAAGATATTTGTGTGACCTAATGTCCTCCTTACTTCTTAAAAAGAAGCACTGTCTTACATTATCACAACTCAACAATGTAATTAGGGAATCACTGACCCATAGAACTTTCAAATCTCTGCAGCGTTTTCCCTGCCTACCCCATTCCCTGACATAGCATCTCTTGAAGCCATTCCTTCTAAGAGGTTGTCTGGCCTCTGCTTCAGTGTTTGAAGTGGCAGGAAACACTACTTCATGAAGCAAAAGATTTCACGTTTATGTGTGTTTGTACTTTCATGCTCTTCTCTCATCAGTAAAGAGTTGGGAACACAATAATATATATGCATATATTTCATAGTCTCCTTTTTGCAACTGCCATGCTGCAGATATTTTTCATATTGACACAAAACCTCCATTTTGGCAATTATAAATATCTTCATATTCTGTATAATTTCCTTAACCAAAATGTGTGTAACCTTGCCTTAATTTTTTACTTTTACACACAGAATACAATCTGACTTTGATTTGGACAGTTTGGTTATTAGACCATAAAGAGGTCAAGATTTAACTTGTATTCCTTGGCTCTAATTGTATCTTTAGAACAGCATTGAAGAAATCTAATCTCACTTTCATGAGACAGTTCTTTTCAGTGTTTTTTAAAAAAACTATCATGTTCCTCTTAAAATGTGTCTTTTCCAATGTAAACATCCTCAGCAGTTTCAATCGTTCCTCACAAGCTGTGGTTTCCAGGCCCTTCACAAGATTGTTCGCTCTCTTCTGGATAAGCTCCAGTTTGTCAATGTCCTTTGTAAAGCACGGTGCCAAAATTAATTGCCATAATAACAATAACCATAATAATAACCTCTATTTATTAAGTTTGCACAATGTTCCAGGAACTAGGCTAAAGGCTTAGCTCATTTAATCCTCACAAAACCCTCTAATGTATGTGTTATTATCCTTTTTTTTTAACGAGGAAATCAGTTTTATTAAGAATATGTTAACTAACATGTCCAAGGTCACATAGATAGGAATATCCAGCTAGGATTAAAATATTCTCTGTGTTCTAACCACTTTATAATGGTCCAGAATTTTCCAGCCTTGTAACATTTAGGACCTAGATATTAAACTTTTGTGAGACCATCTTAAGACTTCATTTTCTTGTTTCATGATTTCATGTTTATGGAAAGTATGGCAGAGATCGGTTCTTCTGGGACAGGCTTAAAAATACTCATTCATTCATTTGGCAAATACTTATTGAGAGCCTACTTCCTGTCAGACCCTATTTTAGAAGGTGACAATGCAGAGATAAGCAAGGTAGACAGGGGTCCTTCTTTCATGGTGTTGACATTCTGCTGGGGGAGACAGACATTCTATAAGTAAACATGTAAGTGTGGTAATATCAGATGGCAGGGGAAGATGATGAGATTTGACCAGAGGATGCCTGTTGGTGAGGTCTGGCCTTAGATCTGAATGACAAGAAGGAACCAGCCATGTGAAGATCTGAGGCTCTAGGGGAAAGAACATTCAAGTCTCAAGAAATGGCAAGGGAAAGGTCTCAGGATCAAGCTAAGCTTAGTGAGCTCCAGAAACATAAAAAACCATATGTGGCTAAAAGCAGAGCGGCCCATGGAAGTGTGGAGAGGGGTAACTTCAGAGAAGGCAGGAGTAGATCACATAAGGTCCTATAGGCCATGCAGAGGAGTTTGGATTTCTTCTAAGTGTGATGGGAAACCCACGTGGAGTTTTATGCAAAGCAGACTGATCTAATTCATCTTTTTTAAAAATGACATCACTACTATATACAGAACAGATTTTAAGGGGCAAAAATGAAAGCAGGGAGATGAGTCAGGGGCAGGCTCTAACCCTGTCCTGGTAAGAAATCATTCTGGTTCAGATCAGGTGGCAGCCAATCCAGCTATGACTCAGATCATTGGAGAGAAATGGATGAGGTCAGAAAAAATGGAGGAAGAGTGGACAAAAATATCTGGTAAATTGATTTTGGTAAGAACTGATTTAACTCTTGGATCTAGGAAGAGGTTGGGAGTGTTGTACACACTTGAGATGTATTCACAGACCTCTGCAGACTTTATGCAGGCCGCAGACATATTGTTTCTCACCAGAGTCCCATAATGTAGCCGGTATTCCCCAGAGCTATTTCTGACAAAGAAACTGAGATTTAGAGAGGCTAAATCACTTGCCTCAGGTCATGTGGGTAGTAAACTGGGAACCCAAGATGTACACCCAGGTATCAAAAGCAGCACGCTTGCTTCTATGCAGTAGCGCAGCTCATGGAGCTCAAGGATCAAGGAGAGCACAACTGAAGGCTCAAAACTGCAGTTTGCCTGTAAGGCGAGAGGTAAAGAATGGGCTTCCCTGGTGGCTCAGACCTTAAAGAATCTGCCTGAAATATAAGAAATCCAGGTTTGATCCCTGGGTCAGGAAGATCCCCTGGAGAAGGGAAAGGCAACCCACTCCAATATTCCTGCCTGGAGAATCCCATGGACAGAGGAGCCTGGCAGGCAACAGTCCATGGGGTTGCAAAAGAAGCAGACATAACCAAGCAAGTAACACTTTCACTTTCAAAGAATCCCGCAACAGCCAAGTCACATGTGAGGACATGTTCTGTTATCAAGGGGCTCCATATTGCCATGATCCCCTCTGCTTCCTGGGAGGGCTAGCTTCCATTTTTGGAATCTTATGTCTAAGGGATGTGAGCACATTGGGTGGAGTAGTGGAGTCAGAAGTAAATGATATGATTAAGCAGAGGGAGAAAATGACTTCTGAGAAATGATGAAAAGATTGCAACTCTGTTCAATGATGACTAAAGAGAACATCAGACTGTAAGTATTGCATTGGTAGAAACAGCAGGAAGACAGGGATTTTTTTTCTCCCCCAAAGTAGAGAGGAAATGCATGAAGGGACAAGAAGAGAGTTCCTGAATCCGCTCTTAACTTTATGACCATGGTGGCTTATCATGGCTATGTCTACATATTCTCCTCTCAGAGGGATGTGCTGAGATTGAGGTTGTCTCTCTAGAAAGACATCAAAATCCACAGAAAACATGTCTTCTTCTTTGCGTTTATCTGTTGTTAACAATTTACTAGCACTCTACTCTAGGGCCAAAGTACGGGTGTCCATTTTGGATATTTTTATTCTATACTGAAACCTTTTTATTTTTAATGAGACATCTATTATCATGACAGTTCCTCCATAGTAATCATCTGCCTTCAATCAAAATTATATGTGCCAGAGTCTTAAAGGAGTCTGGAGAGAAAGGCTAATGCTGGTACCACGGATCCCTATTGTCTGAGTCATGCTTCGCACTAAAGAATGGGGAGGCTTAAGTTTCAGACACAGGCTAGTTATTTCCTTGCATTTGCTACAATATACGTTTGTCTGCACATTTGTTAGTGAAATGAGAGACCTGCTTGATAACAGGGACAACTGTCTGATACATTGTGTGTGTTATCTCCCTATTTACAGTATGAAAATTATATCTACCAGGCTGCAAAGCTAGAGAGCCTCGGTTTATCAGCTATTTCTGGGCTGCTTGCAAAAGCTAAAGCCACTGAGGGAAAGGCTTCTTGAAAAACACACGTGATTTTTTTTTCAGGTATATTTAAAATATCGTGTTCTTTTTTTGAGGTTTTTGGCCCTCTGCACTCGCTTCTAAAGCATGGTTCAGAGGCAGTCTTGCAGCTCAAAGGTTAAAGAGAAATCCAAGTGGATGTGCCATCTTAATGGGCTTTGAATGAGCTCTCATGTAACACTTTCTTTCAGAGTTGCTTATACAAGTTACACCTGCAGAAATGGGACTGAGTCCAGTAAGGAAGGACATAACATTTTCCTGAATATGCAAAAAATGAGCGGGGTGTAGTCTGCATTCCTGTATGCTCTGGGCAGCCTCATTGGGTAAGTGAGCTTTTGTGTCTTATATGTCACCGTTGAGTTGAAAATGAGTCACACACTCATGAAAAGAATGGTCCTGTCTTCTTTTGTCTAGCTCTGTATGCTTTTTGTGGTTACTGCATTTGTCTTAATGGGAATCTTGACTGTTTCTCTTTTGAGGCAAGTTATTAGAATTTATTTTCAATCTGGAACAGGATTCATTTAAATATATTGTCCTTGATTCATAATTTGATTCACAGCCAGTATATAGAACTACAGAAATTTTCTATGGGGGGAAAAATCTTTTAGGTTCATGTAATCCCAAGTATTTCAACTAGTTTACCTTGAAAATAATAATAAGTATGATGTATTAACTGTCTACTCTATACCAGCCACTGCGCTATGTCTTATAAATTATTTCTAATCCATGCCACATGCCCAATACAAGCAACAAGAGCTCCTTCTTATGGCAATGGAACACAAGGGCCAGAAAGGTGAAGTCACTTGAGTCACAGAGCTGGTCATTGAGTGAATTTGGATGTGTACCCACTTCTGCCCGACTTCAGGGTTAGTCCAAAAGTGAAAGTGTTAGTCACTCAGCTGTGTCCAACTCTTTGCAACCCCATGGACTGTAGCTGCCAGGTTCTTGGGGCTCTCCAGGCAAGAATACTGTAGTGGGTAGCCATTCCCTTCTCCAGGGGATCTTCTAGACCCAGGGATTGAATCCAGGTCTCTTGCACTGCAGGCAGATTCTTTACCATCTGATCCACCTGAGAAGCCCTGTAGCTTATGGAGTTGCAAAGAGTTGGACACGACTGAGCAACTAAGCACACGTGCTCATGGTCTAGGCTACTTCCGTAAGACACAGCTGCTTTGAAAGGTTTGAAAGTGAAAGTGGCTCAGTCAACCCCACGGACTATACAGTCCATGGAATTCTCCAGGCCAGAATACTGGGGTGGGTAGCCTTTCCCTTCTCCAGGGGATCTTCCCAATCCAGGGATCGAACCCAGGTCTCCCTCATTGCAGGCGGATTCTTTACCAGCTAAGCCACAAGGGAAGCCCAAGAATACTGGGGCAGGTAGCCTATCCCTTCTCCAGCGGATCTTCCCGACCCAGGAATTGAACTGGAGTCTCCTGCAATGCAGGTGGATTCTTTACCAACTGAGCTATCAGGGAAGCCTTGAAAAGGTTATCTGATGACAAAGTGAAGTGAAGGTCACTCAGTCATGTCTGACTCTTTGCGACCCCATGGACTATACAGTACATGGAAATCTCCTGGCCAGAATACTGGAGTGGGTAGCCATTCCCTTCTCTAGGGGATCTTCCAGACCCTGGGATTGAACCCAGGTCTCCCGCCTTGCAGGCGAATTCTTTACCAGCTGAGCCACCAGGGAAGCCCAAACTTCTGATGACAAGTTTGTCCCAAATTCTTATTAGAAAAAGACAGGTCATAAAGTAACCAGGTTAACAACAATAATCCCCCATTTTTATATTTTTTAGACTAGAAACACTTCCAGTCATTCCCATATGTGCAAAGAGGCTCCTTGGCTACTGGAATAGCCTCCATGATTGAGGGGGCTCTGTGTCTAATCTAGGTTCATCCAACTCTGCCTGGCTTTGGCCTTGAAATTCCTAGACCCCAGATATCTGAGAGTCTTCTGGGATGCACGTAAGGATGAATTCTTGCCCCATTCCAGGTTTTTGGCAAGAGGGAAGAATAGCATGTGGCTCCGATTCTGATGTAGGCTTGCAGGAGGATTTTCAAACTCCAGGAAGAAGGGGAAAGGAGACCAGAGCAATAAATTTAGTTAAGAAACAAAAGAAACTTATCAAAAGGAAAACATCTAAAAAGTGTCAGCAGAGGCTTTGGTGCTAGACTGTCTGCAATCATAAACTACTATTTCAGGAAAACCCGCCGAATGGCTGGCATGTTAGGGTCGCACAGTTCAGATACTTTTCCCTATTTCCTCTTGAAAGCTGGAGGAGGGCACGCTTCTGAGGAGTTTACCATCTAAGTTCCAGGTTCTTTGTTATATATTCATTTTGCTTTCCCCTGTATTCCACTAGCTGTATTTCTATGTACTCACAACAGCGGAGCCATTGAGAGTATGGGGCAAATTCCCATTTGTTGAATTGTGGAAGAGTAATATCTCCAGTCTGAGGTTGTTACAGAGCTCTGATTTTGATTGGTTTCTAATGTACATTGATTTGGATTCTAGACATTTTTCTTAACTGATTACAGAATACCAAACCTCCCCACCTCCCCAAATCCCATTTGGCAGTCAAGGCAAATTTTCCAGAGAAGTTTGTTCATGGTTATGTAACCATCTATGCCTGATGCATGGATTACTGAGCAGTTTGGTTTTCTCACGTCTGACTCCCCTCTATTTCTTCAGGTGCACATTGGAGAGAGCTTTCCATTACCCGTTTTCTATTTTTACAACTTGGCATTCATTTCCTCTAGCTACTCTATCTGATTAGGAGCAGAGGCCAGGCTGGCACAGAAAGCTGATGCAACGCGCAGAGCCTCTGCTCATCAGGAAATGAGTGAATTCCTTTCCATAACTGTCAGACAGGGAAAGGGCAGGGTCACACTCAGCAGGTCCCAGCTGGTTGCTCCCCAGCCAGCCACCCCTTCCCTGCAGATGAAAAGGCCTGCTCTCTCTCTTATCTGCCATATCGACTTTTCCTTCAAAGGCACTTCTGCTACTACAGCCCTCTCTGGTTTACTTCTCTGGGTTCTCTGACATGTTTTGCTAGCTTCCCCTCTCAATGAAACCTGCATTGATCACGTTGAAGCTTGTCTCAGTTACAATGCATTCAGTTGCTGATATCAGAAAACCCAGTTCAAACTGAATTAAGCCAAAAAGAATGACTGGCTCACAGAACTGGAAGTGCATCCAGAAGTATGTGGGTATCAGGATGGGTTTGATCCAGGGACACAACGATATCACCAAGGACCTGGTGTCATTTATTTTCTCTTACATGGAATATTATCAGTTTCGTGTTAAGGCTGCTGAGCTGTGGTGGTCCCAGTTTGCGTGCAGATAACTCCTAGTTCTACATACTTCCATTTCCCAAAGAGTAAATCTATCTGCTACAATGTTCCAGCAAACCCTCCCTGCTGTCTTACTGACCCAAACATGTATCTGGGGCCAGATGGTAGGAACAGTCTGATTTTCTTGGGTCCTAAAAATATGCTCTATCCTTAGAGTCAAAATTGGAGTCAACATTCCCAAAGCTCGTGGGCTGCTCTCTATGACAAAATTATGCATAAGAGGGATTGGATATTGGAGAGGCAAGTGTTTCATCAGTCAGGTGCAACCATCTACCTCCCCTGCCTGGTAAGCTCAAAACTCTCCATTTCCAAGCTTAGTATCAGCTTTGTCTAGATATACAAGATTTGTCTTTATATCTTTGTATATACTTGTACATATGTCTTTATATCTTTATTGTTTGGATCTCTAAAGTGTTTTCTGTGGTCGCTTACTGATGCTCATACTAGTATCTACTTCCTGGTGACCTGCTTATCTTCTCTGCTTATCTCAATTTTCTAGACTTTTCTGCAATAGGATTCTGATTATCTACTATCTGGATCTCCTGAAGGTCTTGAGGACAGAGTTCAAAATGCAGGATTCAGTCTCTGATTTAAAGAGACAAGATTTTTTACAATCCACGCTTTTCTAGGAATGGTTAGAAGTTGAGAATGCGTTCCAAGTGACAGTGGGCTGAGAGGGACATGCTGGGGCCAGCTCCTGCTCTCATGAAAGTTAGTTATTAGATTTACAGTAAACACATTGTTAAACACAGTCATTAAAAATTAAAATTACAATTTAAATAGATTTACAATTAAATACTGTTTAAAGTTAAGTGTTAGCTGCTCAGCCATGCCCGACTCTTTGCGATCCCATGGACTGTAGCCCACCAGGCTCCTCTGTCCATGGAATTCTCCAGGCAGGAATACTGGAGGGGGCTGCCATTCCTTTCTCCAGAGGATCCTCCCAACCCAGGGATCAAACCCAGGTCTCCTGCACTGCAGGTAGGTTCTTTGCTGTCTGAGCCACCAGGAAAGCCAATGAACACTCTAAACTCATCGTTTCCTAATTGTTTTACTATATTTTGCTGTCATATAGGCCCTTGAAGCTATTTCTAACTATTGTGCATATAAATGTTGTATATACTATACTATCCACATATGTACAATGTATACATACTGAATCATACTGTACAATAGAATAGTGTACTGTTTGCAACTCTCCTCAACTCTGCATTCAGTGAACTAATGTTGAAAACTTAAAATTGGCCAGTGTGAGAGTATTTATACTGTAGAAATTGGCAGACACTATAAATCAGGGATTTAGTTACTAAACATTTACCAGCACAATGGATCCTTTCTCCAAATGTAGAACAAGAATGACATCCTAAAAAAAAAAAAAAAAAAAGAATGACATCTTTATCTATGTTGCTAGCTTGATAAGAGGTTATCAGTCACACAAAGGCTTGAGCTCAGGGTAAGCCAGTTTAAGGCTCTTGGCTCTGACTATTGCTCTCCCTGCCTTGTTACTAACATATATTCAATATCATGTGATCTTTAAGGGTTGACTCAGGGTGGTCGTTAGGAGTATGAAATAGCAGCGCACGGTGAGATTGGGAAAGTTATAGGGGGAGATAAAGCTCTGTGCAGCGTGGGATAGAGCGATGCCCCTACCTGACTCCTGTGTGATAAGTGAGCCCGCCATCCAGCCCACACTCTGCTCCCGGCCCCGCAGTAACTTCCTCAGGGGTTTCTTCATCAACCTCCACCTCTCTTCTTTGCCTCCTTTTCTTCCCACTTTCTGTTCTGGTCTTCAAAGGTCACTGCCGTATCATGTTGGCTGGAACATTTGTCTCTTACCTTACCTTTCTGAAAGTCAACTGCAACCTCTCTGTTACCGCCGATGTTGTTGCTTTATCCCACACCGCCGCGGTTGATCTCTGTCCCTTCGGATACTGTGCCTGCTGCTCGTCTCTGAAACTTCCTTTTCTCTGCTTCATTTTTTCTTGCTTTTTCTGTCTCCTGTTGGCACCTCTTGGTTTGGGCACAAAATGAAAACAATTTCAAGACATTAAATTGGCATTCTGATTCTGCTTGGTAATTCATTCATTTGAAAACTTATTAACCCCCTATTGAATGCAGAGTATGTATTTGTTACATATCCATTTGGAAAAAGTACTTTGTGTAAAGTCCCAGGAAATAATTACAAGATAGAGATGTAGAAGATCTAGAAGAAACAGAAAAGAGGTCAAATCCCACAAGGCGGTGGGGAGGAGAAGGCAGAGAAGCTCGAGAATACCTCCCCGTTCACGTGTGGTTTCAGAAATGTTCTGGTTGCTTGGCAATGTTGATGGACAGGTAGCTGGACTTTTAGCTCATATAATGCCCTATGCATTCCTAACTATTTCTTGAATGTCTTATCTCTGTAACTGCATTGTATTGTAATTTCATTATGGGCAGAGGTATTTTTATCCACCCAATCCTGTCTCACTCCTAATGAGCCCACATGTACTTAAAGGTTGTGTGTGGATAAAAATGTGTTCGACAAATTTCTGTTGCAAAAAAGCATGAATAATTAATCTACAAATTCTGATTTGATTTGAAGATTGTATAGCCTCTGTTGAGGCTATATGTTTAAAAAGTCATTGAAATTCAGAAGTAAAAAATATCTTAAGAGTTGTTTGATCTAACGATTCCCAAGTCTGACCATATATCAGAATCAAGGGAGGGTGGATTAGGGCAGGGTAACTTTAGAAAGTGGTTTTCTGACCTTCACTACAGACCAACTTAATGAGAATCTGTTTGTTTTGTGGCAGTTTCTATTGAGCTGCCAGGTTTGGGACCTGCAAATGAATTTTGACATCTAGAGTCTGAAAACCCCTATTTCTTCTCCTTGAGAGTACAGTAGTAACATCTTTGCAAACATGAAGACTGTTACTGGATGTCCCCAAGCCTCCAGCATTCAGGAGTCATCTTTTCTCTCCATGGCCAAGTGAAATGACTTGCAGTCTCTCCCACATCTCTGAGAGTGCCCAAGGGGACACTTGTGCTAGCCTGAGTCTTTCCACGCTGGGGCCTTTTTCTTCAAGCTCTCCAGACTTCAACTGTCCTTGAGGCTTACAATGGTGTCCTCGTTTCTCCCTACTCTGCTCAACAATGCTGATAAGAAACTGTTGGGATCGATGTTTATTAAAGTATGCATTGAAAATCATTCTCTGGCAGGCAATGCACTGAGAAGAGAATGTAATCTCCCAACAGTCAGAAATGATAAAACAAACAACCAAATATGATCCCTATTGTATGACTGAAGTATACAGTCTATTGGATGAGACATATCCAGGTGGTGCTAGTGGTAAAGAACCTGCCCACCAATGCAGGAGATGCAAGAGATGCAGGTTTGATCCCTTTGTCGGGAAGATCCCCAGAGTAGGAAATGGCAACCCACCTCAATGTGCTTGCCTGAAAAATTCCATGAGCAGAGGAGCCTGGTGGGCTACAGTCCATGTGGTCAGAAAGAGTCAGATGCGACTGAACACAGTCATAAAAATATTGGGTTAACTAAAAAGTTCAGTTGAGTTTTTCCATAAAATCATACGAAAACCCCAGATGAACTTTTTGGCTGCCCAGTATCTGTAAAATCTCTATCTGAAACAGATAGCGAAGGAGTATCCTGAAATATTATGAAGGAGAAGTGTAGACAGCAGTAAGAATAACTAGGAAGACTTGATCTATTTGGATACTTAAAAGATGGCCTTCCTAAAGGAGTGCTAATTACACTGAATATTATTTACGATCATAGCATGTGTCAAGGCCCTGTGGCAGGGATGATGGGTACTGAAAAGAGACTTGTAGATTGTACCTCAGAGAGAAAGTAGGAAAGTGGCCTATGATGACACTGTTGAGAAAGACACTGCAAAGGAGACGGAGAGTCCAGGAGAGCCTCCAGAAACCCTGGGACAGGGCTGCTACATAGGAGCCAAAGCGAAAGTGAAGTCGCTCAGTTGTGTCCGACTCTTAGTGACCCCATGGACTGCAGCCTACCAGGCTCCTCCGTCCATGGGATTTTCCAGGCAAGAGTACTGGAGTAGGGTGCCATTGCCTTCTCTGACATAGGAGCCAAGGGGAGACAGGATTCGAAAAAGAAGAGCTGATCATATATATCAAGTGCCTATGAGTCAAATCAAATGAGGTCTTAAAAGTACCTAATGGGTATAGGGTCATGCGGTCATGGACAACCTACACATCTAGTTTTGATGGTGTGGAAGGATGAAAGTCAGACTGAAGTAGGGTATGGGGTGAAGGGGGAGGAGGACTTTTAAAGAGAAGGAAAAGATAATACTCTTTAGATGCTTAACTGTGAAGGAGAGGAAAAAGAGAAAGGAATATTGAAGGATTATTTTTTGTGTGACAAAATATAGATAACATAAAATTTACCCTTTTAACCATGTTTTAACCATGTAACATTAAGTATATTCACGTTGTGCCACTGTAAGCCCCATCTACCTCTAAGAGCTTTGTTATTTTCTCAGACTGGAACTCCATACCCATGAAACAGTAACTCCCTGTTCTGCCCTTCACCCAAGCCCTTGGCAACCGCCATCCTGTTTTCTGTCTCTATGAATTCGACTGCTTGAAGAACCTCAATATTTGTCCTTTGGTGTCTGACCTATTGCCCTTGGCTAATGTCTTCAAGTTTCATCCATGCTGTGGTAGGTGTCAGAATCTCCTTCCTTCTCAAGGCTAACTACTGTCTCATTGTGTGCACACAGCGCGTTTTGCCTATTCATTTATCCATTAGGAGACACGTGGGTTGCTTCCACATTTTGCGTGCTTAGTTGCTCAGTCACGTCCAGTCTTTGCGACCTCATGGACTGTAGCCAACTAGGCTCCTCTCTGTCCATGGAATTCTCCAGGCCAGAATACTGGCGTGCCTTGCCATGCCCTTCCTCAGGGGTCTTCCCAACCCAGGAATAGAACCCAGGTCTCCCGCATTGCTGGCGGATTCTTTACCATCTGAGCCACGAGGGAAGCCCTTTCTTCTTTTAGCTATTGGGAATAATGCTGCGATGAACATGGATGTGTCTGCAAACATCTGTCTGAGTCCTGGTTCAGTTCTCTTGCATACGTATTCAGAAGAGGAACTGCAATACAATGGTAATTCTGTGCTTAGTTTTTCAGGGGCCCACCATGCCTTTCCCACCGCAGCTGCACTGCTTTACATTCCCATCAGCAGTGCGCAAGCGTTCCAGCGTTTCTACATCCTCACCATTACTTGTTACTTTTGGTGTGAGGTGATATCTCATTGTGGGTTTTTTATTTTTTTTTTAACAAACATCGTTTTTTACCATTTTATTTATTCACTCATTTTTGGCTGTGCTGAGTCTTCACTGCTGCGCCTGGGAGCAGCGGTGTGGATGGTGGGGGTTGGGGGATGCGATTCGCTGCGGTGTGGGGGCTTCTCACCGCAGTGGTTTCTTCTGTTGCAGAGCAGTCTCCAGGGCACGCGGGCTCAGGTGCTGCCGCGCTGCCTCAGTAGTTGTGGCACATTGCCTTAGTTGCTCCATGACATGTGGGCATCTTCCTGCACTGGGGATACCCATGCCCTCTGCATTGCCAGGATTCTTAACCACTGACCCACCAGGGAAGTCCCCTCATTTGGTTTTCATTTTCATTTTCCTGATGATTAATAACCTTGAGCAACTCTCATGTACTTACTGAACATTTGTATATCTTGTTTGGCAAAATACCTATTCAAATTCTGTGCTCATTTTTAAAACCAGGCTGTTTCTCCACTGTTGAGTTTCAGGGGTTCTTTATACATTTTGGTTATGAATCTCTTATATATGGTTTGCAAATATCTTCTCCCACCCTGTAAGTTCCTTTCTCATCTGTTGCTTGCTTCCTTTGATATGAAAAAGTTTTTGAGTTTGATGTAGTCCCACTTATTTATTTTTGCTTTTGTTGCCTTTGCTTTTGGTGTTATAGCCAAGAAATCATTATCAATCCAATGCCATTAAAGTTTCCCTCTGTGTTTTATTCTAAGAGTTTTATAGTTTTAGCTCTTACATTTAGGACTTTGATAATTTTGATTTAATTTTTACATGTCTAGTCCCAAAAGGCAGAAATCTCTTCAGTTCAGTTTACTGTAATACAATTTATCTTTCTCATTATATCCACTTTATAGAGTTGCTATAGTGATAAGACAAATATCTAAAATGATATCCATCACATCACTTCTGATTTTTAATGACATAATAAAATTATTTTGCCACATTAGCCTTTCATAAACTACCCTAAAACAACAAGAAAAAAATGGTAACAAGAAACAGAAACTCCATTTTTAAACAAAACTAAGACACAGCTGTCCTGAACCACACTGGATAAAAGCATAAAGCAGACAGAAAAGCAGTGATGCAGTGTCTGATTCGCTTTCATCATCTACGTTCAGCTCAGTCATGACCTGACTGTTCTTGTCTGTATTTTATTTACATCAGCAAAACTGAAGGGCCCATTCAATTGGTTTTTTCCAAAACAAGAGTGGGTCTGTCCAGATGTAAAGCTAAACTTTCATCTCATAAGGGCTAGAAAATCTCTTGCTTATCTAGGATTAGTCTCAAAATGCAAGGGTCTCTTTGCTCCTAAATACACTGGATAATACCCACTGTGGAAAGAATAATCTACAGGTTAAACTCACTCTTTGGTTTGTCTCTTCCTGTGGGAATGGAGAGATTCCTGTCACCAAATACAGCATCCATAGACCTTCAAACAGTACTTGTTTACCTTTCCAGTTTAAGTAAAACACAATTCAAGGAAAGCATGGCTTTGAAAGCCCCCAGATTCTGCCTTGCTTTTTCCTTATTGGTGCCAGTAGTCCTTGCATTGAGCCCAGGTATATAGTTTCTTGGGGTTTCCCACTGCCCACACCGCAGTGGCAGAAGCGCCAGTCCCCAGCTTTTCGACACCAGGGACCAGTTTCACGCTAGACAATTTTTCCATGGATCAGGATGCAGTGGGAGGATGGTTTCAGGATGATTCAAGGGCATTACATTTATCGTCCACTTTATTTCTATTGTGTTTCCATCAGCTCAGATCATTAGGCGTCAGATCCCAGAAGTTAGGCACCCCTACTCTATAGGACAATTGAGAATTGTCTTTACTAAAGGAGTTTAATTGGTCTTCCCCTGGGTGGTACAAGTCAGAGCAAGACCTACTAACCCCACATGTTGATACAGAAAGATAAATGACAAGTGGTTTCAGCCCTCACCCTCCCACCCAGTACTTTCCATAAGAAAGATAAACAGTTAGCCAGACACTCAGAACAGGGAAAGCCAGAGTTGGCTCTTCCTTTCTCTGTTCCCGTATTAAGTGTAATAAAAGAAGTTGATGTTGAGGACTAGTTTTCCCTCACAGAATTCCCTTCTGTGCAATAAACATGTACCTGAAATCCTTTCTGATCTGTACCAAGCCTCTCTGACTACTTCAGAGGGAGTTCCACATGGGAACATTGCAGAATATTTGATAACTAGCTATGTTGTGGTTTGCAGATACGTGGTGCGTATCCGGAAGAAAGAAAATTTAGCCTTTGCACCCTGGGGGTAGACTGGCCTAATTATTCTATACAGACCTTCCGTCATGAGAAAACAGTTTAGTCCTCTCTCAGCCCTGCTTAACCCTGCTGGTGGCTCAGCAGTAAAGAATCCACCTGCCAAGCAGGAGACACAGGTTCAATCCTGGGATAGGAAGATCCCCTGGAGAAGGAAATGCCACCCACTCCAGTATTCTTCCTGGGAAATCCCATGGACAGAGGAGCCTGGTGGGTTACAGTCCACGGGGTTGCAAAAGAGTTGGACACGACTTAGCAACTAAAGAACAACAACATCCATCCTCAGGTTTTATTTGGGACTTCTTAGGTGGCACTAGTAGAAAAGAACACGCCTGCCAAGGCAGGACATGTAAGAGATGTGGCTTCGATCTCTGGGTAGGGAAGATCCCCTGCAGAAGGAAATGGCAACCCACTCCAGTATTCTTGCCTGGAGAATCCCACGGACAGAGGAGCCTGACGGGCTACAGTCCACGGGGTCACAAAGAGTCGGACGTGACTGAAGCAACTTAGCAAGCAGCACAGCCCAGCTCACGGTTAATGGAACAACTGAGTGAAAAGGAGATTGCAACAAAGAGTCCAAACAAACTGCATTAGGGTGTAAACTTCAGTTACCACTTGGGCTGATTAAGGCATAAGGCTGATTAAGGAACATTTTTAAAGAAATGTAACCTGACTTTCAAACATGAATAATCACCATTAATAGTTGTTGGAAGCAGGCAGAGGTAGTCCCAGGATATTGGGGGGAGCAGGAAAGACTGCTTGTCAATCTGTGTCTTGTTTGCAAAAGCCGTTGCTGAAGTGCTTGCACTGCTTTGCATCTTTACAAAGATATGCTCCTCTCTGCAAAAGCAATGATACCATCGTGGGCTCTCTTCCTGGTACCCGGAAACAAGCAGCTTCTGCATTATAGTCATTCATTCATTCATCCATCTGGCAAATATGTTTTGAGAACTTTCTGTGCATCAGGCACTGTTCTTGGCCATGAGGACTCAGTGATGAATAAAAAATGAAAAAATCCTGTCCCTCATGGAGCTTTGGAGGAACAGAGAATAAACAACTAAATAATTAAAATGTCGCTGGGCTAAGAAGATTCCCTGGAGAAGGGAACAGCTACCCACTCCAGTGTTCTGGCCTGGAAAGTTCCATGGACTGTATAGTCCATGGGGTCACAAAGAGTCAGACGTGACTGAGCAACTTTCACATAGTCTGTTAGATGTGTTGAGTGACTGAGCGGGAGATGAGAAAGGAATTGAGGGTAAGGAGAAGGTGTGTGCATACTCAGCTCTGTCTGACTCTTTGCAACCCCATGGACTGTGGCCAGTCAGGCTCCTCCGTCCATGGGAACCTCTAGGCAAGTATACCAGAGTGGGTTGCCATTTCCTCTTCCAGGAGTCTTCCTGACCCAGGGATCGAAACTGCATCTCCCGCATTAGCAGCTGAATTCTTTATCACTAAGTCACCTGGGAAGCCCGAAAGAGAGGGCACGATTGGAGTTTTCAGTAAGGTGGCTGGAATAGGCCTCTTTGAGAAGGTGATGTCTGAAGAAAGACCTGAAGATGGGCTGGAAGCAAGCCATGTATACTTCCAGACGATGATTTCAGGCAGAAGGAAGAGGCAGTGCAATGGTCCTGAGACACATGCAGCTAGAAGACTGGAGTGGATTGAGTAAGGGAGGGAGTAGGATGAATGAGAGAGGAAATTGGTGCGTGGGGCGGGGTGGGGGGGATGGGTATAGGAGTTCAGATAGGGTTGCATAGATGATTAGAAAGACTCTATTGGTATCTTGGATCATCAGGAAGAAGTGGAACTTTTGAACCTTTGTAAATTGAAAGTTACATTTGGTCAAAATCTCTGGCCATAGGGATGTTAAGCATGCCTAATGACCCTTATGGCCAGAGATGGATAGGTAACTCCTTAAATAATAACCATCTAGACAGCAGGTGGTAAGAATTGCCCTGAATGTTTAAACTTCTAGATCTCATAGTCAGATAAAATTACTAGTCAAAAGTTACCTAAGTTAACTGAAAATGCAACGTTTTTCTGAGATTTAAGTATCATTTAACTCAGAATATTTCAGATTAGTTTACAAATCTTTTAAACAATCAGAACCATAGTATTAATACTGTTATGTAGGATTTTGCACCTAATTTGAATTTTGTATGTTTGAGGAAATCTGGAATCTTAGATTGACAGTCTTACAATTTCAGTTTCAAATGTATAATGGAATAATTGATTCTGGTGAATATTAATAAGGTTGTATACATTATATTAAAAAAACTCAAATTTCATCATAGACATAAAGTTAGTTTAATATATATGAATAAAGTATTTTGAAGGGTTTTCCAATCAGACATTTTTAAATTAAAAGAAAAATTGTTGTTGTTCAGTTGCTAGGTTGTGTCTGATTTTTTGTGATACCATGAGCTGCAGCATGCCAGGCCTCCCTGTCCTTCACTATCTCCCGGAATTCGCTCAGACTCACGTCCATTGAGTCAATGATAATATCTAACCATCTGTTCCTCTGCCATCCCTTCTCCTCTTGCCCTTAGTCTTTCCCATAATCAGGGTCTTTTCCAACGAGTCAGTTGTGCACATCGGGTGGCCAAAGTATTGGAGCTTCAGCTTTAGCATCAGCGCTTCCAATGAATATTCAGGGTTGATTTTTTTCTTTAGAATTAACTAGTTTGATCTCTTTGCAATCCAAGGGACTCTCAAGAGTCTTCTCCAAAACCACAATTTAAAAGCATCGATTCTTTGGCACTCAGCCTTCTTTATGGTCCAGCACTCACATACATTCACGACTACTGGAAAAACCATAGCTTTGACTATCCGGGCCATTATTGGCAAAGTGATATCTCTGCTTTTTAATACACTGTCTAGGTTTGTGATAGCTTTTCTTCCAAAGAACAAGTGTCTTTTAATTTCATGGCTGCAGTCATCATCTGCAGTGATTTTCGAGTTGAAACCAAAATCTGTCACTGTTTCCACTTTTTCTCCATTTATTTGCCATGAAGTGATTGGACCAGAAACCATCAGTTCAGTTCAGTTCAGTTCAGTCGCTCAGTCGTGTCCGACTCTTTGAGACCCCATGAATCGCAGCACGCCAGGCCTCCCTGTCCATCACCATCTCCTAGAGTTCACTCAGACTCACGTCCACCGAGTCAGTGATGCCATCCAGCTATCTCATCCTGGGTCATCCCCTTCTCCTCCTGCCCACAATCCCTCCCAGCATCAGAGTCTTTTCCAATGAGTCAACTCTTTGCATGAGGTGGCCAAAGTACTGGAGCTTCAGCTTTAGCATCATTCCTTCCAAAGAAATCCCAGGGTTGATCTCCTTCAGAATGGACTGGTTGGATCTCCTTGCAGTCCAAGGGACTCTCAAAAGTCTTCTCCAACACCACAGTTCTAAAGCATCAATTCATCGGCTTAAAGCTCAACATTCAGAAAATGAAGATCATGGCATCCGGTCCCATCACTTCATGGGAAATAGATGGGGAAACAGTGGAAACAGGGTCAGACTTTATTTTGGGGGCCTCCAAAATCACTGCAGATGGTGACTGCAGCCATGAAATTAAAAGACGCTTACTCCTTGGAAGAAAAGTTATGACCAACCTAGATAGTATATTCAAAAGCAGAGACATTACTTTGCCAACTAAGGTCCATCTAGTCAAGGCTATGGTTTTTCCTGTGGTCATGTATGGATGTGAGAATTGGACTGTGAAGAAGGCCATGATATTAGTTATTTTGAATGTTGAGATTTAAGCCAGCTTTTTCACTCTCCTCTTTTGTTTTTATCAAGAGGCTTTTTAGTTCCTCTTTACTTTCTGCAGATAGAGTGGTATCATCTGCATATGTGAGGCTGTTGATATTTCTCCTGCCAATCTTGATTCCAGCTTGTGGTTCATCCAGCCTGGCATTTCACATGATGTATCTGCATAGAAGGTAAATAAAGATGGTGACAGTGTATAGCCTTGACATACTCCTTTCCCAATTTTGAACCAATCTACTGTTCTATGTCCAATTCTAACTGTTGCTTCTTGAGCTACATACAGATTTCTCAGGAAACAGGTAAGGTGGTCAGGTATTCCCATCTCTTTAAGAATATTCTACAGTTTTTAGTGATCCACACAGTCAAAGGCTTTGGCATAGTCAATAAAACAGAAGTAGCTGTTTTTCTGGAACTCTCGCTTTTTCGATGATTCAACGGCTGCTGCTGCTGCTAAGTCACATCAGTCGTGTCCAACACTGTGTGACCCCAGAGACGGCAGCCCACCAGGCTCCCCTGTCCCTGGGATTCTCCAGGCAAGAACACTGGAGTGGGTTGCCATTTCCTTCTCCAATGCATGAAAGTGAAAAGTGAAAGTGAAGTCGCTCAGTCGTGTCCAACTCTTAGTGACCCCATGGACTGCAGCCTACCAGGCTCCTCCATCCATGGGATTTTCCAAGCAAGAGTACTGGAGTGGGGTGCCATTGCCTTCTCCAAATGATTCAACAGATGTTGGCAATTTGATCTCTTGTTCCTCTGCCCTTTTTAAATCCAGCTTGAACATCAGGAAATTCACAGTTCATGTACTGGTAGAGCCTGGCTTGGAGAATTTTGAGCATTACTTTGCTAGTGTGTGAGATGACTGCAGTTGTGCAGTAGTTTAAACATTCTTTGGAGAAGGGAATGGCAATCCACTCCAGTATTCTTGCCTGGGGAATTCCATGGACAGAGGAGCTTGGCAGGCTACAGTCCATGGGGTCTCAAAGAGTCGGACATGATTGAGAGACTAACACTTTGAGCATTCTTTGGCATTGCCCTTTTTTTGGGATTGGAATGAAAACTGACCTTTTCCAGTCCTGTGGCCACTGCTGAGTTTTCCAAATTTGCTGGCATATTGAGTGCAACACTTTCACAGCATCATCTTTTAGGATTTTAAATAGCTCAATTGGAATTCCATCACCTCCACTAGTTTTCTTCATAGTGATAGTTCCTAAAGCCCACTTGACTTTGCACTCCAGGATGTCTGGCTCTAGGTGAGTGATCACACCATCGTGGTTTTTTGGGTCATGAGGATCTTTTTTGTATAGTTCTTCTGTGTGTTCTTGCCACCTCTTCTTAATATCTTCTGCTTCTATTAGTTCCTTACCATTTCTGTCCTTTATTGTACCCTTCTTTGCATGAAATGTTCCCTTGGTATCTCCAATTTTCTTCAAGAGATCTCTAGTCTTCCCCATCCTATTATTTAGACTATATTAAGTATATAAATAATGTTTACAACATTTGAAAGTGTTTAGGTTATAAGTGGGAACCAATCAGCATCATTCCAGTCTCCTTGACAAGTGGTTGTAAATATTTGCTTGGTTTATAAATAGAGCAACAAACTGAACATAAAAACTTAGGGAAGAATTAGTTTCCAGCATCTGTAACTTTCATAAAAGGATATTAAAGAAATGTCCTGCATAGTCTTCTCTGTGCTGAGAAGCATCCTTTACTGTACCAGAATGTTCATATTTATCAGCAGTTGTTTACCATGTGGTTTAGACTCCATTATTGCCTCTTTCTACTGCTCATTTTCCCACCCCTATCTTCCTTTGCACCAAGTATTTTAATGAAATTACTACTTAGAAGGGAAAAACACTGCTTGGGGGATTATGACAAAATTCTGGGCTGTGCCTTGGAGGCGGTGTGTAGCAAGATGCAGACTTTTCCCTTGTCATTTGATGGCTTTCCTTTGCTGGTAATTGTTCTGGAATACTGGAATGTAGCCCAGGCAGAATTAATCTACAAGATTATATGTTGCGTACATCTCTTCTGGAACCATGACTTTTCCATTATGCACCTTATTTCCTAAAATTTATCATTTCATAGCAAGAAATGCAGCTTGTGTGACAAAGAACAGTGTGCTCCAGCTTGTATGAGGCTAATGAGATATCCACTAAAGGGTAATGTTTATTCACCTGGATTAATTGAATAACTATGTAGTTCTATGGTAGGGAGGGAAGGGGTTCTTAAATAATCTTGAGAATTATATTGCAATCTACACCTTGAATTGCTGTTTTTGGTGCATTTTAAAGTAAAGCTACTATGTGTGATAAATTACTTATTCTGAATTACTCAGCCATAAAAGGAATGAATTTGAATCAGTTCTAGTGAGATGGGTGAAACTAGAGACTGTTATACAGAGTTAAGTAAGTGATAAAGAGAAAAATATATACTGTATGTTAACACATATATATGGAATCTTGAAAAACAGTACTGATGAACCTGTTCGCAAGGCAGGAATGGAGACTGACATAGCGAACAGACTTATGGACACAGCGAGGGCAGGAGAGGGCGGGATGAACTGAGAGAGTAGCACTGGAATATAGACAGTACTGACTGGAAAATATATCCCTACTGGGAAGTTGCTGCATGACACAGCGAGCTCAACCTGATGCTCTATGACAGCATAGAGGGGTGGGAGAGAGTGGGAGGGAAATTCCAGAGGGAGGGGACGTGTGTTTAACTATGGCTGACTCATGTTGATGTATGGTAGAAACCAGCACACCACTGGAAAGCAGTTATCTTCCAATTTAAAATAAATGAATAAATAAAAATCACTTATTCTGTGTCCTTCCCTAGCCATGCTGAGGTAAACTTTCAGAGCTTTCAGGACCTGACTTTCAGAATGGGAACAAGGCTCCTAGATGATTCTGTTTGTTTATACATGGTTGCTTCTTTCCATATATATTAAGCGAGAGAATGGTGACAGACAAAAAGGTGAGCTTAAACACTGCTTGAAGATTTATAAATTGAAGTTGTAGTCATCTTCTTATATTTTGCTGTAGCTCCTTCTGAGTTTTGATGTGATAGATTTTATGGCTTTTTGTCTGTTTTTCTTAATAAAAACACAGTTGTTGTTTTTTTTTTTAACTAATATTTGTGGAGGAATTGGCAGCAAATGGAAAAGGATGCCTTAATGCATGCCAGTGAGATAGAACTCAAGGGAACTATGTGTACAGTAATTATTGAATACTGTCAAGAACTTAGGGAAGGTTTTTTTTTTTTTTTTTAAGAAAAAAATAATGAAACCATTTTTTAAAAAAACATTGGGCTTTCATGGGTTTTGATCTAGGTTTTTTTCAGGAGAGATTTACTTGGGGAACGGGCATTTCTTCATCACAAAGTCCTCCTCGCTGTGTCCCTGACCCCACCTCCTTTTCCAGCCCAGCAGTTGTTCTCTGTTTTACATTTCCATGGAAATGTGTGTCATTCAGGATTGAAATATTCATGTATATTTCCTACTTCTCCATTGTATCAGAGGATCCCTGAAGTCAAGATCTATTTAAACATATAGCAGGATGAAAATCGTCAACAAGGAGAGAAAATAATCAAGGGACCAAATGGCAGGGATGGGGAACTAAGAATGAGAGAGGGTTCTACTTGGACAAAGAGTGAGATGTTCTCAAAAGGTCCCAGGTGCCTGAATATCGCCAAGGGCCAAGTGTAATGCAGATTCTCCCAAATCATGTATTCCAGCAGTCAAGAACATTTGTGAGTGATGGAAGCAAAGATCAAAATTTTTATTAATTTAAATGCAACACAATCCCAAGACTAGACCACCAGGGAGTCATATCTTTGTATGTCCCCTGGAGAAATTCTTGTTCCTGTTGTGGGCATTCTCAAAGCCCAGGGTAATGCTTGGTTTGTTGTGGCTCCTCAGTTCATACTATTGATTGAACATGGAACTGAACAGCTTTTCTCTGCTTTGCATGCTCTGCTTTGCATGGGCTTGTTTTCATTCCTTGGAACGGACTTTTTCAGATGTTCCCTTCCTTTGTATTTTGTATATTCTGGCTTCATAATGAATATTAGGTGATAATCAACTGTTACTAACCAACTGAGAAATTTGTACGAATAATACTGAAATTGCTTAACAAGCAAATTTTTCAAGTGACATTTTTAAGAGGCATTTAATGTTCACATCTGTGTTAGTAATTCTGACTTAGAAGTGATGCAAAAGCTTTATTATTAGAAAAAAATGATTGATAACTAGGAGCCCGTGTGGTGAGTTTTGGGATGTTTCAAATGTACTCATAATCTAACATTTGACTTCATGATTCTCCTTCCTATGCATTAGCAAATATTTTAGTGCTGGGAGGCAGGGGGAAAATTAGTGATGCAGGCAGGTTGGTTACAGGTCCGTATAGTCTGTAGAGAGTCTTTAGGCTCTCTGACAATGCAGGGGAGTGTACAGTTTCTGAAAGCATTTCTGGAGGCTTCCTTTAATTTGAGGCATGCAGCAGGGTCATTTGTCCTCTTAAATCAGATGTGATGGTGCTAGCTACTCTATCTTAGCCAGAGTAGTTAGGGGGGAGGAAAAGGTAGTGATGAGGGTGGTGAAAGTAACACAGAAGGAAGTAATTACGGCAGGGGGTGGGGATTGCAGACAGGGTTAGGTGGAGCTGGGGACAGATAGAATGAACATGGCTACTCTAATCACATGAGGCCTCAGTTCTAATCATAAGATAGTATCAACATGAACGGTCACCGCTTTATTCACACGCTGTTGGTCTTCTGAAATGATCTCAAACCCTCCACTTTGGGGACTGAGATTAGGCTGTTGAGATCAGGGTAAAGCCAGATTCATTGAAGAGGATTTGTGTCAAAGGCAAGTGATCTGGGAATTATTTGTCTCTTTTCCTTCTTTAGGTGTAGTTAGCTGAATGTTGGCTTCATGTTTCTGTAATAATATGAATTGTTTACCTACTATCCTTGCTTTGACTTTTCTGATTTACAATCTCCTTAATACTTAAAGCTAAGTCTTGCAAAATGACTTCTGTCTTATTTTTTCTCTAGTAACTGCTGGCATATTGCATGTGGTAGTCCAACTTGACCTTGCAAATCATACCATAATAAAATTCTGTTGTAGGAGATTTTTGGTCTAACGTTCATTTTGTGTTCATACCTAACTTTTCATAAACACTTATTTTGAGGAAAGTAATCTATGGCTTAAAAACTCAAAAAGTCCCTACTATAAATGACTGCTGCTGCTCCTGCTAAATCACTTCAGTCGTGTCCGACTCTGTGCAACCCGTACATGGCAGCCCACCAGGCTCCGCCGTCCCTGGGATTCTCCAGGCAAGAACACTGAAGTGGGTTGCCATTTCCTTCGCCAATGCATGAAAGTGAGAAGTAAAAGTGAAGTCTCTCAGTCATGCCCGACTCTTAGCGACCCCATGGACTGCAGCCCACCAGGCTCCTCTGTCCATGGATTTTCCAGGCAAGAGTACTGGAGTGGGGTGCCATTGCCTTCTCACTATAAATGACTAAAATTGCTTAAATAGTAATGTGCTGCATCTATTCACTTGAGTTGTTCAATTACCTGTTATCATTCGCTGATATTTTAATTTATTTTATTAATTTTTTTATTTGCTATTTTAATAGTTCAATTTAGTTCAGTCACTCAGTCGTGTCTGACTCTTTGTGACCCCATGGACTGTAGCACGCCAGGCTTCCTTGTCCATCACCAACACCCTGAGCTTTCTCAAACTCAAGTCCATTGAGTTGGTGATACCATCCAACAATCTCATCCTCTGCCGTTCCTTCCTCCCACCTTCAGTCTTTCCCAGCATCAGGCTCTTTTCCAATGAGTCAGTTCTTTGAGTCAGGTGGCCAGAGTATTGGAGCTTCAGCTTCAACATCAGTCCTTCCAATGATTTCCTTCAGAATGGACTGGTTGGATCTCCTTGCAGTCCAATGACTCTCAAGAGTCTTCTCCAACACCACAGTTCAAAAGCATCAATTCTTAGGCACTCAGCTTTCTTTATAGTCCAACTTTCACACCCATACATGACTACTGGAAAAACCATAGCCTTAACTAGATAGACTGTTATTGGCAAAGTAATGTCTCTGCTTTTTAATACACTGTCTAGGTTTGTCATAACTTTTCTTCCAAGGAGTAAGTGTCTTTTAATTTCATGGCTGCAGTGACTATCTGCAGTGGTTTTGGAGCCCAAGAAAATAAAAGCTGTCTCTGTTTCCAATATTTCCCCTTCTATTTGCCATGAAGTGATGGAACTAGATGCCATGATCTTTGTTATTTGAATGTCGAGTTTTAAGCCAGCTTTTTCATTCTCCTCTTTCACTTTCATCAAGAGGCTTTTGAGTTCCTCTTCACTTTCTGCCATAAGAGTGGTATCATCTGCATATCTGAGGTTATTGATATTTCTCCTGGCAATCTTGATTCAGCTTGTGCTTCATCCAGCCCAGCATTTCGAATGATGTACTCTGCATAGAAGTTAAATAAGCAGGGTGACAATATACAGCCTTGATGTACTGCTTTCCCGATTTGGAACCAGTCTGTTGTTCCATGTCCAGTTCTAACTGTTGCTTCCTGACTTGCATACAGATTTCTCAGGAGTCAGGTCAAGTGGCCTAGTGTTCCCATCTCTTGAAGAATTTTCCACAGTTTGTTGTGATTCACACAGTCAAAGGCTATGGCATAGTCAATAAAGCAGAAATAGATGTTTTTTCTGGAACTCTCTCACTTTTTTGATGATCCACGGATGTTGGCAATTTGATCTCTGGTTCTTCTGTCTTTTCTAAAACCAGCTTGAACATCTGGAAGTTCATGGTTCATGTACTGTTGAAGCCTGGCTTGGATAATTTTGAGCATTGCTTTACTAGTGTGTGAGATGAGTGCAATTGTGCGGTAGTTTGAGCATTCTTAGGCATTGCCTTTCTTTGGGATTGGAATGAAAACTGACCTTTTCCAGTCCTGTGGCCACTGCTGAGTTTTCCAAATGTGCTGGCAAGTTGAGTACTTTCACAGCATCATCTTTCAGGATTTGAAATAGCTCAACTGGAATTCCATCACCTCCACTAGCTTTGTTCATAGTGATGCCTTCTAAGGCCCACTTGACTTCACATTCCAGGTTGTCTGGTTCTAGGTGAGTGGTCACACTGTCATGGTTATTTGGGTCATGAGGATCTTTTTTGTATAGTTCTTCTGAGTATTCTTGCCACCTCTTCTTAATATCTTCTGCTTCTGTTAGGTCCATACCATTTCTGTCCTTTATTGTACCCATCTTTACATGAAATGTTCCTTTGATATTTCCAATTATCTTGAAGAGATCTCTAGTCTTTCCCATTCTATTTTTTCCCTCTATTTCTTTGCATTGATCACTGAGGAAGGCTTTCCTATCTCTCCCTGCTGTTCTTTGGAAGTCTGCATTCAGATGGGTATATCTTTCCTTTTTCTCCTTTGCCTTGCACTTCTTTTCTTTTCTCAGCTGTTTATAAGACCTCCTCAGACAACCATTTTGCCTTTTTGCTTTTCTTGTTCTAGGGGATGGTCTTGATCACTGCCTCCTGTACAATGTCATGAACCTCCTTCCATGGTTCTTCAGGCACTCTGCCTATTAGATCGAAACCCTTGAATCTGTTTGTCACTTCCACTGTATAATTGTAAGGGATTTGATTTAGTTCATACCTGAATGCTCTAGTGGTTTTCTCTGCTGCTACTGCTGCTAAGTCGCTTCAGTCGTGTCCGACTCTGTGCAACCCCAGAGACGGCAGCCCACCAGGCTCCACCGTCCCTGGGATTCTCCAGGCAAGAACACTGGTGTGGGTTGCCATTTCCTTCTCCAATGCATGAAAATGAAAAGTGAAAGTGAAGTCGCTCAGTCGTGTCCTAGTCTCAGTGACCCCATGGACTGTAGCCTACCAGGCTCCTCTGTCCTTGGGATTTTCCAGGCAAGAGCACTGGAGTGGGTTGCCATTGCCTTCTCCAAGTGGTTTTCTCTACTTTCTTCAATTTAAGTCTGAATTTGGGAATAAGGAGTTCATGATCTGAGCCTCAGTCAGCTCCTGGTCTTGTTTTTGCTGACTGTATAGAGCTTCTCCATCTTTGGCTGCAAAGAATATAATCAATCTGATTTCGGTGTTGACCATCCAGTGATAATACAGAAACAAAATTGACAAATTTTGCTTTATGGCTTAGATTATATTCTCAGTTCTTGGAGACTGCTTTCTTTTCAAAATGTTCATAATAAATTATGTGTATAGGTTTTAAACAGCAGCACCTAGAAGAACTTTTCTTCCTATATCTTTCTGGTGATGATTTGAATATACTGTAAAAGATCACTATAGATGGCTCAATAATTACATTGGTTGGGATGTTGTCAATTGCAAATCATAAAATCAACTGAACCTTAACTGGCCTAGGGGATTTATTTATTCCCTTTCCTAAACAGACAAGAAGTAAAGCTAGTTTTCACGTAAATTCGGGGATTTAAATAACTTCAATGATCCACTTAATCAGTTGGCTGCATTCTCCAATGAGTTCATCTCTAAGAATTGAACAGTGGTTTTTGAAGATTTTAGGTGTTCTATTCTAGCTCTTTCAACAGCTCTACCAGAAAAGAGAATTTCCCAACAGTTAGGAACAAATGCCAATTCTAATTCTCATTGGCCCTCAGCATGCATCCATGTAATATCAAGAATGACAACATTCAAAGAGGGAACAGGTGAAATTAATTTTATTAATGCAGTGGACCTTGAACAGCACAGGTTTGAACTGCTTAGGTTTACTTAAACAGATATCCCCCTGCCCCAGTTTAGAACAGTACTACACAGTGTGCAGTTGGTTGAATCCGTGGCTGAGGAACCACAGATTTGGAGGGCTGACAAGGAACAGGATCATCACTGGGTTTTGATATCCATGGCAGGTCCTGGAACCAGCGCCCTAGGATATTCAGGGCAGACTGTACGTGGATTTTCTACTGTGCAGCCAGAGGTAGGTGCCCCTAACCCCCGAGTTGTTCAAGAGTCAACCCCCATTGCAGGCAGATTCTTTACCAGCTGAGCCACAAGGAAAGACCATATATTTAACTAACACTTAAAAATACACAATTTCAGCACATAATTGATGTAAAACTTATAAATGAGGGTTGGTTTTTTTTTCCTGTACCAAGTATTTAAAGTCTGAAGAGTCTTTTCACATACGTGTACACACAGGCTCAGTCCTGTCCATCTCTTTGCAACCTCAAGGACTGTAGCCACCAGGCTCCTCAATCCTTGGAATTCTCCAGGCAAGGATACTGGAGTGGGTTGCTATTTCCTCCTCCAGGGCATCTTCTCAGCACAGAGACTGAACCTCCGTCTCTTGCATCTCCTGTGTTGGCAGGCGGATTCATTTCCACTGTACTCTTAGAACCAATCTCAGTTTGGCCCAGCCAATCTTTAGGTGTTCTGTAGACACATGTTGCCAATGACAATGTATTGTCTGTAGTCTCAGACAAATCATCCTAAAGAGAAATTATGCAGGTATTCATGCATCTCAGATGCAGAAATCTTTAGCATGTCTTGCTTAGAAATAATGGTCATGAATGTTTCTGTTCCCAAAAGAGGTCATTAAATGTCGGGTTGACGTTCAGACCTCAGAGTTGGAGGGGGTCGAGTGGGATGTGAGGGGAGAGCAGATATTCCATAGATCTCTAATATCTCTCTGGACTTCATTCATGCCATTTTTTCCCCTGTTTTACCTTGCTTTGTTTTGAGCTTTAAACCATTTCATATCAAAACCACTTATCTGTTTTCTTTTTTTAATGAGACAAACTGACCTGATTTCAACTAATTGTAAAAATTGACTTTATTTTTCTAAGACTTATGCTTTCATTTTCTACATGTCATTAAAGAAGCTACTAAGGGAGAAGAAAAAGAACACATCTCTTCCTATTCTAGGATAATTTTTCTTTTTAACCCCAGGTAGGCTGTATAAAATCATATGATTTGATACATTTATACCATTGTTCCTAAGTCAGGAAGTTGACTAGCCTCCCTAATAACTTGTTCATTTTCTCTCTCTTCTCATACCCTTCCTTCAAAGGTAAATATTTGAATTGTGGGATTTATAAAATCAAACTTAAGTGTAATTTTTCACCATAATAATAAACTCTTCGACAGTAAATTGAGATAATGCATCTAATACAAAAACTTAGTTAGGGCTTGCTTGGTGGCTCAGTGGTATAGAATCTGCCTGCCAATGCAGGAGACATGGGTTTGATCCCTGGTCTGGAAAGATCCCGCGTGCCATGGAGCAACTAACCCAGTGTGCCAAAGCTGCTGAGCCTGTGCTCCAGAGCCCACGTGCTGCAGCTGCTGAAGCCCGGGTACCCGGAGCTCATGCTCTGCAGCAAGAGAAACCACTGCAAAGAGACTGCTCATCCCCGCAACTAGCCAACAGCCCCCCTCAGTGCAACTGGAGAAAAGCCTGTACAGCAACAAAGACCCACATAGCCCAAAAAAAACCCCCAAAACCAAAAACCCCTTATTGTTAAATAACTGTTTTCCTTTTAATTTCTAAATTTCAGTTTATACCAGAGAATAACTTTTTAACAGCAACTAAAGCAGAGGCATTACTTTGCCAACAAAGGTCCATCTAGTCAAGGCTATGGTTTTCCCAGTGGTCATGTATGGATGTGAGAGTTGGACTGTGAAGAAGGCTGAGTGCAGAAGAATTGATGCTTTTGAACTGTGGTGTTGGAGAAGACTCTTGAGAGTCCCTTGGACTGCAAGGAGATCCAACCAGTCCATTCTGAAGGAGATCAACCCTGGGATTTCTTTGGAAGGAATGATGCTGAAGCTGAAGCTCCAGTACTTTGGCCACCTCACGCGAAGAGTTGACTCATTGGAAAAGACTCTGATGCTGGGTGGAATTGGGGGCAGGAGGAGAAGGGGACGACCGAGGATGAGATGGCTGGATGGCATCACTAACTCTATGGACGTGAGTCTGAGTGAACTCCGGGAGTTGGTGATGGACAGGGAGGCCTGGTGTGCTGCGATTCATGGGGTCGCAAAGAGTCGGACATGACTGAACGACTGAACTGAACTGAACTGAACTGAAAGGAAATGGCAACCCACTCCAGTATTCTTGCCTTGAAAATCCCATGGGCAGAGGAGCCTGGTAGGCTACAGACCATGGGGGTCACAAAAAGTCAGACAGGACTGAGTGACTTCACGTTCACGTTCAAGCAGCAGTTAACAATGGTTTTAAATGAAAATATATATTGGCTTTATAACAGTCATTTGCATTTTGTAACTGTGAAACAAGATTATTAATAGTCTACCATCCTGATGTTGGTATGTGATACCTGTTGGAGATTCCTGTCATTTGAAGCTGCCTATATTAATTTCATACCTGTATAACAGATTGTCACAAAGCTGTAGCTTAAAACAGAACCCCTTTAGTAGCTCATAAATTTTTGTGTTGGAAGTCCAGGCAGGTATAACTGGATTCTCTGCTCAGGGTCTTGCAAGGGTGAAATTAAAGTGTCAGCTGAGGTTCCCATCTCATCTGAGGCTTAGGGGTTCTCATCCAAGTTACTGTGGTCATTAGCAGAATCCATTTCCTTACAGATACCAAACTTGTGGACCCTATATCTTTAAGACCAGCAGAAAAACTCTTCTTATACTTCAGACCACCTCTCAAAAAGGGCATATTTCCTTTTAAGGGTTTACCTAGTTAAGACAGACCCACCAAGGATAATCACTGTTTTGACGAACTCATAATCAACTATTTAGGATTCTTAATTACGTCTGCAAATCGCTTTTACTGTATAAGTGATCATGGGTATAACGCCAGGATATGGTAATCATAATGCCTGTCTTAGAATTCTGTCTACCACACTTCCCAGAAGGCCTTGAACACCTTTACTCTATTTGATAGTTCTCCACTTTGTGAGCTCCATCTTCCTCAAGAAAGAAAGAAAAGAAAGTGAAGTTGCTCAGTTGTGTCCAGCTCTTTGTGACCCTGTGGACTGTAGCCCACTAGGCTCCTCTGTCCATAGGATTTTCTAGGCATGAATACTGGAGTAGGTTGCCATTTCCTTCTCTAGGAGATCTTCCTAGCCCAGGGATTGAATCTGGGTCTCCCGCATTGTAGGTAGACGCTTTGCCATCTGAGCCACAAGGGAAGTCCATTGGCAAGTCGGTATAAACCCCCATCTTCCTAAGGCAGTTTACAAAAAACTTACATTCTCAGAGTCCCTTGTGGTTAACCTGCCGGCATGTGACCTTGGTATTAGCAGTGAGATGCCCTTAAGTGAGACTTAAGTGGGAAAATGAACTATAGGAGGAAGCACGATGGGGCTGTCTCATTCACTTGAGGTTAGATTTAAGTCATGCATATAATTCAGGCATAATTATTTTCACATTGGTTTTATAAAAACTTACAGGTCCCCTATAATAAAGTAAGATGGGGCTGATGTCAGTTCTCTGGTGTGGTTCCAGTAATTCGCCCTAGAGGCTAGTCTTGAGCTTGTTTCTCCAACCCACCCAAAGATTCTCTGAGCTATCTAATATATTTAAGATTTATTGGATAGAATCAGTTAGCTCTCAATAAGTTCATTTTCTATTAATACCTACACTAGCTGCAGTAGATTGTGTTGCTTACAACTAATAGCCCAAGTTGATACAACTCCTAATATTCTTTATGTATATCCTATGACTCTGGATGAAATAATGTCTTTCTAATACAGTAAGATTCCATTAAGTTATTTTTCCCTGCTGCAAAATAAGTCTTTGATTTACTAGAGAAGTATTTCACGTCTTTATTTCTTTACCATTACCTTATTTACATTTTCTGGGACATGATTACTTTGTTATAGGGGACCTGTAAGTTTTTATAAAACCAATGTGAAAATAATTATGCCTGAATTATATGCATGACTTAAATCTTACCTCAGTATCCCTTCATTTCATGTCACCGCCCACCTCCCTTCCCTCAATCACACCAATACCCTTAAGAGATACAAATTAATCATTATTACTCAATTTTGTGCTATCTTCTCCAGGCATTAAACAATCATCAATCAAACTGACTAGAGTTTGCTTGGAAATGTTCCTCCCATTAATGTACTTGCATTTGTTTAATGGTGACTGGCAACAAGTTAATTGTCCATGCAGGATTCTTGTATAAAGCTTTTCTTCACAGTTTTCAAAACTCTACATAATCTGCATTTTTATTACACACAGTTTTTCTGTTTGGATTTATGGTGTATGATTAATTACATTCTAAATTCCAAGAGAAAAGGAATGATAGCTGCAGGTGTCTTATAAACAAACTTCAGTTCAGTTCAGTCGCTCAGTCGTGTCCGACTCTTTGCGACCCCATGAAACGCAGCACGCCAGGCCTCCCTGTCCATCACCAACTCCCGGAGTTCACTCAGACTCACGTCCATCGAGTCAGTGATGCCATCCAGCCATCTCATCCTCGGTCGTCCCCTTCTCCTCCTGCCCCCAATCCCACCCAGCATCAGAGTCTTTTCCAATGAGTCAGCTCTTCACATGAGGTGGCCAAAGTACTGGAGTTTCAGCTTTAGCATCATTCCTTCCAAAGAAATCCCAGGGTTGATCTCCTTCAGAATGGACTGGTTGGATCTCCTTGCAGTCCAAGGGACTCTCAAGAGTCTTCTCCAACACCACAGTTCAAAAGCATCAATTCTTCTGCACTCAGCCTTCTTCACAGTCCAACTCTCACATCCATACATGACCACAGGAAAAACCAGAGCCTTGACTAGACGGACCTTAGTCGGCAAGGTAATGTCTCTGCTTTTGAATATACTATCTAGGTTTGTCATAACTTTTCTTCCAAGGAGTAAGTGTCTTTTAATTTCATGGCTGCAGTCACCACCTGCAGTGATTTTGGAGCCCCCCCAAAATAAAGTCTGACACTGTTTCTACTGTTTCCCCATCTATTTCCCATGAAGTAATGGGACCAGATGCCATGATCTTCGTTTTCTGAATGTTGAGCTTTAAGCCAACTTTTTTGCTCTCCTCTTTCACTTTCATCAAGAGGCTTTTTAGCTCCTCTTTGCTTTCTGCCATAGGGGTGGTGTCATCTGCATATCTGAGGTTGTTGATATTTCTCCCGGCAACTTGATTCCAGCTTGTGCTCTTCCAGTCCAGCATTTCTCATGATGTACTCTGCATAGAAGTTAAATAAGCAGGGTGACAATATACAGCCTTGACGTACTCCTTTTCCTATTTGGAACCAGTCTGTTGTTCATGTCCAGTTCTAACTGTTGCTTCCTGACCTCCATATAGGTTTCTCAAGAGGCAGGTTAGTTGGTCTGGTATGCCCATCTCTTGAAGAATTTTCCACAGTTTATTGTGATCCACACAGTCAAAGGCTTTGGCATAGTCAATAAAGCAGAAATAGACGTTTTTCTGGAAATCTCTAGCTTTTTCCATGATCCAGCAGATGTTGGCAATTTGATCTCTGGTTCCTCTGCCTTTTCTAAAACCAGCTTGAACATCAGGGAGTTCACGGTTCATGTATTGCTGAAGCCTGGCTTGGAGAATTTTAAGCATTACTTTACTAGCATGTGAGATGAGTGCAATTGTGCGGTAGTTTGAACATTCTTTTGCATTGCCTTTCTTTGGGATTGGAATGCAAACACCTTTTCCAGTCCTGTGGACACTGCTGAGTTTTCCAAACTTGTTGGCATATTGAGTGTAGCACTTTCACAGCATCATCTTTCAGGATTTGAAATAGCTCAACTGGAATTCCGTCACCTCCACTAGCTTTGTTCATAGTGATGCTTTCTAAGGCCCACTTGACTTCACATTCCAAGATGTCTGGCTCTAGATTAGTGATCACATCATCATGATTATCTGGGTCACGAAAATCTTTTTTGTACAGTTCTTCTGTGTATTCTTGCCACCTCTTCTTAATATCTTCTGCTTCTGTTAGGTCCAGACCATTTCTGTCCTTTATCGAGCCCATCTTTGCATGAAATGTTCCCTTGGTATCTCTAATTTTCTTGAAGAGATCTCTAGTCTTTACCATTCTGTTTTTTTCCTCTATTTCTTTGCATTGATTGCTGAAGAAGGCAAAAATGTTGGATTTTCTTTCATATCCTTTAAGCCTGGTTAGAATTTACTGATTTATTTTATGTCTGCCATGATAATATTTTTAATCAGTGTCATATGCTCAACTTCAGTTTTATGGAAAATGCCTTGACTTTAATGATAAATAATATCCCTATACACATACATGCATATAGAAGGATACATGCAAAAGACACATTCCTTACTAAGTATTCTGTACCTGAAATAATTTAAATTTGTTATTCAATTTTTATAACTTAATAAATGATAGATATTTTGCAGAATAACCTCAATATAAGGTGGAAAATAAGTTCCAATTATTATCATTTTTTGTTGTTCAGATGTAGAGCTCTTTCCTTCCTAGCACAAAGTGTACTCTTCTGCTCATACCTGGATTTGCATCCTGATGCTTCTGTCAACTACCTGAGTGACAGTGTTCATGTTGGTTACTTTGTTGATACTCAGTTTTCTCATCTCTAAAATGAGGCAGTAGGTTATATTAAATATGATCCAAAATTCACCTGTAGGTGAGTAGTTCTCATATATTGTTAAAGACAGCTGCTGCCATTTATCGTCAGTTTTGCAGCTGTAATGTTTGCGGAGGGTCTATGCTATTCCACTATTTTTCTCTTCTGTCCCATTTTATATTCTGAAAGCATTTTAGCTGGTAGATATTTCTTTTTTATTTTTCAAGTGCTTTTCTGGTAGAGTTTTATGGAAGAAATCATCAAAAGGATCTTAGCGATAATGACAATTGTTTAATGAAATTACTGTATTTAAATAGTGATATTTCATTAACAAAGTGCTAGTAATCCATTTGCACCATTTTTAACCAGCTCCATTCTGCACAGATAAGAGTTGATCAGTCTGCACAGATAAGAGTTGATCTCAGAAATGGAGACAGAAAAACTCATTTTATCTAAATGTTACATTAGGTGAATATTTTCACTTCTAATAAATGTATTTTAGGTACTTTAACAAAACTGCCAAGTATTCTGTTGAAATTTCTGTTCCAAGTTGTTGCTAGGATATTTCATGCACAGGCCTAAGTACCCAATAGATTCTAAACTATAAAAAGAGTAATATGCATAAACCTCATACTTCTAGACCCTTAAACACCCAGAATCCTTCCTTGGGTGCTCTCAGTTAATGTATGTTGTTTGCCACCAACAAACACTAACTCTTAATGACTAAAATAGTAAAGGGACTTTATTGAAAAAATAATAGCTCAGGGAAGTAAAAGAGAAGCTTAAGAGCTAAGTGTAAGAAATAACAAGAAACAGAACAGCTCAGGATTCCAGGGTGTTTTAGGTGCAGGAACAGATACCTTTAAGAATTAAAGATTTATAAAGGATGAATCAGCTCCAAAGATTCCAATTATGCAAACAGACAGGTGTTTACTCAGCACCCATTCCGAACCCTTCTCCTTCCTGCCAGTAGTGGAAGTTAGGAAATTAAAATATTCAGTTTCCCAGTCTCCCACTTAGGCATGTCTAAGTGATACAGTCCAAGCCCTGGGCAGCATTTCTAGTCCTCTGCTTCTTTCTGTCTGGACAGTGGCCGTGAGGCCTGAAAGCACAATCTATAACCGCAAGAACCTCCACAGCATACTGAGGACGGTGATGCAGGGAAATAAAAAGAGGCTTGGCTTCCTGATCCTTTCAGTGAGCTGGCATACCTGCCATGGCCTGCCATCCCCAGACTTCTTATTTTGGACCTAAAATATACCTTATTCAATTATGCCACTGAGTTGTGCTTTTGGTTCTGGTACCTGAACACATTTTAACTGAGAGTCATTTAAGATTTATTTTCTGATTGACTTAGCTCACTAGCACAGTCCTTGGGCATGGGAGTCCTGGGCACTGTTATTTAACATTCTCACTGTGGCTGAAATAGCAAGATGATTAGCTTGCTCATTTCCTTGTCTTCCTGGGCATGGCTGGACCACAATTCCAATCTCCTTTGTCATTAGGGATAGTCGCAGTCTTTAGAATATGAGCAGACATGATGGGTGCCTTTCCTGATGTGACCTGTAGAAACATTTCCTGAATGCTCAAATTTACTCCTTTTCCAGCGAATGAATCGAAGAGGATTTCCAGATGATATTGGCAATTATGTGTTGCTGATGATAAAGTCACAAGATGGAAGTAATCTGGGTCTTTGAGTCCTCTGAACTACTTGAAAGACAGCAGCTAAATCAGAAATACTCACTGCGGATTTATGTGAGCAAGAAATAATTATATTCTGAAGCACTTGAAACTAGAGGCATTATAAGTTACAGCAACTAGCATTACTTTAACTAACTCATACCCACTAAGACGGTATGAAATGGGAGAAGGAGGAAGGAACTCCCCTGGAAATGTGAAAGTGCCTTGTCAGGATAAAGGGAACAGACACTGGGCAGGCATGGTAGTCATCCACTACTGCAGCCACCAGTTGGCCCACTGGACACTAGGTTATTGTCCACCTATGAACTGTTGACTGGGACTGTGGTAGGCTGAATAATAGCCCCCAACATGTCCACGGACTTCCCTGGTGGCTCATCAGTACAGAATCTGCTTGCGAACACAGGAGACGCAGCTTCCATCCCATTGTCGGGAAGGTCCCTTGGAGGAGGAAATGGCTTCCCACTCCAGTTTTCGTGCCTGGGAAATCCCATGGGCAGAGGGGCCTGGTGGGCTACATTTCAGGGGATCAGCTTAGCAGCTAAACAAGAACCACCATCAAGATGTTCATAACCTAATCCCTGACACATTTGAGTGTTGCCTTACATGACAGAGGGGAATTAAGGTTACAAAAGTAATTAAGGCTCTAACCTAAAATCAGTACATTGTCCTGGATTATTCGGGTATTTTGTAATTGTGCTTGTCCTTAGAAACAGAAGAGGGAGACAGGAGAGGACGTGAGAGGGCCTGCCTTGCCTATTCTAGCTTTGACAGTAGAAGGAAAGGACCACAGGCAAGGAGTATGGTGGCCTTTAGAAGCTGGAAAGATAAGGAAACGAATCCCATCAGAAACTTACAGACATGAATGGAGCCTTGCTGGCATCTTAATTTTAGCCTCATGAGACCCGTCAGACTTCTGACCCATAGAACTATAAGATAATAAATTTGGATTATTTTTGGCTACTATGTGATAATTTGTTACCATAGCAATAGGAAATAAATACAGAAGCCTTCTATGTGCTAGGCATTTCATTCTAGTTACTGAGAATATAACAATGAATAAAGATATGCTCCCCTTCCTTCAAGGAGAGAGAATCAAAAAACACTAATTTCAAACACTAAATTCAATTGACTTTTGAAAGTTTGGGGGGAGGAGGCGGGAGAAGTGATGATACCAAGGGCAGCAAAAATCTTTCCAAGAGGTGAGTAGCCCATGTAAAAGTCCAGAAGTGACAGAGAGTGCCACAAGTATTGAAAACTACAGGTTGCTCTGATTGAAAGGAAGGTAGAATTTGAGAGATGAGGATAAGATCAGAAAGGCCCTGGTAAATCTCACTGGGAGCTTAGCGTTTTCTACAGATAGCAATGGGACATCATGAAAGGGTAAGAAAGGGAAGGGACATGATCAGAGTCCATTCTAGAAGCAGTCTGTAGTTTCAGAGTAAAGGATATATATTAAAAGGGGCTAGGAAGGCCAATCAGGGGATTAACAGAGATCGCTCCTGCGTTCACTTCCTCTCAAGGCGAAGGACATTTCTATGGACAGGATGTCTGTGTCCCCCACCCCCCAAATTCATATGTTGAAACCTAGTCCCCCATGTGATTCTGCTTGAATTTGGTGACTTTGGGAAGTGATAAGGCCATGAGAGTAGAGTCTTCTTCATGAATGGGATTAGTGCCCTTAAAAAAAAGGTCCCAGGGAGATCCTTTGTCCCTCCTGCCTATGAGAGCACAGTGAGAAGACCCTCTGAACCAGGAAGCTGACTCTTACCAGATAAGAAACTGAATGTGCTGGTACCTTGCTGTTGGACTTCCCTGCTTTCAGAACTGTGAGAAATAAATGTCTGCTGTACATAAGCCACCCATCTATGACACTTTGTTACAGCAGCCCTAAGGGACCAAGACAAACACCATCCTATTCCCCAGAACTTGTGGAACATACACCCAAGTTCTGTTACACAGCAAAATGACAGGTTGTGTCCTATACCCAACGCAGCTAAGACCTGTCTGAAAACCGCTTCCTGGTCAGCAGGGCAGGGGCGGGCTCATGATACTCTAGAGGGAAAAGGTCATCCTTATGGTCATAAGTTAGTAATTCTCAAAGAGGTGATTTGAAAAGGGTATTGAGAGGTTACGTTATGAAAGGATTACAGTATGTATCCAGTAAATACTGAAGTGATGTTTTGTTGATTTAATTTTCTTTATTGAACTGCTGAAAAGCAGCACTATCTTATTACGGAAGGGCCAACTGTTCTCATTAATCTCTAGTGCCCAGAGCAGTGTCTATGATTGGTGCTCAAGCAATATTTATTTTTGTATGTGCCAGGCACTGTTGTAAGGACAAAGTCTTGCTGCTGCTGCTACTGCTAAGTCGCTTCAGTCGTTCCGACTCTGTGTGACCCCAGAGATGGCAGCCCACCAGGCTCCCCCGTCCCTGGGATTCTCCAGGCAAGAACACTGGAGTGGGTTGCCATTTCCTTCTCCAATGTATGAAAGTGAAAAGTGAAAGTGAAGTCTCTCAGTCGTGTCCGACTCCTAGCGACCCCACGGACTGCAGCCTACCAAGCTCCTCCGTCCATGGGATTTTCCAGGCAAGAGTACTGGAGTGAGTTGCCATTTACTTCTTACAACAGCCCTATTCAGACAGCTCAGCTATCCTAATTTCAAGGGTGAGAAAACAGGCTAAGAAATCTTAAGAGTCACACTGAGCTCTAACTACAGAGGCTATCATTTCATTCTGTTAGATTGTATTTGTGGGACCTGTGAGTTATCCAATGATAATATCCAGCAGATAATTGAAAGTAAAGGACTGAAGTTCAAGAGAAAAATCTAGCATACAGATGAACATTTCACAATAATTTGCATTTAAGTTGCAATTGAAGATAAAGTATTGGAATGACATAACTAGGTGGTAACTTTCAAACTTTTTGATGACAGTTAAAAATTGAATTTTCTGGGCAAGAATACATGGCTATGCAAGAGTGCATAGCCATTCCCTTCCCCAGGGGATCTTCCCAACCCAAGGATCATAACCCAGATCTCCTGCATCGCAGGCCGGTTCTTTACTGTCTGAGCCACGAGGGAATCCCCAACTACACACACACACTCTCACAGATGTATGTTTGTCTCCTGTAATAACACCTATCCTTATTCAGTGTGATACATTTCCTTATTTTTTATTTTCTTCAAAGCAATTTGACTTCATTTAAAATTGCTTCTTGCAATCCATTGAACTGATTACATAGTCTAATAGTACATTGTGCTCTACAGTTTGAAAACAACTGCCTATAGTAATTTACAGCAAAGAAGTCACCAGCTGATGACCAACTGATCACATCTGCCAAGGACATATGTTCTGTTTGGCTGGCTGTTTCTGGTAGGCAGATGTGTTAGTCTTGAGCAGAATTTTACTTTATTGTATTAATTTTTTAAAGTTATTTTTAAATTTTATATTGGAATATAGTTGATTAGCAATGTATTAATTCCAGTTGTACAGCAAAGTGATTCAATTACACATATACATATCTATTCTTTTTTAAATATTGGAGGTTTCATATAAAAATCTGGCTTTTGGATTCTTTTAAGAAATGAAAATATTTGCTAATAGTTGTTTTACCTATTGGCAGACATTGACTGAAGCCGAGAATAGCTGCTTCCTGGTTCCTTGTAGGCTTAGAGATTCTACTGACTCATTACCTCCCTGATGCTGAATTTCAGCTGCCATTTAAGATCATGCTTGTGATTTGTTTTTCTTATAAGAGAAAAGGTAGTTCTTTACAGTATCAAAAAGTAAGAGAGCATTATTTGTCTCAAACATGGCCTGTTGCATTTATTTATGTTCAGAGTCATGTACTCACTTGGGTTTGTGATCCTTAGTCCTACAGAGTGTCCAAGACATTGCACCAAGGATGGAAGCCTCGACAAGATCCACAAAAAAAGAAAGCGGACAAAGAGCCTTAGACACTGAACAGGAATAACCAGAGGATTTGGAGCAAATCCACAAGGATAGGATGTGAAGAATATTGGAGGTCAAGAGCATCCACTTTAGGCTGTAAGGTCTTTATGATGATAACGCCTCACTAAGTGGCTGGTGGGATCTTAGTTCCCCAACCAGGCATTGAACCCAGGCTCTTGGCGGTGAAAGCATGGAGTTCTAACCTCTATACCACCAGGGAGTTCCCTGTACAGTCTTTTTTAAGTCAAAGATACTTGTGGATTTAATCGGCAAAAAGTGCCAAAGAAGATTCTGCTCTCTTTATGTGATTCATCTCAGTATCTGATCCTCAGTGTCAGGAAGAAATGCAGAGGATTTCATAGAGAGGACCTGTCACAACTTGCCAGGATTTAGAGGATGAGGATACTGAATGCACTAGCCAGGGATTATGGTGATGGTGATGTTCTTTGAATTCAATAAAACAGTTTTCCACACACGTCTTGGTATTTAGAATAAGATTCATGAGAAAGACGCAGTAACGAGAGCCCCTTGTCTCAGCGTGGATTGGGAGTGAGCATGCTAGCACAACTCTTACCATCCGTGGGAGAGTCTCACATCATCTCCCGCTGATGAGGTCAAGGGCCTGGGGCGATTATAAGGTTGGAAGCGTGGTAAGCTCTGAGTTCATCCTAGTGGCTGCTCACCATCATGGCACATCATTGGGATGAACATATAAGATGAGCTGAAGTTCTAGGAATGGGGTTTTGAGATGATTTTAGGTCACATGAGGAAGTCATTTACAATCAGCATTAACTGTGGGTGGTAGTGGTTTAGTTGATAAACCACAGTGTGTGTCCAACTGTTGTGACCCGATGAACCATAGCCCTCCAGGCTCCTCTGTCCATGGGATTTCCCAGACAAAAACACTGGAGTGGGTTGCCATTTCCTTCTCCAGGGGATCTTCCTGACCCAGGGATTGAATTCAGATCTCCTGCATTGAAGATGGATTCTTTACCAACTGAGCCCCCAGGGAAGACTGAACTGAGGGTATCCCCTATAGTTCTTGGAATAATAGATCATTGAAAAAAATCAGAGGTTTTAAATTTCAGCTATATCATAAAACAATCAGAAATCCTTTGGAAATTAACTGGGTTTTGCATTAGACAATGTGAAGAAGGGAAGCAAATAAGTTCTGCTGTCATTTTCGCAAGAAGTACTACACTCTTACCCCCTAAACAAAAATAATTGTAAAAAGGATTTCTACCTTACCAATATCTTTTGTTTAATAGTAAGGAAGAAGGAGAAAGGAAAAGATAGAGGCTTCCCGCCTAAATGTCATTCTTGGAAGCAAAGGAGTGTTTGCTTTTCTTTTGTTCTTTCGAATCCCAGGGGAACAACGCAGGCTGGGGCTTCTCTTTGCCTTTTCATCTGCCTGGAAACAGCACACAAAGGCAAGGTTTTTCCATGCAGGGCAGAGACATTTGTGTTTTCTTTATTTCTATTCCCTGTTGAGCTGAGCCTTTTAAAAATCTGTCCACTCTGCTTCTTTTGTGTTGTAAGCACCGTGACTTGTGTTTGCTCTTTATGTATCACATTTTCCATGTTTTACCATGTTAGCAAGTTAAAATGAATGAATATTTTAAAGTGTCTACAAGTGGCGAATCTATATGCCTTTGATTAAGAATAGAGGCAGAACTGCTAAGATACTATAAGGGTAAACTTACCTAGAATTAATGCACGTAAAGTACTCCAGGTGTTATATAGCCAGCCATAGCATGAACTAATCACATTTTGAAAGCCTAAGCTTTTACAATGAATAAAATAATGTGAATGGTTATTAGATGTTATAAAGAGAATTTCATTCCCTGCAGAGATATTGTCAAGTATAAGACAAAATGGCCAATATAATTATAAGGCAAAAATGACTTATTGGTAGTTTTATTAGTCTAAGGAAGGTCAGTTTCTTACCCTAAACTCTTTAATCAAATAAATCCCTTCTCCCTTCAGAAGGGAGACCATGAGTTTAGCTGGCTTAGCTGAAACCTCTTCATACGAAGCATGAGGTCAAGAGAGAAGCAAGGGGCCCTTGTCAGGATCTCTAAGATCTGCTAGAGATCTAGGTAAGATGTTTGTGCTCAGCCAGGTGGCAGGAGAAAAAAGAACAAGAGAATAAGGGGCCAGGCATGTTTACAGGACATTGTTGTTGTTGTTAAGTCGTGTCTGACACTTTTTTGGCTCCGTGGACTGCAACTAGCCAGGCTGCTCTGTCCACAGGATTTCCCAGGCAAGAATACTGGAGTGGGTTGCCATTTCCTCCTCCAGGGCATCTTCCTGACCCAGCGATAGCTCCCGTGTCTCCATTGGCAGGTGGAATCTTTATCACTGAACCACCTTGGAAGCAGTCACAGGACATAGCAAGAGATAAATAAATGCTAGTTGCTGTGATTAGGATAGAAATGGTCTTCAATGAAAATAGAGTCCTGCTAATTATATAGTAATAATATTGATACTTTTCATGTATTGTGCATATCTTTTATTCTTTGAGGTATATATTGTCCTATGTGATCCTCAGAAAAACTTGGTGAGGCAATAATAGGAGGTTATTATAATTTTATTGATATTTTCATTCTTTCAAATCCTGGAAGATGATGCTGAGAAAGTGCTGCACTCAATATGCCATCAAGTTTGGAAAACTCAGCAATGTCCACAGGACTGGAAAAGGTCAGTTTTCATTCCAATCCCAAAGAAAGGCAATGCCAAAGAATGCTCAAACTACTGCACAATTGCACTCATCTCACACGCTAGTAAAGTAATGCTCAAAATTCTCCAAGCCAGGCTTCAGCAATACATGAACTGCGAACTTCCAGATGTTCAAGCTGGTTTTAGAAAAGGCAGAGGAACCAGAGATCAAATTGCCAACATCCTCTGGATCATGGAAAAAGCAAGAGAGTTCCAGAAAAACATCTATTTCTGCTTTATTGACTATGCCAAAGCCTTTGACTGTGTGGATCACAATAAACTGTGGAAAATTCTAGAGATGGGAATACCAGACCACCTGACCTGCCTCTTGAGAAACCTATATGGAGGTCAGGAAGCAACAGTTAGAACTGGACATGGAACAAGAGACTGGTTCCAAATAGGAAAAGGAGTATGTCAAGGCCTTATATTGTCACCCTGCTTATTTAACTTATTGAACTGTGGTGTTGGAGAAGACTCTTGAGAGTCCCTTGGACTGCAAGGAGATCCAACCAGTCCATTCTGAAGGAGATCAACCCTGGGATTTCTTTGGAAGGAATGATGCTGAAGCTGAAACTCCAGTACTTTGACTACCTCATGTGGAGAGTTGACTCGTTGGAAAAGACTCTGATGCTGGGAGGGATTGGGGGCAGGAGGAGAAGGGGACGACCGAGGATGAGATGGCTGGATGGCATCACGGACTCAATGGACATGAGTCTGAGTGAACTCTGGGAGATTGTGATGGACAGGGAGGCCTGGCGTGCTGAGATTCATGGGGTTGCAAAGAGTTGGACATGACTGAGCGACTGAACTGAACTGAGTACATCATGAGAAACGCTGGGCTGGAAGAAGCACAAGCTGGAATCAAGATTGCTGGGAGAAATATCAATAACCTCAGATATGCAGATGACACCACCCTTATGGCAGAAAGTGAAGAGGAACTAAAAAGCCTCTAGATGAAAGTGAAAGAGGAGAGTGTAAATGTTGGCTTAAACCTCAAAATTCAGAAAATGAAGATCATGGCATCTGGTCCCGTCACTTCATGAGAAATAGATGGGGAAACAGTGGAAACAGTGTCAGACTTTATTTTGGGGGGCTCCAAAATCACTGCAGGTGGTGATTGTAGCCATGAAATTAAAAGACGCTTACTCCTTGGAAGCAAAGTTATGACCAACCTAGATAGTATATTCAAAAGCAGAGACATTACTTTGCCAACAAAGGTCCATCTAGTCAAGGCTATGGTTTTTCCTGTGGTCATGTATGGATGTGAGAGTTGGACTGTGAAGAAAGCTGAGCGCCAAAGAATTGATGCTTTTGAACTGTGGTGTTGGAGAAGACTCTTGAGAGTCCCTTGGACTGCAAGGAAATCCAACCAGCCCATTCTAAAGGAGATCAGTCCTGGACGTTCTTTGGAAGGAATGATGCTAAAGCTGAAACTCCAATAGTTTGGCCACCTCATGTGAAGAGTTGACTCATTGGAAAAGACTCTGATGCTGGGAGGGATTGGAGGCAGGAAGAGAAGGGGATGACAGAGGATGAGATGGCTGGATGGCATCACCGACTCGATGTACATGAGTAAGAGTGAACTCCAGGAGTTGGTGATGGACAGGGAGGCCTGGTGTGCTGTGATTCATGGGGTCGCAAAGAGTCGGCCATGACTGAGCAACTGAAGTGAACTGAACTGAGAACTTTCAGAACAATGTGGAATAAAACAAATGACAGTTGGAAACCCTTGTATCATACTCTATCTCGAAAGGAAATTTCTAAAGTAATCACCATTAGGTAGATTTTGCTGTAAATTGTGTGCTTGTGTGTCTGTATAATTTATTTCAGTTTAAGAAATAAACTGTACTCCTAGTTTTTGAAGAGTTTTATAATAAATGGGTTTTGAGTTTTTAAAATGTTTTTCTTTCCCTGTCTTGCATACAGGGTCGTCATTGCCATCTTCCTAAATTCCATATATATGTGTTAGTATACTGTATTGGTGTTTTTCTTTCTGGCTTACTTCACTCTGTATAATCGGCTCCAGTTTCATCCATCTCATCAGAACTGATTCAAATGAATTCTTTTTAACGGCTGAGTAATATTCCATTGTGTATATGTACCACAGCTTTCTTATCCATTCATCTGCTGATGGACATCTAGGTTGTTTCCATGTCCTGGCTATTATAAATAGTGCTGCGATGAACATTGGGGTACATGTGTCTCTTTCAATTCTGGTTTCCTCGGTGTGTATGCCCAGCAGTGGGATTGCTAGGTCATAAGGTAGTTCTATTTGCAATTTTTTAAGGAATCTCCACACTGTTCTCCATAGTGGCTGTACTAGTTTGCATTCCCACCAACAGTGTAGGAGGGTTCCCTTTTCTCCACACCCTCTCCAGCATAGAGGGAGAGGGAGAGGGTGGGATGATTTGGGAGAATGACATTCTAACATGTATACTATCATGTGAATTGAATCGCCAGTCTATGTCTGACGCAGGATGCAGCATGCTTGGGGCTGGTGCATGGGGATGACCCAGAAAGATGTTATGGGGAGGGAGGTGGGAGGGGGGGTCATGTTTGGGACTGCATGTAAGAATTAAAGATTTTTAAAAAAATAAAAAACTAAAAAAAAAAAAATGTTTTTCTGTGGCTATTGAATTGAATTGCTTTATTTTTCTTATTCTGTTCATTGGGCATTATATTGGTTGACTTTAGAAATTTTTTCCAACATTTTAAACACACAGAGAAGTTGAAAAGTGTTACCATGAGCGACCAGTAACATTTCACTAACTTGCTTTATTAGATTCATCCATTGTCTATCCATCAGCCTATCTTATTTATTTATGAATTTCAAAGTAACTTTCAGATTCATAGACTTCTGTCTAAAGACTTTAGTTTACATATCAACAATTAGAATTTAATGCTTTTGGGTTTTTACATTTTTCTTTGGTTCAACATATAATAAAATGCACAAATATTAACTGTAAACTTTAATGAGCTTTGAAAAATGTATTCATCTGTGTAACACAAAGTCTTATCAAGATATAAAATGTTAACATAACCTCAAAAAGTTGCCTTATGTCCCTGAAGCAGCAATCTCTGACTTTATACTTCCAGAGAGAACTCTGTTCTGATTTTTTTTTTCTACAGTAGATTAATTTTAAACCTTCTAGGATTTCATATAAATGAAAGTCATATAGTATGTACTCTCTTGCCTAAGGCTTTTTTCTTCCAACATAACTTAAAATTTATACACACTATTGCTTGTATCAGTAGTTTTTATTGCTCAATAAATGATGAATATATGATGTTTATCCTTTCTCCTTTTGATAGTCACCTGAGCTGTTTCCAGTTTTGAGATGTTATGAATGCTGTTATAAATATTCTTTCGTGTCTTTATATAGATGGTACTTTTCATTTCTTTGGGGTAAATACTTAGGAATGGTATTGCTAGGTTGTAGCATAGGTATGTGTATTTTATGAGAACTGTTAGATAATTTTCAACGGTTACACCGTGTACATCCCCACTAACATAGCTGTTTCACATCTTCATTGACATTTGCTGTTCTCAGTTTTTAAAAAACTTTGCCATTCTGATGGCCGCATAATGAAACTTAATTGTGGGTTTAATTTGCATTTCTCTATTGAATAATTAAGTTAAAAGCTTTTTCATACATTTATTGACTACTTATATTATCTTGTTTTATGAATTGTCTGTCCAAATCCTTTGTCAACTTTTCTAATGGGGTTGTATGTTTTCCTGTTACTGAGACCACCTTTTGTGTATTCCAGATACTAGTTTAGCATATGTTATTTCCCAGTCCATAGGTCACTTCTTCATTTCTTAGTAATGTCTGCTGATAAGCAGAAGTGCTGGATACAATATAATTTACCAGTTTTATTTAGTTAATATTGCATTCTGTGGCTTACTTATTCTCCCATTTTCTTTTCTTCTAAAAGCCTTATGGTTTTAGGTTTTACCTTTAGGTTTATGATATGCCTCAAATTAATATTAGTGTATGGCATGAAGTAGGGAATACTGTTCAGTATTTTCTATATGGATTTTCGGTTCTAGCACTGTTTGGTGAAAAATGTTTCATCACCCAGTGAGTGTCTTTAACGTTTAGCGCAGTTACTGACATAGTTGGTTTTAGGTCTACCATTTTATTCTCTGTTTTCTGTATGTTGCCTCTGTTTTCTTTTCCTGCTTTCCTTGAGCTTAGTTGATAACTTTTAGGTTTCTGTTGGAATTTACTTATTGACTTCTGGGGTATACTTCTTTGCATTTATTTTATGGGTTGCTGTAGGAATTAAAATAGATATCCTTGGGACTTCCCTGGTGATCCAGCGGTTAAGAATCTGTCTTGCGATTCTGCAGGGGTGCAGGTTCGATCTCTGGTCAGGGCACTAGAATCCCACATGCCGTGGGGCAACAGAGATCCTGTATGCTACAACTAGGACCCATGCAGCCTGTATATATACATACACACACTCACACATCCTTAACTTTTCACAGCATACATATACAGTAAACATTATACCACTTCACATTACATAGCAGTTTTGTAATAGGGTATATTTCCATTTATCTCCACTTCACTCAATCCTTCATGTGATAGTTTTCATTTGTGCTACATGTATTGTTTTATCTTAACCTCATAAGACAGTGCTTAAATATGTATATTAAAGAAGTTAAAAGAAAAAAATGTTTTATATTTACTTACCTAATGGCTGATCAGTTACTACATTTTTTTCAAGTCTTCCTTTGTAAATATATTTTATAACATTACTTTTCTCTTTATTCTATTGTTCTACTTGTCTCTACAGTATCTTATGAATAACTGATGCCTCCTAACTAATCTTAACCTTTCCTCCAGACTGTGTTCTCAAATCTTCTCTTCCAAATATTGTAACGAGAAATGGGGTGGCAATGAGGAGTCCTTTGCTTTTCTTTGAGGTAGAGAATGATCGTCAACATGTAAAACCTAACTCAGTGAACTGCCTTCAAGTAGAGCCTCTCTTAGACAATTTTATATTCTATGCATTGCCTTGTACAAAGCCTTGCACAAAGCCTTGCACAAAGAAAACTCTCAATGAATATTTATTAGATTGTTGAATGAACAAAGAAACTCCTTTTTTTCCTTACCTACAGTGAAGGAGAACCTGTGTTATGGAAACAAAGTCATCACTGTGAAAACTTATAAGGACAACTGACAAGAAATGCAGTTATATTATTGCTTCTCAGTGAAAATAAACAAGTAACAGACAAATCTATTTCACTTTGTACATAAGATTAAAAAACTGACTATAGCCAATCAGGAGAATACTATTGGAAAGGGGATGAAAAGTTATAAGTCTTCCAGAAATCTGCCTATTGTATATCATATCTCATGTCATACCCTGTCATGTCATATTAATCCATCACAAGGCAGTTTAATTTCAGAATGAAGAAAGCCAGAAGTTGATTTTTTAAGGACATTAGATTATCACCTAGCCTTACTGTCACAAACATAGGGTCAGCTTATGAATAAAATAGTACCTGTTTTATTTTCTATAAGATGCAGACTGAGATGCCAGTCTTTTTTTGTTTGTTTGTTTCCTTTCCTTTTTAGTTTTTGTTTTCTCTTTTTGGAAGCAGGTACATTTTATGCTTGTTCAGCTCAAGAAAATGCTGAACTTTTAAGCTGAGAGGTGACTCCCTGAAATGATAAATAGGAGGGAGGCAGGACTCAGATGAACCCAGCAGCTGGATTTCTCAACTGTGACCTGCTAAGAAAGATGAGCTATGGGAAGCTAAAGGGAAAAGGAGGACAGTTTAATTAAAACTGGCTCAGGATGGAAACCTTAATGAATTGCAGTACAGGGGCAGAGCAGATCTTGAGACCCCCAAATCCTAAGGGGGAACAATCAACAATAAAGATGCAATTATCTGAACAGATTGCTCACCAAGATGCAACTTGTTTTTGATAGTGCCACGTGTTATTTCCCAGGGCAAAATGATTTGGCAGAGAAATAACCTGGACAGAGTGTACTAAAAATAGCTGCTTTATAATTACATTGCTGCTTTCTGTAAATCTGATAATGAGGTAATATCTGATCTGCAAAAATTAATCATGCATTCAGAGAGTTCTATATTAAATGTCACATGAATGAGATTTCCAACTCAATAGATACAATCTAGTCACAAAAACCTCTGGGAAACTGAGTTCAAACAACCAATTATGGATCAAAGAAACCGGATTTGCCTCCAAGTCTGCAGTGTCATCTCATTAGGTTGGAGATCTGTGAAAGCACAGTCCCAGGCTGCCCCGCAGTGTCCTGTACGGACCTGAGGGGCACTTGGAGGCCAAGTGATCTTTTGGGAGTCTTGTAGTTCAGTGTGTTAATGTTGTTGTGCATTAAATGCTCCTGGTTTAGTTAACTTTGCTTCTATAACAAATTGCCATAAACTTAGTATTATCACTACAAAAGTTTATTAGTTTACAATTTTGGAGGTCAGATGTTTAAAATGGGTCCACAGAGTGGCATTACTTCTGGGAGTGTTAGGGGAGAATCCGTTTTCTTGCCTTTTCCAGTCTTTAGGGGTCGTCTGCAAACCTTGACCTGTGGTCCCTTCCTCTGTCTGCAAAGCCAGTGGCAGAGTATCTTCTTTCGTAACCTCTGCTCCCATCCTCACATCTCTGACACTCCTGTCTCCCTTTTATAAAAACCCTTGTAACTACATTGGCCCCACCTAGATAATCGAGGCTCACCTTTGTAGCTCAAGATCCTGGACTTAATCACAACACAAGCTCTCTTTTATTAGGCAAGATATCATGTTCACAGATATCCGATTCACAGGTTCTGGAGACAGGATGTGAACATCTTTGAGGGACCAATATTGAGCCTTCTATGCCTCCTGAAAGGGCAACATGATTTGCAGAAAAAATTGGCGACCTCTGGCTACCAAGGACAGACTCGTACTATTTTCTACTTCCTTGATGTTGTAATAGCTACATCCATTAGGTTGTGTCAGCTCTGAGTCAAAGAAAAATTCTGCAGAGAGCTTCTATAAGGTAGGGGGTTTGTCTGTTTCAGGAAGTTTATCTTCCTGGCACTTCATAGTTTCTTGTCCTTTTCCTGTTTTCTTGCTCTGTCATCCTTAGGGGTGACATGAGCCTCAGGTATCCTCCCCGCTTTCCAGGCTGGGAGGAAGGCAGAAGGGGCAGCACTAATGGACTTCCACTTGTGTCCTCATCACGGGAACTGACTAGCAAGGCCCCCCCTTCCCGGGAGGCTGGGAAGATGAATTTTCACCATTTGATCTCCACATTGGAGGAAAGCAAGCATGAAGGGAGTTGAGTCAGCAACCTGAGTATTGTCTCTAATAACCAAGGGGAATTCCAAGCCTCTGTGTTCCTCCACCCCCACACCTAACCAATCAGTGACTGGATAAAACCAGCTGTCTTGTGTTATTTGAAATATGTTCCTCTGCTCACCCAGTTTTCCACCAGAGTCCCCAGTAGGCAACTAAAAATAAACAGTGTGTTTACACATGCACCCAGACCAAGTATGTTTCAATAAAGTTACTTAAACAGACCCAAACAATAGTTATGATTGTAGTTTTCTATGCAAATTAGCCAATTTTAAAAAATGTAAGTGATGGAATCAATATGTTATCTCAACGCTTTGTAAGAAGAGCCTCTTATATTTAAAAAAAAGAGAGAGAGAGAGAAGAAGAAGAAAAGCCTCTGTAGCTCCTTGCCACTTTTCACCTCTCCTTTTATCACAATGGTTGGAAATTCTGGGCAGCCGTTTTGTTCGACGTGTCCATGGCTCCTGTCCACAGTTGGGTCAAAAACTCCCCTTCTCCTCTCTGGAGACACCACTCTTTAGCCAGAGTTGATTCATTTAAGAATGCATAGCTGATGAAAACTAGTCATTTTTTTGCCCCCGAGTTTTAAAATTCGAAACGAGAGAGAGAGGATCAGTCTCCCCGTGGATGGCTGAATTATGACCTATGAATCAGCTTTTGGTCCCCATGTTCTATTTGTTGAAGGAGGAGCAGACACAGCTAGTCCTTGGAGGAAAACTGAAGCAGAAGAGCAGACAGAGCACAAAGCTGATTCTAGGTCACTCTCGGAGCCCAGCTACATTCTTGTGCTTTGTCTGGTTACTGGCCTTTGTTATTATGACAATATTAAGGTTAGCTCAAAGAAGTGTTCTGCTATTTGCAACCAGATGTAACTACATAAAATGTAGAGTTATTACTGGTCGGTGAAAAATTATGTCTGTAAAAGGACTACTTATGTTACAGCAAAAGAAATTACTTTGATTACTCGAAAGGCAGAATTATAACCACTGGACTGTAATTAATCAAATTGTGGTTTAATTTCTTCACTAAACTCCTAATACATCATCCAGTATAGCAAAATATGATAAAGTATTTGAAATGGCATTAGTAAAATTCAAACCATATGCATAAATTTTGAACAAGTACCATATACCAAAAAGGAAACTTGAAGTATTTTGCAGAAATGAAACAAGTGTTAATTTCATACTTTATTTCCCACTTCTGGGATAGACTTGAGGGGATTTCAGTGTAATACAAAAAAGATTTATTATTCTGAAAAGGTTCGGCTTGGGATTTGCTAAAATTGGAAATTAAGAAAGTGCCATATTTCTATTTCTCACAGGAATCCAGTTCTTAATATTTTAGATGAAAATAACTTTATCAATCTTACTTTTAATACTAACTTTAAGATGCTAAAATCTGTCAGTTAAGAAACTGATTACATTTCATTGAAAATATAACTGTAATATAAAGCACTGAAATATTGGTCTGCAATGGTGAGAGTGTACACTATATTACATATTATGTTGCTACTTCATAAAGTTTCTTCATAAAACTGCAAGCAGAGCTGTCTCAAACATCTTGTTAATGAGCCTTATTCTGCCTCCTCTGGGAATACAGATGGAGCTTTGCTTCCAGTCCTTCTGGAGGCAAATAAGGAAATGGGCCTGACTAGATTATACATCCAGATGAACGCTCATATGAAGAGAGTGTCATTTGTGCCATCTGTTCAGGCTGAGCTGGAGATGAAACATCAGGTGTCATGGGCGCAGTCCCTAGAGGACTGTCACCGAATGACCTTCCTTCCAGTGTGCCTGCAGCGTGTCCAGGCTGCTTCCGTTCCTTTTCTGCTGTGTTCAGGGTCCTGTCACCTGGCTCAGATTTCTCCATCACGACAGCTGATCAGCCCTTTCCCTGAGATGTGCCTCTCTGACACAGAGCTTTCTGAGCACACGTTCAGAATTTTGTCTTCTCAGGTGCCGCTTTACCCTCCCCTATCTGCTAACTGTAAATATTTTGAAGACATGTATCTTCAGCCACTTCTTCCTTAGTTCCTATATTTTCTCCCTGGAAGAACACATCTACTACTTCATATCCACTGACATCTTTGTGCAAATTCCCAAATCCCCTCTTGAATTTTGTTTCTATTCCTCTACACGCCAACTGGACAGTTGCAACTGGATTGGTCTTTCAAATTTAATTAATTGCAAACCTCACACATATTTGAACCCTCAAATATTTATCCTGATTTTGCAAGTGCTATTAATGGCACTGCTGAATTCAGTCTCCTGGGTTTTAAAAATGGAAGTGGCTTTTTATTTTGCCTTCTCTTTCCCTTCCCGTTTTTAAAAACTGGCAAGGTCTGCCTAGTCTTTTTTGGCAATTCAGTCCCCATTTGTTCCATCTTTTAATCCAGTTTTTACCACCATAATTTTGGCCATCATTAGCCTATGTTTAGACTAAGCGAGTTGTTGGGGGAGGTTCACTGCTGTCATGGAGGCTAAGGCTGATGGTTCACCTCGATTGCCATGGCTCTCAGTTCCATGATTCAGTCGGTGAAGATGCACCAAAGCTTTCTATTTCCAGGGAGTAAATCTCAGGAGACTTTGATCTTAACAAAATCCCATGTTTGCTGCTGCTGCTGCCAAGTTGCTTCAGTCGTGTCCGACTCTGTGCAACCCTACAGACGGCAGCCCACCAGGCTCCTCCGTCCATGGGATTTTCCAGGCAAGAGCACTGGAGTGGGTTGCCATTTCCTTCTCCAATGCATGAAAGTGAAAAGTGAAAGTGAAGCTGCTCAGTCGTGTCTGACTCTTAGCGACCCCATGGACTGCAGCCCACCAGGCTCCTCCCATGGGGTTTTCCAGGCAAGAGTACTGGAGGAGGGTGCCATCGCCTTCTCCCAATCCCATGTTTACTTTGTCCTAACATCTCAGAAGCCAGACTGAATGGTAAAACAACAGGAAGGATTTCTTGGTGTTGCTGGTGCCCTTCAAGGCACCCTCTGAATGAAGTCAATCTTGTTGCCAAGGTGGGAAGTCCAAGACACAACTTATAGTTAGGACTGGAAAAAGTCAGTCAGTTTATTCAAGAAGTGGTCCAGGTCATTTAAGTTGGGGCAAAATATTTGAATACTGTTTAGAAAAAAGCCCTATGGTGAAGTCAAGAGTAACATAAATCTAAATCACCTAATTGAATGCCTGGCAGATATTCTCAACCAGGATGGTTTTAACCTCCAGGAGGCATTTTTTTTTAATTGTGATGCTGGAATAGGGGAGAGGATAGATACTTGCTGCCAGAAATGTTAAATGTCCTTCAATACACAAGACAGACCCCGCAACAAAGAACTGCCCAGTCTACAACATCAAGAGTGCTAAGACTGAAAACTCTGCTCTAGGGAATAACATTTTGCAGCCTCCAGTTTTTAGGCTGACTCTGGACTTAGAGACCTATATATAGAAAACTATAAAACACTGATGAAAGAAATCAAAGAGGACACTAATAGATGGAGAAAATATACCATGTTCATGGATCAGACGAATCAATATAGTGAAAATGAGTATACTACCCAAAGCAATCTACAGATTCAATGCAATCCCTATCAAGCTACCAGTGGTATTTTTCACAGAGCTAGAACAAATAATTTCACAGTTTGTATGGAAATACAAAAAACCTCGAATACCCAAAGCAATCTTGAGAAAGAAGAATGGAACTGGAGGAATCAACCTGCCTGACTTCAGGCTCTACTACAAAGCCACAGTCATCAAGACAGTACGGTACTGGCACAAAGACAGAAATATAGATCAATGGAACAAAATAGAAAGCCCAGAGATAAATCCACACACCTATGGACACCTTATCTTCGACAAAGGAGGCAAGAATATACAATGGAAAAAAGGCAATCTCTTTAAAAAGTGGTGCTGGGAAAACTGGTCAACCACTTGTCAAAGAATGAAACTAGAACACTTTCTAACACCCCACACAAAAATAAACTCACGATGGATTAAAGATCTAAATGTAAGACCAGAAACTATAAAACTCCTTGAGGAGAACATAGGCAAAACACTCTCCGACATAAATCACAGCAGGATCCTCTATGATCCACCTCCCAGAATTCTGGAAATAAAAGCAAAAATAAACAAATGGGATCTAATTAAAATTAAAAGCTTCTGCGCAACAAAGGAAACTATAAGCAAGGTGAAAAGACAGCCTTTGGAATGGGAGAAAATAATAGCAAATGAAGCAACTGACAAACAACTAATCTCAAAAATATACAAGCAACTTATGTAGCTCAATTCCATAGAAATAAATGACCCAATCAAAAAATGGGCCAAAGAACTAAATAGACATTTCTCCAAAGAAGACATACAGATGGCTAACAAACACATGAAAAGATGCTCAACATCACTCATCAGAGAAACGCAAATCAAGACCACAATGAGGTACCATTTCACACCAGTCAGAATGGCTGCTATCCAAAAGTCTACAAACAATAAATGCTGGAGAGGGTGTGGAGAAAAGGGAACCCTCCTACACTGTTGGTGGGAATGCAAACTAGTACAGCCACTATGGAGAACAGTGTGGAGAGTTCTTAAAAAACTGAAAATAGGACTGCCATAAGACCCAGCAATCCCACTGCTGGGCATACACACCAAGGAAACCATAATTGAAAAAGACACGTGTACCCCAATGTTCATCGCAGCACTGTTTATAATAGCCAGGACATGGAAGCAACCTAGATGTCCATCAGCAGACGAATGGATAAGAAAGCTGTGGTACATATACACATTGGAGTATTAGCCATTAAAAAGAATACATTTGAATCAGTTCTAATAAGGCGGATGAAGCTGGAGCCGATTATACAGAGTGAAGTAAGCCAGAAAGAAAAACACCAATACAGTATACTAACACATATATATGGAATTTAGAAAGATGGTAATGATAACCCTGTATACGAGACAGCAGAAGAGACACAGATGTATAGAACAGTATTTTGGACTCTGTGGGAGAGGGAGAGGGTGGGATGATTTGGGAGAATGGCATTGAAACATGTATACTATCATGTAAGAAACAAATTGCTAGTCTAGGTTCAATACAGGATGCAGGATGCTTGGGGCTGGTGCACTGGGATGACCCAGAGAGATGATATGGGGAGGGTGGTGGGAGGGGGTTCAGGGTTGGGAACTCATGTACACCTGTGGTGGATTCATGTCAATGTACGGCAAAACCAATACAGTATTGTAAAGTAAAAAAAAAAAAAAGGAAAGAAAAGAAAAGCAAGAATACAATACCTCTTTGTCCTCAACAACCAAAGACATCATTTTAAAATATGGAGAAGAACCAAAGTCCTGACAGTCCTACTTGAAACATTCTTTTCCTTCATAAAATGAAAGAGTCTCAGATTGGCCAGTGATAGCAATGAAAGACCAATGTATAATTCTGAAAACTGAGATTCATTAAGGAAGATGAAATGGGAGACAAAAGAGGAAATCAAGGGGAAAAAAAGAGTGATGAAATGACAAGGTAAGAGGGAATAGAAACCAAAAATGGAGATAGCAACACTGGTGGTCCAGTGGTTAAGACTTTTCCAATGCAGGGGGCGTGGGTTCGATCCCTGGTTAGGGAACTAAGATCCTACATGCTGCATATGGCCAAACACAAAACAAAAGAAATAAAAACATTTAGAATAAAGGCCTATATAGCTGCTTTGCTTATCCCAAAGAACTTGTCCAAATAGGAACGAAAATAACACAAAGCACAGCTACTGTCATATTGTCTAATTTAATCCTGACATTAGCATTATGAGATGGATATAATACCAGTGTACCCATTTTCGAGATGAGAAAACCAAGGTGTAAGCATATTGAATTTGGCCAACTGGGTTCCTTGGTCTCTGCCAAGGAATCTAAAGCTGGAGAGACAGCTGCAAAGATAAAAGGCTCTTGAGAGACAATTCTTGGAGGCAGTGGTGATGGAGTAAATTGGGGACTGAGTGGCCAGCACCCACCGACAGTGGAGCCGGCAGTGTGGATCGAGTGGGAGCAGGGCCAGGCTCCGGGTCCCAAGCAGATGCTTTTCTCAGGGAATTGGCCCTGTTCTCTGCTAAGTAGGACATTTGTTTCCTGACAGCTTTTTAAGCTGATTCTCCAGCATTTTCAAAAGATGAATAAAATCCTCACGTCCTTCCAATGACTCCTTTTCATTGTAAGTCAGTCAAGTTAGTGTCAGTGGTATACAAGTAAGAAGCCTAACCAGTTCAGGGCTGGAAGGCGAAGATACCTCCCCAGAGTTATTTAAATAGAAAATGGGGAATGGCATTTGAAATAAAAATAAAAAATTCTGTCTCACCTCCCACATTTCAAGGACTTGCTCCTCTGACCATGAAAGGTCATTCTACTGGGGGTAGGGGTGGAGTGGGGTGAGGGGAGCAAGACCTCTGCAGAAGCCTGGATAGTACTCATCACTGGCACTCAATGGATTCACTTTTCGTTACAGTGAAATATCTGAACTCCGTCCTTTACAACTTTCTATAACAGACCTCAGTACATTCTTCCCCAATTCTCATGCCTGTTTCCTTCTCATCTCAGCCTAAATACTCCCACCTCAGAGATGCTGTCTCTGATCATCTATAAAGTAAGTTATTTCTTGTTCCCATCTCTTGGCACAAGCTCCTTTTTATTTTCTCAGGTATCACTCATCACCTCCAAATGTTTTTTATTATTAGTTGTTTTACATGCCTATCTCCTCCACCCAGCACCCCCATGCAGTCTTTTCTGTCTTATTTCTAACTGTATCCTCAATGTTTAGAATAGCTCTGGCATTGAGTGAATGTTTTATTGGATGAAAGAATCAGTGGGTGAAATCTATCCTTAGCCTGTCATATATGTTCTATACTTTCAAAATAACTGAATTCATGTGTTTTAATATTCTTGCCATGTGGAGATTAGTGCCATGTGGATCATTGTTGTTCAGTTGATAAGTCAAGTCCACCTCTTTGGACAGACGCCGTGGACTGCAGCACACCAGGCTTCCCTGTCCTTTGCTATCTCCTGGAGTCCACCCAAACTCATGTCCATTGAGTTGGTGATGCCATCCAACCATCTCATCCTCTGTCATCCCCTTCTCCTCCTGCCCTCAACCTTTCCCAGCATCAGGGTCTTTTCCAATGAGTCAGCTCTTCGCCTCAGGTGGCCAAAGTATTTGAGTTTCATCAGCACCAGTCCCTTCCAGTGAACACCCAGGACTGATCTCCTTTAGGATGGACTGGTTGGATCTCTCTGCTGTCCAAGGGACTTTCAGGAGTCTTCCCCAGCACAAAATTTCAAAAGTATCCATTCTTCAGCACTCACCTTTCTTTCTGGTCCAAATCTCACAGCCATACCCAGCTACTGGAAAAACCATAGCTTTGACTATATGGATCTTCGTCAGCAAAGTGATGTCTCTGCTTTTTAATATCCTGTCTAGGTTTGTCACAGCTTTTCTTCCAAAGACCAAGAGTCTTTTAATTTGATGGCAGCAGTAACCATCCACAGTGATTCTGGAGTCCAAGAAAATAAAACCTGTCATTGTTTCTGCTGTTTCCCCATCTATTTGCCATGAAGTGATAGGACCTGATGCCATGATCTTAGTTTTTTGAGTGTTAAGTTTTAAGCCAGCTTTCTCACTCTCCTCTTTTACCCTCATCAAGAGGCTCTTTTAGTTCCTCTTCACTTTCTGCCATTAAAGTAGTATCATCAGCATATCTGAGGTTGTTGATATTTCTCCCGGCAATCTTGATTCCACCTTGTGATTCATCCAGACTAGCACCACATGATGTACTCTGCATAGGAGTTAACTAAGCAGGGTGGTGATACGCAGCCTTGACATACTTTGGAACCAGTCCACTGCAGTCTTTATCTCTTCTGCCACCTCTTCTTAATTTCTTCTGTTTCTGTTACGTCCATAATGTTTCTGTCCTTTATCGAGCCCATCTTTGCATGAAATGTTCCCTTGATATCTCCAGTTTTCTTCAAGAAATCTCTAGTCTTTCCCATTCTGTTGTTTTCCTCTCTTTCTTTGCATTGTTCACTTAAGAAGGGCTTTTGATCTCCCCTTGCTATTATCTAGAACTCTGTATTCATATGGATATACCTTTCCCTTTCTCCTTTGCCTCCATGCAGACAGGACTTATTTATTTAGTCAGATAACAATTCTAAATGTTCATAGAGCAGAGTTTTAAAAATTAAAGAAATATAGACTATTACCTAAATTTTACTTTATAAATCTCCAGGCACTTTTGAAAGAAGTTGACTTGTACAGAAAACCTAGTATTTTCAGTCTCCCTTTCTCACAAAGCCTATTTTAATTTGATGTAGCAAACTACTGCTTTGTTAGCAATTTAAAAATTGTTTACTGAGCTCATCAGTATCAGTGACTATGTTTGTCACTGGAGAATTTGTTGTGAACAAGGTGAGCATAGTCTGTGCCCTTAAAAAGCCTGTAGTTTTGCAGAGGCTCTATTCAGAACATATATAAGTTTGATGACAGATCTGTCCAGAGTTCCAGGGAGAGGGCCTAGTCTAGACTGGGATGGAGAGTGGGTGATGGGCAGTAAAGCCTAACCTCAGATCTGTGGGGGAGTTACCTAGAAAAGCAGGAAAAAGGGTGGGAGGCATGAAGCAAAGGCCTCAGCAGGTATAGAAAGAATCCCCATGAAGGAGTCCTATGAAGAGGTCAGGCCAGAGAGATACACACTGATCACACCACATGGGACCAAGATCAGTGAGTGGGTTCTAGGCCACTGGGGTCAGAAGCAGCCAGTTTCTCCTAGCTAAATTTCTCTCACTAGCATTACAACATGTGTGTTGGTCTAAACCCTTTCCATCTATGTGCAGCTTAAATATCATCTCTTCTAGGAAGCCTTTCCTAATGTTTCAGATGGAGGAAGCCTCTCTCGTTTGTACTGCCACAGTCTATCACTTTATTTACAGACTGCCTAGTCAACCATGCAGCTTGTACACTGCACAACTCAACCAACCGTACGTGTCACCTCAGCCTGTATATGTGGGTGTGAATGTATCATGTATTTCCCACCGGTCCTTAAGCAACTCAAGCACACAATTCTCATTGGCTCATCTGTGTACTTACTTCTGTGACAAAAACATTTCACTGGGTTAATCATCTAATTGTATCAGTATGAATTTGGAATGTCAATGATCTATTAGTTTGGGGAAAGAAATTAAGAAAAGGTACATATGTATCTGGGTGAGACCTTGGTAAAAGAGAGTTAACAATGTTCAGATGTGAGGAGAGTGAGAGACTGACCCAGCCACAGGCCGTAAAGCTCAGTCCATCCAGCCATTTTCTTTTTAAAATTTCAGAGTTTGCTTTGTGTTTTGTGACTTCATATGCATATGATACTGGAGAAGGCAATGGCACCCCACTCCAGAGCTCTTGCCTGGAAAATCCCATGGACGGAGGAGCCTGGAAGGCTGCAGTCCATGGGGTCGCTGAGGATCAGACTCGACTGACCGACTTCACTTTCACTTTTCACTTCCATGCTTTGGAGAAGGAAATGGCAACCCACTCCAGTGCTCTTGCTTGGAGAATCCCAGGGACGGGGAAGCCTGGTGGGCTGCCGTCTCTGGGGTCGCACAGAGTCAGACACGACTGAAGCGACTTAGCAGCAGCAGCAGTATGCAGATGACACCACCCTTATGGCAGAAAGTGAAGAAGAACTAAAGAGCCTCTTGATGAAAGTGAAAGAGGAGAGTGAAAAAGTTGGCTTAAAGTCAACATTCAGAAAACTAAGATCATGGCATCCAGTCCCATCACTTCATGGGAAATAGATGGGGAAACAGTGGAAACAGTGGCTGACATTATTTTTCTGGGCTCCAAAATCACTGCAGATGGTGATTGCAGCCATGAAATTAAAAGATGCTTGCTCCTTGGAAGGAAAGTTATGAGCAACCTAGATAGCATACTGAAAAGCAGAGGCATTACTTTGCCAACAAAGGTCCGTCTAGTCAAGGCTATGGTTTTTCCAGTAGTCATGTATGGATGTGAGAGTTGGACTACAAAGAAAGCTGAGAGCCAAAGAATTGATGCTTTTGAACTGTGGTGTTGGAGAAGACTCTTGAGAGTCCCTTGGACTGCAAGGAGATCCAACCAGTCCATCCTAAAGGAGATCAGTCCTGGGTGTTCATTGGAAGGACTGATGTTGAAGCTGAAACTCCAATACTTCGGCCACCTGATGTGAAGAACTGACTCATTTGAAAAGATCCTGACGCTGGGAAATATTGAGGGTGGGAGGAGAAGGGGATGATAGAGGATGAGATGGCTGGATGGCAACATCAACTCGATGCATATGGGTTTGGGTGGACTCTGGGAGTTGGTGATGGACAGGGAGGCCTGGCGTGGTGTGGTTCATGGGGGTCTCAGAGAGTTGGACATAACTGAGTGACTGAACTGTACTGAATTGAACTGAACTTCAAAGGGGTTCACAGGAACCAAATCTGTTGAAGTCACTATTGAGTTTATTACTTTGGGTAACGCCTCATATGTGTTGTTTTTTCCCTTTAAGAGGTTGTTACAATAATGTATGTTTGCTGCTGCTAAGTCGCTTCAGTCGTGTCCAGCTCTGTGCGACCCCATAGACGGCAGCCCACCAGGCTCCTCTGTCCCTGGGATTCTCCAGGCAAGAACACTGGAGTGGGTTGCCATGTCCTTCTCCGATACGTGAAAGTGAAGTTGCTCAGTCATGTCTGACTCTTTGCGACCCCATGGACTGCAGCCTACCAGGCTCCTCCATCCATGGGATTTTCCAGGCAAGAGTACTGGAGTGGGTCACCATTGCCTTCTCCAATGTATGTTTAAAACATTAAATTACCAGTAGTATTTACATGGAGACATGCTATATAATGGGAGATACACTATCTTTTTTTTCTTTCCCTTTCTTTTTTCTTCCTTTGTTCCTTTCTACCATCCCCCTTCCTTCCTTCTTCTCCTTTACAAACATAGCAATCATTTAAACTATACATCTGTTGACCAGAAGGCCAACCTGACCTCAGCTTTTAACTGCTTTCCCTATGGTTGTGTTGAACAATCTCCCCCTCTCACCACCATCTGGTGTTGTTACCTCTGAAACCTTTTTAGGGAATCTGTGTTCAAGATTGTGTGTGTGTGTGTGTGTGTAAACACATCCTCATGGGACATTTTTCTTACAATTGTGTATAGTAACTCAGAAAAGCTTAATTTGTATCCCCCCCCTCGTTAGTCTATTGCATGTTAATGAAAGCATCAGGGTTACAACTGAGGGGGATGCCATGTATACTCCATGGAACTCAACTTTTCTCTCCTGGCTTTTCCACACACATACAGTGTGTTTAAAAAAAAAAAAAAAAGTCTTCTCCATTTATCTATCTTGATGGAATTGAGAGGCCCCAGGAAACACTTTCCTGAGTGATATCATGTTTTGTGGGTAATTCCCTCTTCTGGTTAATCAGAAGCACTGAAGTTTTTGTAGCGCCAAAGTCACCTGTGTCAAACACAAGCGTAATCTAGGAGCAGCATCACATTAAGCCCTGAGACCTTAAATTAGTACATTAAGGGGCACACGGCCCAGGACATGGGAAGCAGTATAATTTAGCATGGAGTAAAAGCGAGAGGAAATGAATGTTACCAGATGGTCTCAATGAAAACCTTGGACATAAAATTAAAATGTGCAGAAAAACATGCATACCATGTTGAAATCTTGACGATCATCTACACTGTATTTTGCAGTTTATGCTAGACTATATAACATTTATCATCTAAAAGTTTTTTTCAAAGTAAATTTTTTTAAAAATCAAAAAATTTCCCTTCTTACTGAATCAAACTTAATCTGCTGAAGTCATCAAGAGATGAACTACTCAGTTCAATTCAGTTCAGTTCAGTTGCTCAGTCTTGTCCGACTCTCCATGACCCCATGGATCGCAGCACGCCAGGCCTCCCTGTCCATCACCAACTCCCGGAGTTCACTCAGACTCATGTCCATTGAGTCCGTGATGCCATCCAGCCATCTCGTCCTCAGTCGTCCCCTTCTCCTCCTGCCCCCAATCCCTCCCAACTACTCAGGTTACAATCTATTCCCTTCATTCCCGCATTTGTGCCCAAACTGACACAGCATGTTGGAGAGAGAGTGTCTTTGCTGGGGATGGGGGTAGGCATGGGGGAAACTTACGATGAATTATCAAGATGTGGGCCTACCTCAGGGGAGACGGACATTTCATACAAGGAGACACGTGTCTAGCAAAGGACAAAATCATCCAGATTTGGCTGTGGGCTCTTGGAGGGCTTACTTATGTACGTAAGTATAGAGATGATGCTTGACTAACTTTGAAGCAGTGAAGACAGGTGATGTATTCTCTGTGTCTGGCCAAGAGTAGTGATTCTTCAGAGTTCTCAGGAGAAGCCCAAATCAGAATATTACGAGGAAATTTTCAGTTGGAAAGTTCTCTAGCGATTTGAGGACCTCTATACATTCAGCATTTCAGACATAAATGTTTTAGGTTTTGAACCTCTAAGTAGTCTTTCTGTGACACAGGAATACTTTTTTATAGTGACAATCTTATTAGCAATTCCTTTTCTCAAAATATTTTGAAAAGAAAATGTACTCAACAAGTGTTTGTTATTTATTTTTTAAATTATATTTGCTTATTTTTGCTTTAGGGCTCTGACTGGTCCTTGTTGCTGTGTGGGCTTCTCTCTAGTTGTGGTGGCTGGGGCGACCCTCTAGTGTGGTGCCTGGGTTTCTCATTGCAGTGGCTTCTCTTGCTGCAGGGCAAGGGCTCTGGGGCGTGCAGGCTTCCATAGTGGGGCTCCTCGGCTCAAGGGCACAGGCTTAATTGTTGCGGCACATGGGCTTAGTTGGTCTGTAGCATGTGGGACCCTTCTGGATCAGGGGTCAAACCTGTGTCTCCTGCGAGAGGAAGGGTTCTTTGCTGCGAGTCACTAGGGAAGCCCAACAAATGCTTTTCAAAGTGTCTATAATGTGCCAGACTCTCTTATCGAAACTGTATATGTATATATCAGAAAACTATATGCACATATCAGAAAACTGTATATGTATATATCAGAAAACTATATATGTATATATCAGAAAACTGTATGCACATATCAGAAAACTGTATATGTATATATCAGAAAACTGTATATGTATATATCAGAAAACTATATGTACATATCAGAAAACTGTATGTATATATCAGAAAACTGTATATGTATATATCAGAAAACTATATGTACATATCAGAAAACTATATGTATATATCAGAAAACTATATATGAACATATCAGAAAACTGTATGTGTATATATCAGAAGACTATATGTACATATCAGAAAACTCTATATGTATATATCAGAAAACTATATATATATCAGAAAACTGTATATGTATATATCAGAAAACTATATATGTATATATCAGAAAACTGTATATGTATATATCAGAAAACTATATATGTATATATCAGAAAACTATATATGTATATATCAGAAAACTATATCAGAAAACTATATATGTATATATCAGAAAACTGTATATGTATATATCAGAAAAAAGAGGCTCAGTCATGTCCGACTCTTTACGACCCCATGGACTGTAGCCTACCAGGCTCCTCTGTCCATGGGATTTTCCAGGGAGGAGTGCTGGAGTGGATTGTCATTTCCTTCTCCACGGATATCAGAAAAAAGAGGCAAAGGGAAAATAAAGATATCAAACTAAGTGAGAATTTAAAACTGAAGATTTTATTTGTAAGGTTTTTGATAAAACTGCCCAACTGCCTATATGATACTTTCTGAAAATTTAAAAAAAATGAGATAACACTATCCTGAATTATGTGTCAATGAAATAGAAAGGCTTAGCACCACCCTGCAGTCCTAAGAATTGGGAGCTATGTCTCTCCAGGCTGTTCTGCACAGAGACGCCTGGATTGAGATACCAGGCTAACATAAAGAGCACATTGGCCCTGGAATGTGCAGTGCAGGCCTAGACAGAAGTGTGGAGCCTCTCCTATGAAATATCTGTCCCTGAGGTATGTCAGATAGTACTAACAGTACAATTTGTTTAATTAGGAAATCAAAATTTCATAGAATATTTTTTTGTTTGTTTGTTTGTTTCCTGGGCAGAAACCACTACTCTCAATTATCCAGATCATTTTGAGGCACTTGGTCAACCTGAGTGAAATGTAGATAAAACAGTGTATGAACCCATCTGGTTACCTATAGCCCTTAGAATCCCCCTCAAAGTAGTAACACTGCATAGTGAGCAAGGCAAAGGAGAGAAATCTAAGTAGAGGGCAGGAAGGACCAAAAGACAAAAGTAACTGACTTGACGCATTTAGCTGGGTTTGGTCCTGAATTCATCCTGAATACCCTTCCATCATTGAACAGCTCAGGGAAATCCTAATTGGGTAGAGGGAACAAACTGTTGTTTTTGGTTAGAAACGCAGCAGAAGCAGTGGCTGGAAGAGTACTGTGGTTCTGAATGGCCTGTCCAGTTATTTGGACTGCATTCTTTTATTCACTCAATGAATATTTATGGAGCATCCACCATGTGTCAGGAGTTGTTCCAGGCAATGGAATTCAGTGTGATTCCATCTTCCAAGCAAGATGGGAGAGGGTCCAACATTCTATTTCACTGGAAGTGGATACTGTTCTTAGTCACTCAGTCATGTCCAACTCTTTGCAATCCCCCTGTGCTGTAGCCTGCCAGCTCCTCTGTTCATGGGAGTCTCCAGGCAATATTGGAGTGGGTAGCCATGCCCTCCTCCAGGGGATCTTCCCTCCCCAGGGACTGAACCCAGGTCTCCCACATTGTAGGTGGTTTCTTTACCATCTGAGCCACCAGGGAAGCCCCCCAAAATCAAGAAAACAAACAAAGCAATATCAAGTGGTGATAAGTGCTGGGAAGAAAATGCAATGGACAGTGAGATGACAGCATGGATAGGGGAGCCATTAGGTTGTCCAGGAAGACCTAAGGCGGTGACATTGAGGCTGAGACAAGAAGGAAGCATGCATGAGAAAGCCCTTGAGAAGAATTTTCCTGGGAGGGGGAACAGGCTTCAGGTCGAAATTAGTAGTATGGCTGAAAAGTAATGGTCAAGGAACAGAAGCAGTAATGGATGATATGGTCAAGTGAGGTTAACATAGGGAAGGCCGTGTCAAAGAGAGCTGTCAAAGCGATGGTAAGGAGTTTCTGTATGTCCCTAAGTACAATGGAAGGTAATAAAATGTTTCAGTTAGAATGCACTGAAGCATGAATGGACAGTTTTTTAAAGTTCATTCCACTGCCCTTTTATGTGAAAAGTGGATTAGAGATGGGCAAGACTAGGAACAGGGAGACCAGTTTTACTAACTAGTTTGAAAGAGGAGGGTGAAAAAGTTGGCTTAAACCTCAACATCAAGAAAACAAAAATCATGGCATCTGGTCCCATCACTTCATGGGAAATAGATGGGGAAACAGTGGAAAGAGTGTCAGACTTTATTTTGGGGGGCTCCAAAATCACTGCAGATGGTGACTGCAGCCATGAAATTAAAAGACGCTTACTCCTTGGAAGAAAAGTTATGACCAACCTAGACAGTATATTCAAAAGCAGAGACATTACTTTGCTGACTAAGGTCCATCTAGTCAAGGCTATGGTTTTTCCTGTGGTCATGTATGGATGTGAGAGTTGGACTGTGAAGAAGGCTGAACGCTGCAGAATTGATGCTTTTGAACTGTGGTGTTGGAGAAGACTCTTGAGAGTCCCTTGGACTGCAAGGAGATCCAACCAGTCCATTCTGAAGGAGATCAGTCCTGGGATTTCTTTGGAAGGAATGATGCTGAAGCTGAAACTCCAGTACTTTGGCCACCTCATGCGAAGAGTTGACTCATTGGAAAAGACTCTGATGCTGGGAGGGATTGGGGGTAGGAGGAGAAGGGGACGACAGAGGATGAGATGGCTGGATGGCATCACCGACTCGATGGGCGTGAGTCTGAGTGAACTCTGGGAGTTGGTGATGGACAGGGAGGCCTGGCGTACTGCGATTCATGGGGTCACAAAGCGTCAGACACGACTGAGCGACTAAACTGAACTGAAGAAAGCTATTTTGAGAAATGAGTAAGGGGGGCTGGTACCTGAGATTAGGAAAGTAACAGAGGAGGTTAAGTGGACAGACTTTAGGTATATTTTGGAGGCAGATTTGATAGGAGTTGATCATGAGTGATTGGAGGGAAAGAGAGAAATCAAGAATGGCTCCTAGGTGTTGCATGAGTGGGTAAAGATGGAGAAGACTGGGGATGAGCAGATTTTAAGGGGAACCCACATTTCTCCAGGTAATGGGGAGCAGTTTATTTAAGTTTTATCTTTTTTTGAGCAGGAAAAATTGCATGATTAGAATTATACTTCAGTGAGACAATAGGTATCTATGAAATTGTGTATGAAAGAATTAGAGATGTATGTCCTTTGTCTTAATTCAAACATTGTTATTCACCTATATAATAACATATATATCTATAAAGTAAAAGGTACTAAAGTTCTCTTTGGATTATTTTATCTGTAATTGTTTATCAAAACTTCCCAAGTACCAAAAATTAAGTTAGAAGCTCTGAAGACCAAGATTTATGAGACATATCCCCTAGTGGAGAAGCTTGCACTATACCTGGAGTCATAGCAAGACCACGTCCACCTTTAATATTGAGGTTTAATTTTCATTGTTGTTTTTGGTGCAAAACCAAAGTATTATAGGAGTTCTATAATTGGGGTGATGATGTCTGCCTGGGATGGTTGCAGTGGGCTGGGAAACTTGTTTGGTAAAGTATTTAACCTTTAGGTAGAAGAGGCATTTGGTCTTTGTTACAAAGCCCCTCTGCATGATAATCACATGTGGTTGGTGTGCTCTCTACCATGTTTGTGTACTTTTAAATTTTCCCCATCTTCTCCACAGAGACTGACGGCTTTCAGTTCAGTTCAGTTCAGTTCAGTTCAGTCGCTCAGTCGTGTCTGACTCTTTGTGACCCCGTGAATCACAGCACGCCAGGCCTCCCTGTCCATCACCAACTCCCGGAGTTCACTCAGACTCACGTCCATCAGTTGGTGATACCATCCAGCCATCTCATCCTCTGTTGTCCCCTTCTCCTCCTGCCCCCAATCCCTCCCAGCATCAGAGTCTTTTCCAGTGAGTCAACTCTTCGCATGAGGTGGCCAAAGTACTGGAGTTTCAGCTTCAGCATCATTCCTTCCAAAGAAACCCCAGGGCTGATCTCCTTTAGGATGGGCTGGTTGGATCTCCTTGTAGTCCAAGGGACTCTCAAGAGTCTTCAACACCACAGTTCAAAAGCATCAATTCTTCAGCGCTCAGCTTTCTTCACAGTCCAACTCTCACATCCATACATGGCCACTGGAAAAACCATAGCCTTGACTAGACAGACCTTTGTTGGCAAAGTAATGTCTCTGCTTTTCAGTATGCTATCTAGGTTGGTCATAACTTTCCTTCCAAGAAGTAAGCATCTTTTAATTTCATGGCTGCAGTCACCATCTGCAGTGATTTTGGAGCCCCAAAAAATAATGTCTGACACTGTTTCCACTGTTTCCCCATCTATTTACCATGAAGTGATGGGACCAGATGCCATGATCTTCATTTTCTAAATGTTGAGCTTTAAGCCAACTTTGTCACTCTCCTCTTTCACTTTCATCAAGAGGCTTTTTAGTTCCTCTTCACTTTCTGCCATAAGGGTGGTGTCATCTGCATATATGAGGTTATTGATATTTCTCCCGGCAATCTTGTTTCCAGTTTGTGCTTCTTCCAGCCCAGTGTTTCTCATGATGTACTCTGCATAGAAGTTAAATAAGCAGGGTGACAATATACAGCCTTGATGTACCCCTTTTTCTATTTGGAACCAGTCTGTTGTTCCATGTCCAGTTCTAACTGTTGGTTCCTGACCTGCATACAGGTTTCTCAAGAGGCAGGTCAGGTGGTCTGGTATTCCCATCTCTTTCAAAATGTTCCACAGTTTATTGTGATCCACACAGTCAAAGGCTTTGGCATAGTCAGTAAAGCAGAAATAGATGTTTTTCTGGAACTCTCTTGCTTTTTCCATGATCCAGCAGATGTTGGCAATTTGATCTCTGGTTCCTCTGCCTTTTTAAAATCCAGCTTGAACATCTGAAAGTTCACGGTTCATGTATTGCTGAAGCCTGGCTTGGAGAATTTTGAGCATTACTTTACAAGTGTGTGAGATGAGTGCAATTGTGCAGTAGTTTGAGCATTCTATGGCATTGCCTTTCTTTGGGATTGGAATGAAAACTGACCTTTTCCATTCCTGTGGCCACTGCTGAGTCTTCCAAATTTGCTGGCACATTGAGTGCAGCACTCTCACAGCATCATCTTTTAAGATTTGAAATAGTTCAACTGGAATTCCATCACCTCCACTAGCTTTGTTCGTAGTGATGCTTCCTAAGGCCCACTTGACTTCACATTCCAGGATGTCTGGCTCTATGTGAGTGATCACACCATCGTGATTATCTTGGTCATGAAGCTCTTTTTTGTACAGTTCTTCCATGTATTCTTGCCACCTCTTCTTAGTATCTTCTGCTTCTGTTAGGTCCATACCATTTCTGTCCTTTATCGAGCCCATGTTTGCATGAAATGTTCCCTTGGTATCTCTAATATTCTTGAAGAGACCTCTAGTCTTTCCCATTCTGATGGCTTTAAGAACATTTTTTTAGGTCTTCAGCCATTGTTAAGCGGAGGTATTGTTAAGAAATAATTAACAGATGACACAGTGCCATGTGCAGGGATGTTGAGCCACTTTGTGGGCAGAGGAAATACTTTGAATAAGGCCATAGGGCACAGCGAGAAACCAGAGTATCAGATGTGGAAACTACTTTGGCTAAAGCCAATTTCATTTCTTCCTGTGACTCTCACATTGCATTTTAAAAGACCCAAGTCTCTGCCAAAAAAATTCCAAACCAGTCATCTCTCCAGAGCCCAGTGCAGCAACAAACGGGCACTTGAGAAGGTGTGCTGTTTGTTTCTTTGGGTCAGTAGGTCCTGTTTGTGGTCACTGCTGTTGTTTAATTGTGCCAGTGAAGCTGAAACAACTGGATGGAAAGCAACAACCGGAGGTGGCGTGAGGAACAGCAATCCATCTTTGGCTTTGCTTGCATTGAAAACAGCCATTGAGCAGCTTTCTTAATTTTTCAACCCTTCAAATTGTTATCCCACTTGATGGTAACAGATTCGTCAGGGCATAATCAAAAGCTATCAAATATCGACTCCTCTTGGATAGATGAGAAGGAGCAAGGAGGAAAACTGCAGAGAGCATCTTCCAGGCAGAGGAGCTGCTCTGTGCAAAGACACAGAGGTGCCTGTGGGCTGTGTCCCATCTTGCCCAGTGTGTGTGTGTGTGGGGGGGGGGGGGGTGGGGGCGGTAGTTAATAGGGTTATTCCTACCTGATCTGCATAAGAACTGAGTATTAGTCACTATGTGATCCCATTTTCTACTGATCATACTCACTCTTTCTGTTCCCTCCCAAACACCTTTATTTTCTACTTAAAACCTTTCTTCTCTATGATCCACTCAGAGATCATAGATGGTCTGAGAGTGGAAGTGATCACTTGCAGAAGAGAGTGTAAGAAAGAGGAACTGCACCATCACATTATCTGGCTGGGTCATCGTGTCCCTGCGTTTATAAGTGACCCTGTACCCTTTTACCTTTTTCTCTCTGTTCTTAAGTTAGCACACTGAAATGAGCATAGTTTGTTTCTCCTTTCTTACCAGTTTTCAAAAAAAAAAGCACACCTTTAAAACTCTTAAAATGTTTATAAGCATAAGGATTCCTTGTTGAATGGGGGAAAATTAGAAATACAGATAAACGCTAATTTTGCAGCACTGTGAACTCACAGATCAATGTGTCTCTCCATGGCACGTAACTCCCACTGCACCATGTTGCCTGGGGATGCACACTGCAATATACTTCAAGTGTAATGTAATATGTTAAAGACTCATTAACATTGCACAGTGATTTTCCACTTAACAAAATAAAGACAAACCTTTAAAAAAAGATAAATAGAACTATCTAGGTCACTTTTCAAAATAATATATACTATATGATACATTATGAATGTATTGTAAATAAACTTCCTGTCCTTTCCAACGTATGCATGCATATAGGAAGATGACTTTATAATGTTCATCTACAGACTGCTTTCTTAGCAGTACCTCCGTTCATGTTTTTAAGTGTGATTATAAAATCTCAAAATCAATTTATAAATGTAAGTTTTGAGCTTTTCTCAAATATTCCCCAAATAATCCAGAGAATTTCCTGGGGCATCTTGTGTGGACCCTAAAAATAATCTTCTGGGTGATTTTTCTCTCTATAAAGCGTCAACTTCTTTTCTCCTTCACTGCCTGTTCTTACTGCTGTTTAGGGCGCAGTGTAACTATGTTCCCCTTCCCTTCCTAGAGACAGCGTCTTTGCTGCTGGTTGTGGCATCTAGTGATCTAGTGTCTGGGAGAAAGAAGTCAATGCTTGATGTCAAAGACACAGCTCTGCACTGCGTGTGCCATGTCCTACCCCTATGAATGTAACCGAAGCGAATGGCAATGTGATTTTTGTTCTCAGTGTATCTGGTTTTTTGTTCACTATTCTCTCTTTATATCAAAGCCCTCCCGCTTTCTCCTGGTACTCACGCATTCATCAATAAGTACATAGGCTGAGCAATAGGGGGACAGGGCTTCCCAGGTGACTCAGTGGTAAAGACTCTGCCTGCCAGTGCAGGAGACATAGGAGATGTGGTTTCAGTCCCTGGGTTGGGAAGATCCCCTGGAAGAGGAAATGGCAACCTACTCCAGTGTTCTTGCCTGGAGAATCCCATGGACAGAGGAGCCTAGTGAGCTGCAGTCCGTGGATTTGCAAAGAGTCGGAAATGACCAAGCAACTAAGAGCATCAGAGCAGAGCAATACATGCTCAGTTGTTCAGCCAGCCATTTCCTCCTCCAGGGGATCTTCCTGACCCCGGGATCACACCCCAGTCTCCTGCATCTCCCGCGTCGGAAGGCAGATTCTTTACCACTAGTGCCGCCTGGGAAACCCAGAACAATAAGGAGATAGGAGACAAAACAGAAATGATCCCCGGCCTCATGGAGCCTCCAACCAAGTAGAAAGAACAGGCATTAAGCTGGTAAAAATAACAACAAATATATAATTTTATTAGGAGGAAGACTACAGATGCTGTGCGGGGGAATGATAACGCAAGTGCAGTGTTTGCAGTGGACTCAAGAAAGCTGCTTTCAGGAAGAGAGTCAGTGAGTGGCTGGAAAATGATAAGCTAAAAATCTAGCTCCAACTTCCCCAGAATCATTTTCCGCCTGACACTCTGGTCCATTTTCCTGGACGTTACCTCTTGTCTCAGCTTCTCGTCTTAGAACGAGCTCATTCGCCATGATTCCTCTGTTCTTGGATAAAAAGGATTCTGACCAGCTGACCCCAGATCTCAATATTTTGAGCTGAGGATAAACAAGTTCTGGAATAAACGCAGTTTCAAATCTATCCATTTTCATACCTTCTTGTACAAGAGGGTTAGAAACAGCTTCTCAATAAAGAAGATCTAATTATCCAATCTAGGTAATTTTTATAATTGAAGTAACTACTTGATGAAATGTCTTCATTAGAGTGCTCAGACTATTCAGTGGTATTCTGTGCTGCAAGGATCACTTAGTAGCTTTCACAGTGGTAGAAGAATAATGGATTGAAAGAAGAGAGAAATGTTAGTTTCTTTTTTTCTTTCCTCAAACAGGTTTGCTTTTGTTCTTTGAATAATAGGGTTTTCACATGAGGGACAGAGGAAGACTGAGAGATATGGAGGGAAGGCGAGAGGGAGAAGGGGAGTGAGAAAGAATCAAATGGTTATAGTATTTTCAGTACCAGGGTTTTCAATCCTTCTCTGCATCCCCTGGTTTAATGACCTAATATGGATGATATACAGTTATACCCAGTACTTGCATTTTCAGAGCTAGGCAATTTTCCTTCACCTCATCTTTTTGAACTATTTCATTTTTCTTTTATGACATTTCTATGGGCTCGCCTTCTCTATGCTCAGACTGGTGACAGGGGATGGTAATAGGTAATGGGTTGTTTCAAATCAGAAGTTTAGGATGGCCTCATAAAGTCTTCCCCACACATAGGAGTCATTTATAAAAATATATGAAGAAATTATGGACCAGCTGTGTCTTAGGAGAATGGCATTTGGGAGCCTGGCATTTTTGAAGAGCTCATGGGCTTCTGAGCATGGTTCCTGTGTGGAAGTAAAATGATATACATACATAGCTCGCTATCAGTGGAGATGCTGTGAATTAGAGCAGAGCTGAAGAAGGTCACGAAAATTAAAGGGCATTTTTCTGCTCATCACTAAATCTGGGGTTGTCACCTTGACACTGTATCATCTTTTTTTTTTTTAATGCATTCATGGTTTATTTATTTTTTTACTTTATTTTACTTTACAATACAATGTATTGTTTTTTACTTTATTTTACTTTACTTTACAATGTATTGGTTTTGCCATACATCAACATGAATCATCTTAAATCACCAATTTATCTGAAATATCTTAGAGAAATATTTTGTGCCAAACTGCTTAGGTTTTAACTCCTTTTTCTGTTTTCCCAAGAGACATTTCTTATGGTTTAAAGCTTCCTGAAAAGTCATCTTGTTGTATCTCTGAATTCTGCTGTGCTGTTGAATTTTTCATGTGCTTTCTTATACATGTTCCTGCTTCGGTCATTGAAGTGAGAAGTCAGGAAAATGGGGGCAGAAAAGGTAGACGTAAATGCACGTGCTGACCGTGAAACAGCCCTTCAGTTCTGGGTGCTGTCAGGTGGGGATGTTACGGGGGCTTACGTCCCTCCCACCGGGCAAGATGTGAGAGATCCTATGGCTTCAAACACTCCCATATCCCTGCTATAACACTTCTCTCTCCTCCCTGTTACTCACTGCCTACACTTAGGGAGACAATTCTGTGGACTGTCAGTCTTGCAGCAATGAGAGAGATGATAGCAAGACGTCATCCCAGGATCTGGAAAGCCTTGTTAAAAAAAAAAAAAAAGACTATTCACAGGTCAAGTAAAATTTTCCCTTTCATTAAAAAAAAATTCCTCTAATTGTTCAATCAATTAGTATTGTAGAAACCTGGAGCCTCTTTATGAAATGCAGTATGCCTAAATGGACTTACTTTACTGTTTTGTTGGTATCATTGCAAGTGTACTTCATCCAAAAAAAGTGTCAGTCCCACGGATTGATGATTTATTATCTGGCACACGCTCAGTGCTTAGCATCTTCTATGCAGTCTTACTTCATCCTTACAATAGCCCTCTAAGCACAGATGTTGCTATTACTCTTGTATCACAGATGGCGAAGTTGAGTTTTAGAGAACACGCAGTAACACATTGGATTTTATATGGCTAGGAAGTTGGTAGAGCCAGAATGGAAACTGGCATCTGGGCCCTAATTACAAACTTTATCCTCACAGAATTAACATTAACTGACAAATTTGGGGAAGGCATTTGGTTGCTTCCAAGAGGAAGATGTTTCTGAAGTAAGAATGTTATCAAATGCAAGTTCATGGACCCAACGTATAGTGAGGCCAAACAAACAGAATCATCAGTGTTTGGAGCAGCAAGTGAAACTGTTAGTTGCTCACTCGTGTCAACTCTTCTGTGACCCCATGGACTGTAGCCCACCAGGCTTCTCTGTCCATGGGATTTTCCAGACAAGAATACTGGAGTGCGTCGCCATTTCCTTCTTCAGGGGATCTGCCCTACCCAGGCACTGAACCCGTGTCTCCTGCCTCAGCAGGCAGATTCCTTACCACCGCACCACCTGGGAGCAGAGAGAAAGGTTTATTTCAGGGCTTTACAAGGAGAATGGGTGACCTGTGCTTAGAAACCCTGGGCTTGCTATGGTTTACAGGGTGAAGTTTTTATAGGAAAAATTTGGGTTAAGGGCTGCAGGGAGTGTAACTTTCTTCTGATTGCTTCATGGTGAGGTAACAGGGCGTGTTCCAGGAATCTTGTGTTCAGCCTGAATTTACCATCCTCTACCTGGAGTGTGGGGCAGAGTTCCAGCAGAAAATCTCAAAAATATTGCTCTGTATATCCCTTGAGGGGGACCCAGGACTCTGCCCCATCCGGCACTATTTTTTCTTGACTGTTTCTCCTTTGTTCCTGCATTACCTCCTGTCCCTGGTTAGTAACTGAATCTGCTGTTTGAAACTCAGGGAAGATCCAGGAGGCTGAAACCTTATTTTCCTACAAACAAGAAATGAGGGACACAGAAAGGGTTTGTACCTGGGAGGACCCCACAGGGTTCAGGTAGGTTTCAAGAATGTTGTAGAATTTTCTTCTGAAGCATTAAGGGAAACTATTCATGCTCATTAATTTTGTGCCTGATATGTATATATTAAGATGAGGACAGTATGCAGTTTATGTTATGCCAGTTTTCTAACAAGCACACATTGTAGGATTCTTAGATTGGAAAAAGAAGCTGTCCTGAGATGAGTAAGAATCCAGGTCACCTTAAAAATACCTCTGTGCTTTTTAGCTATTTTTAAGTTATTTTTGTTCAATATAATGATGTAAGTAGAACATATTCAATGGCCATAAGAGCAAAAAAAAAATCCTCACAATCTACTTGGAGAAAGCTTTCATCATTACTCTCATTTTATGTACTAAAGGACAGACATATTGAAATATGTCAGTACTAATTATAAAATAAGTTAACATTTATTGAGCACTTAATATGTGCTAGGTTGCCAGGTAGTCATCTAATTTTCACAATAACTCTATGAAGTAATTACTCCCATGTTACAGATGATAATAAAGCTGAGACAGAGTTACATGCATACCTTTCCCAAGGTCATACCAAATATCATAGCCGGAACAAAAGCCAGTATTTATCTTTAGAATCTGTGCTCCCAGTCACTCTGCAGCATGGCCTCTCCTTCCACATACACTACTGTGTTTACACATTACCCACACTATGTGTTGCTATTAAACAATTATTATATTTACCTTCTGGAGTTTCTTTCCATGGTGACCAAAATTCATAGCCCTGGCATTAATTTCTTTCATTATTCAGTTAGTTCAGCAGCATTTTTGGTTTTTATTTCCTTCAGAACAGAATTATTAGGGTGTTATTCATTCATTCACTTATTCAGTCATTTTCAAGTTTATTCATTAATTTACTCAATAAATAGTGATTCAGCCTGCACTGTAATATACTGGCTATAATCCACTTGGCTAGGCATTTGGGAGAGTTACAAAGTCTCTATGAATGCATTAAAGAACCCACAGCTTAAGGAGAGGGTCAGTGTAATGGAGTAACACAAAGTCAAGTTGAAGAGCGAACTTGACCACAATTCAGGATAAGGTATTTCTGTAACATAGTTGAGAATTAAGCCATGGAGGAGTTAAAAGAAGGGATGCATTTTTATCAGGATAGAGGTCAGGAAAGATTCATAAAGGAAATGGAATTGAGATGGAATTAAGCTGTCCTAAAGGATGAATATTTGCCATAGAAAATGTTTCATTCAGAAAAGACCTTGGAGACTTTGTACCTAATTCTCTCATCTTAAAGAACATTAATGGATTTCCCAAGGTCACTCTTTCTCATCTGTAACCCCTTCTTCAGTTCCAAGTCTGGATGCTTGCTTAATACTCCTCCCCGCCCCCCTTTGGCTTTGCTTAGTACTATTTTTACAAATAGTTTAGACACATTGTCTTAAATTCAGTATTGGTTACTTTGCTCATATCTTAAATACTCTCAAGAGGCAAATAAAATAAAGCAGACCTTTAATATTAATTAGTAAAAAATCATTAAGGAAAAGTAATGCTGACTAGGCACACCTAAAGTAGAGTCTGATAGATTTAGTGCCAAGTCAGGCTTGGAAGAGAAGAGAAAGTAGCAGATGGAGTTTTATGCTGGTAATAACAGCAGGTGGGAAACAGGTAATAGCAAACAGATGGGCCCCATAATATAGAAAGACCACCAGCGTCATATTTTCCACTGCTTTGTTCCCAAATAGTAGTAAGATTCAATAGATAGGTCATTGCAAACAGCCTATGGAGCACAAACTTTTACAGGTATAATGCTGGGCACCATGAGAGGAAGGTACAAGCTTTGTACTGAGGTTCAAGAAAAGGAGAAAACACAAAACAAGTTAAAAAAGCGAGCAGTTGAATGAAAAAAAGGACAAATAAATGCTAAAAGAGAAATACAAATAAAGCATTCACGGAGGAGGTAGCATTCAAGATGAGACTGATGGGTGGGCCAGAAAAGCAAAAGGAAATGTTCAGGGTTAGGTAAATGCTTAGAGAAGATTTACGTAATTGCAAATGGCAGATAGAGATAAGCAAATATATGTCATGGAGAGCTATGCAATAGGGTGGAGGAGGACCCTAGTCATCACTGAATGGCTGGGAATGTCACTTAAAACTTCTTCTCTTTCCATTTTTTCATGTCCAAAATGAGCTAGTTTCTATAGACCCTTCTGAGTTTAGGAGTAGGTAATCTCTAATCTAGAATCTTCATAAATATCTTAGACTAATATTTCCCAAAGTATGGAAGAGTATGTGCAACCAGTGGAATACATATTTCAAGTGGTATATATGTAATATTTATATCAAAGAATGGCAAGGAGAGATAAAGCCTTCCTCAGTGATCAATGCAAAGAAATAGAGGAAAACAATAGAATGGGAAAGACTCTTCAAGAAAATTAGAGATACCAAGGGAACATTTCATGCAAAGATGAGCTCAATAAAGGACAGAAATGGTTTGGACCTAACAGAAGCAGAAGATATAAAGAAGAGGTGGCAAGAATACACAGAAGAACTGTACAAAAAAGATCTTCATGACCCAGATAATCACGATGGTGTGATCACTCACCTAGAGCCAGACATCCTGGAATGTGAAGTCAAATGGGCCTTAGGAAGCATCACTACAAACAAAGCTAGGGGAGGTGATGGAATTCCAGTTGAGCTATTTCAGATCCTGAAAGATGATGCTGGGAAAGTGCCACAGTCAGTATGCCAGCAAATCTGGAAAACTCAGCAGTGGCCACAGGACTGGAAAAGGTCAGTTTTCATTCAAATCCCAAAAAAGGTGATGCCAAAGAATGCTCAACCTACTGCACAATTGCACTCCTCTCACACACTAGTTCAGAGAAGGCAATGGCACCCCACTCCAGTACTTTTGCCTGGAAAATCCCATGGACAGAGGAGCCTGGTAGGCTGCAGTCCATGGGGTCGGTAAAAGTCAAACACGACTGAGCAACTTCTCTTTCACTTTTCACTTTCATGCATTGGAGAAGGCAATGGCAACCCGCTCCAGCGTTCTTGCCTGGAGAATCCCTGGGACGGGGGAGCCTGGCGGGCTGCCATCTATGGGGTCGCACAGAGTCGGACACGACTGAAGCGACTTAGCAGCAGCAGCAGCAGCACACACTAGTTACGTAATGCTCAAAATTCTCCAAGCCAGGCTTCAACAGTGCATGAACTGTGAACTTCAATCTGGTTTTAGAAAAGGAAGAGGAACCAGAGATCAAATTGCCAACATCTGCTGGATCATCAAAAAAGTGAGAGAGTTCTGGAAAAGCATCTACCTCTGTTTTATTGACTATGCCAAAGCCTTTGACTGTGTGGATCACCACAAACTGTGGAAAATTCTTCAAGAGTTGGGAATACGAGACCACCTGACCTGACTCCTGAGGAATCTGTATGCAGGTCAAGAAGCAACAGTTCGAACTGGACATGGAACAACAGACTGGTTCTAAATCGGGAAAGGAGTATGTCAAGGCTGTATATTGTCACCCTGCTTATTTAACTTATATGCAGAGTCTATCATGAGAAATGCTGGGCTGGATGAAGCACAAGTTGGAATCAAGATTGCTGGGAGAAATATCAATAACCTCAGATATGCAGATGACACCAGCCTTGTGGCAGAAAGCGAAGTAGAACTAAAGAGCCTCTTGATGAAAGTGAAAGAGGAGAGTGAAAAAGTTGGCTTAAAACTCAACATTCAGAAAACGAAGATCATGGCATCTGGTCCCATCATTTGTTGACAAATAGATGGGGAAACAATGGAAACAGTGAGAGACTTTATTTTCTTGGGCTCCAAAATCACTGCAGATGGTGATTGCAGCCATGAAATTAAAAGACACTTACTCCTTGGGAGGAAAGTTATGACCAAACTAGATGGTATATTCAAAAACAGACATTCCTTTGCCAACAAAAGTCCATCTAGTCAAGGCTATGGTTTTTCCGGTAGTCACGTATGGATGTGAGAGTTGGACTATAAAGAAAGCTGAGTGCTGAAGAATTGGTGCTTTTGAACTGTGGTGTTGGAGAAGACTCTTGAGAGTCCTTTGGACTGCAAGGAGATCCAGCCAGTCCATCCTAAACGCAATCAATCATGAATATTCATTGGAAGAACTGATGCTAAAGCTGAAACTCCAATACTTTGGCCACCTGATGCGAAGAATTGTTTTGAATAGACCCTGATGCTGGGAAAGATTGAAGGTGGGAGGAGAAGGGGATGACAAAGGATGAGACGGTTGGGTGGCATCACCAACTCAATGGACATGAGTTTAAGTAAATCCTGGGAGTTGGTGACGGACAGGGAAGCATGGCGTGCTGCAATCCATGGGGTCGCAAAGAGTCAGACACGACTGAGCAACTGAACTGAACTGATACATAATACTTATGTTAATAATTATAATTTATAAGGCTTACTTCTATTTAAAGCAAGTGATACTGACTTCTAGGGTTTTTTTTATTTTGTAGCATTGAAAGTTTTTCTTTAAAATTTCTACTTAAGTGAAAAATGTGCACTAAGTTGTAGAAATGCTTATTGTGCAGTGATTTCTCTCCAAAAGAGAAGATAATTCCACAGGTTACACTCTGATTGTCATGCAGTATATTAACCAGTTTTGAGTCTAATTTAGCCAATCATATTCCAGAATTCTTTCTTTGACTGACATCAATGTTTAGTATCTTTCTTTGAACTATATATGAAACTGTGCTGGGTTCCTCATTAATTAATCTTTCCCATGCTTGCTATGTATTTGCATTGAATTACATTTGCAGCTTTTCAAAAATTATGCTTTTGCATACAATGTATTGGTTAGGGTTTAAGCAAAACCATATGTACATTTATGTCTGTATGTTTATTAATTATTATATTAATTACAGGGACTTACACTTACTGTCCTCTGGGAGCTGGTTAAGAGGGCTAAGTAAGGGTGCACACTTGCTTCTGTGTCTGCTGCTGGCACCTGAGTCCACAGGCAGTTGGGAAAAGAAGGATGTGAAGCAGGGCCAGAACAGACAGGCTGGATGAAGGTGAAGCTGGCGCCTTCCATCGTGGAGCTAACTATGCATCTGGTCCAGCAATCAGGGAAGCTGCCAGCAGAAGGATCTGGCAAGGGCCCAGCTGCTGTCCCAGGCCAACATGGTCAGCCTGTAGATAAGTAACAACACACTTGAGGGCCAACAGCCCTTGCTGCCCTGTTGGTGTAGTTGCTCCTGTTCAGTCGCTCAGTTGTGTCCAACTCTTTGCAACCCCATGAAATGTAGCACACTAGGCTTCCCTGTCCTTCACTCTCTTCCAGAGTTTGCTCAAACTCATGTCCATTGAGTCAGTGATGCCATCCAACCATCTCATTCTCTGTCATCCCCTTCTCATCCTGTCCTCAGTCTTACCCAGCATCAAGGTCTTTTCCAGTGAGTTGGCTCTTCATATCAAGTGGCCAAAGTATTGGAGCGTCAGCATCAGTCCTTCCAATGAATACTCAGGATTATCTCCTTTAGGATGGACTGGTTGGATCTCCTTGCAGTCCAAGGGACTCTCAGGACTCTTCTCTAACACCACAGTTCAAAAGCATCAGTTCTTTGGTGCTCAGCCTTCTTTACAGTCCAACTCTCATACCCATACATGACTACTGGAAAAACCATAGCTTTGAGTATACAGACTTTTGTCAGCAAAGCGATGTCTCTGCTTTTTAATACACTGTCTAAGTTTGTCATAGCTTTTCTTCCAAGGAGCAAGTGTCTTTTAACTTTAAGGCTGCAGTCAGCACCTGTAGTGATTTTGGAGTCTAAGAAAATAAAATCTGTCGTTGTTTCCACATTTTTGTCCTGTGCCCACCTTTCAAGCATAAAGGAAACAAGGTGGTCACTGGTCCTCTTCTACTTTCTTAATCTCATGCAAAATATCTCTTGAGGCCTAACTCCGTGGATAGAGAAGGGAATTCTGGAAAACATAGTTCCAATGTAGCCAAGTTGACATCATACAGAACAATCACATACTAGTCATCATAAAATTTGGTGGAATGGGGAGTTCACAGATACCTGAAATCCCAATGATAGATAGCCTATGTGCTATAAAAATCCTGGATTACTACAAATCTCTTTCTTAGTTGTACATGATAATACGAATGGTATCAATGACTCAGTTAAGAAAACACTGCCATTCAAATTTAGGCTTATCAGTGTCAATAAGTTTTAATAACTGAAAGGATATATCATATTTGTTGCCTTTCTAATTTTCTCTTTATCCCAGAGCAAGAATTTTAAGAAGTTGGCTAGTCTCCCCTTTGATACTAAACAGTCACATTCTTTAAAATGGTTGTTCTTTTTCAAATGTAAGCTTTGTTTTCCAATTTTTTAAGCACATGCACATATATTGGAGTTTCAGCTTCAAAATCAGTCCTTCCAATGAACACCCAGGACCGATCTCCTTTAGGATGGACTGGTTGGATCTCCTTGCAGTCCAAAGGACTCTCAAGAGTCTTCTCCAACACCACAGTTCAAAAGCATCAATTCTTCTGTGCTCAGCTTTTTTTATAGTCCAACTCTCACACCCACACATAACTACTGGAAAAACCATAGCCTTGACTAGATGGACTTTTGTTGACAAAGTAATGTCTGTTTTTTTATTATGCTGTCTAGGTTGGTCATAATTTTCCTTCCAGGGAGTATGTGTCTTTTAATTTTATGGCTGCAGCCACCATCTGCAGTAATTTTGGAGCCCAAGAAAATAAATTCAATCACTGTTTCCACTGTTTTCCCATCTATTTACCATGAAGTGATGGGACTCGATGCCATGATCTTAGTTTTCTGAATGTTGAGTTTTAAGCCAACTTTTTCACTCTCCTCTTTCACTTTCATCAAGAGGCTCTTTAGTTCTTCTTCACTTTCTGCCATAAGGGTGGTGTCATCTGCATATCTGAGGTTATTGATATTTCTCCCAGCAATCTTGATTCCAGCTTATGCTTCATCCAGCCAAGCATTTCTCATGATGTACTCTGAATATAAGTTAAATAAGCAGGGAGGCAATATACAGTCTGGATGTACTCCTTTTCCTATTTGGAACCAGTCTGTTGTTCCATGTCCAGTTCTAACTGTTGCTTCTTGACCTGAATACAGATCCTCAGGAGTCAGGTCAGGTGGTCTCGTATTCCCATCTCTTTCAGAATTTTCTGCAGTTTACTGTGATCCACACAGTCAAAGCTTTTGGCATAGTCAATAAAGCAGAAATAGATGTTTTTCTGGAATTCTCTTGCTTTTTCGATGACCCAGCAAATGTTGGCAATTTGATCTCTGGTTCCTCTTCCTTTTCTAAAACCAGCTTGAACATCTGAAAGTATTGCTGAAGCCTGGCTTGGAGAATTTTAAGTATTACTTTACTAGTATGTGAAATGAGTACAATTGTGTGGTAGTTTGAGCATTCTTTGGCATTGTCTTTCTTTGGGATTTGAATGAAAACTGACCTTTTCAAGTCCTGTGGACACTGATGAGTTTTCCAAATTTGCTGACATATTGAGTGCAGCCCTTTCACAGCATCATTTTCAGGATTTGAAATAGCTCAACTGGAATCCCATTACCTCCACTAGCTTTGTTCATAGTGATACTTCCTAAGGCCCACTTGACTTCACATTCCAGGATGTCTGGCTCTAGGTGAATGATCACACCATCATGATTATCTGGATCGTGAAGATCTTTTTTGTACAGTTCTTTTGTGTATTCTTGCCACCTCTTCTTAATATCTTCTGCTTCTGTTGAGTCCATGCCTTTTCTGTCCTTTATTGAGCCCATCTTTGCATGAAATATTCCCTCGGTATCTCTAATTTCAGCTGTGGATGTGACTGGTGATAGAAGCAAGGTCTGATGCTGTAAACAGCAATACTGCATAAGAACCTGGAATGTTAGGCCCATGAATCAAGACAAATTGGAAATGGTCAAGCAGGTGATGGTAAGACTGAACGTAGACATTCTAGGAATCAGTGAACTAAGATGGACTGGAGTGGCTGAATTTAACTCAGATAACCATTATATATACTACTGTGAGCAGGAATCCCTTAGAAGAAATGGAGTAGCCATCATAGTCAACAAAAGATTCTGAAATGCAGTACTTGGATGCAATCTCAAAAACAACAGAATAATCTGTTTGTTTTCAAGGCAAACCATTCAATATCATGGTAATCCAAGTCTATGCCCTGACCAATAACGCTGAAGAAGCTGAAGTTGAACTTTTCTATGAAGACCTACAAGACCTTTTTAGAACTAACACCCCGAAAAGATGTCCTTTTCATTATAGGGGACTGGAATGCAAAAGTAGGAAGTCAAGAAACACCTGGAGTAACAGGCAAATTTGGCCTTGGAATACAGAATGAAGCAGGACAAAGGCTGATAGAGTTTTGCCAAGAGAACACCCTGGTCATAGCAAACACCTTCTTCCAACAACATAAGAGAAGCTCTACACATGGACATCACCAGATGGTCAACACCGAAATCAGATTGATTATATTCTTTGTAGTCAAAGATGGAGAAGCTCTATACAGTCAGCAAAGACAAGACCAGGAGCTGACTGTGGCTCAGATCATGAACTCCTTATTGCCAAATTCAGACTTAAATTGAAGAAAGTAGGGAAAACCACTAGACCATTCTGGTATGACCTAAATCAAATCCCTTATGATTATACAGTGGAAGTGAGAAATAGATTTAAGGGACTATGTCTGATAGACAGAGTGCCTGATGAACTATGGATGGAAGTTCGTGACATTGTATAGGAGACAGGGATCAAGACCATCCCCATGGAAAAGAAATGCAAAAAAGCAAAATGTCTGTCTGGGGAGGCCTTACAAATAGCTGTGAAAAGAAGAGAAGTGAAAAGCAAAGAAGAAAAGGAAAGATACAAGCATCTGAATGCAGAGTTCCAAAGAATAGCAAGGAGAGATAAGAAAGCCTTCCTCAGTGATCAATGCAAAGAAAGAGAGGAAAACAACAGAATGGGAAAGAACAATAGAATGAGATCTCTTCAAGAAGATTAGAGACACCAAGGGAACATTTCATTAAAGGGGCTCGATAACATAGAAAACAAGAAAGGAAACAAGGGGCCTCGGCTCTGGCCTGTGATCTAAACGGAAAGCTTCTTTTATGTAGCTTATGTGTAATATTTTATTGATAATTTCACCCTGGAGAAGGAAATGGCAACCCACTCCAGTATTCTTGCCTGGAAAAGTCCATGGACAGAGGAGCCTGGTGGGCTGCAGTCCATGCAGTTACATGACTGAGCATGTGTGCATGAGGGTGGAGGGTGATGGGCTGGTAGCAATAAACTGGTAGAACTTAAAAATAAAAAGATAATTTCTTAGTTTTCATAGAAGATGACCTAATTTATTTATTAGTCTTATAAATCTATGCCTAGCATAGCACCCTACCATAGGCAATACCAAACAAACAAAAACCCTGCTGAATGAGAAAGGGACAAATGAGTGAAACATATGTTCATAATGTTGCATTTGCCCTTTTACCGTTTCAGAATCCATTAGCATATTGACTCTTAGAGCACCTTTCTGATGCTGAGACATAGCCACAGTCAGTACCATTCCCATCACAATCAATACCATGGTTGATGCTAAGAGGATGACATGCTCATTATCTGGCCAGACTACAGCATTCCACAAACACTCTGGAGTCCAGGCGTTCTGGCCCATCTTCGAGAGACCTAAGCAACTCTAGAAAACCGAAATCACATTGCCACTGTCACTGACGATCCCAGCCTCTCTGAGGCCTCCTCTTCATTGCCTCATCCTGAAGGCCTACAAACCTCTCTCTCTACTGAGCACCAGGCTTCCCTGGAGGCTTGGCAGTAAGGAGTCTGCCTGTGATGCAGAAGACGCAAGAGACCCTGGCTCGATCCCTGGGTGGGGAAGATCCCCTGGAGGAGAGCATGGTGACCCACTCCAGTACTCTTGCTTGGGAAATCCCACGGACAGAGGAACGTGGCAGGCTACAGTTCTATAGTTTCACAACAAGTCGGACCTGACTGAAGCAACTGAGCACAGACGCCCACACTGAGAGCCAACTAAGCTGTTCATCTTAGAACCCCATGAAATGTCTGCTAGTCTCCTCTTCTGCCTCCCCTTATTAAGATAATTGACACTTAAGCCCCAGTAATTACACTCAGCATCACTTTCTGCTTTACCTTGCTCTGAAATTCCTCAGGTGTTATGATAATCTGAAACTTCTCTACAGGTCTACATAGCAGGTGTAGGTGGAATCCATGCTATAGAAACTGGGGAGGAGGTACCCTTTGACTTGTGTAGAGTACCCTTCCTCTGTCCTGACTTCTATCACATCTTACTTTCAAGCTGTAGAAACTCACCCTTGATTGGATATATGATTCTCTTCTAAAATCTGTCTGATAGTGCCCTTCCCCACTTTAAGTGCCATTCCCCCTAAGATAAAGGCCAAAGTCTAACATGGTCTCCAGGCCCTGCAAGCTCCAGTCCCAGCCCAACTCTCCAGCCCCCTGTCCCTTTGGTTTTGCTTTCACTCCTGCCAACCATTCATCTTTCAGTGCCAGGAAGGGATTATGCTCTTTCCTGCAGGGGGAGAGCCTTTGAACATACAGTTCTTTTTTTTTTTTTTTAATTGTGGTAAAATACACATAACTTACAGTTCACCAGAGAAGGAATGGCAACCCACTCCAGTATTCTTGCCTGGAAAATGCCATGGACAGAGGAGTCTGGCAGGCTACAGTCCATGGGGGTCACAAAAAAGTTGAACGCTACTTAGCAACTAAACAATACCAACAACAATCCATTAAAAATTCCCAACATTGTCATTTTTTAACATCATAAATATATGCTACATATGCTGTTATACTGGAGAAGGAAATGGCGACCCACTCCAGTACTCTTGCCTGGAGAATCCCATGGACAGAGGAGCCTGGTGGGCTACAGTCCATGGGCTCACAAGAGTCAGACATGACTTAGCGGCTAAACCACCACCAGCTTCAGTTCATCATTTTAGCCATTTTAAAGTAGATAACTCAATGACATTTTAGTGGATTCACAATATTGCATGACCATCATCACTGTCAAGTTCCAGAACAATCCCATTACCCCTGAAGGAAACTCCAGGCCTATTAAAGAGACATTCTTCATTCCTACTCCCAGACCCGGCCTGCCACTAATCTGATTTCTGTTTGTGAATCTGCTTATTGGGAACATTTCATATGAATAGAATCATACAATATATGGCCTTTGTGTCTGACTTCTCTTACTCAGCATAATGTTTTCAAGGTTCATTCACTTTGGCATGTATCAGCACTTTATCCATTTTTATAGCTGAATGATATTCCATTTATGGGCATTGAACATACTGTTGTTTTGCCTAGATTGATTTTCTGCTCTTTTCTTCATCTGATTGTCTTCTGTCCAGCCTTCAGTAGTCAGCCCAGTGATCACACTACCTCAGGGAACTCCCCCCAAATCCCAGCTTAGATGAGGTCACGTGCACTTCGGGGCTCAGCTTTCTTTCCTGCATAGCTCTTATCTCCATCTGCAATTAAGTACTCATTTGGGGTCTGTTTGGTCAATGGTCATCCTCTCAGCTAGAACCTAAGATCCACTGGACAAGGAATCCTATCCATATTACTCATATTATTTCCACCAGGCATCCCTCACATCTATTAGAGGGCCTGGTATATAAATAAAAGTTTGTGCAATAAATGTTGTGAAATTATTTCCCACTAAAAAGTAAATAATTGGCAGCCACTTAATGTTCTTTCATTCCCAATGGCATTTGGAATGTGAATAGAAGCAGCACTGTGTGGAGAAGCTCCAGGGGGAATTTCCCTGGCAGCAGGGCAGGGGCAGAGTGTTCTGGGGGAGGGGCTCCTTCCTGCTCCTTGGATTGCAACACCCGGTGCCTCCTCCACCTGGGAGTCTAGCTCTCTGAGTCGCCACCCCATTCATTCATGCTAAATCTCTCCTGCTTCCATTTCTTCTGAACTGAAAAACTGCCATATTTGGTTCCATGACATCCTTGCCTCATCTCTAGAAAAGTACCGGTCTGCTCTAAGTAATTATGTCTCATTGGTCTTTCCTCTCCAATATTTATAGCCTAAGCCTGATTGGAATTTGATAGGTTCTGATGATGCTTGCAGCCGAAGGATGTTTCTCTCTGTAACTGGGATTGTAGTTACATGTGGGAAGGTCCCCTTCATTAACTCAATGGCACTGTCTCTTCCCAATCTTTTCCTGATATTTGTAATGGGCATAAAAGTAGTATTTCCTCTTCCATGCCCTTACTTTACCTCAGACACAGACTATAGCCTTTGTGTCAGCATTTGCGGTCCACACAATGCTATTCTGTCTTTGAGTAATTACATCTGGAAAACTGCCAGTCATTATCTTCTGAAAGTGATGGCCAATTCTTCTCTAGTATTTACAGACAGATGACAATTGAATCGAGGCCCTGATATAGTCAGGGTACAATTTAACGGATTTACTCTGTGGCAGCCTGTTTATTTAATTTTTGTATAATTACTCATGAAATTTTCTCCAGAATGATGGTTTTATGCTGCAAATGAACTGCTTGAAATCTCCTAATGAGGCATCAGGTTAAAGGACAGTTGTGCCAAATGACTATACCTTTTGTGTGTAGAATCACTGTTGTCTTATTATATGATTTACTATGTCAACCTGATGAAAACTGGACTTCCTTTGGTCCGATACAGCTGAAACTCTCAAAAGGTTCTTTTCTCCAAAGATAGGGGTAGGTGGCTAGATCTGAATAAAATTAATGGCTACTCTTTGTCTGTTGAATGGCTAAACACAAACCTATTTCAAGATACCTAAAAAAGAAATAAAAATAAAAATGGGTCCCTGGCCTCAAGGATTGTCAATAGCCTAATTAATTGTGCTAATTTAATAAATTAGAAATTAATTAGCCATAGAGGTCTTGGGGAAAAGAGAGCATGGAGAGACACACATTGGCAAGTTAAATCTGAATATTCAAGGCTGACTGAGATGTTGATCCATAATGAAGACCAATTGATTAGCTGGCTCAAGGAATCGATCCCCAGTTGTGCACATGGCTATCAGACTCTGATGTGGTAGATTTTCAAATACTCTACAAAAGCTGGCTGGTTCCAGTCATAATTTGGCATCTCATAAAGCTTATCTCCAGAGAAGGCAATGGCAACCCACTCCAGTACTCTTGCCTGGAAAATCCCATGGATGGAGGAGCCTGGTGGTCTGCAGTCCATGGGGTCTCGAGGAGTCGGACACGACTGAGCGACTTTGCTTTCACTTTTCACTTTCATGCATTGGAGAAGGAAATGGCAACCCACTCCAGCGTTCTTGCCTGGAGAATCCCAGGGACAGGGGAGCCTGCTGGGCTGCTGTCTATGGGGTCACACAGAGTCGGACACGACTGAAGTGACTTAGCAGCAACAACAGCAGCAAAGCTTATCTCTGGGAAGAGAATGTGCCGGGAAGGATAATGTGATTGTTCATTTCACTCAGTTGGCTGTTATAGTTCTCATTCTATAAATTTAAAGATTGTCTTGATTTTATATATACTTTTGTGATGTTTGAGAGAGGGAGAAAAAGATACTCTAGCTGGATCGGTTTGGGAATGAAGGTCAGATTAAATTTTGAACTTGCAAGATTGAGGCCACAGCCAACCCATGGGTGGGTTCCTTTCTGCTCCTGATGGCGGTCAGGCCTCCCAACACAGAACACCGCCCTCTTACTGTAGGTCTTCTTTTAACTAATTTATCTTCTTTTATGGTTTTGCTGAGGAAATGGAGAACCTAGTAAGAACAAAAGAGTCTTTAAAGAATCTCAAGTTGAAATACTCTTCCTGCCAGTGTTAAGTGACATAATTTTTCTTAATTTCAATTCCATCATCTCTTTAAACTGAAAATGTCATATTGTACAGTTCTTAAAGCTAAAGTGCCAGATTAAGATGATGCTAACACACAGGAATCCTCAATAATTCACCTGATTGGGTTTCAGCTTATTCTTTAAAATACGGCTGCCAAATACACACAGTTCTTTGGTTTGGAAAGTTGATTAAAGAAGCGTATTCATGGAACCCAGCCGATTTTTCTCCTTGGAAAAAACAACAACCGGACACGTGTGTTTCGTCACTGGATATCCCCTCGTGTCTAGACTTAGAAAATCAGGGGTGTTTTCGTGTCTCTGGCACCACAGCCTGGATGAGCACAGAAACAGCCTCTGAACGTGGTTGTATGCCAGGAATCTTCTGAGACTCAGAGCATGTGAGAAGAAAATGCAGGCAAACAAGGACAGTTACATGCCCACATTCAGCTCTGAAATATGGCTTTTGGATAGGTGTGTGCTATCTCATACCCTGGTCTCTTTCTCAAGACCTAGCCTCTATAGGTCTATTCCCTGAGTAACCCTTTACCAGATCACCACAAGCAACAGCCTCCCAAAATGCCTGTGTTCCGGGCTTTGGCCAGCACCCTCTGGTTTATAAGCTCACTGTTAGTCTCTAACCCCATGATGCGGAAAAAATAATTCATTTTCCTCTACCGTAATAGGATAACCTATGAAAAGACTTATTTAAAGCTGCACGTTGGAAACTTCCATGTACTCAAAGTGCCCTTTCATGTGGGCACATTTTTTTTTCCTTCTTGAAGGTGGGATGTTTGTTAATGTTGATGTTGGAATCAATGAGATCTGTGACTTTTATAATTATAAAGGATTTCAGTATAAACCGATGGACGCTTTCCTAGTTTAATCTGCTTCACAGAAAACTGTCTCCAGCCAAATGGCCAATTTAAAGGTCAATGTAAATACTCACATTATAAAGCAATAGCTATTGAAGAAAGACATTCAGCTGCAGTGGAAAGCTGTTAGAGGATTTTAAAAAAAAGTGATTTACGTACTGTTCTTCCACTTCTCCCCAGAACAAAGCTCCTTGGGCTTGCTTCTTTTCAGATTGGGGTTTTATTGTCTCACATTGTCTGGGCAGGGAAAAAATGAGGTTTTCTTTTCATGTCAACACAGCCTTGGAATTTGGGGTTTTAAATTCTGTAATTGGGGCTCTAGGGAACTTGCAGGGAAGAGCTGCAGGCTTCCTCATTATTTCCGTGGCTTCCTGAGCCGCCGGCAGGGGCCTCATTAGAGCCTGCAGTCTCCCGGGGGGCCCACCAGCGCCTTTTTGAAGTTCAGGTGGACAGTGAGGAAGAGCTGTCTCGAGCACACCCGCAAGGAGATCTCAGGCAGTCTGTGGAGCAACCCAGGCAGGCACTTAACATTTTTGCTTACCAACCAAAGCAGCTTAGCACATGTGCTGAATAAAACTATAAAACCATTGACTGTCTCTGCTGAACGGGAGGGAGCGCGCCTCCACGATGGTGATTCTTAAAGAATAAAGAAGCGTCGATCTTTCATCGGAACCCTCAGGAGGCCTCTAGGGCCTCATTTTCACTTAATACTGTTGCCATTTTGATCCTCAGGTTCGGCACGTCCCCATCTCTGTGTGGAGTGATCCCACGGGATGTGTGTGTGTCTCTGAGCACGTGTGTGTTTACAGTATGGTGTGGCAGAGATAGATAGTCTATCTTCTTTGTTCTCTTCTGGGCGTATTCTCATGGACCTCCCACACTGCACTCGGCATCATTTCCTCTTAAAGTTCCCTTTCTCCTTATGTTCGCGGTCTCAGTGGAGGACACTGTCATCCAACCATCACGTTTGCCTTCATTCCCTACTCACTCTCGCAGTCCCTTTCCCGACCACTTTGTTCACTCCCCAAGACAACATCACATTTCCCACTTTCATTTCCTTTACAAAATTCATCACTAATTTATACGATGAAGTTAATTTCTCATTTACCGTTTTTTTTTTCTGTCTCTTCCACTAGCTTATAAGCTCAAGAAGGCAGGGATCTTTACTGTGCTCTTCCCTGCCTGGAATAATGCCTGGAACATGAGAGCCACTCAATAAATGATCTTGCAAATCACTTTCGTTCATCTCTGTTGCTACTGCCCTAGTCAGAGTCAGTGTGACGTTTCAGACTGGGGCCTATGAGAGCCTCCCAGCTGCTCTTCTTGCTTTCACCATCACCCTTCTCTGAATCATTATCTACCTCGCAGCCGTGGGTCTTTCCAAATTGCAGCTTGGCTCCTGTCATTGGCTTAAACTTGAGTAGTTCCCATGACGACGTGCTTTGCAAACTTTTCTATAAATGTCCCCTAATGGGAGGAGAGTGGGGCTGGAGGTACAACCTCAGGTTCCCCGTCACAAGTGCAAAATATCTTCGGCATCTCCTGATTCACATTACACATGTGTGTAGATCATGCCTGCTATTCCTTTAGTAACAAATATTTTAAAGTGCTCACCATTAAGCAGAACTAATGCTCCGGAAGACATTTCTTGTTTATCCTGTGGTTGTGGGATATGGGCCATACCAAGATATCAAAGTCCCGAGAGACACAAAGGCAGAGGAAGGTCAGATAAATTCATTTGGTACACAAGGCTCTTCAAACTCTAGGGCCTGATTATCCCTCCCTTTTCACGTCTCACCACTCACTAACACCCACCTTCTCCGGCCCAGCTCATCCCATGCCACCTTCATGTCCAAGGCTTGGTTTGGTCCTGGCCTCCCTTCTCTGTTGTCCCTTACAAGCTTGTGCATCTTCAGTCAGGCCATTACTAGTCCTCGTTGTTTACTTCTGTGTCCATAGCACTAACCTAAACCCCCTTAAGGAAAGAAGATGCTCTTTGTTGTAACCCAAATGTGGCACAGTACATCCCAGGCACCCAATAAACTCTTATGGAATAAACTAGTGAATGAGTGGGTGGACTGCCGATTGTTCCAAGCAAAATGCTCATTTAAAGCTGTAAGGACTTTTGAATCTGACAATAAGTGGTACTCAATTTCCATAGCTTCTGCACCCCTCTACCCTCTTTTACCCCTTTATTTCCAATACAGATACGTGAAAAGATTCATTAATTTAGGGTTGATTTGATTGTCCAACAGCTGAAAATTACTACTAGATTGCCTGAGACTCATGCACCAATCCAAATTTACTGAGAGACATAAATTTCAAAGAACTTCTCTTGTGAGAATCCGAAAGGATTTTTTTTTTTTTGAACACACAAAGACTCCTTACCTTGAAATAGCAATTAAAGAATAGATTTTTTATTTTTCTGATCTAGAAGGCACCCAGGAATCAAATGTAATCTTCAAGGGCTTCAGAGGAGTGTTGAGCCTGTGTTTACAAACACTCACCCTGGCTTTTCCATTCTTATAGAGAATCATAACTTGTCTACCCACTATCTCATCTGTTTCCAGCACTTAGTACAATATGCTGTCATTGGAACTGAAGTCTGATCAGCTGAGCTTACTGGAAGGATCTGATGAGCTAGTTCTAAGGTTTAATATTTTTTAAAAAAGTAGCACTGTGCCAGTGAAGTTCAACTAGTGGGGCCCCATGCCTTCCAAGTCTCTTAAAATTATTTTAGCTAAAACCCAAATATCATCTGCATTTTCTGGAGTTTTCAGTCCTGCATGACAGATGCTCAAGAGGAAAGTTCTGCAGATGCAGTTATTTTAAAGGAGGGATATGGTTTGCATTTATTAAAAAGTCTGAATGGGGACCAGAGGGAGAACAAGGAAGAACAGGAAGTAATAGAAAGCGATCTGGCTCCAAGACCATCTCATCCCTAGGTGCCTGAAACACACAGCAGTTGGCTGAGAATTGATGTCTAGCAGCTGTGGGTCTCATCCTCTGAGAGCTCACAATCCCTGGCCAACACTGGCTCAAATACACGATTCAACACCATTTGGCCACCTATACGAATATTCACCAATCAAAATGGCTGTTTATATTGAAATAAAAACGCAAGCAAATAAAGCAAGAGTATTCCATCCCCTCCCATCAGAGTATAGAACAGAAACCGAGATACTTTCTTAATAAATAGCTAATAGATTTTTCCTGAACTTCTCTACTCATCATGGACTCAGAAGATGTCCTTTTTTAATGCATGAGCTATGATTTGGAGGTTGTTGAACACACAGGATCCATAATTTAGAGTATCTGCTAGTTTTGCTACAGTGTTTCCGGTCAGTACATATTAAAAAGGAGGAGTATGTATTTTATTAATTAATGGGAATGAATTACTAATGATCTCTGGTTTGGCAAAGGCTGATGCAGCCTGTTTGATGACTGCTGCACAGGCTGGCTTGCAAGCACCTCCCCTTGAGACTGCCAGAAGCAGCTGCCACAGGGTCACGCATTGCTTCAAGTCGCCACCATCCTCTGTCCAAGCAGTGGGACAGAACCTGCCCCAAGTAGGTTTCTCCCCAGTCACTGGCCAGAGTCTCTTTGTTTCATGTTACATTTTCAGATACGATTTCTTAAAAGATTCTACAGCTGAAAAATTTTTGGAAAACTACTCCAGATTGGTAAGTAGAGAATTAGACAAACAGGTGGTGTACAGAGAGCCCCTATGTGGGTTTCTCCCCAGTCACAGCCAGAGTGTCTTTTTAAAAAAATGTTACATTTTTAGACAGGAGTTTTTAAAGGATTCTACAGCTGAAAGAGTTTTGGAAAACTACTCCAGATAGGTAAGTGGAGAGTTAGAAAGACAGGTGGTGTACATAGAACAGTGCAGTTCTACATTAAAAAATGCTGCTTCCAGCCATAAGGCTTTGTGAACTTAAACCCTTCTTCACCAACACCCAATTATATTTAAAATATTCCTTCCTGCTTAAAAAAGTAAAAGAATTAATAATAAAAGAATCAAACCCAGGTCTGCTGCATTGCTGGCAGTCTCCTGCATTCCAGATGGATTCTTTACCCCCTGAGCCACTGGGGAAGCTCAATAAAGGAATAATGGCCCCCACATACCCAGACATCGCACCTGTTCCTCTAGATTAGGAGTTGCAATTAATTAATTAGACGCATGTGTATGTTTTAGATGAATTAATCTGAAAATCTTTGTATCCATACCAGTGACTTACACTAACTTGTTTTACGGAGGAAGTAAAAACCTGGGACTATGACATGTAAATTCATAGAAGTGAAATGCCACAAGCTTGATGCGGTCTTTTCTAAGACTGAGGTTATGGACTAACCCTCAGTACTGAAAGTCCATTTTGCAAGTGTTCTCATTGACAGGGAAGAAAACACGAGAGCCAAGAGCTGACTGCACATTTAGCATCAGTGCTCTGCACGCAGGTGAAGGTGGACAGAATTGGACTCATTTGTCTCTTTCTGTGAGAAGACAATCTCTTACTTTCTAGTGCAGCTTTTTTATTTTAGCCACTGTGAAATAAACTTCTTACAACCTAAGACATCTCCAAACTCCAGTTGTTGACAGGATTTATGAGACTCAGGTTTGCAGTAGACTCTGAGGCCCCTTTCCCTTCACACACAATCTTGCCAGGATCATCCTGAAGTCGGGGTGGTAGTTTTCATTTGTCCTAGCAAAAGTTGTTGTTATTCAGTTGCTAAGTCGTGTCCAACTCTTTGTGACCCCATGGACTGCAGCATGCCAGGCTCCTCTGTCCTTTGCTCTCTCAGGTTATTCCTTTAATTGTAATTGGCAATTTTATGTATGTTCATACTTCTATATTTTATATTATCTCCTTTTTACAAAATACAAAGAATACTTTCTAGGAAATATTTCCATTTACAGATACTAAATTCATTATGAACATTGATTCCATGTTCATTCCTTGAGCCTTTCTTTATTCTGTATTCCTTCCTTCCTCCATTGCTTTTTCTTCTTAGCTAAACCATCAAATGACTCTCCTGCTATTCTACATTTTTGCTGATAAGCAGTTCCTACAATTAACAACCTTATCTTTCTCTGTGTGAGAAAAACAAATTTAATGCCTTTTAATAAGGAAGTTGGAAGGACAAGGAGACATTTTATTGCCATGTTGATTTTGATAAGACTGAAAATACCTGATGGGCTGGTGACTGCACAGAATAATTATACACTTGGTTTTTCATTCCTCTTTATATTGGTACTTCAATATTTCTTGTAGCTGTATTTCTGAAATAGCTAGTTATATAATGTAGAAATCATGAACAAACAGACCTCCCTGAGCGATGTGATGGCCTTAAAGTCAGTTTTTCTTTGTATCTGATTCAAATCTTGTGTTTGTTGCTCTCAGCTGACCAACCCCAGGGCTGAGAATCAGAAAACATGGTTCCAGCGCTTCTAAAAATTTGCTCTTGACTTAGGGAAAACAGCCTGATTTTTCTCTCCTTTTCTGTAAATCGGGAGTGTGTATGTATGTAAAAGATCTCTGAAATCTCTTCCAGGTCCAGCATTCTATAATTGCAGCTAATTCATTTCAAAAGAAAAAAAAAAAAAGCCTATTTCCAGAAAAAAGTCTGCTTTAAGGCTTTTAAAGTTAAAAACCATTTGAAATGTGGATAATAGAGTCTCCATTTATCTGGGGCTAAATGTTTGCACACCCAAAATGAAGGCTGAATAAAGCCTATTGCTTTGAAATGAGTGAAGTCTCTAAGATCGCAATGGGTCCCGAACAGAAAGACCTCTGTGAGGCTCATCAGAATGGCTTCTACCCTTATTTCCTGTCCATCCACATGCTGAATCCTGTGACGTGGGTGTTTCTGTAATTTCATTCTACAAAGAGGAAAACTGTCGGTGTTGCAGAGAGTAGTTATTGCCTTGGGCAGGGCCATCAGAGTCTACACAGCTCCCGGAGAGTGAATAAGAATCATCTTCCAGACTCTGGTGATTTTTGTTAACGATCTTCCTTGGGGTGTCTTCAGGACTGTTCCCTTTAAGTCAAGGGCAAACAATGAGAATGAACACATACTGTTCTCTGAATAAAAACTCTTCAGATAAACACAGAGCAGCTAGGGAAACAGAAGGTTAACCGGGTGTCAGGGTGCCTTCTCCATTAGGTTGGCAGCTCTTAGAGGGGAGGGCTTCTGCTTTATTGAATTTGGTGAATTAAGAAGTGCCCTCCAGCCCCACCCTTACACCTGAACTCTTTCCATTTTCACAGTGAAGGTGAGTATATTCATTTATCCTTCAGGGCAGGGAAAAGATTTAAAATTTGGAACCTCCTATAGGACCCAGCACTGCTCCAGGCTCTCCACAAATTGCTCATTCTGTGACTCTGTAAGCACTCAGTATCTACTTGCTGACAGTGAATCGCCTGAGCTGACCAGAAAAAAAATAAGTGGTTTGGACTGGGAGCCCCTTGATAAGCTGCTGATTTAGTCTCTCAGTGTATTCCTCCTGTCCCCCAACCTCACGAGATTGTTTTGAAAAGTAAGAATTCTCAGTGAATCCCTCAGGGTCCCAGTTATCCTCGCTAAAGCAGAGGTCAAGACCCGAGAACCGTGGGCTTTAATTATGGTTTAAGGAAACAATGCTTCCACTTTAATAGCCTTTCTAATTAGTGACACTCTGGAAGATTCAAGCAGGTAACCCAAGGTGTTCTCAGCAAATTTCCGCAGCTTTTAAATCCATCTTTGAATACCAACTCTGCCCTTTCAGCACTCATCCTTTTTTCAAAGGGCAAAGATTAACCATTACATAATATTATGTATTTTTTGAGCTTGTATTTTGCACCATACACCCTGTGTAACCATTATACTGACAAAAGAAAAAAGATGCTTATTGAACTAAGTTGTTCATTCCAGTAAATTCTAATGATAATCAAACCAAAGCAACAGAGATTATTTTTCTGAGCATTTGGTCGCAATATTCCATCTTTAAGAGTTTATCATAAAAGGATTTCACTTACATTTATAAAGATGTCTTCTTCCATTTATCCTTTGATGATTCAGAGTATTAAATTTTACTAGCGTTTCTCTTTCTCCAAGCTCAGCAAGTTAAGACAGCATCATCATTGATTTCTGCGTCATGTTAGAGCAAACATATTTCTTTCTCCTTTTTCCTTCAAAGAAATAAAATCTTTATGTGCTCTCTGCGTGGGTTAGGGGAAGTAACAATACTAGGGTTTGTTCCAGTCGGTTGTATTAACTTCAGAGGTAAGGACTGTAATCCTTTCAAGCACTGCCCTCTAGTGGGGAGAATAAATATCAACACTTCAGTACTCTAGCCTGGAAAATCCAATGGATGGAGGAGCCTGGTGGGCTGCAGTCCATGGGGTCGCTGAGAGTTGGACACGACTCAGTGACTTCACTTTCACTTTTCACTTTCATGCATTGGAGAAGGAAATGGCAACCCACTCCAGTGTTCTTGCCTGGAGAATCCCAGGGACAGGGGAGCCTGGTGGGTTGCCGTCTCTGGGGTTGCACAGAGTCGGACAGGACTGAAGCGACTTAGCAGCAGCAGCAGCAGCAGGATTTGGAGAGACTGATGCTGAAGCTGAAGCTTCAATACTTCGGCCACCTGATGCGAAGAACTGACTCCCTGGAAAAGACCCTGATGCTGGGAAAGATTGAGGGCAGGAGGAGGAGAAGGGGACGACAGAGGATGAGATGGTTGGATGGCATCACCAACTCGATGGACATGAGTTTGAGCAAGCTCTGGGAGTTGGTGATGGACAGGGAAGCCTGGCATGCTGCAGTCCAAGGGGTCGCAAAGAGTCGGACATGACTGAGCAATTGAACTGAGCTAAGATCTAGCATTTGCAAACTGCCTTCTACCAAACCACCCTGGACTTTTCCTGGGAGAAATTTTTGACCTGTTTACTCACATGAATTAAAATACCTCTTAGTAAGAAAAGTTCTGACAGAAAGTGTGTCTTTATCTGTACCAGCTCATCCAAACTGCCGAATAGACCGGAGAAGGGGGCTTGTGCCCCAGCACGGGTCCGCTGAGCATTTTGGTAAAATGCAAAACAATGGAGCGAGCACAATGCCTGCATTTCTAAAAATCAACACTTTAAGAGAAAGACTGTCATGTTGACAAACATGCTATCTGTTCTGAAATTAATTGCTGTGTGGAACAAACATCTACATTTCTTTGAATCTATGTGCAACTGAAGTCTTCCTGGATGACTAATGTGATAGCTCAGAATTTGTGTTTATAAACTGCCCTTTGGAATTCAATGACTATCTGCATTTTCCACATTATTTTTCTTTCATTTTATTTAATATAATGACTGACTTTGAAATTATAAGTGAATATCCAACACAGTCTATCAGGTTCAGGTTTGGGGGCACTAGAATCAGACAGACCTGGGCGAGCCATTTATTGGCGAGTTGGCTTCTTAAAGTCTCAGTTTCCTCCACTATAAAATGGGGTTCATAACTGTGTCTTCCTCCAAGGATTTAATCATGAAACTACTTGTCAGATGATGCTTGAAAAGTACTTAACCCAGGGCCTGGCTCTTCACAAATACTAAATAAACATTAGGTATTCTTTCATATGGACTGAAGTGACTTAGCATGCATGCTCACATTCTTTTATATATCTTTCATTATTTTTGTTGTTGTTGTTGAGGTAGCCTCTAGAGAGCTCTTCATCCCCTAACCAAGCTCCAAGTCAGTCTCCCAGCAGAGCACGAGGGACACTCTGCAGAGGTCATTAACGAGTTCACTTTTGCCAGTTCCAGTTGGGTGTGTATACTCAGCTGGACTCGTACTTCTTCCTCTCCACTGGATTCTTAGGTTCAACACCTCCTTAGCGGACAGTTCCAGATCAGGTGTCATTTCACAGCAAGAAGCCAAATTGTATGACTGCTTCCATACACTCAAGAGCATGAACGCAACCAAGCTGACTGTTGCTGCTGGCAGTTCCCAGAATAGTGTTCCAACCTCCACATCCACAGGGGCATAAACCACAGACTTGTGAAAGGGGGCACTCCTGGGAAGCCAAGCTTGGGAGATAATCTCTGAAATAGTCAGACTTCTCATTGCCTCATAGATTATGTCTAATGCCCTTTTCAAGGGTACAAAATAATTGTCAGCACTTCTCTACCATAAACAGCTTCATCCTTCCATAAACCAGACCAGTTGCCCAGCTGGGAACGTTTTTCTGCAAGACAACGATGACCCCTGAGGCTTCTGAGTAGCCACACCCTGGGTGTAGTCCTCAGCTCTGCGCTTCTCTGCAAGATGCCCTAGAGTCTGCATTCTTGCTCAGTGTCCTGTGAAAATGCCCAGGCGGCCACCACCTGATGCCAGTGGCTCATTACCTCCTGACCCTGATCTGTCAGTCGACTCCTCCTCATTTTTTCCCTCATAAACCCAGCTCAGACGTCCGTTGGGCTAGACGAGCGATGATGGTTGAGGTTAGAACAGGGTCCGAAAGTCAACAGAGGAATTCAATTACTTCTTTGCAGAAGCAAATCCAGTGTGAATTCTCCAAAGTCAGGTATGCTGCCTGGTGTGCAAGGTGGTGAAAATCCCAGACGGGAGACAAAAGAAAGGACTCAGTGAGGCAAACCACGGCCAGATCCGGTTCTCAAAACTAACCGTCTGGCGCGATGGAAAAATGGCAACGCGTGCTGTCGTACTTATGAGAGTTCCTGAGCTCCAAAGAGAGACGGAAATGGAGAACTGAACATTCTTCCCAAAACAGGCCTGCCTCAGAGATATTGTGGGTTGGATTCCAGACCACTGCAATAAAGTCGACAGTGCACTAAAGTGAGTCACGTGAGTTTTCTGGTTTTCTAGTGCTTGCAAAAGTTATGTTTGCACTCTACTATAGTGTATTGGGCTTCCCCGGTGGCTCAGAGGTTAAAGCATCAGCCTGGAATGCAGGAGACCCGGGTTCTATTCCTGGGTCAGGAAGATCCCCTGGAGAAGGAAATGGCAACCGGCTCCAGTACTCTTGCCTGAAGAACCCCATGGAGGGAGGAGCCTGGTAGGCTACAGTCCACGGGGTGGCAAAGAGTCAGACACAACTGAGCGACTTCACTTTCATAGTGTATTAAGTATTAAGTATGTTTTTCAAAAAGTATATACTTTGGTTAAAAATACTTTATTGCTAAAGAAAATGTAAGCCATTATCTGAGCCTTCGGTGAGGTAAAGGGGTTGAAATATTTTGAGAATTATCAAACTGTGACATAGAGCAGTGAACATATGAAAAATTTGTACCTTCCCCCTAATTTTTCTATCAACCCTAAACTGTTCTTTAAAAATAGTCTCAATAATAATATTTTTAAAAGTGTGACACAGAGTGAGCAGGTGCCCTGGAAAAGGGACTTACTTGATACAGGGTTGACACAAATCTTCAATTGTAACAAAATATTGTATCTGTGAAACAGTCAAGCCCAGAGCAACAAAGTAAGATATGCCTGATGGAATTAATTCTTGTGAAAAAACTTAGGACTTCATGTCTTTTGGCTGAGATGTGACATGTTCAGGGACACTGAACTCATACACCCCCATGTATTTCTATTTTTAAAGACAAAGCGAAAATAGCCTATTTCTTCAGGCTTTCCTCAGGCAAATTGTTGGACTAGTTTAGGCTGTTCTTCAGAGAATAATTTCTTTCCTTGGACATTACAGGCAGGACTTGTAAAACACCAAAATCAACTTGAAGTCACATATCTGGTATGGCTTTCAGAAGTTCAGAAGTTAAAAAGAGTCACAAAGTATAGTTTTAAAGAATCACAGTGAATCTTTCATTAGAAATCTTTCTTTTAACTTGTTTTCGGCTGTGAGGGTCTAGGTTGCTGTGTGCGGGCTTTCTCTAGTCGTGGCGAGCGGGGGCTGCTCACCAGTTGTGATGCAGGGCTCGTCACTGTGGGGGCTTCTCCTGCTGGGGATCACGGTCTCTGGGGCGCACCGGCTTCAGTCATCGCTCCACGTGGGCTTAAGTTGCAGCTCCCAGAGCGCAAGCTCAGTAGTTGCGGCTCATGCGCTTAGCTGCCCTGAGGCACGTGGGATCTTTGCAGACCAGGGACTGAACCCATGCCTTATGCATTGACAGGCGGATTCTCAACCACCAGGGAAATCCTAGAAATCTTTAAACAGGAAAAATAGTAATAGTAATGATTCTGATAATATTTTTCCAGAGGGTGACAACTTAATTATTGATAGGAGAGTGAATTTCATGCCTAGTCATTTTTAAATCAGTTGATTACATCAGCGTGGTTATCCTCACCTTGACAGCTTATGATTAACTGTACATGCCACAGGTATTTTCTCACAGATAAACTGAGTGCTGAAAGTCAAAACGATGTTCTTGTTAGAGCAGATCAATAGGAGGAAGAATTTCCCTTTAAAATATCTCTTGCACATGGCTGGAGGAATGATGAGTTATGTTTAATTATTTAAGAAGGAAATTCACCCAAATGTCATTTTATCTTTTTGGTCCTTTGGGGAATATTGGATGTGAAAGATGGAAAAATACCTTTGAACAGATGCATAAAAGCCAAAACCTCAACTAATACTTTTCTGCCTCACAAACCTCCAACATCTCCCTGATGATAACAGGTAGATAGGAGGCAATGAACTGCAAATTGTATGACCACATTTTGGTGCTTGAGGTCAGCCCTCTTATTTGATGCCATCCTGTGTGAAAGATGGAATGAGCGATTCAAACAGACAGAGTCAGGCAGCAGGTGAGCCCAGGTGAGACGTGTGACAGGGCTCTTTAGAGCTGAGAGTTCAGGCCCCCTTTCCAGTACCCTCTGACCTTTCCAGTATTATAATAAAGTGAATGTAAGACCCACTCCAGTATTCTTGCCTGGAGAATTCCATGGAGGGAGGAGCCTGGTAGGCTACAGTCCATGGGGTCGCAAAGAGTCGGACATGACTGAACGACTTCACTTTCAAGATTTCCCCAAATTTACAGGGCTCCTCTGACTCATTGCTGTGACTCCTTCTGAGGCTGCATGAAACTTTTGCTCCAGGACACTTAGTGGTTGAGTCAGGTTTCAGAGAACCAGTAAGACATGCAGCTGAAAACGCATCTTGCGGAAGTGAAGGAAGGACACAGAATTTAGGGGGCAACTCCCCAAACATAAATGCTACAGCTCAGCCAGCAAGCACTGATTGAATGCCTACTACATGCCAGTCACTACTCTAAATTTTGGAGACACCACAGTGAATAAAGTGAAAACACACACCCCTGCCCTCTAAGACTTTATGTTGCGATAATGTTGTTGCTGTTCTTTAACTACAGTTAGCACTTCTCCTTTTAGGCCATTTCCACATTGTATTGTCAAACTCTTATTTGTATTATACAGGGATGCATTTGGCTACAAGTAAGAAAAATTGACCAAAAATGGTTTAAACAGTGTTTTCTTTTGTACTTTGCAAGAGGCTGGATATAGATTGCCTGGAGGCTTATGCAGTAGCTCAAACGCATCATGGAGGATTTAGGCTGTCTCGCTCTTAATGCTCTCCCAGGCTTAGCATGCTGCTCATTTCTCATGGTTTCAGGATGGTTGCTGGAGCGCCTGCCATTAAGTCTCTACTCACAGCAGCAAGAAGGGAGATGGGTATGAAGCCAGCTGTGTCTAAGATTTATTTAAAGAAGAAACTTTTCACAAAACTGTACTAGCAGACTTCAGATTATGTGTCAGTGAACAGAGCTGTGTTACACGGCTACCCATATCTGCAGTGGGTATTGATTGTCGTCCAGCGAGTCAGTTGTGAGGCCTATTATGTGAAACAACGCTCTAGACTTGGTCACATAGTAGTGTGATAGCCAGTACCCAGACTCAGTCCTTGAGTACTTTCTCTCTGTAGCCAAGGTTGCACATATGTCATTGTGAATTTGTATACAGTAAGCATATAGTATTCACAGCCTTGACGGTGAAGGCAATCAAGAAAGGTGCCAAGCCAGCTAACCTGTAGTGTGGATAACAGAGTCGAGTGACATTTAAACATAAGACTGGTTAATTTTTGTATTTGGTAGTTTTCTTAATAAGTAACTAAACGCAGGCATGTCTTGTCAAAGTACACAATGTCCTGTGCACAAGAACCTGAATAAGCCAATAACTGGATGAATGAACGGCCTGGTGAGACTGGCACTTAAGGCTTCCTGAAACGCTACATGAACTATGCTTTGACCCTTTGACTCATTTGATTGCTTCTTTCAATGGAAATTATTAATATGTCTGAATATCATCTTAATTGACAAAGTTAGCATGTTTTCTTCTCTTTATCAAATTTACTTTAGCCATTGTAAAAGCAATACATGTTCATAATAGAAAATTGGAAAAATAGACACAGAAAATAAAATGACCTAATGCCTCAACCCCCCTTCATATATTCACTCTATTACATTTCCTTCTAGTCTGCTTGCTGTGCATTCTGGAAAAATGAAGCAGAGTTGGTTTACAATATTGTGTTAGTTTCAGGTATACAGCAGAACAATTCAGACAGAGAAGTATTTATTCAGATTTTTTCCATTAGAGGATATCACAAGATATTGACTATAGTTCCCTGTGCTGTTCAGTAGGTCCTTCTATAACAGTTTGTTTATTTTAAATATCATAGTGCGTAAAGTTAGCATGCTTTTGAAAATTCCATTCAACAATCACTTATCAACCAATGGTTATAAGAGGTCAGAGGGATGCAAAAATAAATAAGATAAGAGCAAATGGTCAAGAAGAAGGGAAAAGTAAGCAAAGGGGTTACTCCAATAAAACCTATTGGATCCTGAAGTGGGCCACCTAACTTTGCCTGGGGAAACAAGAGCTGCTGTGAAGTGTCACGCGTGTGCTTTTCCATGGTGAGTGGAGAGGGAGACAGAAGGAAAAGGAAGAGGAGAGAGGAGTGACAGAGGCTTTTTCTGCCTCAGGGAAAGGCCTGTGAGGGTCACATAGGCACGTGAGCACACAGAAAATAAGGCAAGCATTTCAGTGTCATGGCGTGGCAGAGTGAAAACTTGATGGATGTGGGAATCAAGCACATCTCAGTTTGAATCCCAACTCAGGTTCTTCCTTGTGAGACCTGTTAAGCTCCTGAATGTCTCAATTTCACTGACCCTAAAATGGGAATAAAAATACCTCCGTGACAGGGAATCTGGAGGATGAAATACGCAATGACATTTGCACAGCTTTGGCCACAGTGGTTGAGATAAAGTACTCAAGGACTGTATCTGGGTACTGCTTATCATCACCAATATGTGACCAAGTCTAGAGCGTCGTTTCCGGAGAGTAATGGAGCCAAGAAAGGAGAGGTCAGCAAGTGTAGGTCAGGGAGGACACGTGGCAAGGTACAGTCAGTTGCAAAATACAGCAAGTCCTCTATATATGAGCAAGTTCGGAGTGCACGTTCTTAAGCCCAATTTATTCATAATGCCAACAAAGTTACCCTGGGTACCCAACTTACACAGCTGGCTACACAGTACTGTGTATAAAGGCTTTATAATAGGTTTCACACAAGTAATATGCACATGAAAAATAAAGACAGCATTCTTAATCTTACAATAGTACAACACAACAGTGGGCATCCAGGGTCACATTTGCATCTTTGAAAGTTCACAACTCAAGTTTCGTGTGTAGGGGGTTTACTGTCTGTCCGCAAATTCCTCATACCCTTCTAGGCACGTGCTGCTGAGGCTGCTGCTGTTCTGCCAGGAGGAGAGAACTCTTTCTCCAACCTCTCAAATCTGGGCTGGTCTAGTGACTTATGTCGACCCATAGGGTGTAGAATGGCCGACTGGGTGATGGACTGAGGCCCCAGGAAGCATTTCCGTCTTTGACTTTGACTCTCTTGGAATCCAGCTGCCTCTAGAGCATTTCCCAGCCAACCTCGTCTCACTGTAGAGTCTGTAAAGAGGAGAAGGGAGGCACGCTGGCTGGCATCCCCAGGCAACTGCCATCCGGGGCCTGCCAGTTCTTAGCTGATCTGCCACCCGACAAACACAGAACAAGTGAGTGAGCCTTGCAGATGCCACCGGGAGACCCAGTGTTATGGGAAAGTGTGTGGCTATTACTTTAAAGCACTGAGTTTTGGGGTGGTTCTCATGCAGTGACAGAGATCTGAAAGGGAAGCCAGGAAGTTAAATTTATTCCAGGAGAAGGCAAGAAATTGTTGGAAGATTTTAGACAAGATAATGGCCTCAGCAGAGTTTTATTTTACAGATTTCATCCCCATGTAGACATAGAGGGCACTCTGAATTGGGTCTTACCAAAAAAAGGTTGAGAAGATAGGAGACGTTAGGAGCAGCATAAAGGTAGAAACTTTTTGAGGATTTGGAAGAAAATAGGGACCTCCTGATGCGAAGAGCTGACTCATTGGAAGAAACCCTGATGCTGGGAAAGACTGAAGGCAGAAGGGGAGGACAGAGGATGAAATGGTTAGATGGCATCATCGACTCAATGGACATGAGTTTGAGCAAGCTCTGGGAGTTGGTGATGGACAGGGAGCCCTGGTGTGCTGCAATCCACAGAGTCGCAAAGAGTTGGACACGACTGAGCGACTGAACTGAACTAAGGAGAGCAAAGGTAGGGTAATTTTTTTACCCCTTGTGTTTTATATTGGTGTACAGTCGATTAACAATATTGTGATAGTTTCAGGTGGACGGCAGAGAGGTTCAATCACGGATATACAAGTATCCCTTCTCCCCTAGATTCACCTCCCATACAGGCTGCCACATAACATTGCACAGAATTCCCTGTGCTATAGAGTAGGTCCTTGTTCGTTATCCATTTTATCCATTTTTTAGGTGCCCGCTGGGTCTTTGCTGCTGCACAGGTTTTCTGCAGTTGCAGTGAGTGGGGGTGCCTCTCCGTTGCAGCGCGGGCTTCTCATTGCGGCAGCTTCTCTTGCCGCAGAGCGCGGGCTCCAGGCACCTGGCTTCAGTAGCTGCGACACTTAGGCTCCGGGGCCGCGGCTCACGGGCCCACAGCACTGGCTCCGGCTCACGAGGCCCACAGCGCTGGCTCTGGAGCTGTGGCTCACAGGCTTAGTTGCTTCGTGGCATGTGGAATCTTCCCAAACCAGGGTTGAACCCATGCGCCCTACTTTGGCAGGCGGATTCTTACCCACTGCGCCACCAGCGACATCTTGGTTATCCATTCTAAATACCGTCATGTGTACATGTCAATCCCAGATTCAGATATGGCAATTTTCATGAGTGTGCAGCCTCAGAAGGGCTAAAGGCTCTACAGAATTCTCCTTGAAATTCTTAAAAATTTCTGAGCAAGGAGCCCCTTTTTAGTTTGGGGCAGTCCCTACAAATTCCATAGCTGGTTCTGAAAAAAGAACTTACAGAAACACCTCCAGGTCCTGCATGTCAGGGAAAACAAACCTGACACAGTATATTCCTGGCTGGGGCAGCTTTGAGCTGCTCACCGCCTAGCTCAGCATCCGCGTGAATGTTGGAGTTCTTCGGCGGCAACCGAGCTTCGGCTACTCCCCTGCTAAAGCGAATGGCGCTGCCACACAACAGAAACATCAAGAATAAGAAAAACATTTTCTGATCTCCCTCCCAAAAGCCACCTGAGTGGCCTTGAACGAGTCAAGCTTCTCCAGCCTCCTCATTCATGAAATGAGGTGATAATTCTGTGCCTCCCCAGCTGACAATTAAAGGACAGCTGAATGAAGCACTTTAAATTCCCTGCAAAGGAATGCATTCAGCTAAACAGAAGTCCTAAAAATAATTCACGTAATTCTCCGGGCAGTGTCCGCAGCCTGGGTCCTCCAGCATCTATGACTGCATGCTCTTCAGAATACTCAGAATCAGACAGCCTGACCCTCTCCTGAGACATAAGGAGACAGTAGTAAATAGACAAGCGTTGACCAGGCTCCTTCTGTGTTAACAGTGAAACTCTTTTGTTTATTTACACTGTCTTATAGTTTAAATTTTCTGTATTCATTAATTCATGAAAACCTTATTGAACTCTACACTTTACTATGTACCAGGCGTCATGCTAGGTGTTGGGAGAGAGGAACGGATAAGGATACCTGCTCTTCACAAGCTCCCAGTAAACTGGAGTTTGACACAGAACAATGAGGGTGACATGCCAATGTTAAAACAGCCACAAACTGGAAACGCTATCAAAACACACAGAAAGAATCCATTTATAGCGGCTGGAGGAGAGAATGAGGGCTTCCCCGAGGAGGTAACATTGAGTTGGTAGGAATTCATGTTGACATGTCAAGAAGAAATAGAAATTATCAATCTAGAGTGAATTTTCAACATTGGAAAATAAGTTCAAATTCTGAAAATTATCTCACACTCAGAATGCCATATGCATACAGCTGCATTTTTTTAAAAAACCACTGTATTGTTTTTGTTTTCTAAAAAGCCAATCTGGATTTATTGTGTTTTCCCATGATTCGATACTGAATTGCCTAAGCATCAATGAATACTTTGAGACCCTTAAACATTCTGAGTAAAAATGATTTAGAAATAGATAATTCATAGATTAATGAAAGTGAAAGTGAAGTTGCTCAGTTGTGTCCGACTCTGCAACGCCATGGACTGTAGACTGTCAGGCTCCTCCGTCCATGGGATTTTCCAGGCAAGAGTGCTGGAGTGGATTGCCATTTCCTTCTCCAGGGGATCTTCCCAATCCAGGAATTGAACCCAGGTCTCCTGAATTGCAGGCAGACGCTTTACCGTCTGAGCCACCGTCACAAGGTTAATCTATGTTTAAATTAAATAAGTCTAAATAAATACATTAAAGAGATTTTTAAAATCCAACAGACTGATTTTTAAATGAGTATATCAGTACACACTTGTGAAATGTTAGTAATTCAATATGGCTACTCTGAGGGATGGTGTTATAATATATTCCGATAGTGCTACTGTTGTTCAAATTATTTTTTGCAACTATGTCACTAACTCAATGATTGAAGGACTTCAGTAGGAACAAACCTAAAGAATGGGAGGAGGGGGGAAGAATACGGGAAAATTTCTCCCTAGAATAAGAGATCACTTTGAGATAGAACCAAATTTTGTATCAGAACTCCATCTCTCTGGCCCTCAATTTCTTTACAAACAGGAAGGTCTATAAGCATGCACCCTGCCTGACCTAAAAAACCAAGAAGATTCAAATTCCAGAGTTATATGACATTGTTTCTATGAAGCATAATGTAAGTATCTTCCTTAGGATGAACTTGACTTCATATCTGAGCCCAAGCATATTAGGTAAACAGAGCAAACACTATATGGGGTCATAAATAAGCAGTTATTGTTGAGACTAACTTTTTGAGTTGTATATAGGTTCTGAAGGTAACTCAGTGAGTGACTTTTTAGAAAGCACAATGACTTCTTCGTTAGTCTGAAGATATAGGGTCCCCAGATGGCTTTTAAAATGCTACCAATTTAGAAACAATTATAGTACTAATACTAGAGTCACGACCCAAAGTGTGTTTTATAAGATTTCTAAAAACAACTGATAATGGAGGTCAGTGTTGTAAGCCATTTACAACTGCTCCCAAAACTTCCCCCAGTGGTACATTCGTATGGACTTTGCCATTCAAAAAGTGCTTTGCGTGAGTCATCTCATTTGAGCCTCACAGCAGCGTGGCAGGGTGTATTTTAATGTTATTCTCAGTTTTCAGATGAGGAAATTGAGGATTATCTGTAAAACAATACTGGACCAGTTGTTAACCTTCTTGAGCCTTAAATAAGCTACAGGGCAGAGTTTCAGTCCCATAGATCTCGAATCCCAAGTTCTCCCAAACTCACACACATATTTAGGCTGCTAGACATCTTCATCTCCCTGATGAATTTATTAAAGCTATGTCAAGCTCGTCTGAATGTCTGGAATTGTCTGAACAGCCGTAATTCCTCGCCCCCGCGAGAGGCCAGTGATCTGGGCTCCTAACAGGATTTAGCTCCCGGGCCCGGCTATTTCCTGTCCTAAGGCTTCCCCTGGGGGCCGTGTGGCGTGTCAGCATCCTGGGCCCTTCTGGCTGAGTCGGGGTGTGCGGAGGGGCCTGCGGCAAGGCTAGAACAGAGGTGTGATCTGCTCACTCCCGACCCCTTCCTTCAGGCGTGCTAAGCTCCCACCGTGAGACCAGCCGCCTCGTGTCCGGCTCAGGCCTCTCACTGGAAAAGCCGGGCGGGCGGGCGGTGGGGGAGCTCCTGGCCCCCTGCTGCCGTTCACCCGTCTCAGACTTGCTCGCTTTACCCACAAACTCTCGTCTCGCCTCCACTCTCATCTTCTTCCTCCTTTTGTCTCACACTCTGAGTGTCCACAGACGTCAAGTGGAGAGAAAGACACGTGGTGTTGATGCTTCAGCGCTGGCACGGAGGGACTTCCTGAAGAAGATACGGCGCCTGGCGGAGCTGTTTTGGAGGCTGCCCATCTATATTTATCACCTCCCTGTGCTGCTTCTTGATTCAAATAGCCTGACAACTCTTGAGCTGGCACGATGCCACCTAGGGTATCAGTCAACGAGCCATCTAGCCATATCAAGGGCGGCTGTTAAGAGCAGGAATCCTGGCCAGGAATTTCTAAACTGCTGCCTGTGAAGAGGTTCTCTGCGTTTTGGCTGGGGAAAACTTCCAAAAATAAAAAGTAGATACTGTGACCATTTGTTTGGACTTTGTAGATGAGTTATCAGTCACCAGGGGCCAGGATAGGACGGCAGAGAAGACAGCATGAAATTAAATCTAATTAATCACCCTGACACAAGACTCTGTTCCCAGAATAATGGTTGGAAATCTAGGAAATGGAAAAAAAAGCATCTAGCCTTACTAAGATGTATTTAATTCTTTGGAAATTGAAAATCCCGCATGGGGATCCCCTGGGGATCCAGTGGTTAAGACTCCACACTTTCAATGTAAGGGGCTTGGGTTCTATTCTTGGTTGGGGAACTAGGATCCCACATGCTGCTGGGCCTGGGCAAAAATTTAAAAAGAAAGAAAATCTCAGGGGAATAGAAGCATGCAGAAAGTAAACAAGGTAGTGATATGAGCAGTGTGTGCACCCCCAGAATTTAGGTGGAAGAGGGTCAGAGCAAACTTTGTTCCAGCTTTGTAATCAGCTTGCTGCACATGGTGTAATTGGTCTAGTCGCTAAGTCTGTCCAACTCTTTGGGACCCTATGGACTGTAGTTCACCAGGCTCCTCTGTCCGTGGGATTTTCCAGGCAAGAATACTGGAGTGGGTTGCCATGCCCTCCTCCAGGGGAATCTTCCTGACCTGGGGATCGAACCCAGGTCTCCTGCATTGCAGGTGGATTCTTTACTGACTGAGCCACCAGGGAAGCCTGCGCATGATGTTTGCTTATTGAGACTTTCCTGCTGCTGCTAAGTCGCTTCAGTCGTGTCCGACTCTGTGCGACCCCATAGACGGCAGCCCACCAGGCTCCCCCGTCCCTGGGATTCTCCAGGCAAGAACACTGGAGTGGGTTGCCATTTCCTTCTCCAATGCATGAAAGTGAAAAGTGAAAGCAAAGTCGCTCAGTCGTGTCCGACTCTGTGCGACCCCATGGACTGCAGCCTACCAGGCTCCTCCGTCCATGGGATTTTCCAGGCAAGAGTACTGGAGTGGGGTGCCACTGCCTTCTCCGGAGATGTTCCTGATGGAGGAGCAAATCCACTGCCCTTTTAAGTCGGAGCTCTGAGTGGCTTTCAGGGTTGAAAGCCTGGTTGAAAACCTTTGAAGGGTGTGAGATCTTTCACTGGGGCATCAGGCATACATTTTTAAGAGCAGGGGCATTTGAGTCAAAACATTCTCCATGCCTGTTTCCCATCTGTCAAAAAGTAAGGATAGAAACACAACTTTATAAGATGGTTGTGAATAAAGAAGAAACTATACATGAAGAGCTGCCTGCTACTTAGTAAGTTCCCAGTAAGTACTAATGGATGTCTCATTGACCCACCATACACATGACTCACATACAGTCATGGAGTTTTTGTCTTTATCTAAATATTCTTGGGTGTTTTGATGCCGGTTTCCTTTTTCCTGGTCTCCCAGTGGTGTGCTGAAGCCAGCTTGTACTGGCTTGCAAGAATCAACTGTTAAATTTTTAGGGATTTTAAGATCTGATTTTTAAACACTGCCAATAATTAAAAAATAGATGAAAAGGAAAGTGGCAGTTGCTCAGTCGGGTCTCACTCTTTGCGACCCCATGGACTGTGGCCTGTCAGGCTCCTCTGTGAATTCTCCAGGCAAGAATACTGGAGTGGGTCTTCAGGGGATCTTCCTGACCCAGGGTCGAACCTGGGTCTCCTACATTGCAGGCAGATACTTCACCATCTGAGCCACCGGATGAAAAGGAACATATGATTAAGTAAATTACATGTAAAAGTTGGATACTCAAAGTTTCAACTTGATACTCAAAATTCAATACTTCATGATTGTTTCACTGAATTTTACTGTTACCTGTACTCCTGAGGCTATTGACGTCTGTCTCATCTGTGTAGTAGACACTCTGAACAATGGTGCCTGTCAGTGCAGGCTTCCCAGCTTGTGTTCAATGATGTCTCTCTAGTGGCTTGAAAACAGAGATCCCTCTAGTGGCTGCTGTAAGCCATTGCCCTACAAAAACAGGCAAATCCTATAATTGTTTTTCCCAGAGCCAATCACTAAATACTTACCATAATTTTACATATTCCTTCTATGTTTGAAAAAATTGGATTAATTTTATCTGAGTGTATATAAAAGTAATTCTGATAACATTTTTATGCTTTGTAGAATCCAACTCTTCGGAATGAGTCAGGAAACAAAAATTAGTCAGACATATTGCATACCCTAGTAGAGTTCTTTTATGAAGTGAAAAAAATGTGCCAAACAACAGAATTTCCATTTTTAGTGAAAACACAATGTCTCTAAAACATTTAATAAGCTTTTAAGTGGATGTGAATTTATCAAACCTTCTGATTTCTTCTGGTTATTTGTTTAAGTATCTGAAATTTTACCTATTCTTGATTTGGAGGAATTACTAAAAATCCTACAGTTACTGCTATTTGTTTTCATGTACAGAGAGAAGTTTCTAAATAAAAATACTGTGTCGATGCTGCTTTGTTTTTTAAAATGAAAAATTACCCAGCTCAGTGCCTGGCACAGGCTAGAAATGGAGTGTAAAAAGAGGAAGGAGAATGAGATTTTCATCTGGAAGACTTGGGGCCAAGCACTGCTCATCCCTTCCGTGTTTGAGACCTTGGGCAGCAATCATTAAGCATCTGGAAGGCCAGCACAACGTGGGTGTGCACTGCTAACGTGCCACAGGGTGTTGGGAGGACTATATGAAGGATCCGGACATACAGTAGACTCTTCAACACATGTTAATTTACTGTGGAATCTAATTAGTGTTTATTGACTAAATGAATTTAGGTCAACTGAGTATTAAAAGAGCCTCAGCATATGCAAGGGAGGAAAACCAGAAGACCAAATTTCTTTGGAGTAACTCACTTAATTTTGTCTGAATTAAACAACATGTCTCCCAATTTAGTAATCTAATGTCTCCAGAAGCCTTTTTTCACCTTGGCAACTGCCCACCGCCTACAAAAACAAGTTTCAGACTCTGTTCTCCCGGTTCCCTTTCTTTACCTGACCTTCAGAGTCTTCCAAAATCCCTCTTTACTCTCTTGTTTCTTACCTACTCTGGGGGTCTAGCCCAAGTGCTCCACTCCAGCCAAGCCTGATCCTTATAACTTTTTGATTCAGCCATATTCTTTTTTAAAAAATTAATTTTATTGGTGTATAACTGCTTAACAGCGTTGTTAGTTTCTCCTGTACAGCAAAGTGGATCAACTGTATGTATACATGTATCCCCTCTTTGCTTGGATTTCCTCCCAGTTTAGGTCACCACAGAGCACTGAGGAGAGTCTCCTGAGCTATACACAGCTCTCATTAGTTATCTGCCAGCCCTGCTCTTGATTTTAACTTTTCTTCACCCAAAATGTCATCCTTTCCACTTTTGCAGAGAGGAAGATAATGATCATCTTTCAGTCACAATTGTTCATTCTTTTCTCAATACTTCTTGGTGATCTTCTCATACCACCAAGATTAACTCTTGATTTCCCCAACCTTTCAATTCCTAAAGTCCTTAATAACAACACCTCTCATTAGTGCCTTGATGTTTTGGCCTATCAGTATGAATATATTTATCTCATCACCTAGAGAGTCAACTTCTTGATAGTTCGATTTTCTGTAACTCTCTCCTCATCACCCAGAGCTTAGCACTATGCCAGGCAGACAGTGTGCCCTTAGTAAACCCTGAGATCTGCATGTGACACTCAGCTTGTTTTTTCCTCCCTAACTATCTTTTTCTTTCCTTTACCTTTTCATAGATTTGAGAGGAAAATTGCAGTTTGGGAATTCAATATTCCAGAAATTTTAGATTTTATTTAATATAAAACAATGAACTTCTGGTTATTAAATAGATTAAAATAACATAAAAATCACTAAATATGTCACAAAAGAACATCAATCATCAATTTTTCCCACTAGTGAAAGATACTCTCTGCTTATATAAGGTTCAGAAAGAATAAATTACATGAAAAACTGATCTAAGACCAAGACTAATAAATCAATTCGTAATGTTATAGCTATTCAGTTGACTTTCTGTCTAGCTGACTTACTTTTCAGGCCCCACAGGTACTGTTTAATTTAGACTACTGGGGTTCTTTTCCCCCTTGTCATCAGTCTTCTCACCCACAATCCGAAGAAAGCCAGAATGAAAAGTCAGAAGTAACAAAGGGAAGCAGGAATTATTTACAATTTTTTTCCTAACTGAATACTTTGACCCTCCTCTTTCTCTCTACTAAACCTTTAAAACAATCCTTGAAGTGCTAGGGTACTCTTTTTAAAGTATGGCTTACATTTTCTGAAACAATGGAGTGAAAGAATGAATGTGATACAGCTAAGCAGACAGAAGTCACACAGGTCCAAGTTAGTTTAAAGGGAAATAAATATATAAAGAGACAGGGAGAAAAAAACAAGCCAGATCTTTCATGTCGTGTAACCCTAATGTGCTAACAGGAGACGTACAGTGTTATGATTCAGTCATATCCCTCATTGCTACATATGCCACTGTTTGCTTACACAGCTTGCTTCACGACTCGAGATGCGTGTCACATTTATAAAAGTTTATCCAAGATTGGAAATCAGTTTGTGAAAGAGAGTGTAAGAAACAGGGCATTCAATATAATCAAAATTCAACTGACTTCCAGCACATACATTTTTTTCATAGCAGATTGAGAGGGCATCTTTAATCGATAATCCCCCAGAGGTTTATGGAATTAGAGCAGGGATAACCACTTGTGCTTACAGACTTTTATTGTTCTCTCCTGATTGGATCAGCAAATCATGAGCATCTTCTTTTATCAACATGAGGATTACACAGCAGCTGGTAGATAGTCTCAATGGGGAGGGCCAGCGAACTGTAATAGAAAAAAATGAATTCTTAACAAGAAATCTGCTTGTTAAGTTGTCCTCTCAAAGCTCTCCCAAATTTGTATTTTTGGCTTGACACCAAAAATAGTCAGATTGCTTCAAACAAGTCAGTTACTCTTAGCATATAAATGAAATAACTTTCATTATTCCACCGTCACATCCCATGGTCATCCACTGCGTCCCATTGTTACAAGTTCTCCCTCTGTCTCACTCCCCTTAATTTTTTTTTTTACCACTTTCATCTTATTAAAAAAAAATCAGAAGCCCTTCCTAGTAAATTGCATTGACTTCACTCCTATTTCCTTCCAATTTTCATCTATTTTAAAATGAAGTTTCTGGCCCATTTAGAAACAAATTTGGCTTAGTGACTGACTGGTTATTTCCGTGCCTGCCATGTAAATTTAGAACAGGCAGTCAAGTGGAAGGGCTCAATATTTTAGAAGAAAATCAGAGAAGAGGAAGAATCGTTTAAAGTCATCTAGAGTCCTTCGTTTTCCTGGTAAGTAAAAGATGAAGCAAGTCTCTTTCCCCTCCCTTAAAATAAAAACTAGTAAAAAGAAAGACTCTTGGCTACAAATTTAATCAGATTTTTTGTAGCTGACCACCTCAAAGCTTGAGCAGGGTCTTTGTGAAAAAGCCAAAAGGCATCTGTAAGAAGTCTGTGCTTCTGGCTCAGGTGGCTCAGCTCTCAGTCTCCTGTTTCTGGCTTGCTCCCTTCCATCCTCCTCCGCATCTTCAGAGTCTACCTCCTTTAGGGCAAAAGGAGGCTGCTCACACATAAGAAGCGTCATACTTAAATATGCAGGGAAAGCAAGCTATCTTAAAATATCCTTCATTGTTTTCTGTTTTAACTAAAAGGAACATGTAAGTCAGAAAAAAATGGCTTATTCATTTTGGGTGATGTTCTTTTTAGAATTCAGTGCTTCAAGGAAGAAAAGAAGTTTAATTTGTAAGACATTTGGAAAATACAACAAGGGATTAAGTTGACCTCTGGTATCTAGTTGAATTCCACGAATAATGGTTTCTAATAAGTGGAAGTTGGGCATATTTTCAGAATTAGTATATCAAAAGAATCCTCAACACATTGAAAATCACCTGTGTGTCCCATTTATGGGTACCTTTGATCTATTTATGAGAACAGAGTTTCAATTTAGCTTTTTCTTCTTGTCTCCCCTGACAGCAGGACCATGAGCTCTGTTAGGATCTGCTTTTTATGTGTATTTTTCTTAAAACAAACCTTTTTTCTTCCCATTATTAAGTCATACTAACCAGATCTGGGCTAATACCAGGGAGTGGTGCCCTCACCCAGCAAGCTCTGAGCAGCAGGCCCACTATAGGTCCCTGCTACTGAGTCATCAGTTTCCTCTCTTAACTGATGTCTTAGATCTGCTAAATTCCTTCTCGTAATGTGTGTCATTGGGTTAAGCAATTTCTGTTCATTTCATTGAATTCTTGTCTGTCTTTTCTGTTTCCCACTAACTAGAATAGAATGTCTTACAAGGCAGAGAAACCCTGGCAACTTCACAAACAAAACAAATGAGTGAATAAGCTAGAAGCTGTGATTAGGCCCTGACTCAGTGGTGTTTGCATTCATGAACAAGATTGCTAATATCTCTAGGAACGTGGTCCTAAGAAACACCACAAATATTGCACCAAATTCATTCTTGTATACATTCTTCCCCGGTGACTCGGATGGTAAATAAACTGCCTGAAATGTAGGAGACCCAGGCTTGATCCCTGAGTCGGGAAGATCCCCTGGAGAAGGGACTGGCATCCCACTCCAGTATTCCTGCCTGGAGAATTCTGTGGATAGAGGAGCCTGGTGAGCTACAGTCCGTGGAATTGCAAAGAGTCGGACACAACTCAGCAACTAACAGTTCAATTCATACATACTTCATCTCCTCCCGATCCCCTTTCCTGCTATGCTTTTGTTTAATGTAGTTTAAGATTTCTTACTGTTTTAAATGAATCGATGAGGAAATCTGTGGAAATATCTGAGCCTTAGGACAACCGGGGACATTTTTGAGATCAAAGGAACTTTTTACCTATTTAAATCTTCCCTGGTGGCTCAGCTGGTAAAGAATCCGCCTGCAATGTGGGAGACCTGGGTTCGATCCCTGGGTTGAGAAGATCCCCTGGAGAAGAGAAAGGCTACCAACTCCACTATTCTGGCCTAGAGAATTCCATGGACTGTAAGGGGAACTTCCATGGGGTCACAAAGAATCAGACAACATTGAGAGACTTTTACTTTCAGAGAAACAAAAGTCCTTAAGACAATGATTCCTCAAAGTGTTATTCTTCTGAAAACTATTCAGTTAAAGGGTTCTTTACCACTGCATGGATGATAATAAAATGTCCTTTGCCTAATTAATAGTTATTATTGGTTAAGCTGATTGAAGTAAGAGAATTATGGCCGGCTGTAAAACACTCTTCACGAGTGGTAAGAGGAACTAGCAGCTGGTTTTCCACTTGGTATGCAATCGTGTCCAACCCTTTGCAACTCCTATGGACTGTATCCCACCAGGCTCTTCTGTCCATGGGATTCTCCAGGTAAGAATATTGGAGTGAGTTGCCATTTCCTTCTCCGAGGATTTAACCCACCCGGGGATGGAACCCCGTGTCTTACATCTCCTGCATTGCAGGTGGATTCTTTACCCACTGAGTTGTCTGAGAAGCCCTTCTACTTGCTATAAATATTTTAAATTAAAATTTGAAAAAAAAAAATTTGCTCACTGGTTTTCAATTTGTGTAATAGCAGGAATGTTTAGTTAGTTACTGTAGCGATAAAGGGATGTCTTTCCCTTCAAGCGCAGCTTTTTAATTCTGTTAACAATAACTATGAATAATAATGGTAGTTTCCTGCTGGGTGATAAGAAAATGAGTTGCACAATGAAACTCTCATTCTTTTCTAGTTTCCAAGAATTTCACGGTTTTAGTTGTTCACTTTTTAATATCTGCATTTCCAGACAAAGAGTCGCTGCTGTCCATCAGGAGCTCTTAGAGTGAGGATAGTGAATAGATGTATGTTAGAAGTACCTAAATGGGACTTGTATTAGAAGTACGGGTACCCCCCCACACACACACACAGTCTGAAATTCTGTGTTTTTGGCCTCTAGGACCTTCTTTCCATACCCTTGACAGTTCCCTTTCACCTCATCATCCATTTGATCTCAAATACTGATGTTTTCCAGGGTCTAGTTCCCAAGTCATTTCTACTCTGCATGCTCCTTTCAGATACCCTCAGTTTCTTTGTTGTTTTAACATATTAATGGTTAATGTATTAATGATGCAAAACACATATTGTCTAGCCCTGCCTTCTCCCTATGCACTAAGGAAAAGCTAGTGAGTCTACTAAGTACTTAATGGTCATTCGTTTCCCCACATCTGCTTCTTTTTATATTTTCAAATATTGGTTAATCACACCACTACCCATTACATCACTGTAGCCAAAAGTCTGTGGATTGCTTGAGAATTCTTTTTCCCCCTCACATTCTTGATTATACCTAATCAGTCTTCAAGTTCTGATAGTTCTGCTTCTTAAATATTTATCAGTTCTGTTCTCTCCACCTTTATCTTCACTGCTACAGCCCTTTATCTGGGCTGGGAACATTTTTGCCTAAAATGTTACAATAGTCCTTAACTGGACTCCTTATTCTTAGATCGGACTTCTCACATTTATCATCTACCTAAAATGAAATTCAACCACATCGCTACCCTCACTGAAATTTTTCAATGGCTTTCCACCACCTCTAGGATAAAATGTGGAGTTTTTCACATGGAATTCAAGGTTATTCTCCACATCCCAGCCTCTCTTTTCTACCATCCCTCACTTCATACTCTAGGCTAAATGGTATTGAAGTGTTCTAATCCCTCACTCATCAGCCTTCAAAAGTGTAATACCTTAAACACGACATTCTGATGAAGTTTTCCACAAAATCATTGTGGAAATCAGATTTTTTTTAAAAAGCATTCATTACTTTTGTTTTAATGAGATAGATACTTTGTTAATGAAAGAAGGAGAAGATCTTGTCTGGTTCTTATTTATAAATGATAGTCAACCAAAACTATTTATTCTCCCCAAAATAATGACATGTTGGAAGCACTCCTTATTGGTTTACTTATTTTACTTCCAATGACCTTAGACTTTTGTTTCAAACATCTTCCAAAGATGAATAGCTATTATAATGTACAACAATACTTGTATTATTATAATATAAATGATCTTTCTAACACATAACAAAGAGACTATTTGAGCTTTTTTTTTTTTTTTTTTTTTTAGCTGAGGACCAGGATTTAGAGGTGAATCTATAGGTCTCAACAGTCACGAAGTACATGGTTGAGACTGTTCGTGTATACAAGTCGTCCTACCCCTTGGGAGAAATGTAAAAAATTTCACAAAACAGAATCTTCTTTGTAACTTGAGTTTCTCTATCTATCTTTAAAAATTTCTGTCAGTAAAGCAGACTGACTTAGTATGGAAACCTCTCGTTAAAAATAGATGGAGGTGCTAAACAAAATGAAATACCACCTAAGGATGCACCTGCACACACACAGGAATAAATAGCTGATATTTTTTAATTGACAGGTGGTGTGCCCAAGTCGCGAAATCTCCCAGTGACCACCAGGGAGCCAATATCTGATGCAAAAGCAAGAGAGTTTTATTACCAAGCTCGAGCTGGGGCTCCCACCGATACTGACGCTGCGGCTATAGGGAGGAGCCCCGAGTTCTGGGTCACAATGCTTATATAGGGTATTCTCCCCCGAGAAATTTGAAAAACAGGAGTTTCCAGGTTGGGAGACATCTAATTGGTTACCTTCTGTGGAAGGGTTAGGTGTTAGTTTCTGATTGGTTTTTATTTTCCTGGGCTGGCCACGGGTTCTGATTGGTTCCCATTACCTAGGTAGACCACGAGTTCCTGAACGTTAAGTCAGGAAATTTTGGTCTGGGGTCCGATTGGCTCGAGGGTGGTGGGGTGGGGTCAGGGGATTTCCAAAGGCTCTTGGATTTTCAAAGGCTCTTTTCCTGGAACCTTACAAAATGGAGTTTTTCTATGGACAAAATGGAGTAGCTTAGGTCCTTCACAGGGAAATTCTAAGTCATCAGGAGAGAAAACGCTCAGCTAATGTGAAAGCCTTGTGATCGGATACCTTAGAGGATCCCGATTGGCAGTGAGGACTGATGTTTCATTAAGACAAATAGTAAGCTTAGTCCTTTGTTGTGAACTGCAATACTCTAACGGAAAATGCCTTGACGTGTATATGGAACATCCGAAAGGATGGTAAATGGGTGACAGGAAAGTTTGTTTTGGCCTAAAGCTGAGTGGGAAAAAAAAGCTCTATTGGAAAGTTGAAAAGCCTGTGTCAGACACGGACATGGGATCCAAATATATATATTACTACCTTTGTGTGGGATTCTTTAGGTTGAAAAATAACAATGATGTGATTCTGGACCAAAGAATACTTTAGCGTAACCAGTAGAAGCAAATAGAAAACTGCTTGTGGCAGCAGTTCCAAAACACAGAATACTTAGGACTCCCGGCAGGGACAAAAATTCCCAACTGAAGATGAATCCCAGTAGGAAAAAATTGCTAACTACCGGACTGACATTTGTTATGAGGGAAAGGTAGTAGATACAACACTAGGAGGATTAACACTTTGTAACAATTTGAACTATTAGAGCAATCTAAAAAGACTGTAGAATAAATTAATGTATGGATATTTAAGAGATAAAAGAAAGACTAGAAACCAAAAGCAAAGAGAGAAGACAAATATGAAAAAGAACTAAATAAAACTTTTAAAAATAATACAACTAAAAAGGGAGATAGTGAATTGGACGACATTTCTAAGGAAACGGTTTAAAAGGAAGAATGGCGACACATAGAGATGCCAAGTATCAAAGAGCAGTTAAGAGAAATGGAGAACAGGATGACAACCAGAAAACTCTAACGGGAACTCCAGAAAGAGAAAAGAAGAAATTATATTTAAGGAGAAGATAGATGAAGAAGTCAATATTAATGAAAATATGAGTTTACAGACTGAAAACACACAGGTCTTAAGTAGAATAAAGGAAAAAAATTCCTATATAGATACATTGTAGTGAAACTACAAAATTCCAAAGACAAAGGAAAAATTTTAAAAACCACCAGAGGAAAAGCACAGATTGCCCACAGAGAAAGAATTATTACACTGATAGCCGTAATGCTCTCAGCAAGAATAAAGGCAGAAAGACTGAAAATATCCATACAATGCTAAAACATGTGAACCTAGCATTCTGTACCCCAGGGAATGTCTCCAAGCATGCGAATAGAATAAAGACATTTCTAAAGAAGGCTAGGAGGTAGCTTTTAGCACTCACACACACAAGTACTGTGTGTGCACCAAATTACTGCTGAATTACTCAGAGATACATTTTGGCGAGAAAGGAACTGAATCTGTAGTGTGAGATTGTGGCAGCAGGGAGCAAAGAAATAGTAAACACATAATTAGATCTAAATAAGTCATAACTTTAAATATGTATGTATGTGTGTGTGTTATATTTGGATAATTGGAGTATATTTTAAAACAGTGTGTGATATCTCTATTCAACATTATATTGAGTGTCCACTCAGGCATGGTGAGAAATAGAAGGTTAAATTGGGAAGAAAGAAACAAAACTACAGCTATACAGAGATTATCTTATTGATTATGTAAAAATCCCACAAGAATCTACAAATAGAATATATGAGTGTCCTGAATGCTTGCTACATACATTAGTAATATATTAAAGTTAATTATATTCTTAATGATCTACAATACAGGAAATGTGATTTTAAAAGGTATCATTTAAAATAAGAACACAATTGCTGGTACTTTGGAATACCTCTTAAAATACGCAGAGGTGTATGAGATATTATGGAAAGATGTTAAAGGAGACTTAAGTAAATGGGAAGATTATAAAATGCTAATAGATTAAACATTCAATATATAAAGATGTCAGTTCTACCCATTAATTTTAAATTTACTTTAATCACAATAAAATCCCAGTGTGTGTGTGTAACTAGAGAACTGATTCTAAACATTCAGTTAACCAAAAAAGAGACAAGACTAGCCCAGGCAAATTTTTTTAAAGGATTACGCTGCAGAGAATCTCACTACTACATATTGTTACTTATACTTTTTTAACAAGCACAGCATTAGTACAGAGATAGCTAAGTAAAGCAGTGAAACAGACTAGAAAGGCCGCATATGGAAACTTGATCTATGACAGAGGAAGCATTGCAAAGCCACAGGAAAGGATAGTTTTAATCAATAGTCTTGGGACCAATGGTTTTCCATGTGGAAATAATACAATTTGATTCCCACTTTATACTACACAGAAAAATTAATTCAAGCTGAATTAAGACAAAAATGTAAAAATAAAACCCTGAAACCCTGGATCTATAGGAGGAAAAGAAATGAGAATATTTTATAATCATGGAGAGAAAATCTTTAAGTAAGACACAAAAATTGCAAATCATAAAGGAAGAGAGTTATAAATCAGATTGTATTAAAATTTTAAATGTCTATTATCAAAAGATGCCACAAAAAATAAAAAGAAAATCTATATATCAGAAGAAATTGTTTGCAATACAATGTAATACTATGTGGTGTATTTACCTATCTGATAGGTAAAATGTTATGAGGATGTAAATTGAAAAAAAAGCGTGTTGTAAAATATGTTCAGTACAATACTTATATTCATCAAAATTGCACAAAACAATACTGTATGGTATTACGAGAATATTTACTGGAATGAGTTGCCATTTCCTTCTCCAGGTGCCCTTCCCGAGCCAGGGATCAAACCTGGGTCTCCTGCGTAGCAAGCAGACTCCACCATCTTAGCTACCAGGGAAGTCCATTTATATATTATAAAAATGTAAAGATGTGCATGGAAAAGACACTTGCCAACCTTAGCACAGTGATAGTCATTGGACATGAAAGTTTAAGCAGTCTGAAAACCAAAATGACAAAGTGTTATTCTAGGTAGTGGGTACTAGGTAACAATTTCATTTTTTCTGTAATTTTTCTGTGTGTCTAAAACATCTCATAATTAAAATCTAAACAAGCCTTGACTTCTAAATGAAAAATATGTAGGGACATGTGGGCATATATTTGATTAATTAGAGGATATTTAAAAATAGTGTGTGATACTTCTATTAACATTGTATCGGCTTTTTTTTGTTGTTTTTCCTTTTGAAAAGATTTATTTATTTGGCTGCAGTGGGTCTCTGTTGCCGTGCATGGGCTTTCTCTAGCTGTGGTGTGCGGGTTCCTCCTCCCAGCGCTCCTCTTGTTGCAGATCATGGGCTTTGGAGTGCTGCTCTGTAGTTGCGGCACATGGGTTTAGTTGCCCTGAGGCATGTGGGATCTTCCAGGACCAGGGATTGAACCCAAGCTCCATGCATTGGCAGCTGGATCCTTAATCACTGGACCACCAGGGAAGTCCTTGTATTGGATTTTTTAAGAAACAATGGCAATATTATTCTTATAAGAGTCTTATGCCTTAATCTGGGCGATCTTCTGGACTCCTCTGTCCATGGGATTCTCTAGGCATGAACAGTGGAGTGGGTTGTCATACCCTCCTCCAGGGGATCTTCCCAGCCAGGGCTCAAACCCGAGACTCTTCTGTCTCCTGCACTGGCAGGCAGGTTCTTTACCACTAGCGCCACTTGGGAAGCCAATTACATCACCCAAGTGTTACAACTACCCTGAGTCACCAGCTTTGATTGGTAGAAGAGTGAACAAACCATGTTTTCAGTCTGGGGGCACATCTGTGTCCCTATGTGATGCTCTCTCTGAAGATAATAAGTGTATGGAAGATGGTCAGAATGGAATTGAAAATTGGAGGTAGATAAATCTAGTCTCCTAATAAACTGAATTACTGAACATGTCAAAGGGCATAGGCATAACTTAATAACATTAGAAAATCCAGCATAAAGCAAGGAGTTGTGGATGGCCGAGTCTAATTTCCATTTGGAGAGGTTTTGGTTTACATTTCTCTTTTAGATGAGGCTGCAGAAGAGGGCATGGACAGCAGGGCTGTTTCAATATTTTTGTCTCTCTCGGTCACACCCTGCTGCCTCTCGTTTGGCAGTGATGTTCTAGCCTTGCATGCTTGCTGAAGAGGTGTTTGGCTGCTAAACACTAATGAGCTTTTCCTATTCACTTCCCACAGCCAGATTTAGGAATTCTTTCTATGAAGGTGACTGAGCTGCCTGAGGTACTGCTGGCAAAGCCAATTAAAGACCTGATCTGCCTGAATAAAAATTATGGCTGCAAGGTTCTCCACCATTTGGCACAAGACTCTCAAGCTCTGCCAGTTCCCCTCCTCCGCAGCCTTTGTCCCTCTCCAGCTCCTGGCAAGGAAAGCCACAAGCCCCTCTGGATTCCCTGGTACTCCCACTACCCCTGTGATTTGTGTTTACTCCTGGGATAACCCTTGACACTTGGAACATAGCATATGTCTTCAGATTCTGTGTTTATGATTTGTGGCCCCTTTAGGGCCAGAACTACATCTTAAAGTATGCAGGTGACTTGCTCACTGTGGACCTACGATGTTTATGAAAAAATATATCTGTTGAATGCCTACAGTGAAAGAAATTATAGGATTACATATATAAAATGCCTTTGTCTATTCCAATTTAGTGATTCTGGAACACACACACACTGAAAATATTTTTGAAATTGTTTTTGTTTTATATTAATATCTCTGTTACACCTTCCTTAAATTGATGTAGCATTCTCTATTACTTTTAAAAAATATTCTAAATTGTGACAGTTTTGTTATTTAAGGGCTTCTCTAATGGCTCAGATGATGAAGAATCTGTCTGCAATGTAGGAGACTCAGGTTCAATCCCTGGGTCAGGAAGATCCCCTGGAGAAGAGGATACCTACCCATTCCAGCATTCTCACCTAGAGAATTCCATGGACAGAGGCTGACGGGCTATGTCCATGGGCACAGAAAAGATCAGGACATGACTGAAAGAGTAACACTTTCACTTTTTTTTTTTTAACATTTCTGTATTACTTTTAAAATATATTCTAAATTGTGACAAAATTTTGTTATTTTAACGGTGAATGTGAATTTTGGAATTAGTTAAAAGCCACATAGTTTATTTTAATCAAAACATACAAAAGCCATCACATGGGATCTCTCAAATCTGCCAGAATTCTGTGTAAAGTGCATGAGTTTCTTCCTAGCCTTAGAGATAAAAGGTTTATCACGGATGTCTACTCCAATCTAGGACGGTTTCACTCTGAATTCCTTTATATGAAAGAGAAATTAACTATCTAGTGTAGGCTGTGACTCTTTGAGGTTATTTTAAAACTTGTAACCAAACAAAATTAATGTAGTTAAGACTGTGTAGCTAGACAGCATATTAAAAAGCAGAGACATTACTTTGCCAACAAAGGTCCATCTAGTCAAAGCTATGATTTTCCAGTAGTCATGTATGGATATGAGAGTTGGACTATAAAGAAAGCTGAGCACCAAAGAATTGATGCTTTTGAACGGTGGTGTTGGAGAAAACTCCTGAGAGTCCCTTGGACTGCAAGCAGATCCAACCAGTCTATCCTAAAGAAAATCAGTTCTGAATTGGAAGGACTGATGTTGAAGCTGAAACTCCCAATACTTTGGTAACCTGATTCAAAGAACTGACTCATTGGAAAAGACCCTGATGCTGGGAAAGATTGAAGGCAGGAGAAGAAGGGGACGACAAAGGATGAGATGGTTGGATGGCATCACTCACTCGATGGACATGAATTTGAATAAACTCCGGGAGTTGGTGATGCTACAATCCATGGGGTGGCAGAGTTGGACACAACTGAGCAACTGAACTGAACTGAACTGAAGAATGCATAGAGTACCTAAGGATATGTCCTGTGTCAACAAACTGGCAGACATCAACCTTTTCAAAAAACAATTTTAGTTGTTTATTTATTTGTGACTGTGCTGGGTCTTTGCTGCTGCGTGAACTGTCCTCCAGCTGCGGAGAGCAGGGGCTACTCTATAGCTGCGGTGTGTGGCCTTCTCACTGCCGCGTCCTCTCTTTTTGCAGGGCGTGGGCTCCAGGGCACACAGGCTTCAGTAGCAGCGTGTGGGCTCAGTATTTGTGGCTCCCGGGCTCGAGAGCACGGGCTCAATAGTTGTGACGCGGGGTTTAGTTGCTCCACACATGTGGGATCTTCCTGGATCAGAGATGGAACCCACGTCTCCTGCATTGGCAGGCAGATTCTTTACCACTGAGCCACCAGGGAAGCCCCCGACATCAGATTTTTATCTAACCTGAAGCTCAGAAAATTACAATTCAGCATCTTCAGGCATTTCTTTAGTCTTCCAGCTCTATAGTAACAGAGTCTGAAACCATCATCTTATTGTCCCTTTGCAAGAATTTCTGGCTGACCCCAGCATGCCTATGGTAATCAGGGTCAATGGTTGAGCTCACTTCTCTTATTAGTTTATATTTCATCTGTAGATTGTGTTCATGAATAATGAATACCAGACAACTGTCACCTAAACATTCCATAGAAGGCCTGTGGCTCATCAAATAAGGTTTTTATGATTTTTGGTCTTTTATTTTTAAGAGTTCCTGTTTATATTATTGCTGTCTAAAGTATTAATCTGTTGTTAACAAGGTGCTTAGGTTCTATGTGCCGTGTCAGTAGAAACCCAAAAATAGCTTATTAAGAGTTGATGAAATTTGTTTCGTGTTCTGCTTTCCCCCACTTGAGAATATTAGATTTTAATGAATAATTCAGTGGCTTAAAGTTAATTCCCATATCACTGCTATCCCTCTTGAACAAACCAAACAACACTAATAAATAAATAACAAAGAGATACCAGACAATTTGAGATGTTCTCATAATGCTAACAATACTATAGCTGAAAACAAGTTCTGGGAACTCAGAAATTAGTCCACAAAGACATTGGGGGCTTGATGCTTTAATGACAGCTCTTGTATTTGGCCCTTCAGAAATGTAATATGATAAAAAGTTGCCTATTCCTCTTACCTCCTTTCCTAGCAATCCTAGTTGATTATTTAAAAAATATTTGTTACAAGCCTATTATGTGCCAAACATCATGTTTGACACTGGACAAAATATTTCTTGACTCCAAAGAGTTCCAATAACTTCAGCAAGTGTAGAGAGCTTATATTTCATCTATGAAAAAATATTACTGATGACCACATACCCATAAAGACTGATATAACTTAAACACATGAAAAGAAATTGTATAGCAATCTAAAATGAAACAGACAAACCTGCAAAGTTAGCCTCTATCCTGACAATTATAATAATATATAATACTTGAAAATTAACCTCTATCTAATATTTCTTTGCCAGTTTGTGCTGTTACAACAAAGTGCAGTAGACTGGGTGGTTTATAAACAACAGGAATTTATTTATTGATGTTCTGGAAGCTTGGAAGACCAAGAAAGGAATGTCAACATAGGTAGGGTTCTGGTGAGGATCCTCTTCCAGGCTGCAGATGGCTGTCTTCTTGAATCCTCACATGATGGAAAGAGGTTAATAAACCTCTCTGGGGTCCCTTTTATGAGGTTGCTAATCCTACTCATGGGCTTCCCAAGTGACTCAGTGGTAAAGAATATGCCTGCCAATGCAGGAGACATTGGTGAGTTTGATCCCTGGGTCAGAAAGGTCCCCTGGAAAAGGAAATGGCAACCCACTCCAGTATTCTTGCCTGGGAAATCCTATGAACAAGGAAGCGTGGTGGGCTACAGTTCATGGGGTCACAGAAGAATTGTACATGACTCACCAACTAAGCAACAATAACAATCCTACACACACAGGCTTCACGTCTTCCCATCTGCGAATACTGTCATGTTTGGGCATGGAATTCCAACATACGAATTTTGGAGGAACACAAGCATTTTTTCCACTGCACAGCGTGTACAAGTCTTGGGAGGTAACTGCTGTTATTGCTCCTTTATACAAATAAGGAAACTGGGCATCACTAAAGCTCCACTACTTATCCAAAATCACATCATCCATGAGAATTTAAACACGGACTTGACACAGGCAGTCTGATTCAAGAGCCTAGGGTGAAGACTTTTTCAAAACCCTTTTTGTTTAATAGGACACAAGGAACTGCTCGTATTCCTCAGATGTTTAAATACTTGTGAAAAGTCTTCTCCAGAGTGGGAACTTGTGTTCAGCATATCCCATAAGATACGGCTTGTGGCAGTCTTGCATTTCTAAAAACACATGTTTTCAGGCTCAGACTCTTCTTTCAAATGGGGCACAGCATGACCATTCAGAGTGGTCACTCTGGACTTCTCAAAATGGAAAGGAATTTCATCTTCTTGTTGGGATAGGTGGGAGCTAGTAGCTTTGTTTCCATTCAGTTCAGATATTCCAGTGTTTATTGATTAAAATCTCGTACTTAAAAGACCAAGCACTGTGAAAGAACCTAGATGATTTTCGCCACTCAAACACAGGCAGGCACGTTCTGATCAATTTCCGGCTCCTGCTAACCAGGCGGCTGTGATGTTTCTATACGTGACCCTTCTGGACATAATCAGCAGTATTAGTAAGCACTGTAAGTTGGGATGATACTCATCTGTGAGAAACAAGAACCCAATAAACAGGTAAAATATCAATTTTACTGTAGATGGTCCAAGGCTGAGGCAGCATCTCTCAAACGTCTTCAAACAACTGGATTTTCCTCTTTCTACTCCATCAACCTTAGGGATGACTTCCATTCTCCCGGTATCATGATGGTTGCTGTACTTCCAGCCATCACAGGCTTGTTTCAAGCAGGAAGAATGGGGGGGAAAACAGAGCAATAGAAAGCCCTCCTAGACCGCAGGGGCTTTCATCTACATTTCATAAGCCATTACTGAGCTACATAGCTACTCTTAGCTGAGAGAAAGGCTGGGAGTTGAACACATTTATTTCCTAGTCTCAGTAGTAGTTAAAACAAGAGGGAAGTGTTGGAAAAGGTATTGGAAGAGCCTTGCAATGACATTGACTATGGAAGTCATTTGCATATTTGCCTTGGAAACTATGGAAAAACTAGGGGTGGTTTCTATGTCTCTGTTTGTTTGTGTGACTCATCACTTATTTTGGTAATGAAAGGCCTGAGAAGATAATTTGGTAATTATCTTCTTGGTATTCCACTTGGTTACTTCAGGGAGAAAATGACAGGGCACAACCTTTTGAGGTGGCACCTTTGGGGCGTGTAACAGCTCACGATGAACCAGAAGAGTATAGTATCCCCAGCTGGCTTGGTACACACACAGAAAAGGGGGCCTGTGAACAGACAGTAAGACCACACTGGGTGCCACAGGGCCCGTGGAGCTTCATCGTTGCCAGCCTAGTGGTGACCAACTGTTGTTTACACTTAGTTCCCGAGAATTTCTCAAGTTATCCTTCCAGGGAAATGAATGTGAACATACCACTGATACTGAAGAGATCTGAATGGAATTCTCACACCTTATCCCTGGAAGCAACCTTGAGAATTCATTTAGCCATGCCCTCTTATGTTCACCTGCGGAAATAGAATCCCATGAAATTATCTGCACTGGGATACCCAGATGAGGGTCACTGGTGTCCTTTTCTATTCTACCACTTGGAAGAAGTGGGAGCACTCCCGTAGTATCTTACCACAGCACTCAAACTTCCCACAGGTAACATTTAACTGCAAACATCTGTCTAGTTTCCTTCACTTCTACCCTGTGGCCTTCCCTAGTGGCTCAGTGGTAAAGAATCTGCGTGCAATGCAGGAGACCCTACGTTTGATCCCTGGGTTAGGAAGATTCCCTTGGAGAAGGGAATGGCAATACACTCCAATACTCTCGCTTGGAGAATTCCATGGACAGAGGACCCTGGTGGACTACAGTCCATGGGGTCCCAAAGAGTTGGACATGATTAAGTGACTAACATTTTTCACTACACTGTAAACTCTCATGCAGGCGTGGGCTACGTCCTTCTTATTCAACGCAATATTTTTCTAAGATCCGATACAACTTTGGGACATGAATTTTTTTATGGAATGAGAAAATGGAAGACTAGATGATCTACACCTGACAGAGGCTGTAATCTTTTTTTCCCCCGACTACCAGTATTTTCAAGGCCGGAATCATTCAGGTCATCGGCAGAAACTGGGTAAAGAGTCAATACGAAGTTAGACTAGGGAAGATTCTCCTACCTATTCCGTTCCTGACCCTCCTCATCATCCACTTTCCCAGGACTGAGGGGTATTTATAACTCCCCTGTTTTTGAAGGAAAATAGATCTTCAGGAAAATGTTCCTTTCACAGAGAAAATAGGGCTTACCTGACAATGGTGTAGACCTAGAAATTCTGGGTAGAAATTAAAGCAAATATATACTTTTAAGTCCAGAGTTAGAGATTATAACAGTGTCTGTCACAGTAAATCCTAAGGAACCTTCGTTGATCTGGCTGGGGTGATATGGAATGTATAACCAGATCACAGAATCTTCTAGCTTATATGCTGTATCCAGCTGGAGCCCAGTGATAAAAACACCATATTTTATTTTTGCCATATTGTTGGGGTCTGTTGTTTATGTTCCCAACTGATTGTTTCTGAGAGATGGCAAAGTGTTTTTAAAGTTACAGAGGTAATTGTTCTAACTTCCTCCTAAACAGAGATGATGTCTAGGGCTTCCCTGGTGGCTCAGAGGTTAAAGCATCTGCCCGCAATGCGGGAGACCAGAGTTCGATCCCTGGGTCAGGAAGATCTCCTGGAGAAGGAAATGGCAACCCACTCCAGTATTCTTGCCTGGAGAATCCCATGGAAGGAGGAGCCTGGTGGTCTACAGTCCACTGGGTCGCAAAAAAAAGTCAGCCACAACTGAGCGATTTTCACTTCACTAGAACACCGAGGGCCAGAGTATGTGCTCTGATTGCAGATTGCCAAGTCAGCAAGGCACGTGAGTAGCTGGAAATCTTTCAGTTCTTTGTTATGCAAGGTAAGAATGTGTTACTAGGAAGACAAATCACTTGTTCTCTCTAAATTTATTTAGCAACACTTATGTTCATGTAGGATGAAGTACCATGAAATTAGCAATCACACAGATTTTGAAAAGTCAGACTTGGCTTATTTCTTAATTCTTAAGAAGAGATAAGTCTCTCCCTAGTGGTTAGAGAAAAGATTTGAATCCTCTTAAAGGCTGTAAATTGAATATCATTGCTTTGTTTCCTGCTAAGTTACAGTCTAAACCAAATAGCCTTTAATGTTAAACTGATTATCCTACTCATAATTTTTTCTCATTATCATTCATTTTAAAATGCTGGTGGGTCTCAACTGTTTTCATCTTACCAAATCAAGCTGATTCTCTAAAAATTATAATAAAAGCCTCATTTGAATTTTTTAAAATTTTGTATCAATAGTTTGTATCCACCTATTCCACAAATAGGTGATAAACAACAAAAAATGACCAAAATTATCCGTGTTACTTTTTCCTTTCTAGGTAATAGCTTTCTTCGAAGACCATTTTTTTTTTTTTCAAACTATGTACCCAGGTCTCCTTTTGGCAAAGATATATCACCTCTCCTATTAACATCATGGGACTTTACAATGAATTTCCCATAAACAGACATTTGAGGATGAGCTCATCTGGTATTAGACTATAGCTTATAAAAGGAGTCAAGTTTGCAGCTTTTTTTCGTTTTTCTGACTCCTGTCTTAGCAAACTTTGATTGCTATATCATCAATTTAAAATACAGTATTATTATTTCCAAAACAGTGACTCAATACAGTATAATAATGCTAGATGTTGCCAGTTCATAGTGGCCAAATGAAGCTACCTTATTTGAAAGCAGGATTTGAAAAGTCATCATTTAAATAAAAATGACACTCAAATTGAATTCTAGCAATAGTGGTTTTTCTAGCCCATTCAGACTGCCATAGCAACACACCACAGACCGAGTGGCTTATGGCAACAGTGGTGGAGGCTGGAGAGCCCAAGATCAGGGCACTTGCAGGTTTAGTGACTGGTCAGCGCTAGCTTTCTGGTTCATGAAGTGAAGTGAAGTGGAAGTCGCTCAGTCATGTCCGACTCTACGACCCCATGCACTGTACAGACTGTATAGTCCATAGAATTCTCCAGCTCTTTTTGCTTTGTCTTCGCATGGCAGGAGGTGGCAGAGAAGCTTTCTCTGGTGTCTTTTTGAAGGGCACTAACTCCCATCCCACCCACCTAATCTCCTCCCAAAGGCCTCACCTCTAATACCATTAACTTGGGGGTTAAGATTCAACATATAAATGGGGAGGGAGGCAGGGACAGAAGCATTTGGATCATAACAATGATCTCCCCTTCTCCCAGATTTTACCTAAAGCCAAATGACCTCTTTGGGGAGGAACTACATTTAATTAACTTCAACCACATGTAACCTCTGTGTTAATTGCATATGTATGTAATTTTTGTTACAACCAATTATGTAAAGTGTTATTTTTCCTACTTTACAATTGAGAGAATGGAAATGTAGAGAAATTAAATAACTTGTCCAAGGTCACCCTGCTAGTAAGATGCGAAGGTAGGATTCAGATGCAGACCTTGGTCTCTATCCAATATCTGTTCACTCAACAAATATCTGTTAAGCCTGTACTATGAGAGGAACAGTATGTGAAAGACTGAAGGAGCAAAGAAAGTAAGACAGAGCCACTGTTTTCAGAGAAGTCACTGCTACTTTTAAAAGAACATGTGTTATGTGCTAATTTGCTTCAGTCCTGTCTGACTCTTTGTTACACTATGGACTGTAGCCCAACAGGCTTCTCTGCCCATGGGCTTCTTCAGGCAAGAATAGTGGAGTGGGTTGCCATTTCCTTCTCCAGGGGATCTTCCCAACCCAGGAATCGAACCAAGCATCTCTTACATCTCCACATTGGCAGGCGTGTTCTTTACCACTAGAGCCTCCTGGGAAGCCCTTTAAAAGAATAAGGAAGTGCCTAGCAAGAGACTCACAGGCTAGCACAGGGCGCCACATCGTGTGTAAAAGAAGAATCATTTCTTCACTTGAATTCTCTAATGAATAATGCCCTTCCTTCAGAAGAAAATCAGTAAGTGAAGCCTCCCAGAAATTCAGGACTCTCAAATAGCTAGCTCGTTTCTTTCCTAATCGACTTATTTTCTTTGAGTGCAGAAGTGACGGTGACTCAGAGACTGTGTAAAGAGACCAGCCTGGGCCCCATGCTGCGGCCCTCTCAGTGGCCTATTCCTTCAGGGCTGGCACATCCCACCTTCACCTTCCCCAGTGATAAGCTAGCAAAAAAAAAAAAAAAATCCTTATCAGATCTGCTTGTGTTAGCAAAGGTACAGATGTGAAATCTAAAATGGGAAGATCCTGAATTGTATACCAAGAAACTGCCAATTAGTGTGCAGACAATTAAACTGTGTTAGAAACTCGGGGGGAACACTTGCTTCCTTTCTTTCCCTTTCTCTCTCTTTCATTTATTACAGATGCATGAGGAAGAGACCCTTGGAAAGATTAGAATGATGCTATCACTTTACCCTTTCTCAAGTGCATTATCATTGGCTGCAATAATCTTTTGCAATGGTTGTCTCTCTTCTCTAGTTAGGGGGTTAGCACTGTATGCGTCTCATTTAGCACCAAGTACTCCACACCCAGATGCACTACAGACAATAAATTTATTCAACAAGGATTCACTGAGTATGAAGGAAGGAATGCTCTATTTTATCAGAACTTTTATGAGGCTAAAAACTGTATCCTCTAAAAAGAAATTAGCATACCCCATTTTATCAAACTGTAACTTTTCCTTCATTTCTCTGAAGGACTATTCTATTTCCTTTGGCAAAGAGAGAGGGTCAAAAGGTATATGACCCTATTTTATGTGGTGAAAGGTATTTCAAATATCTATTGCTGGATAACAAACATCCTGAGAACATGATGACTCCTCAATACCAAATGTGTATTAATTCTCCTGTTTCCGGGGTGGACAGTTCTTTCGTTTCACGTTGTCTACTAGAGCTGAAATGTTAAGGTTGCTTCTTTACTCCTCACATCTACAGAATCAGCTGTGATGCTTGGAACATCTGAGAGCTGACCGGCGCCTCTATCTCTGTCTCTCCACTCGGCCAGCTCAGGCTTCCTCCTAGTGACATGGTCCAAGGCAGCTGGACTCCCCACACTGTAGCTCTCTTCCAAGAGAGAGGAAGCAGAATCTCCCATCCTGCTGAAGCCTTGACCTGGTATTAGCAGAGTCATAGCCAGAGCAACCGACTGGTCTAAGTCAGTCACAGGGCTGGTCCAGATTCAAGGGGAGGAGAAACAGGCTCAGCCTCTTGGTGTGAGGAATGGCGTGCATCTGTAAGGCGTGAAACACTCGATGGGGACACGCCTTGGAGACCAGATTCTATCAGAGCACTCAGGTGGCTCTTCCAGGGTGGCCTGGCTGCCGTGTGACTGCCACGACTGTGTACCAGAATGTGCCCTGCAGGGATGATGGCCAAGGCGGTGTGTGATTTGGGCAGATGTTACACTCTCCTTGCTTCTCGCCTGATACAACTACACATTAACATCCCTTCATTGCTTTGGTGTGGCGACAGCTCCAAGTCACTGCTGCCAGACACCTCTCCATCTGCCTTAAAATATGACTCATTACCATTATAATGATTCTTCAGCTTTATTAAACAACCGTCTTCTGCAAAATCAAATGAGATTTGTAAAGACTTCCTCATGAATCATCACAGCATCCCTGGTGAGAGTTTGAAGGAGGTAGGTGTACTCTCATTTTGGAAATGAGAGAGGTGCAACAAAATGAAGCCCTGGGAGGTTACCAAGCTCACAAAGCTGGTCAGATAGAAAGAAGGGAAGAAGCAAGGAGGGGGAGAGAGGGAGGAGAGAAAGAGTGTGTGTGTGTCCTCAGGGAAATAATGGAGCATCATCAAAATTATTCTTTTCTCTTTAATGCTATATGGCAACCACTTAAGTATCTTAGGGCTTCCCTTGTGGCCCAGCTGGTAAAGAGTCTGCCTGCAATGGGGGAGACCTGGCTTTGATCCCTGGGTTGGGAAGATCCCCAGGAGAAGGGAAAGGCTACCCACTCCAGTATTCTGGCCTAGAGAATTCCATTCGCTGTATAGTCCATGGGTTGCAAAGAGTCGGACACGACTGAGCAACTTTCACTCACTTCACTAAGTATCTTAACTACTAAAACATTTCCCAAAGCAACAAACTTCTGATATAACCAAAGAGTTGCCCCTTACCCCCTGCCAAAATTACTGTAATAATTTTGTCAGATTCAAATTGTATCCGATTCAGATTAGTTTTGCTTCTTTCTAGCTATATGTCCTTGAAAAGTACTGTCCCTCATGTACTGATAAGTGTAAGTTTTAAAGGTTTGTTGTGGAGATAAAATGAAAAGCATCCATGTAGCACATAATGTATGGTAGATGGCTCATAACAGACACTGAATCATATTTTTTTGGTCTTTGGGGATTAATAGGTTAGTTTAAATAGAAAAGATTTTAGAAAACCTTTCTTTATCCTATATGTAGTGATTTTAAAAAACAACAGAATTGATTAACAGTTACCTGCCTGCAGGTTACATGCAGCTGAGTCTGTGTAGCCTTGGACCAGTCAGTTAATCTCTAGCCATGAGAATCCTCCCCTGTGACCCAACAGAATTGAACCGGATGATCTCTAAGGTTTTTGCTTGTCTGGCTTAGGTGGCTCCCTGGAAAGAGAAAAAGTCTTTCAGTTCTTTCCTGAGGCCATCGTTTGTGACTATTTTGCCCTCTAGTGGCAAGAATCAGAGAAAACCATTCCTCCTGGGAGAAAGTTTCATGCTCACTGTCCATCAAAACGTGCTGTTTTGATGAATGCTTAGACTTGCTGCAATATTGTTGTAGTTGCATAATGCAAAAGAAATTACCACCCCCCAAATTAGCCGTTGGAAACAACAAACATACAGTTTCTTTGGAGATCAGGAATTTGTGAGCAGCTTAGCTGGGTGCCTGTGGCTCAGGGTCTCTTAGGAGGCTGCAATCCCATTGTCAACCAGAGCGGTGCTCACTGGAGAGTTGGCCCACACTAGGAGAGTGAAAAACTTGGCTTAAAACTGAACATTCAGAAAACTAAGATCAAGACATCCAGTCCCATCACTTCATGGCAAATAGATGGGGAAACAATTTTTTTGGCTCCAAAATCACTGCAGATGGTGACTGTAGCCATGAAATGAAAAGACACTTGCCCCTTGGAAGAAAAGCTATGACCAACCTAGGTGGCATATTAAAAAGCAGAGACATTACTTTACCAACAAAGGTCCATCTAGTCAAAGAGATGATTTTTCCAGTAGTCATGTATGGATGTGAGTTGGACTATAAAGAAAGCTGAGCACCAAAGAATTGACGCTTTTGAACTATGGTGTTGGAAAAGACTCCTGAGCGGCCTGTGGCTGCAAGGAGATCCAACCAGTCCATCCTAAAGGGAATCAGTCCTGAATATTCATTGGAAGGACTGATGCTGAAGCTGAAACTCCAATACTTTGGCCACCTGATGCGAAGAACTGACTCAATGGAAAAGACCCTGATGCTGGGAAAGATTGAAGGCAGAAAGAGAAGGGCACGGCAAAGGATGAGATGGTTGGATGGCATCATTGACTCAATGGACATGAGTTTGAGTAAGCTCCAGGGTTTGGTGATGGACAGGGAAGCCTGGTGTGCTGCAGTCCATGCGGTCACAAAGAGTCGCACACGACTGAGCAACTGAACTGAACCGAACAGAGAAGATGTGCTTCCAATCTCTCTTAGGAGGCTGATAGCCGGAGGTTTCAGTTCCTCCCCACGTGTATCTGTAGGGGTGCTGAAGACAAGGCAGGTGGCTTGGGGGAAGGGGGCGGGTAGGAGTACGAGAGAGACATTTCCAGATCATGACTGAGAAAAGCATGAATGTCTCCATGGCATTGTTGAGGTCCTAGATCCAGTTTCCAGGTAGGCAGGGCAATAAATCCTTTTTTATTCATTTGTTACTTTGAGTCCCTATGACCTGCAGTCAAAGGAATGTTGTAAAGTATACTTTATACCTATATACAAGTGTACTAAAGTGTCCTAAAACTGTAGTTGTGGAAGGCATTGCCTATTTAAGGTAAAGGGGCCCCTCCAACCCCATGCCCCTCCTACGGAGCTTTTAACAGTAGGCAACTGGAGAGTTCTTAAGATCGGATCCCGGCTTCTTCTTCTTTCTTTGGCTGCGCTGGGCCTTAGTTGCGGCACTCAGGACCTTCGCTGTGGTGTGCAGGCTTCTCTTTAGTTGCATTGTGTGGGTTTCCGAGTGCAAGGGCTCAGCAGTTGCAGCACGTGGGCTTAGCTGCCCCACGGTATGGGGGATCTCAGTTCCATGACCATGTCTCAAACTTGTGTCCCCTGAGTTGAAAGGTGGACTTTTAACCACCAGACCAGCGAGGAAGTCCCCAGATCCAGGCTTCTGAGACACTCCTCCCATACTACTTTAAAGCAAGGGTCCTTAACCTAATAACCTGATCCTCCTGGGGTTCTGTGAAGAGTGTGACAGGCATGTGAACATCCCATCAAATTGTAGCTAAAAAGTTATGTGTACCAAAATACATGCGCTTTTCTGGGGAAAAGATCTGTAGATTTCATCACATCAGTACAGGGACTGGTAAAACAAGAGGGCAGATCTCTGCTTGATCATTAAAGGCAAAGTATAGTGTTAAAGTCTGAGTGTGCATGACTCGAAGTGTGTCAGGTAGCTCGACTTTTCAACTGGAGAATCTGGAACAGTGGAGAAGCAATGTCACCATCTTATTAACACCATGAAATGACTTGTTTAAATAAAAACCCATCTGATGTTTAAAATACTTCTTCTGAAAGTTCATTTCATTGTGGGCCATCTGCAGTTATCACTATCTGAAGGATGGAAGAGGCTTATAGATTTAAAAAATGACTAGAAATTGCTCCCTGGAAAAGTTCAGATATCCCCCCAAGTGTCATGTAAACAAATAAAAGACTGCAGTTTGCTTGTTCTATCTGCATAAAGGAATAATTCTCAGTAGTACCAATACATTCACACACCACTGAGCAGATCTTGAATATTCATGCATGCAGTAAAAAGCCTTCTGTTGCTATGGTGGAACCTCATATTGTGAAATGTGCTCCAGCTATCCTTTAGAGAGAAGAATATTATAATTGAAAATTAAATCAAAAGCTGTTGCTTATCAACAAGAACAAGCAGGAAGAGCAAGAGGGAAGATTGCCCTGGAAACAGTGGGAAAGTCTAGATTAGATTCCCAGTGAAATATCGATGTCTTGTGGGCCTGGGGTTTGGAGAGACTAATATTCTAGTAGCAATGTCTTTAGACCCCAATTATCTACTGTATATAGGTTTCTCAGGTGGCTCAGTGGTGTCTCCTGCCGATGCAGGAGACACAGGTTCAGTCCCTGGGTCAGGAAGATTCCTGGAGAAGGAAATGGCAACCCACTCCACTATTCTTGCCTAGAAAATCCCATGGACAGAGGAGCCTGGTGGGCTACACTCCACAGGGTCACAAAGAATAAAACACAGATGAGCAACTGAGCATGTACAACCCCTCCATGTGATTCTGAAATTGGCTAAGGTTTAAGAAACAGTAATCTGGGCTTCCTTGGTGGTTAAGACTCTGAGCTACCACTATAGGGGGTGGGGTTCAATCTCTGGTCAGGGAACCAAGATCCTGCAGGCTGTAGGGGCTGTGCGATGCAGCTGAAAAAGAAACAGTAATCTAACTCAGTTCCTTTATTTCACAATCAAAGAATCAGAGGTTGAATAAATGCCTACTCAGGATCCAAACTTCTTAGCAGCCCCAGCAGTAAACCACAACTCCTTAACCCAGAGAGTTTGCTAAGCATGGCCTTGCAGGAAGAGGTGGAAATCCTGCAAAGGTTATTTCCCTGCAGCCTGACATGTGAGACATCCTGCTGCACTGCAGAAAGCGTTCCAGGACTGGCCGAATATGTTTCTCAAAACTGGTCCCTCTTCTGGATTCCCAGGTGATGCAACAGGAAAGAATGTGCCTGCAGATACAGGAGTTCAGTGCCTGAGCTGGGAAGATCCCCTGGAGTGGAAAATGGCCACACACTCCAGTATTCTTACCTGGAAAATTTCATGGACAGACAAGCCTAGTGGGCTACAGTCCATGGGGTCACAAAGGGTCAGACAGGACTGAGCACGCATGCACAGTCGAGGATCCCAGGTTTCCTAGGCTTTCATCCAGAATACCTCATTTTTTTATTGACGTCACTTTGTAAAAGACAGGGTAATACCATGATTAGTTTACAGATGGGCTTCTTTATTTTTTTTTAATTGTTATCATGAGATCCCTTCTTAATATGCAATCATTTTTATAGTCACGGTTATTATTACTGTCATTCATGTTGATAGATAAATGTTGATTTCAGATTTTAAACCTGTCTATGAGGTTGACAGAAATAGAAAGCAGTTTATCTGTGTTAGAAAATAAAAATGTGCCAACCCTTTGTATGTGGGAAACCCTCCTCGATTGCTTATTTTTAAAAAAATTAGTGAAAAAAGCCACAGAAGATTACTGTGGAAAAAAACTGTTTTTTATCTCTGATAAATGAGTGTAGAATGTTAAATGGAAAATAACACTTATTTGCCCACTTTTTTTTTTTTTTCCTTTTTTAAAATAAGCACAGCTGTGGTATTGTTAAGTCACATCCTGACTTCTCTGCCCACCACCCTCTGGGTTAATTTTGTGGGAATTAAGGCCTTTAATTCCAAAGGAGAGTTGAGGCCAACGTGCTTTTCATGGGAAAATAAATGAGCAGGATGAGAGCTGGTAAACTCATCATCTATAGGGAGATGGCTGCATGTGGGTCTAAGTTGCTTAACAGGCCAAGGAGGGGAGAAATCTCAGCCGAACAGCTCTGCCTGCAGGACCTTCCCCTCTCTAGTGCCAAGGAACTCTGCAGAGAGCATTTTCCCTGCCACTTTTAGTGCTATTTGTGCGATTTCTGGAAATCACACTGCAGATCTGAGTATATATTTATATCCAGATTTCTAAGGAAGTTAAATGACGTATATTGTGACTGATTTACAACTGTACTGTTATTAAGTTGCCATCCTTTGAAATGTCTCTCTATGAAGAGGCAACAGTCAACATTTTGGTGACTGGGTTTCCATAGACTTTCTTATCGCACAGGAGCATATACGCATACAGACAGTTTTACATAAATAGATTCATATGCCTGCTGTCTTATCATGGACGTCTATTTTTTAAAGCCTTTTTGCCTACTTCGTTTTTCTTTTCTAATCGCCTTCATCCCTAAAGTAGCCAGCCTTGAAAGTTTAATGTATATCCTTCCAAATCTTTTCTCATTGTATAATCACATACACACACACATAATTATTATTATGTGCAGAATATAGAACAGAACCAAGTATTTAAAACAATGTCTGCAGCATTATACTCAATATTTATTAAATGAATGGTTTGCTTCCTAAAAGTGGGATAATTACATGCATGTATATATAATTATTATAATAATTATTCCATATATATAATTATCCCATCTTTCTGTATCTGGCATTTATCCTTCAAAGCCTCTAGGTAATCTCTCCGTATAGATTTAATTAATTCTTATGAATGGTTGCATAATAGCTCACAGTTATGAAGACAACACTTCATATAACAATATATTTAACTATATCCCTAATTGATAGTCAAGATGAATTTACTTTTTTGTTACTATAAAAAATAACAGCTAACACCTGTTGTGTTCCACAGACAAAGCATTTTTTTGCAAGCACTTTTTATGTATAAAGTCATTAAATTAAGATTATTCTCTCCATTACAGGAAACTGAACAGAAGTAGATTGAGAAACTTTGCTAAGGCTGTATAGCCAGTAGATGGCAAACTAGTCAGTGTGGCTCCAAGGAGCCTTTCACGGAACTGGTTCTATACAGAGCAGCTGTCAGCACAATTGTACTCGCCTCCTAATGGAATGGTGCCTGGTTTCTAGTTGACAGTTTCCTAGGAGTGGAAGAATGTGTCTATTTCATATTGATAGCTTGCTTTGCAAAAAGAGTGTAACAGTTTTCATTTCCATCAAAACAATATATGAGAGTGCTCTTTTCTTCAAGAGGTTATCATTTAAAAATATTACACATGTATTTTTAACCAATGTGAAGGGTGAAACGTGTGATTTCATTGTTATGTCTCTGTGCTTTTCAAACAGCAGTAAGGTTGAGTGTGATATGTTTATCAGCCACTCGGATTTGCTCTACTGTAAACTGTTGTATGAGGGTTCTCCAGAGACACAGACTATATAATTACTTAGGTGATTATGGAGGCCTAGAAGGTCCAAAATGTGGGCTTTGGGGCAGGGTGGGCCAGCAGGCTGGAACAGGTGATGCTGCGGTCCAAGTCCAAAGACTCTGAGGCTGAAGACCCAGCCCTCCTTCCAACACATTTGCAACAACCCTTTGGGTATGGTGGCCTTTCAGGAGCTATTAAAATTCAGACTGCCTGGACATGAAGTCTAGCTCTTCACTTATTAGTGCTTTGAGTTCCTTAAAGTACGGCTCTCAAAACCCTGCTTCATAGAGCCTCTGGGAAACCTTCTCACTCTGTAACTTTCACTTGTTATTTATTCTATTTTAGGGACTGTCTTTTTTTTTTTCAATAGTTAGGAATATATGAAATTGTTGCTGAAACTTGGCCTCTGTTCATTGGTTCCAAACAGAAAAGCAGAGAGAGTTTGGGTGAAGTAAAGAGTAGCTTTTATTGCTTTGCCAGGCGAAGGGGGCCACAGCGGGCTGATGCCCTCAGTACTGTGTGAGCCACCCTGGAGGGAGTAGGGAGCACTTTCTCAGTGTTTACCGAGCAGGGCGTGACCTGCTCCTGGACAATTCTGGGACTGGCTGGCATCAAGGTAACGTTTCAAGCATCATCAACCTCCTTGTTCCAACCAGTGTAAAGGCTCTACGTTCCTGTGGTCAGCAGTTTTCATTTAGAGGGGGTCTGCTTCCTGCAAAAACAACTTAGGAATGTGGATCCGGCCTTTATATCTTTCAGGGACCTGTGAGCCATGGTGAGTCCTTACGTGGCAGGATTATAGCCTAAACTGTAGCCAGTTTTCTAGCCCAACAGCTTTTCTTTGTTTTGACATCTTCACATTTCCCAATCATTAACTTGTGAGCCGGTTTACTTTGGAAGACAGGACACAGGGGCTTGTTTAAAGATCAGTGCCTGTCATTTAGAAGACACACAAGATTAAAGCAGAAATCTTTACATAATCAAGTCTTTTGATCTTCTGTCCCCAAGTAATTGATTTATACCTATACCTTATAAACGAGTATCTTTTATAGAAGATACAGGAGGCCGGAAGTCCGATAAATGTTCCCCATTTCATTAATGTGAGAAATCCAACTTGTCAAATGCTTTCTCTATTTGTGCTGCAGATAAATTTAAAAATGGATAGCAATAAGACAGTTTAACCAAAGAAGTATCATCTTTGTCGTGTGTAAGAACTTTTAGGTTCCTAGCAGTATAGAGTCATAGAAAGGACATCGTGACATCAGCCAGGTATACCGTGTTGGGGTAGACGGGCGTTCGTCATTTTCCCAGCCTCTCAGCAGTAGAGAATCCGCCTACTAATACAGAAGTCCTCCCCCACGCCCCACCACCATCAACCCCCACGCCCCCCAGCCCCTGCCATTGGATCAGTGGTTCCAGAAGATCTCCTGGAGAAAGAAATGGGTAACCCATTCCAGTATTCTTGCCTGGAAAATCCCACGCACAGAGAAGCCTGCCAGGCTACAATCCATGGGGTCACAAAGAGTTGGACTTAGCAGACTGAACAGGCTAGGTGAAAAACTTTAGAATTGTCACTTAATTACTGTATCTCTGCTTAGAAATGCCAGGACCCTAGACAGTAACCATCAGAAACAATGACTTTGAAAACTTATTAATATTGTCCAAAAAAAAAAAAAAATCAACCTTAGCTTTGCTTTAACTTCGTCTTTGTTTCAAGGATTAGAAATAATGTTAAATAAATACCCTCCGACAAAAGTCTCACAATAAATGGTATCTATTACTGTCACGGCTCATATATTCTCATATCTGTACCACCTCCCAAAGCCTAGCACATATTGAAGTGAAGTGAAGTCGCTCAGTCGTGTCCGACTCTTTGAGACCCCATAGACTGCAGCCTACCAGGCTCCTCCGTCCCTGGGATTCTCCAGGCAGGAATACTGGAGTGGGGTGCCATTTCCTTCTCCAGGAGATCTTCCCAACTAAGGGATCGAACCTGGGTCTCCCGTATTGCAGGCAGACGCTTTACCATCTGAGCCACCAGGGAAGTCTCATATGAATATTTACCGAATGAGTGACAGCACTGAGATTCAGGTTGCACTCTAGCTAAAGCTTGGAGTCTTGCTTTTCGCGTTAGACCCCGAGTGCATGAGAAAACGAAGGATAAAAACCTTCTCCGACTTGCTGCCAGTGCTAAACTATTTTATTCCCAACACGCACTAGAACTCCGTAGTTAACCGCGCCAGGTCAAAGCAGTCTCCAGCTCTCCTTTGGCTACGCCGGAGCAGAGCAGAAGTTTATGCAAATACGCGGGCTCTAGCGTGCGCACGCGCAGAGACTGCGCAGAGCTCTTCTGAGTTCGGTGGAACTCAATTTGAGTACGCGGATTACAGCCGGGAGGATTTACGGAGGTTTCACTTCCGGTAGTACCGGAAGCAGCTTGAAGATGGCGTCCTCTAAGCAGAATGGGCCGACTGTAGCGTCGGGGAAAAGTGAGCTTCGTTCCGCGAAGCCGACGTCGGAGAACCGAGGTGAGATTGTCTAAAAACCGAAGCCTGGAGTTTGTGGATTTTGAGTTGTTTGTTTGTTTTGCTTTCGCTGGGTAGGCACGTGTAACGCCGCCTTGGGCTTGTTCTGTGAGTTTGTGTACCTGTGATTGCCGATTTGGGGGGTTGTTGACCAGACTTGAGGACTGACCGGCCTGTATGGTGCCAGCCACGTGTTCCTAATTTATTGCTTCTGCTGAAAGCCTCCAAAGTAGAGATGTTGCTGAATGCGTGTTCTGTAAAAATATGAGGATTAAGAAATTGAGGAGGGCGCTTCAGGGCCTTAAACTCGCGGCGGTGTTTGGAAATCGTTGGCAGAATGAGGGGTGAGGTGGGAGAAAGTGGTGGTTATGCACATCCGTGAACGAGTGGTAGTGATAATGAAGGCTAAGACAGCAGTAGTGATAGGAGGAGGTAACCGGCGTGCCCTTAGCCTCGATTTGTCAGCCATTGAAAGAATTTCGGAACGTTTGTTGTTACTCCTACTTCTCCGGTTGCTGAAGTTATCAGCCAACCCAGCGCCTACTCTTTCAACTGCGTTGTTTTTAAATTGCTGTCTTGCTTTGCTCTCGCGCTCTTGTTTTATCCAAGTGTGGTAGACAGAAATAGCCTGGGGCCTGCTCAGCCAGACTTGCTGGAAGTATTAAAAACCTCAAACTTCGATTCTATAGGCGTTAGAGATTTAAAGTGTTTTGTTGTTTTAATTAAGGATATGGCAGAGGCCGGTGCATATGCAGCTTACAGCTTAAAGAATAAAACCAACAGGTGAAAAGCAGCTCGTCAGAGCGTTAAGAAGAATAGAGCATTACCAACCATATCTCCAAAACCCCCCACGTGCACCTCTCAGATCATTCTTTTACTTTAGGGACTTAAAGTAACCATTCTGAATCATGTTGAGTATTCCGTTTCCTTTCTTCATAATCTATACTATGCCCAAAATGTTTTAATTTTGTCGGGTTTTGAATTTTACATGAATGAAAAAGGATTGTAGGTATTTTTTTGTATCTTTGTTGTTATTCAGTTAGGGCAATACTTGTAGCTGTAATTTACTCTTTTTGCTACGGTATGATGTTCCCTTGTGTGAATACACGCTAATGTATATTTTCATTTTAATGTTGCTGGACATTTGGATTGTTCCCATTGTTATTATAAGCATCTTTATACATTTCTCCTGGTTAACATATTCTGGAGGTTCTCTGTTTATGTACATTACATGAGATTGGAATCTTTGTATTGTAGGGTAGAGCATGTGCAAATAATAATATATACTTCCAGAAGTAGTAGGAGCACTAACACTTGACTGTTACCTGAATTTTAAATTTGTTGTTTTGTTAAGTATGAAATGATATTGTGGTTTTAATTCAAACTATCCTGATTGCTAATGAGATTATACGCCTTTACATATGTTTGGGGTTTATTTGTTGTTCTTGTATTGTGGAACTAAACTTTATCTCCTTAGCCAGGTGTTTTTCTTTTTCTTTTCTTTTTTTTTAATTCACAACCAACGAGTGGTTTAAATTGGTAGGATCTTGGTCAGATAGGTTTTTGTGGTGGTTTAGTCGCTAAGTCGTGTCCAACTCTTCCGACCCCACAGACTGTAGCCTGCCAAGCTCCTCTGTCCATGGGATTCTCCAGGCAAGAATACTGGAGTGGGTTGCCATTTCCTTCTCCGGGGCATGTTCCTGATGCCAGGGATCAAGACTGCAGGCATATTCTTTACCAACTGAGCTAGGAGGGAAGCCCAGATACGCATTTTAAGTAGTCAGTATTGCAGAATTTTAGGATTTTTTTCAGGATATTGAGGAATAAATGGTAAATGAAGACTAATTCTCTGTGACTTGAGCCCTAAATAACAAAGTGGGTGTGAGTAAAAGAAACAGAAAGCAAATATATCTGACTGGGATGGCTACAATGGACCATACAGACCTGCTTCTTAAACTTCAGTATGCACAAGAATCTTCTCATGACACCATTCAGACAGATTTCTGGGCTTCATCTCAGAGGCTCACATTTAATAGGTCTGGATGGAACGCAAGAATTGCATTTCTGGCAAACTCCCAATTTATGCCTGTGCTGCAGGCCCATGGATCAGACCTTTGTGTAACAGTGAGTTAAAATATATCTGTTGGATTTAAGAGGTTGTTAAATCCAGGACCAGGAGTTTTAATAAGTGATATAGGAGACAATTTATGGACAATTTTAATGAGAGGAGACCTAGACTGAGTCAGCTTCATATTCCCTTACGCAAGTCACTTGAGCGTTTTGAATGGAATATCTTTTCTAAAGTGGAAATAATCATACCAGTTCTTCCTTTCATAGTTTTGGTGAGAGTATATGGAAGGAAGTCACCTGAAAGCTCTAAAACCCTATAGTAGTGAATATTAACTGAAAGTACACGCTGGAATCAGTTTTTGAAAATTTTGTGCATACACACATACAAATATATATACATAGGCTCCACTTCAGTTGAGTCTGAAATGTTACTTTATTTAAAATAGTAATGTAAACCAAATAGTCTTTGGATCCTCAACTCTAAAATAGTGTAATGCCGTAGAAGTTTGTGAGTATCCACTGTGTGCCAGGTATATGCCAGTAACTGTGGACCCAAGGAGCAGAGTCCCTGCCCTCAAGGAACTTTGTCTGTGATGTGACTGGAACACATACTACAGATAATTCTAATACAGTATGTTGATAATGACAGAGGCATGTTCTTGGACTGTTGAATAATATAAAAAGCAGGGAAGAAGGAAATGCATGAGAGTATTGGGAAACTTGTGCATGTATGCGTACAAGTGTTCAAAAAACGTCAAAAGACGTTAAATCTGATGTGTAGATTTTCCCTCCTCTGTAGATGAATCTGAACTCCTCACTGTTCCGGATGGTTGGAAGGAGCCAGCTTTCTCCAAAGAGGACAATCCCAGAGGACTCCTGGAGGAGAGCAGTTTTGCAACTTTGTTTCCGAAATACAGAGAGGCTTACTTGAAAGAGTGCTGGCCGTTGGTACAGAAAGCCTTGAATGAACATGTATGCATGTTTTCTGTATTGCTCTGAGATTGTTATTGCTTGTATCTTTTAAGTAAGTGAATGTGTGATGATGGATTTCTATGTAAAGGTGCTAGCATAGCTGTTTAATTTGATGCGTTTGGTATTTTAAACACACTAGATAAGCATTATCCTTACTGTTCATTTGTTCTTAGTTTTGTGAATAACAGATTACTTGGCAAAATTCACATGCTTTTACATTTTTAGGGGATTTAAATTTGTAGGGGTGTCTGAACCTCACTTGGAAGCTCCAGATTTCAGAGTGTCTGCTCTCTGCTGTGATGATTGCCGTCCACCTGTGCGGTTTTGAGCTGAGGCATGCTCCTGGCATTGTTTAACATCTTATTGTAAACGAAAGACGATGGATGTGAGCGACTTTCCTGTTTGTTGTTCCTGCCGTGCTCCTAGAGCAGTGTATTTGATTTTATTTTTCAAACTGGATTGAGACCCCTTAGAGAATCAGGAAGTCAATTTAATGGCCATAGTGAACCTTAGGGAAAAAAAAAAAATCACATGTGGTAAGGATAAGGATCATTTTATGAAGCGTTTGGTTTGTCTCTGTGTGTTTGTGTACACACTAGGTTGTTATTGAAAACCTGTTTCTCAGCTGTGGGACTGCTCTAGAGTCATTTGTGCCCACCAGGCATGAGGGTGGTTAGCAAACCAGGCCGTATTTTAGAGCTGTCTACATCTGGGATTAGACCCAATTTGTTTCTGTGTGTGTGTGTGTGTGTGTGTGTGTGTTTAAACTGATAGACACCTAACCTTATGTTTAATTGTTCATCATTCATTGTATTGAAATATTCTTGAGGTCATGCTCACAAGTTAGAAAATAGCATTTTAATTTGCTTTGTTGAAGTCTGGTTCTTTTGAAAGTTAATGCATAGATTCTTTAGTTACTGCTTTTATTTTTAAACCTATGACAGTTTGTTTTTACTTTGTATTTAGCTAATGTTGTTGTTGTTGTTTAGTTGCTCAGTTGTGTCCATGGACTGCAGCCCACCAGGCTTCTCTGTCCATGAGATTTCCCAGGCAAGAATACTGAAGTGAGTTGCCATTTCCTTCTCCTGGGGATCTTCCCACCCCAGAGATCGAACCTGCGTCTCTTGCATCTCCTGTATTGATGGGCAGATTCTTCACTGCCAAGCCACCAGGGGAGAGTTTGAAAGGGAAAGTCTATTTTCACTCTAGGGGGAAGATTTTAGATTAGAGCAACATCTAGCCAGGGTAGCGAAATTACAAGCTTTACATTTTTACCTTTAAGTCTTAAGTATGACCTCATTTTGATTGATGTGTTTTTTTAGACTGGAGGTAATATTTATTCCAGTAAGTGTAAATTATCCTAAAGCCAACTATAAATGTTTTCAATTACCTGAGTTTCTTATATTCTTTGAAATCTAAACGTAATCAAGTATCCCTTATTTACATTAACTTTCCAGCTTCTTCAAGGAGAGAGTTAAAGGATTTTGAGATATCTTAATGGCACAGAAATTAATAGTTAGGCTAGGACAGGCTCTGTAATCATCTAAAATTGAATTCATCTTCAGATAACTGTTGTTCGCTCCTTTTGTAGCATGTTAATGCAACCCTGGACCTGATTGAGGGCAGCATGACTGTCTGTACTACAAAGAAGACATTCGATCCATACATCATCATTAGGGCCAGAGACCTAATCAAACTGTTAGCCAGGAGTGTTTCGTTTGAACAGGTAACTTTAGAATTAAATTTAGACTTTGCTTTATGTGCAGCAACATTAGAGACAACATATATCACTGCCGCCACCCCCCTCCCCACTAAAACGTTTTCATTTTTGTGCTTTAATTTCTTGGCTTGGAAAACATTTGTACTTGTAAAGAATGTTGATGAGCTATTTTCTTCATTTTCCCAAAAGGCAGTACGAATTCTTCAGGATGATGTTGCATGTGACATCATTAAAATAGGTTCTTTAGTAAGAAATAAAGAAAGATTTGTAAAAAGAAGACAACGGCTTATTGGTCCCAAAGGATCTACTTTGAAGGTACTTTTTATTAGTGAAAAAGTATGTCTTCCTCTGTTGTTAGTTTTTCAGTGTACTGAAGTGCAACTTTTTGCTCTTTTGATATAGGCATTGGAACTCTTGACAAACTGTTACATTATGGTTCAGGGAAACACGGTTTCAGCCATTGGACCTTTTAGTGGCTTGAAAGAGGTGAGATTTATGCTCTTAAATTAGTTTTAGCAGAGAATAAATGAAAGAATATGGGTATACTATAATAGTTCATTGGACAATGTATTGTTTCGTAATTTAAGTAAATTGTGCTTTGTTTGATTTTCATTAGTAAATTCTTCATGTAATTTGAGGGAATAGCCACTGCTGAACCTTAACATATCATGGCCAACTTTTGGTAACCACAGAGAGATTCATTTCTGAATTCATCATTACTTCCCCTACTACAGGTTTTAAGTGGGTATTTTAAGATCTCAGTCTGTAGCAAACATTAGAAGACACATGGGTTTGAATGACTGGAGAACTGAGCAGATCTGTTCTTCGCAGTAACAGCCAGTAGAGGTCAGGCCCAGAAGACTTCTTTTAAGATGTATTTTCTTTGAGTTTTAATATGTTAATGTTTCGTGAATATTAGTTTGTCACATGTTATGAGAAAATCTATAGAGCACATACTGTTTCTGTAAGCTCCTTTTGAGGCTTTTGTTGTGTGTATCTGGCTGTGAGCTCTTCCTTTCCAGGGCCTTTAATAATACTTCTTCTGGACCTCTTTCTCATAAGTATCTGCTTTTTTCACATGGCGCAACAACAACTTAGGCGTTTTGAGTATTTCATAGTTTTGTGGAGTCTAAGTATATTATTTAATTCTTACAACAGATCCTTAAGGTGGTTTTATTTCAAATGTATTACAGAATTCAAAAGCTGAAGTCAGGAGGAAAATTAAGTGACTTTCCTCTATGAAGTCCCAGCATTTGCTCACATATTTTCTAACTCTAAGTCCAGCTGTCTTTCCCTAAATTGCACAGCTCCAGACTGTTGTGTTAATTCTGCGTATCACTTTTTTAGCAGTAGAATTGAGAGACTTCATTGTATCCAAGTGAGGTTAACTATTATGAAAGATCCAGAAGCCACTCAGAACAGTTGAAGGGACTACTATATCCAATTTCGTAGCCATTGCCTGGTTCGTAGGTTATTTTGCAACATATTAATCCTCTTCTACCTAGTTCACTAAAATCTTCATTATAAATAACTGATTCATTTTTCTTTGCAAATTTCAGGTTCGGAAAGTAGTCCTAGACACTATGAAGAATATTCATCCAATTTACAATATTAAAGTGAGTGTTCATTGTTCATTAGCATAACAGTGGTTATCAAATTGTTTTTAGCTACAGAAACTTTTCTTGAAAATAAATCTTTTATGAAAGTCTAATATACAAAACAGATAAAGCAGAACTATTTGGGTAGAGTGAAGCCCACTCAGCACTATCCCAGTCCTACAGTTCCTTCTTTGAAAGCTTAGGTCTCTGAGGAGTATTGTGTGAAAGAAAGCTGTTGAAGGGAGCTCTGTAATGTAGTGATTCAGTTCTGATACAAATAAAATATGCTTCACGGAATTTGTTGTGAGTGAGTAAGTGAGGTCGCTCAGTCATGTCCGACTCTGCGACCCCGTGGACTGTAGCCCATCAGGCTCCTCTGTCCAGGGGATTCTCCAGGCAAGAATACTGGAGTGGGTTGCCATTTGTTGTAGAGGGTACCAATTCAGTTTTCTCAGGCTAAGGAGCCCACAGACGGTATTTAAAAGTGTGATCTTTTAGAATTCTGCCATTTTCTGTAAGTCTGGAATAATTCAGATTGCATTAAAACTTGTTTTGGAATTTAACACTCAAATTATAGGCTCATTGAGAGAGATGTTATATCCCTGTATGCATAACATTCAATGATTGTTTTTGGAGACATAACCATGGTATGTGATGTTTTGTGATGGATATTTGTTAAACAGTCCTTGAATTTGATGAATTTGAAAAGTCACTCTTAGATTGGGGTGAAAAAATGATTTTGCGTTTCATTGGGACATTAAAGAGAGCATGTCTTGGATCTGATGCCTACTTTGCATCCTGTGATGTTTCAGTGTCGATAAAATTCAGGTGGAGTTGGCTGAAATGTGAAAACGCTGGTTTCATTGATCATGAGAAACTTTAGTTTTTTCTTTCCCTATAATAATGATATTTCATGTGCTACTGAAAGCTTCCTGCTTGTAGGAAACTTCACTAAGCACTGTCTCTGTATAATTAAGTTGAATTTCAGAGGTTTTAATGAAAAACTGAGTCTTATTTTTCATCTCTATTTTAATGATTCTCTTTCTTAATCTAAATTTCTAATGGTTTTCTGATACTTGGTTAGTTATGCATATTTGAGATTATATGCTTTTTCTTTACAGAATTGATTTAATCCTACTGAAGCAGCTAAGAGTTGTTCCTTTTAATTTTATTGTTTGTAGGAACATTGTTTATAATGTCTTAGGTTGAGAAACATGTCACTTCTAAAATTAAAGTGTTTACTTTGTTCGTATATTACCATGACCCAAGACCTTAATGATTAAACGAGAGCTGGCGAAAGACTCTGAGTTAAGATCACAAAGTTGGGAAAGGTTTTTGCCACAGTTCAAGCACAAAAATGTGAATAAACGCAAGGAACCAAAGAAGAAAACTGTTAAGAAAGAGTATACACCATTCCCACCACCACAGCCAGAAAGTCAGGTCAGTATTAAATGTTAAATTTTGTTACATGAGAGGGAAACCATTTTAATCTGTTTTGTCAGAAACTTTGAGGGTGTTTTAGGTGGAATTTCTGTGGGTGTTTGGGTGTGTAGAGATGCAAGAATCTGAAGGTAAGTGTAGATATACTAATTTTGAACTAACTATGGAGGTGGGGAGTGGAAGCTTCATGCTGTGAGAGTAAAATGACATCAAGGTGGTTGAGGTTGGCTGTGTATCTATGCCTGTAGCCGCTGAATGTTCCACGGTTAAAAAATGTCAGTGACGCAGCCGTGAGTGCTTCCAGTTCTGCTTTAGCCTCATTCATGTGACATGTGCTATATATTTTGCTCTGGATTTGAAATCTTAACTTCCAGTATCTGTCCTTTTTTTTTTTTTAAAGATACGAATGCCTCCCATTTTGTCAGCTGTCTTCTGGCGTAATTTCTTCTCTCTTGCCTGTCGCTGTTTCCTTTCGTACTCCCTTGTTCTGTCACACCTGTCTGACAGAGCAGCCCTGAGACTTGCATCAGTCCTAAAACTTGACCTCTTTCCCCATAGTGTGGCTACTAAACAAAGCTGAAGAAAGTCCTCTCTTTGGATCATATTCCTTAAAAGCCCGCGTTGCCAGCCTCAGATGGGCGCAGCAGTATTCTCTGGCGGCTTTGTGTCCTCGTAATTCTTCTGGCACTCTTCCCCTCCCAGTAGATGACGTTGCTTTTTACCCCTCACATATTTGAGATGACCAGGCAAGAGCTCTTTCAGCTTGCTCTTGGCTCACATTTTTTCCCCATCTGCATCAGTCCATTCTTTGCTTGTGCTTTGAGTTCTTTCTTCACCTGTCTGCTGGAGGATACTTTCTTCATTATTCCCTCCCTTGGCTGTATGTTGAAGTTTTTCCTTTAACCCTTTTTTTTTCCTTTATACTATCTTGTCTTTCCCACAGCCCTGTGTTTGCAGTTTTCAGGGAAGGTTTGATGAAAGGTCAGAGGTGAAAAAGTAATGATGATCATCATAGTGAAAAAAAAAAGCTGTAAGTGTTGGATCTTGAGCTCTACATTGGAAAATAAAGTGAAGCCAGAAAGAAAGTGTTAGTTGGGGAAAAGTAGTGAGTGACTCAGGCGGTAAAGCATGCTTCTGTAACACCTGGTGTACTCCATGTAGCCCTGTCCTGTACTCACTAGTTGTCTTACCTTCCTCTTCTATGACTGTAAGCTTCTTGAATCAGCAGTGTCTCGTTTGACTTAACTTTGCCACTTATTTGCTATGTTCAGTTGCCCAGTTGGGTCTGACTCTTTGTGACCCCATGGACTGCAGTACGCCACTCTTCCCTGTCCATCACCAGCTCCTGAAGCATGCTCAAACTCATATCCATCGAGTTGGTGATACCATCCAACCATCTCATCCTCTGTCGTCCCCTTCTCCTCTTGCCTTCAGTCTCTCCCAGCATCAGGGTCTTTTCCAGTGAGTCAGTGCTTTGCATCAGGTGGCCAAAGGATTGGAACTTCAGTTTCAGCATCAGTCCTTCCAATGAATATTCAAGACTGATTTCCTCTAGGATGGACTGGTTTGATCTCCTTGCAGTCCAACGGACTCTCGAGTAACACCACAGTTCAAAAGCATCAATCATTTGGCACTCGGCTTTCTTTATGGTCCAGCTCTCATATCCATGCATGACTACTGGAAAAACCATAGCTTTGACTAGACAGACTTGTTGACAAAGTAATGTTTCTGCTTTTTAACATGCTGTCTAGGTTTGTCATAGCTTTTTTCCCAAGGAGTAAGCGTCTTTTAATTTCATGGCTGCAGTCACCATCTGCAATGATTTTGGAGCCAAGAAAATCAAGTCTGTCACTGTTTCCATTGTTTCCCATCTGTGTGCCATGAAGTGATGGGACTGGATGCCATGATCTTAGTTTTATGAATGTTGAGTTTTAAGCCAGATTTTTCACCTCTCTCTCACTTTCATCAAGAGGCTCTTCAGTTCCTCTTCGCTTTCTGCCATAAGCGTGGTGTCATCTGCATGTCTGAGGTTATGTTAATTAGCATAATTTCACACATTTGTGCCCCCAGTTTCTTTCGACATAAAATGAGGATGATGATCATACCTATCTCAAAGAATTGTCTGAGAATTTGAGAATTAAGCAAGTTAGTCATTGTAGAGAGCTTAGTAATAGTTTAGAGCGTTGCCTTAGATAGATCAATTGTATGTTTACTATTTAATGACTGAGTTGTTACTTGCTCTAATTAGTATTCAGTCGCTACATCCTGACAGTTCTTGCTTTTCATTTTGTATGATGAACAAAATGAAACTTTAAAACAAAACAGAACAGGGTTTTATCTCCTTTTTTCTGTTCCTTTTATAAAGTGTTACCTGGCTCTCGTCACTCTTCTCAGGAAGCTTCAGTCATTTCTAAATCACGTCCCACCTCCCTTACCTGTCATTCATGTTTCTTCACGTCCCAAACTCTTTCCAAGTGTCTTTCCTCACTTTTTTGAGTCATTGACCTTCCGCCTCCCCTGAAGCAGTCGGTTGAGTATTCCATGGACACCTCACCTACTTTCCTACCTACGTGCTTTTGTGTATGTGTATCCTTGTCAGCTTAGAATACGTTTCCTTCTTCTTAGGCAACTACCTTACGTAAGAGTTTTGACCCTACTGTCTTTACCTCAAGGTCACTGTGAATTTCTTAGGAATTGACTTCCCATCTACATGATTTCTAAAGTAATTGTAAATACTCATCTCAACAGGTTGATAAAGAATTGGCTAGTGGTGAATACTTTTTGAAGGCAAGTCAAAAGAAGAGACAGCAAATGGAAGCAATAAAGGTAAGACTGTGTCCAGCCTGCAACATTAATTGCAAAGTGCATAGATGCTTTGGATTCTTACTCAACTGTGAAAACTTTGTTAACCATGTAGGCTAAACAAGCAGAAGCTCTTAGTAAGAGACAAGAGGAAAGAAACAAAGCTTTTATTCCACCTAAAGAAAAACCAGTTCACCTAAAGAAACCTAAGGAAGGTAATGCTGTTTTCTAAGTCTTGTTATGATGCTGAAGTCTGTTAGAGGAAAAGTAAACCCGTAGTGAATTTGTTGCATCTCGGAGTTCATGTTAAGAAATAACCACATCTTTCATCAGTTCTCTCAGCATTTCATTACTCACAAATCCTCGGGACGGGGTGACTAAGATAACCCATAATTTAGTACCAGCTCATCGGGAAGATCCCCTGGAGAAGGAAATGGCAACCCGCTCCAGTATTCTTGCCTGGAGAATCCCATGGACGGAGGAGCCTGGTGGGCTACAGGGTCACAAAGAGTCGGACACGACTGAGCGACTTCACTTTGACTTTCACTGTCTATTTGAGAGCATCCCAGATTGACAGTTGCTTCCTGATCTCTGCTGTGCTAAGGAAGGACTCTTTGTTTTCAAAGACAGAAACCAGAGCAGTGAATCCTCTGTAGAAATAGAGTGGGGAGATCCCTGAGCTCTGCTGTCATGCCCCTTAAAGAGCTTATCACATTCATACTTCTTTACTTGTATAATCTGTGGCTTAAAACTTGATGCTTGTATTGTTAACATGGATTTCTCATCACTTTGGGTTAAAACAACACCAGCAAAATAGCAGGAATATCTTTCTTAGAGGCTCTTAAAAAGACACTCGGAAAAAATATCATCATTCCTGGCCTTGTTTTGACCTACCTTCTCTTTTACATTTTCTTTTCCCCTAGTAACCTTTGTACTCTTCTGTAAAGTAACTCTCCGAAGTAGTCAGTGAGGGGAGGGAGGTCACCAGTATTATAAAGTTCCAGTATTGTACATCACCTATTGGTCTAAGCCGGATGTAACATTACTATTTTGTTAATATATATCAGTGTTAACAACTTAAAAAATAGTGTATTCTACTTCTTAGACCATTGGTTATATAAAAGTTAAAAATATCATAAGCATCATAATTTTTAGTCTGTAGAGTCGGTCAGTTACGTACTCTCAAGGCGTTCACATAGTTTAATCTCACTTTAATACTGAGCCAAGTGTAGCTGTTCCATTGTAGTGGAGACTTGAAGTCTGCTCTCAAGTGGCTGGGGTGTTTGTATGCTGACATTTTATCTTGTGGTTCTTTTATGTCCTGAATACTGTTCTTTAAATGATAAGAAAAAGTTGCCATTTTTCGCTGCTGCTTTTCTTTATTTTGTTCAAACTTTTCGTGTTAACTGCATGGTTTGATTCTGTTAGGACCTCCAGACACTCTCAGATTATTGTCTTTATTACCAAAATCCTGCTAAATGAAATAATACTAGTCATTCGTTGAACTAATATTTGGAAAACTAAGTTTTTAAAAGAGTACTGTAAAGTTCTAGAATATGGAAATGAATATAAATAATAATTTCAAACAATTTAAGGACAAAAATGTAATTTCAACATAGTTGAATCCAGTAATCGGTTCCGATAGTTAAAGGGCAATGTCATTTTCATGTAGATTCTTATTAGCCTGTTTAAGTACTTTGTCTTCTCCTAGTTTGAAGAAATTTCTAACTTTCCTTTTAGCAGGTATTTTGTATTTTATAATATGACCTTTCAATTACAATAGTACTCTGAAATTATTCATATTTCTGTAATCTTTGTTTTATTTGGTAAAATCTAAAGAATTACGTGTATTGTTTTTTAATTTATTTAGCTTCTACTGAAACTAAGATTGATGTGGCTGCCCTCAAGGAAAAGGTTAAGAAAGCAAAGAATAAGAAACTGGGAGCTCTTACAGCTGAAGAAGTTAAGCTTAAAATGGAAGCAGATGAAAAGAAAAAGAAGAAAAAGTAACACAAACTCTGAACTAAAATTTATTAAGCTATCTCCTTTTGTAAAGGATTTTGAAATACTGTAGTTGGCAACATTAGTTGCCTTATCCATGAGAAGTAATACCCTGATCACTTTTTTCTGAGTTTGTGCTTTATTACAGTGTTAATATAAACAACTGTTCTTTATGAATTATTGTATTGTCCATATGTTTTTTGAAAAATTTCATACAAGAGAGTGGTATATATGTGTTTATATGCATTGTATCTAATCTGTTCCAGGCAGGTTTTACCTAAGCATGATTTTAGGGGTAGTTTTCAAGGTTGTTTAGACTTTAAATGTCGGAGAAGGCGATGGTACCCCACTCCTGTACTCCTGCCTGGAAAATCCCATGGATGGAGGAGCCTGGTGGGCTGCAGTCCATGGGGTTGCAAGGAGTCGGACACAACTGAGCGACTTACCTTTCACTTTTCACTTTCATGCATTAGAGAAGGAAATGGCAACCCACTCCAGTGTTCTTGCCTGGAGAATCCCAGGGATGGCGGAGCCTGGTGGACTGCCGTCTATGGGGTCGCCCAGAGTCGGACACGACTGAAGTGACTTAGCAGCAGACTTTAAATATTATCATGTCCTAGCATTTGGTTTTGAGGAAGTGCTTTAATGTAATCTCATTTACATTTTGTTCCAAAATTAATTCATAATCCAAAAAAGCAAGGCCTTTTAAATTAATTCCCTTAATTACTATTCCAGTATGTCTGAGGAAGTAGTAAGCCATAAGATATCAAATTGCCAGAGAACGTGGAAAACCAGATACGTAGAGTTGGAGCAGCATGCACCAGGTTATTTAGAAGTGTTTTTACTCATGAGGGCCGGTGCGGTGTCTCAGACTCACCTAAATCTAGTTTTGCCAGTTTACATATTTAGAAGCTGAGGCGCACGGGGGATAGAGCTTACTCATTGCAAGTCACAGCTGTGGGAGCTTGGAAACAGTGCTGCTTCTTAAAAAGTGGAATGTAAACGTGAACCATTTCTTCTTTTGAGTAAGGGTTTGCTGCAAATCAGAAATACCCCCAGTAGTTACTGAAACAAAAAACACCATGTTTGAATTAGGGTTTTTTTTCCTCCTTGGATTGTATTATTTCCAAGTAAATAAATGAGGATATTTGCCCTTGGCCCAAATGATAATTATAACACTCAGTATTAGGATTGGTGGAGTAATTAAGAGAAAAAGAGACGTGTATCTGTCACGTGGAAATATCGGCCGGTCTGGAATAGGATAACCTGTGAAACAGACATGAAATATACTCATTAATGTTGTTCCCCATAATGCAATAACACAGCTCACATAGATCTTAAACGGTTTAAGGTCTATATACATACGTGTCACTTTGTCTCGTTGTGGGTTAGCTGTAAAATCAGAAGAAAGAAAACAAGAATTAAAGAGTAGGGACTGGTGAGGCTTTTCTTTTTAAGAGCCAAGTCTCTTAATTATAGCCATTTACTGGTGCTTTGGCTTTACTGCAGTGATTTTCAAAGGTAAATTATTCAAGTTTTTTTGTACTTACTGTAATAACATGATATTTTTAAATCATCTTGTTTATATAAAACTTTTTATATACCACTACTATAAATGGAAACTCATTTTACATAAGCAGATAAAATAAATGTAATAAAAATAAGACATTGCAATTAAAAATAAGTATTAGTAATAATCAGTGTGGGCAATTTGTTAAATATTTTCCTGAAAATTAAGTTTCTCCCTGAGAAGAAGAATCCTATAATCAGTAGTAAAGAGTGTCCTCTGACCTGTTCTAGTCTGTCATTAACTTATTAATAGGGCGTTTGGCTATCAAAAGTCGTAACTATTCCTCTCCACTTGACATTCCAAGACCTGGGGGAAAAAATCCACATCTGCCACAGTCTTCTGATATGTTTTATGAATGGTTAAACACCTTTTCTACACTGGTTCCAGGCCAGCTGCAGCTGGACTCCTGTGGTGGAATCCTCTGCCTGCTCGTGAGCGTCTCTGGCCAGCATGCCTGTGACTGGGCATTGTCTGTGGTGAACTGCCATCGAAGCTTCCGCTGCTTTAACCTTTCTTGGTATGCACTTCCATGAAATCAAGGTGTGATGTGCTACTTAAATTTTTTCTTACATATATATTTGAAATGTTAAACATCCAACTCTTGAATAGTGAAACAGATATCCTCCACGCACAGGCACTAGCTCAGATCAGCTTGTGTACATTGGTATTCCCAGTGCATTTTGCAAAACCATCCTAATTTGGCCTGCATTGGTATTTACGAAAAGGTTTTTTTTCCCCTCCAGTGTTTGCTGTAATTTGTCAGAGATGGAATCTGGTAGATAAAAGCCTTTGTCCTTCAACCCTTACCCCTCTGCAAGGTAGCTTGTGTTTTCCTTTGTCTTAAGAGTCCAGGGGTTTTTAATTATTGTTGGACTGCAGTCTTAAATTTCTGAATTTTATCCCACAAGATTAGAGACCATTTCAAGCTAGATCTCCAAGATCAAAAGCTAAAAGTCCACAAGTTTTCTTCTTGTTATTGTTCTGGTGCTGTTGTTACTAATCGTCTAGATTTTTAAAATAGAATGATTAAAAAAAAAATGCAGTCAAATTAGTCGTCATTTGTCAGCCAGACTAGGCACTTCAGTTGGTTACAAAGGTGAATTAGATAGGCATAACTTCTGTCTGTTTGGAATTCAGTCTAGTGGGAAAGACGGTTAACCGATAGCAGCAGTAAAATTACTCTTAACATAACTTAAAATAATTGTCCTCATCACTGATTCTAAAGAAGCATTGTGAGGATTGTTTGAGCATGAAAACATCACCTAAAACTTTGGGCATAAAGATGCTACCAGAATACCAAAGCAAACAAGTTTTGAGATTAGAGGGAGGATGAACTTGGGGATAATAGGTAATATTTATCAAGTGTGTGCCAGGCACTTGTTCCAGATTCTCAGAAAAAGTGGTTGAACTGCAGAGAAATAACTGGCTCAGCAGGGTGGTCAAATATTGCTATATGGCTGGAGTAAAAATGAGAAGTTAATGTATACAGATCAGGAAGAAGGGAACAAATAGTTGAGAGGAATTGGACTTTGAAAACATGTAAGCAGTAGAACCCTTTGGCCAAACAAAAATGTATGCTGTTAAACTCAGCCCATTCCAGCCTCCTGCTTCGGCCGCCCCCGCCAGCCCTGCAGCCCTGAGAGGTTCAGCTGGTAACAGGTAAAGGCCCAAAAGCAGTGGAGGGTTCGCACAACTGTAATGGCTTGATTGAGAGTTCCCTTCACACCTTGTCAAAAAGTAAAAAATAAAAACTAGGATGGGAAGGAATGTGTCTGGAACAGAAAACAAATGGACTCTTGGCCAACTGTGTATTAATACTTTAAAGTGATGTAAAGCATCCTTGGAAAGTTATCTTCATTGACCTTCTACGGTTTCTCATTAAATGTTGTCTTACTAGTGAAAAGTGCTACATTGCAACTTTTATTTCATTCAGTTCTGTAGGTGAAAATTTGATTCTTGAATGCTTTGGACAGGTAGAATTCTACCTGAACACAATTCAGAATTATTTTGGTTAACTTTGTTACATTTTTGATCTTGCAGAAATTAGAAATCTTGGGTCTACAATTTCCCATAATGAGTCATTTGTTCTTCCGATTAGTGCTAACTATAAAGGATATTTGCTTCTTTAAATTTCTCTTGAACATATAGTCATTCCCAGGACAGTAAGTCATTGCTTTGATTGCTATCTGATGCCCCTTTTCCTGAAAAGAGCTATTAGGATAAAACAAATGTTTTCATTCTTCAGTTCAGTTGCTCAGTCTTGTCCAACTCTTTGCGACCCCATGGACTGCAGCACACTGGGCTTCCCTGTCCTGAATCACCAACTCCCGGAGTTTACTCAAACTCATGTCCATTGAGTCAGTGATACCATCCAACCATTTTATCCTCTTTTGTCTCCTGCTTTGAATCTTTCCCAGTATCAAGGTCTTTTCAAATGAGTAAGTTCTTCACATCAGGTGGCCAAAGTTTTGGAGTTTCAGCATCAGCATCAGTCCTCCCAGTGAATATTCAGGACTGATCTCTGGGAAGTTATGAGTTTTGAACACATTGTATTATTGGTAGATTGTTTCTTTTACTCACTGCAAAGATTGTCCAGACAGTTGTCACTCTTGGGGCAGGCACTGCACGGGGATCCTCTTTTATATGGCCAGGTTGGGTAATTGCCTCTGCGAAGAAGAAGAAAACTATCCATCAGGAAAACTGTCCTCCCCGCCCCGCCCGCCCCCCCAGTGCAGTTTATCATGGTCCTTGGCTAAACACTGGGCTTCCCACGTGGCTCAGTCGGTAAAGCATCTGGCTGCAACCTGGGAAACCTGGGTTCAATTCCTGGGTTGGGAAGTTCCCCTGGAGAAGGAAATGGCAACCTACTCCAGTAGATTCCTGGAGAATCCTATGGACAGAGGAGCCTGGCGGGCTGCGGTTTACGGGATCGCAAGAGTCAGACACAACTTAGTACTGTCTTCTTTTTGGCTAAATCCTAGGATTGAAGTCCACAAATTAAGAAGATTGATGAGAGAAGTGGAGAGAGGGAAGCGGAAATGGAAGCCTGCTAATATTTGCCAAATTCATTCTAAGTGCCTGTGTTTAGGAACCTTTGTCTTAATCATCTCAGTTAATTCCTGAGACAACTCTGGGAGAAAGTTATTTTTATTTCTGTTTTATAGGTAAGGAAACTACAGCTCAAAGATTAAGTTGCCAAAAACCACAATGTACAGATATCAGAGTCAATGAGACCTAGGTTTGATTTTAACGAAATGTTCTCTCTAGTTAATGTCTGGCCTGTGTGATCACTGCCACCCATAAAACTGTCCATCTTAGAGAAGCTCTCATGACCCACATTTTTGTTCTCAGTCCAGCAAACCTCCATGGTTATTATTGGATAGGAGCCTTTTGGCTGGGGTAAGCATCTTCCAAAAGAAAATAACAAGAGCTATGAGGGAGTTCCTTAAGTGCAATTTGTTTTCACATAAAAGATGTGACATTGATAACATAGTAATTACCGAACACTCATGTACTGGGCACTGTTCTAAGTGTCCTCGAATGAGTCAATCTTCACAATAATCCAATGGGGAAGATACTAATTTTTTAAATTCCCATACCTAGAGGCTTAACACTCTGTTAAGTAACTGACCAGGATCAGCTTAGAAAGTGAAATAATATCCAGACAATTTACATCTCCATAAATAACTTCAGAGTAGTAATGATGAGCGGCTGTACATTTATTTCAGTGAACTTGCCATTGCACTAATCTTTTTTTGGAACTCTGCTTTTGGAAAGGAGTTCTTGACTTTTTCGTGTCATGGACCCTTTGGCAGCCTGGTGGAGCCTACAGGTTCTTTCTCGAAACAGTTTTAAAATAGCTAAAATAAAATTCATACGATTACAAAGTAAGCCAATTAAATTGAAATAATTATTAACATGTTAAAAATACTTGTGATATACAAACATACTTCTCTGTGTATTAGATCAGAGCTAGCAAGGAGTCTGGCATCCCAGGAGGCTCTAGTGGTAAAGAACCCACCTGCCAGGGCAGGAGACGTAAGAGATAGGGGTTTGATCCCTGGGCCGGGAAGATCCCCTGGAGAAGGAAATGGCAACCCACTCCAGTATTCTTGCCTGGAGAATCCCATGAGCAGAGTAACCTGGTGGGCTATAATCCACGGGGTCGCAAGGAGTCGGACACGACTGATGCAACTTAGCGCAGCACAGCAGGGAGTCTAATAATTAATTTTAGTGATGAATACAAACTCTATTTTGAGAGAACTACAACTAGGGTGTGATATGAGATGTCTGACATTTATAAAGACGAAAGTAGTGCTGTCCAGCCATAAGTATTGCTGATGTGACTGGAATGTTAATTCATTAAAAATATTTTCTATAGAAGTTAGTGAAAAAGATGTAACGTTTTTCTAATTCAAATTCATGGACTCCTCTAATGCTATACATTTATTTTGGAAGTTAAGAACTTCCCCCTTTAAAGACATTACTTTTTACTAACACCTCAATTCCGACTAAAAATACATGTTCAAATTCTTTGGCTCCAAGTTAATTTAGGTTGTTTCAGAAATTAAATTTAGCCCCCGCTTACTCTATACTATAGAAAACAGTCTAAGGAATATAGTAGAGGTTCTGATAACAGCTATGGAAGATATCCAAAATAGACATTAGTCCTTGGGATATCTTTCACTGTTAAAAAGCACAGTACTCTTTGAGTTAAATTCTAGAATGTTTTTAATGCAATTACTTATACTACTTCATACTTTAATTGTGCATTCTGTACTATTAAGAGGAAAAAATTGCTACTTCAAAAACAAGCTAAAAGTAAGGCAGTTGTGACTTGCAGTGAAATGGCAGAATTCACCTTGGGAAAAAAAATGTTCTGCAAAGACCTGGATTTTGTCTAGAAGGCAATGATTAAGACCAAGAGACCTACAGATTCTGTGCAATAGAAATAAAAGCAAAAATAAACAAACGGAACCTAATCAAACTTACAAGCTTTTGCACGGCAAAGGGAAACCACAGATAAAATGAAAAGACAACCTATGAATTGGGAGAAAATAGGTGCAAATGGTGTGACCCACAAGGCTTAATTTCTAAAATATACGAATAGCTCATACAGCTCAATAACACATCAACCAATCAAAAAATGGATAGAAGATCTAAATAGACACTCATCAAAGAAGACATGCAAATGGCCAACGGGCACCTGAAGAGATGCTCAACATCGCTCGTTACTGCTGCTGCTGCTGCTGCTGCTGCGAGAGATACATCAAAACTGTAGTGAAGCGCCGCCTCACACTGGTCAGAACGGCTACAAGTGACAAATGCTGGAGAGGGTGTGAAGTAAAGGGAATACATATGGAATATGGTGGCGGTTTAGTCGCTAAGTCGTGTCCGACTCTTGCGACCCCATGGACTGTAGCCCGCCGGGCTCCTCTGTCCATGGGATTCTCCAGGCAAGAAAACGAGTGGGTTGCCATTTCCTTCTCCAGGGGACCTTCCTGACCCAGGAATCGAACCCAGGTCTCCTGCACTGCAGGCAGATTATTTATCAACTAAGCTATGAGGGAAGCCCAATATAAGCCCTATATATATATATATACGGAATATAACTGACCATAAAAAAGAATGAAATAATGCTATTGGCAGCAACATGGATAGAGCTGATAATTATGCTAGGTGAAGTAAGAAAGACAGATGCCATATGCCAGCATATAAATGTGAAATCTAAAATATGACACAGATTTATCTACAAAACAAACAAACATAGAGAACAAACTTGTGGCTGCCAGAGGGTGAGTGGGGGAGGGTGGCTTAGGAGTTTGATTAGCAAATCCAGCTATTTTATACGTATAACTGAATTGGGCTTCCTGGTGGCTCAGCGGTAAAGAATCCACCTGCCAGTGGGAGATGTAGGTTCATAGAAGAACGTGGCAGGTTGCAGACCACGGGGCTGCAAGAGTCAGACATGACGTAGCGGCTGAACAACGGAATCACTGCTGTATGCCGGAAACTAACACAACACTGTAAATCAACTGTACGTCAACAAAGTAAAATTTTATAAGAAGAGACAAGGGAGGCTACGTATTCTGCCCAGTGGAGAAGTAGGAGGTTTCAGTGTTCCCCTGGTTGTCCGAGGGTTGGGGCCCTGGGACTCTGGGGAAGAGGAAAGAAAGATCTTTATAAAGAAAAGTTCAGAGATGAGTAACAGTCCCCAAGGCAGTGATGGCCAAAGGACGCGGTCCTGTACCGTCTGCCTATGGAAGCGGTTGCTTCCACTTCTGTGGTGTAATCGGCTCCTCAGCCATCTGTGTGGAGGTGGGGCCCACGGTGACGAAGAAGAGTCCGTTCAGGACGCTGCAGATCGGGGAGACCCGAGGTGACCGGCAGGGGAGGAGTCGACCCGGGCGAGGCAGTGGAAGCGGGCGAGGGCAGGACTGCAGAGCTGAGCGCCCAGAGCCCATTCTGAGGGAATTTCAGAAACCCTGGGGAGGGACTCGACTTTTCAGAATTACATGGCAGTTCTTGTGTAGAGAAGGAAGAACAGGCTCAGATGGACACAGGACCCTCTTCACTGGTCCCTGGGCTGCCCTCCACTCACCTTCCAGTCCTTTCCCCACAGGCATGCCCAGTGAGCTCCACATTTAAGGCAAGTCTTGTCACCTTCTGCTTAAAACACCTGGATGGCTTCAGCTCATGGGTGGGTCAAGTCAACCTGCAGAGGCCTTCAAGGCCCTGGGCGATCTGCGCTGCCTCCTCCCCCAGCTTCGTTGCATTCACAGGCCAAGCGCCCTGGTCTCTCTCTGTTCTCTCATCCTTTCCACAGGAGCTGGTCTTTTGTTTTCATGACTGAATATCTAACTGTTTCTGAGATTCTCCACATGCCTGGTTCCTTCTCACTCTTCATGCCTAAGCTTAAATACATTGTAGAAAGCCCCTCCCTGAGCATTTTATCTCAAACAAGGGCCCTGCCTACTCAGTGTCAATTACAGCATTATTTCTATTTCCAGCATGGTTCCTATCCTCATGCAGTTATTTCATCTGTACTTTCATTGTCTGAATGCCACAGACAATAAACTCCAAAGGGACAGGGACTGTGTCTGGCTTGTTGTCCTATGAAGTTGAGTGAACACATATTTATTGAATAATTGAGTGAATATGTGCTTTTATTTGTATGAATAAATAAATGTTACTCAGTGTTCATAGAAACATTATGTAATGTGCTGTGCTTACTCAGTTGTGTCCAACTGTTTGCAACCACGTGGACTGTATCCCACCAGGCTCCTCTGCCCATGGAGATTCTCCAGGAAAGAATACTGGCATGGGTTGCCATGCCCTCCTCCAGGGGATCTTCCCAACCCAGGGATCGAACCCAGGTCTTCCACACTGCAGGCAGATTCTTCACCATCTGAGCCACCAGGGAAGCCCAAATATGAATTTGCTTACAAGTTTTACAACTTAGTATTGTTTATATCTCTGAAATCAAGAAAAGTGAGTTTAAACCAAGAGAACTCACTTTTGTACCTTATTATTAAGGACATGCACTCATCTCTCCTCCTGCGAAAACAACAAAATTGCAACTAGCTGAACAACCGTTGACAAGAGGTTATTATTATTATCTGGGTCATGAAGATCTTTTTTGTATAGTTCTTCTGTGTATTCTTGCCACCTCTTCTTAATATCTTCTGCTTCTGTTAGGTCCATGCCATTTCTGTCTCTGTTGTGCCCATCTTTGCATGAAATGTTCCCTTGGTATCTCTAATTTTCTTGAAGAGATCTCTAGTCTTTCCCATTCTGTTGTTTTCCTCTATTTCTTTGCATTGATCACTGAGGAAGGCTATCTTATCTCTCCTTGCTGTCCTTTGGAACTCTGCATTCAAATGGGCATATCTTTCTTTTTCTCCTTTTCCTTTTGCTTTTCTTGTTTTCATAGCTGGTTGTAAGGCCTCCTCAGACAACCATTTTGCCTTTTTGCATTTCTTTTTCTTGGGGATGGTTTTGATCACTGCCTCCTGTACAACGTTATGAACCTTCATCTATAGCTCTTCAGGAGCTCTATCAGATCTAATCCCTTGAATCTATTTGTCACTTCCACTGTTTAGTCATAAGGGATTTGATTTAGGACATATCTGAATGGTCTAGTGGTTTTCCCTACTTTCTTCAATTTAAGTCTGAATTTGGCAATAAGGAGTTCATGATCTGAGCCACAGTCAGCTCCTGGTCTTGTTTTTGCTGACTGTATAGAGTTTCTTCATCTTTGGCTGCAAAGAATATAATCAATCTGATTTCATCACATCTGGTGATGTCCATGTGTAGAGTCTTCTCTTGTGTTGTTGGAAGAGGGTGTTTGCTATGACCAGTGCGTTCTCTTGGCAAAACTCTATTAGCCTTTGCCCTGCTTCATTCCATACTCCAAGGCCAAACTTGCCCATTACTCCAGGTATTTCTTAACTTCCTACTTTTGCATTCTAGTCCCCTATAATGAAAAGGATGTCTTTTTTGGGTGTTAGTTCTAGAAGGTCTTGTAGGTCTTCATAGAACCATTCAACTTCAGCTTTTTCATCATTGGTCAGGGCATAGACTTGGATTACTGTGATATTGAATGGTTTGTCTTGGAAATGAAAAGAGATCATTCTGTCACTTTGAGATTGCATCCAAAGATTGCAATTTGGACTCTTGTTGACTATGATGGCTACTCCATTTCTTCTAAGGGATTCTTTCCCACAGTAGTAGATATTATGGTCATCTGAGTTAAATTCAGCCATTCTAGTCCGCTTTATTTTTCTGATTCCTAAAATGTCGATGTTCACTCCTACCATCTCTTGTTTGACCATTTCCAATATGCCATGATTCATGGACCTAACATTCCATGTTCCTATTTATATTGCTCTTTACAGCATTGGACTTACTTTCATCACCAATCACATCCACAACTGGGTGTTTTTGCTTTGGCTCCGTCTCTTCATTCTTTCTGGAGTTACTTCTCCAGGGATCTCCAGTTGCATATTGGATGCCTACTGACCTTGGGAGTTCATCTTTCAGTGTCCTATCTTTTTGCCTTTTCGTACTGTTCGTAGGGTTCTCAATGGAAGAATACTGAAGTGATTTGCCATTCCCTTCTCCATTGGACCACGTTTTGTCAGAACTCTCCACCATGACCTGTCCATCTTGGGTGGCCTTACATGGTATGGCTCATAGTTTCATTGAGTTAGACAGGGCTGTGGTCCATGTGATCAGATTGGTTAGTTTTCTGTGATTGTGGTTTCCATTCTGTCTGCCCTCTGATTGAGAGGATAAGAGGCTTATGGAAGCTCCCGGATGGGAGAGACTGACTGAGGGGGAAACAAGGGGTCTTGCCCTGATGGGTAGGGCACACTCAGTAAATCTTTAATCCAATTTTCTATTGAAGGGTGGGGCAGTGTTCCCTCCCTGTTATTTGACCTGAGGTCAAACTATGGTGGAGATAATGAAGGTAATGGTGACCTCCTTCAGAAGGTCCCCAAAATACACTGCTACACTCAGTGCCCCTGACCCGGCAGCAGGCCACCGTTAACCCACCCCTCTACCGGAGACTCTGGACACGCACGGGCAAGTCTGGGTCAGTCTCTTGTGGGGTCACTGCTCCTTTCTCCTGGGTCCTGGTGCACAAGGTTCTGTTTGTGCCCTCCAAGAGTCAGTTTCCCCAGTCCTGTGTAAGTTCTGGCAGCTCTATGGTGGGGTTAATGGTGACCTCCTCCAAGGGGGCTTATGCCATACCCAGGCCTGCTGCACCCAGAGCCCCTGCCCCTGTGGCAGTCCACTGCTGACCTGTACCTCCTCAGGGGACACCCAAAAACATCTGCATAGCAAATCACAAACAGAGAGACAACCTATGGAATAGGAGAAAATAATTGCAAATGATGGACCTGACAATGGATTAATTTCAAAAATAAAGAAACAGTTCATACAACTCAGTATAAAAACAAACAAACCAAAACAAACAACCCAATTAAAAAATGGGCAGAAGATCTAAATAAACATTTCTCTAAAGAAGACATACAGATGGCCAAATGGCACATGAAGATACTCAACATCACATGCAAATATGCTCAACACGTTTGTATCCGAGAAATGAAAACCAAAACTACAATGAACTGTCACTTCACACCAGTCAGAATGGCCATCCTGAAATGTCTACCCGTAATAAAGATTGGAGAGGCTGTAGAGAAAATGTAACCCTCCTACACTGTTGATGAGAATGTAAGTTGGTACAGCCACTATGGAGAACAGTAAGGAGACTCGTTTTAAAAACTAAAAGTAGAGTTGCCATTTGATCCTGCAATCCCACTCCAGGGCATATAACCCAAGAAAATTCTAATTCAAAAAGACGCATGCACCCTAATGTTCATAGCATTACTATCTACAATAACCAAGACATGGAAACAACCCATAGATTATTACTTGGTCATAAAAAAAGAATGAAATAATGCTATTTGCAGCAACAGGGATGGACCTGGAGGTTATCACACTAAGCAAAGTACGCCGGACAAAGGCAAACGTCATATGATATCACTTATATGTGGAATAAAAAGAATGGTACCTATTTATAGACTCAAAGATATAGAAAATAAACTTATAGCCACCAAAGGGAAAGGAATGGGGAAGGGATAAATTAAGAGTTTGGGACTGACACATAGAGACTACTACATATAAAATATAAAGTAGATATTACATAGATATAATACATATAATAATACATCAGTTCAGTTCAGTTCAGTCGCTCAGTCGTGTCTGACTCTTTGCGACCCCATGAATCGCAGCATGCATATATATAAAACAGATAATCAGCTAAGACCTATGGTACAGCACAGGGGACTATACTCAATATTCTTTATATCTCTCTCTCTGTAAGAGGAAAGAATTTGAAAAAGAAAATCTACATATACATAAAACTGAATGTGCTGTACACCTGAAACTAATGATAATGTAAATCAACTAGACTTCAGTAAAAATAAATAAGTAAAAGAAAACACAGGGAACTATCTCAGTTCTTCAATAGGGTGAGCTGTTCCTAACAAGAAAACAGACTCGAGCCAGACCTCCCAAGTCACAGTCCAACTGTGACATTCACTAACTGTGCAGGCCAGTCACTGTGTCAGGGCCTCAGCTGTCTTCTCTGCAAAACAGGGGGTAAGAGTAGAACCTATATCACAGACTCTTTACGAAGATTAAATACCTTTAATATAGGTGAAGCACTTAAAACAGTGCTTAGCACACAGTGAGCTTTATACAATTATTACCTCATCGTTTTAATTACCGTAATCCATGAAAAACTTCAATGCCATGGAAAATGTCCATACATACTTGTAAGTAAAAACTAGAAAAGCATGTACTTCCTTTATGATCTCTGCTTTCTAAGTTTGCATATGATGCAAAAGAACACACACATACATTTAAAGGAAGTTGGGGGAGATGTCATATGTCTTCCCAGTTTTCAAATGGAGAAGAATTATGCCTTTCAAAAACGAAACTGTCAAAAGTAAGTGAATACGTTATACAGATTGAGGAGTTCAATTCAGAGTGGGTTTTTTTGTTTGTTTTGAGAACTTTATAATTAATATAGTAGCACATTAGAGAACATCTTCCCATCTTGTGGTATTATTACCATATCCAATTAATCTATGTCCCTGAAAACATCTGAGGCTTGCTACCCTTGTACATATGTGTTTCTGTGTGTGCACTTACCTAGTGTTTATAAAGGTGCTATACACACACCCACAAGCAGATACACAAAGAAAACTGGACAGAGGAATTAATGGGCAACATTCAGTTTCTCTTTTACACTTTATTATATTATCCAGATCTATTTTCCGTATCTATTTAATGAAGATAAATACTTCTAAAATAGTTCTTTTTTCCAAAAAGTAATAAATTTCAGCACTTACGGTGGTCCGTAGTTGCATATAAAATGTGCTCCATTGAGAAGACCTTGGAAGCCAGAAACTCGAGGACAAAACTGTACCGCACAGCCAACTTTGTAACTATCTGCCCAGACAACCTGAAAGAAAATGCGGACTGATATGAAGAGGAGAGACAATAAAATGAACACGTAAGTATGATTAGGCCTTCATAAATACAGGGAGGAGAAGGCAATGGCACCCCACTCCAGTACTCTTGCCTGGCTAATCCCATGGACGGAAGAGCCTGGTAGGCTGCAGTCCATGGGGTTGCTCAGAGTCGGACATAACTGAGCGACTTCACTTTCACTTTTCACTTTCATGCATTGGAGAAGGAACTAGCAACCCACTCCAGTGTTCTTGCCTGGAGAATCCCAAGGACGGGGGAACCTGGTGGGCTGCTGTCTCAGGAGTCGCACAGAGTCGGACACGACTGGAGCGACTTAGCAGCAGCAGCAGCAAACACAGGGAGGCCTGGCGTGCTGCGGTTCATGGGGTCGCAAAGAGTTGGACACGACTGAGCGACTGAACTGAACTGAAACATGGTGAGGTACATGAACTCTAGTGAGATACAGCAGTTCCTACCAGGGAAGTGGTAAGCAGTCAGAATTTGGTTGGAAACAAATCATGCGTGTGTGAGTGCATGTACCCGTGTGTGAAATAAACATAGAAACAGTAGGACATTCTGACAGCTAGTGCAATGAGGAATAAAGCTGGAGAACAGGATAGAGCGTGGCTGCCGGGGAGGAAGGGCTTCCGCTGCAGGGAAGCTGTCTCTGGAGTGTGGAGGAGGCCTTTGAGCTGCGGCCGGAGTGGGGAAGAGGCAGCACAGGAGAACTAAAGGCTGGAGGAGGAGTGGACGGTGCAGCGGGGGCCCTGGGGGCAGAGGCCTTGGGACCAAGAATGCGGGCACGCAAGGGCGGTGGGATGAAGGCTGGGGCGAGCGGCAGGCTGGGAGGTCAGAGACAGGGGCAGCGCCCGGGGAGTCTTGCAGTGGAGGGAGGGACAGCCCTTTACCAAGTCTCAGAAAGGCCCGCTGGCTGTCACATACTAAAGGGACTGAGAAGATCAAGGGTGAAAAGAGCAGGGGGGGTTGGGAGGCTGCTTCACTGGCCCTGGAGAGAGCAGATGGTGACTCCCACTTGGCTGCCGGTAGTGGGGTTTCCTGGAATTAACCAGGTTCACCAGGTGGGGCTTACTGCCAATGCCAGGAGACGGTTGGATCCCTGGGTCAGAAAGATCCCCTGGATGAGGGCACAACAGGCAACCCATTCCAGTATTCTTGCCAGGAAAATCCCCATAGACAGAGAAGCCTGGCAGTCCACAGGGCTGCAAAGAGTCAGACACGACTGATGCTTGCTTAGCACAACACACCACACATGCTTCATCTTCTCGGTAAAGCTGAAAGAATTTGCTTTTGCACTGAGAGTGGGGTAAGAGGGGAGGACAAAAATGAAGTTAATGTTTGGGTCTAAACAACATTTACCAAGAGGAGGAAAATTAACAAAGAAGGAGGCAGGTAGGAACAGGGACAAGGGGTTGTGTTCAGCTCCCGTTGCTCCTGAGATGCCCATCAGATGGCCAGGGGTATACATGTAAGTGAGAGCATGCGAGAAAGAAAGAAGGAAAAGCAGTGACCTAGGAGGGAGACCAAGAACAGGGCCAGCCGCCGGGAGCAGGACCGTGCCGTCCCACTGGACCCCATCATCAGAAGGGCCCTGTGCTTGGTGTAATTCGGTGCTGTCACACATTAAAGCATTTTTAGCGGCACTTTCCCCCTGATTTTTGAGAAAGGGCATCCACATTTTCATTTTGCATTCTGCCACAAAAGTATACAGCTTATCCTGACAGTTTGCTGTAGTAGAAACCTAAAGAAGAAAGTATCTGAAGTATTTAAAAAATCTAGTAACTGGAGATAAGCTAGCAATTAAACGCACTCCTTTTCACAGTGACACCAAATTGCATTTGGAATTATTTTTACATATATATGTTTCACTCTGTTTGCCACACAACAGGCCAATGAATCCAAGAATAAAGGGTTGAGGCAAGGAAGAGACTTTAACGGGGGAGCCAGCTGAGAGCAGATGGCAGGCTAGCCCCTCGAAAGAGCTATCTTGTCACGGCCTGGTCGCCAGGGTCTTTTATGGATCAGAGATATAGAGCAGGTGAGGAAACAAAGTAAAAAGAGGATTCAGTTCTTGCAAACGTCCCCTAGGATGGCGCGCCTCAGGCAGGGCAACGTGCTAGTTTCCCTTCCTTGTGGTCTAGCAGTCCAAGGGGTCACAGAGAGTCAGACAGGAGTGAGCAGCAACAGCCCTTCCCGGGCTGCCGGCTTAGGCGATCTCCCTGAGGCAGGCCAGCGTGTGTGTTTCTAATAACTAAAACAGGGCGAGACTCACAGAAGCAGGCCCAGTGTAAACATAAAACTCGCCTTCTGGGTTACAACTCCCGCCTTTCACTGTGCATCCCGCAGTCCTGGGGGAGGAAGGGGGCCGTTTTGCTTGTCAGATGGATCTTCCTGGGAGTGCCCCCCATCTGACAAGCAAAACGGCCCCCTTTGGTGCTGGGGTTTTTTAAATGATGAGACCTGTCTTCCTCTGCTCCTCTCGGAAAAGTGCCTACTTTATGCCTGTACGCTTAGAAATACTGAACTTCAAACGTAAGAGGGCATCTCAAGTTAGGAAATTTAGTGCTTTGCTATGCATGGGAAGATGAAGAGTCGGGCTCATTAAATCCTATTTTGTACATCTTAGCTACCTGGGGCCTGTCATGCTGCTTTCTCAGTGTATCCTCCAGGTTCACCACAGGGAGTAGTTGGAGTGGCTGCCGTCTCAGGACTGCCAGGAGGCAGGCGTTCCCCTTTCCCAGGGCTCCCTGGCTCCCATGAAAGGGCTGCAATCGCTGACTCCGTCTCTCAGGTCTTCCCCTATCGGTCATGAGTGACCATTATCTGGGAAACATGTCATGATCAACTTTGTCCCGTGGCATTGGGCGGCTCATCCCAGTGCAGTCAAAATATTCTTCATATGTCACTCCAGGTGTTAAGTTTTGAACCAGGCCCCATCAATAATTAAAATTCTCTGGGTTGTGTCTAACTATAATCCAGGAGATATTTTCTCCTGTTGCTTCTTTCCATATCTAGTTTCACCCTATTACCATTATTTCTTCCAAAGTGCTTAGTCATCGAAGTTTTGTTGGAGGCCTGCTTTACACACTGGTTAATGTAAGAGACACAATCTTACAGACTAGACAGGATATAAGGCAGACGACATAGGGCAGCCCAGAGTCACAAAGCAGGATTGGAAAACAGAGAACAGATTTAACCAATGATTAGTATAGCTAGTTATAATCTAGTTATAATAACCACCATAACTGATTTATTGAGCTGTCTGCAGTTTCGTTGTACTGGCCATGCACACCTAGGCACAGTTTAATCTTTGAGACAAGTATATGTTACCGGCAGGATCAACCAGGCAGAGAGAAAAAGTAAATGTTCCAAAAGGCATAATCTACCAAACTATTTATTGCAAGTCATGATTAATTGAAGGAGAAGTTTTTTTCTTACACCTGGAAAACACATTTAAACCAGTAATCCTTTGAGATAGAGACCATAAAAATTACAACCAGATTACCAGTTTACTCAGTTCTAGGTAACTAATCCCTTTTGTTAACAGCTTTATGAAGTCATTCGGTTTCTCATTAGAATACTTCAATTTATTTATTTTTTATTCAGTTCAGTATTATTTTCTGAAAGTCAGAAACTTGTATTTATCTGAAAGTCCTTTTCATAAATTTTCTTGAAGAGGAGGCATTTTTACAAAGGCATCAGAGTGAAACCATAACTGTGTATAGTAACAAAAGACTTAAAAGAAGGTTAAGTTTAAATCCGATTACTGCTGTGACATAGAGCACCTTCATAACTACAATTATGGCTCATGACATTCTATCAGGACATATCAAATTCTGAGGAATTCCATATACTCTCTAGAATATCTGTACCATTTACCATATAATATAACTTAGAGCTTATTATTTGATAACACTTCCCTTCAAGTTGAAGATACCATATGAACCTATTAGTTTAATATCTCCCTATGGATCCCTAAGAGACCCCTTTAGCTGGAGTTCAGCTAACTTTATTATAACTTTATTATCAAATTTATTATAATTTGATTTGGGAAGCCTTGTTAAAATATAACTGGACCATGGGTCGCTGTGAAACTGAACCAAAGCAACAATAAAATATTTTGAAGGCAAATACAGATTAAATAAGCTTAAACTCTGTTGTCAAAAGGCAGTTTAGCACTGTCAGAAAACTTGTCTAAGAGAGAGAAGCCAATTTATATTTTATATTCGATTATAGTTTCATTTACTCAAACTTGTTTTAAACCATAGTCAATCCTGACTGACCATGTACAAAACCCTTTCATCACTTATTTTTAAGTTGTAGATATCTAGAGAGGTCCTGAAACGTATAGTTCTGTTTCTTTACATTTAATTGGGCCCCCACCCACATGTACCACTTAGCTTGCTGTTGTGTTACAAAGAGTAAGAGTGTATACTGAGGTTCAAGGTCTAGTGGGAACTGATGAGTCCACCATCCTGGACCTATTTGCTTATATGTAGACTATGTAATGTCCTTGGGTTATGTGATTCTTTCAAAGATTGTGCCCTGTCCCCTTTCCTTCTGTGTCATTTCTCCCCTCAGATTTTATTCACATATTTTTATGGGAAACAGAAGGGTGAAGATCTACCTTCTGTAATTGCTTCAAGCCTGAGTACGGTGTCCCTGCCTGTCAGGGAGCAAAAATCTCAGGATACCTGGTCTAGGGGTGCCAGGGGCAGGACAGCTCCTTTGTTATAATCTGTATGGGTGGGAATCCTCAAATAGTCATCATTTTAATGTGGAACTGCTAGAATTATTTCTATAGCCTTCCTGTGAATCTCCTTGATAAGGAAGCCCTTTGTGTACATCATCAGAGTACAAAAGTATCTTAATAACATAAGACTTAAAAGTCATGGTTAAACATTTGATCAATTGACAATGGGGCTTGGATAATACTTATTTGTTAACCAGGCTTCAATAATACATGAACCAAGACGATCCAGATGTACAAGCTGAATTTAGAAAAGGCAGAGGGACCAGGGATCAAGTTGCCAACATCTGCTGGATCATAGAAAAAGCAAGGCAATTCCAGAAAAAACATCTACTTCTGCTTCATTGACTATGTTAAAACCTTTAACTGTGTGCATCACAACAAACTGTGGAAAATTATTAAAGAAATGGGAATATCAGACCACCTTATTTGCCTCCTGAGAAACCTGCACGCAGTCAAGAAGCAGCAGTTAGGACCACACGTGGAGCAACGGGCTGGTTCAAAACTGCGAAAGGAGCATGTTGAGGCTGTGTACTGCCACCCTGCTAATTTAACTTATAAGCAGAGTACATCATGTGAAATGCAGGGCTGGAGGAAGCACAAGCTGGAAATGAGATTGCAAGAGAAACGTCAACAACCTTAGATATGCAGGTGACACCACCCTTATGGCAGAAAGTGAAGAAGAACTAAAAAGCCTCTTGATAAAAGTGAAAGAGGAGAGTGAAAAAGTTGGCTTAAAGCTCAACATTCAGAAAACTAAGATCAAGGCATCCAGTCCCATCACTTCATGGAAAACAGAGGGGAAAAAGTGGAAACTTGATGAATTTCATTTTCTTGGGCTCCAAAATCACTGCAGATGGTGACTGCAGCTGCACAATTAAAATACGCTTTCTTCTTGGAAGAAAAGCTGTGACAAACCTAAATTGCATATTAAAAAGCAGAGACATCACTTTGCCAACAAAGATCCATATAGTGAAAGCTATGATTTTTCCAGTAGTCATGTATGGATGTGGGAGTTGGACCATAAAGAAGGCGGAGCACTGAAGAATTGATTCTTTCAGAATGTCATGCTGGAGAAGACTCTTGAGAGTCCCTTGGACTGCAAGGAGATCCAACCAGTCCATCCTAAAGAAAATCAGTCCTGAATATTCATTGGAAGGACTGATGTTGAAGCTGAAGCTCCACTACTTTGGCCACCTGACGTAAACAGCCAACTCATTGGAAAAGACCCTGATGCTGGGAAAGATTGAGGGCAGGTGAAGGGGACGACAGAGGATGAGATGGTTGGATGGCATCACTGATCTAATGGACATGAGTTTTAGCAAGCTCTGGGAGATAGTGAAGGACAGGGAAGCCTGGCATGCTGCCGTTCCTGGGATCACAAAAGGCCTACTGAAAACACATATCTTAGTTTTCTTAAAGTTTTTTCCACACTGAGGTATATTTGGCTGACAAATCTCTAACAGATATATTTTATTTATGTTAAACCTAGGCACAATGAAAGTATTATACTTAACATTGTATTTAACATGTTGACGACTCAAGACATCTCTATATTATTATTATTAGATCAGCAAACTTAAACATTAATACTAGGTACTAATTTAATAGTAAATATTTCCCAGTTCACGTGAACCTGTAACTCAAATTAACCGTGGCAATGTGACTAAAAAAAAACAAAAACAAAGACACATACAGGCATATACATACAGTGAGGCCTCAGTTCTTATTTCAATCCTGAGTCAGGTACAGTAATATAAAGCCCATTAGTTTATAACAAGGTTGGATTAAAATTGGGGTTCTCACAGAGGAACCAAGTCAGGCTCACTTGGATAGATGGCTAAATATTAATATCTGTAGGAAAAGCAACTTTTAATTACCTTGGACAAGCCAACTTCTAAATTATTTTACCCTTTCTAAAATTTCCATTAAAAAGACAGTAGAAATAAGGTTTCTGAGAAGACCTGAGAGGACATTTGCCTCTCAAAGATATAGGCAAATTCTTTCTAGGGTTATTTTGTTTCCCCTTTGTTTAACATTTATAGACTTCATAAGATGAAGCTTCTGTGGTGGCTCAGATGGTGAAGAATCTGCCTGCAGAGTTTGGTCCCTGGGTCAGGAAGGTCCCCTGGAGAAGGGCACGGCAACCCACTGCAGTGTTCTTGCCTGGAAAACCGCATGGGCAGAGGAGCCTGGCAGACCACAGTCCATGGGGTTGCAAAGAGTTAGACACGACTTAGTGAGTAACCCTTCCTTCATGAGATAAACAGGAAAGGTTTGGGGAGTGGTGAAAGGATTTTTGGAATCACTCTTCTGGTCTGTTAAGACTACATTTGTAAACCAAAGACAGTTTTGTTTTTCCATCCTTTCCCCAAAGAATTGGGTGGCCTTCCTAAGCAGGGCTGACACATCTATCTACCCATGTTGGAAAGCTTCCCCCCTCCCTCTAGCCTGAGGGAGAAGGCCTCTCTGGAAGGCTCAGAGGCAACACCCAGGCTCCAGCAAAGCAATCTGGACAAAGAGTAAAGGGGAGCAAGAGGCAAGGGGAGCAAGAGGCCAGGGAACAGGAGACAGGGGGAAGACAGACTGAGGGGTCCGCCCTGTGATCCAAGCAGCCAGGGAGGAGAGGCAAGGAGCGCTCCCTCCTGCCGAGATGGCACGGGGGGCTGTGGACCTTTGGGACACGCAGGGAGTAAGCGCTGCTGCCCTGCGGCTCGTGTGGTGGCCTGCCTTCAGGGACGGGGGCTCTGGCAGCAGCAGTCTTGGGAGGCACAGTGCGCAGCTTAAGTTCTCTGGGAAGAGGTTGCCATTCGCCCCACTATAGAGCCGCTGAGCAGGCAACCCACAGACTGGAGAACAATTGCACCAAAGAAGTTCTCATAGCGTTGCGAAAGTTCTAGGGCCCACAACAGACTCCCCAATCTGGGGATCCTGCAAAGGGACTGAGAATCCCCAGGGAATCTGACTTTGAAGGCCAGTGGGATTTGATTCCAGAACTTCCACAGGACTGGGGAAACAGAGACTCTTGGAGGGCACAAACAAAACCTTGTGTGCACCAGGACCCAGGAGAAAGGAGCAGGGACCCCACAAGACTGAGTCAGACCTGCCTGTGAGTGTCCAGGAGTCTCCAGCGGGGTCATGGGTTGATCTAGTCTCAGGGTCAGGGACATTAACTGCAGCAGTCGTGGAAGGCATGGCATGCTGGCATAAGCCCTTTTGGAGGAGGTCACCATTACCCCTACCATACTTTTGCCTCAGGCCAAACTACAGGGAGCAAACACAGTCCCACCCATCAGCACAAAAACTGGATTAAAGATTTACTGAGCATGACCTTGCCCACCAGAGCAAGATCCAGTTTTCCCCATAGCCAGTATCCTCAAGAGGATAAGTACAAGCCTCTTATCCTCTTACCATCAGAGGGCAGATAGAACGAAAACCACAATCACAGAAAATTAACCAAACTGATCACACAGACCGCAGCCTTGTCTAACTCAATGAAACTATGAGCCATGCCATGTAGGGCCACCCAAGACGGACAGGTCATGGTGGAGACTTCTGCAAAATGTGGTCAGCTAGATAACGGAACGGCAAACCATTTCGGAATTCTTGCCTTGAGAACCCCATGAACAGTAGGAAAAGTCAAAAAGATATAACATTGAAAGATGAACTCCCGGGCTGGGAGGTGCTAAATATGCTACTGGAGAAGAATACAGAAATAACTCAAGAAAGAATGAAGAGATGGAGCCAAAGCAAAAACAATGCCCAGTTGTGGTTGTGACTGGTGATGGAAGTAAAGTAAAGTCAGATGCTGCAAAGAACAATATTGCATAGAAACCTGGGATGTTAGGTCCATGAATCAGGGTAAATTGGAAGTGGTCAAACAGGAGATGGCAAGAGTGAGCATCAACGTTTTAGCAATCAGTGAACTAAAATGGATGCAAATGGGCAAATTTAATTCAGATGACCATTATATCAACTACTGTGGGTAAGAATCCCTTAGAAGAAATGGGTTAGCTCTCAAAATCAAAAAAGAGTCCGAAATGGGTGCAATCTCAAAAACAACAGAATGATCTCAGTTCATTTCCAAGGCAAAGCATTCACCATCAGAGTAATCCAAGTCTATGCCCCAACCTCTAACCCCAAAGAAGCTAAAGCTGAATGGTTCTAAGAAAACTTTAGATAGACCAAGATAATCACAATGGTGTGATCACTCACCTAGAGCCAGACATCCTGGAATGTGAAGACAAGTGGGCCTTAGAAAGCATTACTACAAACAAAGCTAGTGGAGGTGATGTAATTCCTGTTGAGCTATTTCAAGTCCTGAAAGATGATCCTGTGAAAGTGCTGCACTCAATATGCCAGCAAATTTGGAAAACTCAGCAGGGGCCACAGGACTGGAAAAGGTCAGTTTTCATTCCAATCCCAAAGAAAGGCAATGCCAAAGAATGCTCAAACTACCACATAATTGCACTCATCTCACATGCTAGTAAAGTAATGCTCAAATTTCTCCAAGCCAGGCTTCAGCAATACAAGAACCATGAACTTCCAGATGTTCAAGCTGGTTTCAGAAAAGGCAGAGGAACCAGAGATCAAATTGCCAACATCTGCTGGGTCATGGAAAAAGCAAGAGAGTTCCAGAAAAATCTATTTCTGCTTTATTGACTATGCCAAGGCCTTTGACTGTGTGGATCACAATAAACTGTGGAAAATTCTGAAAGAGATGGGAATACCAGACCACCTAACCTGCCTCTTGAGAAATCTGTATGCAGGTCAGGAAGTAACAGTTAGAACTGGACATGGAACAACAGACTGGTTCCAAATAGGAAAAGGAGTATGTCAAGACTGTATATTGTCACCCTGATTATTTAACTTATACACAGAGTACATCGTGAGAAACGCTGGGCTGGAAGAAGCACAAGCTGGGATCAAGATTGCCAGGAGAAATATCAGTAACCTCAGATATGCAGATGACACCACCCTTATGGCAGAAAGTGAAGAGGAACTAAAAAGCCTCTTGATGAAAGTGAAAGAGGAGAGTGAAAAAGTTGGCTTAAAATTCAACATTCAGAAAATGAAGATCATAGCATCTGGTCCCATCACTTCATGGGAAATAGATGGGGAAACAGTGGAAACAGTGTCAGGCTGTTTCCTGACTGAGCCCTGATTTTTGCGGGCTCCAAAATCACTGCAGATGGTGACTGCAGCCATGAAATTAAAAGACACTTACTCCTTGGAAGAAAAGTTATAACCAACGTAGATAGCATATTCAAAAGCAGAGACATTACTTTGCTGACTAAGGTCCGTCTAGTCAAGGCTATGGTTTCTCCAGTGGTCATGTATGGATGTGAGATTTGGACTGTGAAGAAAGCTGAGTGCTGAAGAATTGATGCTTTTGAACTGTGTGTTGGAGAAGATTCTTGAGAGTCCCTTGGACTGCAAGGAGATCCAACCAGTCCATTCTAAAGGAGATCAGCCCTGGGATTTCCATGGAAGGAATGATGCTAAAGCTGAAACTCCAGTACTTTGGCCACCTCATGCAAGAGTTGACTCATTGGAAAAGACTCTGATGCTGGGAGGGATTGGGGGCAGGAGGAGAAGGGGACGACTGAGGATGAGATGGCTGGATGGCATCACTGACTCGATGGATGTGAGTCTGAGTGAACTCCGGGAGTTGGTGATGGACAGGGAGGCCTGGCGTGCTGCGATTCATGGGGTTACAAATAGTTAGACACGACTGAGCAACTGAACTGAAGAAAACCTATGAGAACTTCTAGAACTAACACCAAAAAAGAATGTCCTTTTCATCCTAGGGGACTGGAATGCAAAAGTAGGAAATCAAGAGATTTCTGGAGTAACAGCCAAGTTTGGCCTTGGAGTATAAGATGAAGCAGGGCAAAGGCTAACAGAGTTTTGCCAAGAGAACACACTGGTCATAGCAAACACACTCTTCCAACAATGTGAGACATGACTGTACACATTGACATCACCAGATGGTCAATACTGAAATCAGATTGATTATATTCTTTGCAGCCAAAGATGGAGAAGCTCTATAAAGTCATTAAAAAAAAAGACTGGAAGCTGACTGTGGCTCAGATCATAACTCCTTTTTGAAAATTCAGACTTCAATTGAAGAAAGGGAAAACAACTAGGATATTCAAGTATGACCCAAATCAAATCCTTTATAATTATACAGCAGAAGTGAGAACTAGAATCACGGGATTAGATCTGATAGACAGACTGCCTGAAGAACTGAGGATAGAGGTTCGTAACACTGTATAGGAAGCAGTGATTAAAACCATCCCCAAGAAAAAAGAAAGGCAAAATGATTATCTGAGGAGGCCTTTCAAATAGCTGAGTAAAGAAGAGACGTGAAATGCAAAGGAGAAAAGGAAGGAAATATCCATCTGAATGCAGAGTTCCAAAGATTACAAGGAGAGATAAGTAAACCTTTGTAAGTGAACAACACAAAGAGGGAGAAGAATATAATAGAATGGGGAAAGGAGTGAGATTTATTCAAGAAAATTAGAGATACCAAGGGAACATGTCATACAAAGATGGGCTCAATAAAGGACAGAAATGGTATAGACCTAACAGAAGCAGAAGATATTCAGAAGAGCTGGCAAGAATACCATAAAGATCTCAATGACCCATATAACCATGATGGTGTGATCAACTGTGGCATTGGAGAAGACTCTTGAGAGTCCCCTGGACTACAAGGAGATTAAACCAGTCAATCTTAAAGGAAATCAGCCCGGAATATTCATTGGAAGGATCTTTGGGGAAGATTGCTTAATTGTGAGCCTTTCAGGGGCCGTTGTTCTTCTGATCTTAATATATCTAATGTGGACCCCAAAGATCTTCCAATGAAGCAGCGCAATTGAAATGAAATATTTCCCATTTTTATAAACTTTATAACACTTATAACGCCAAAACACAAATGATGCTGAAGCTATAGCTCCAGTATTTGGCCACTTGATGTGAAAAGCAGACTCTTTGGGAAAACCCTTATGAAGGCAGGATCAGGAGACAACACAGGACAAGACGGCATCACCCATTCAATGGACATGAATCGAGGCATGAGCTTCACCAGGTTCCAGCAGATGGTGAAGGGCAGGGAAGCCTGGAGTGCTGCAGTCCACGGGGTCACAAAGAGCTGGACACAACTGAGCGACTGAACAACAGCAAGAGAATAAGCCTGCCCACGGCGCCTCAGTTGTTCCCACAGCCGCTCAGCTGTTCACAGTGGGTTTGAGGAGAAAGAAATGAGAAAACTGTAAAGGAAGCCTTAGAGGAAACATACCAGATGTTTGCACATTACCGAAGTAACCAGAATCAGCTGGAAAGTCATATTAACATGACCTCACAGTCCCATTAGACCAGTGACCTTCCCCAAAGCACCTTATAAATGCACTTTCCCTTCACAGGGAGAACACGCCAAATTGGAGCCAATGTAGCCCAGACTGGTCAAAAAGGCCATGGTAGAACCTTGATATCACGCTGTTCTGGGGAAAAGGATATTGCACGTTTAACTTACAAAAGAGAGTAGTTTCTTTTAGAGAGTCAATCACCTTGTCCCCCCCTATCAAAGTTACCTGGGGCTCCTGTAGAGGAAATTAATATTGGATGCCTCAAGTCCAAGAGAGCCCCTGGGCCTATTCAATATGAGTGTTCCTCTCCTTTGTAAAGTGCTTCTGACCACCAGACTGCTTAATTGTGAGCCATTCAGGGGCCATTGTTCTGATCTTAACATATTTAATATGGACCCCAAAGATCTTTCCTTCGGGACAGATGAAATATTTCCCATTTTTATATACTTTATAACACCAAAACACAAAAGACGCAGATGAATTCTAACAAAAATAGCACAAATTTCAGCATCGTTGCACAGATGAACCGATTTCCCCAATTAGGTAAATAAGTTTACCTCACAAAACAAATGAACTAACCCCAGCTAGGCTGCCCACCCTCACAAGAACTAGCCCCCCAATGAACCGGTTCCAACTGAACTGATTCCCAAATCAGATAAATAAATTTACCCTTCAAAACAAATGAGCTAATTCCAACTAGGGTGGTCTTGCCCCACAAGAACTAGTTCTGTAAATGAACCAGATCAGGGTAGAGTCCAACAATACTTACCCTCTCCAACAGGGTACCCCAACCATACAGGCTTGTCCTGCAAAGGAAGAGCCCACTTTGAGGGGGAAAAATGTTCCTCATGTGCACACTGGAGCGACTTACCCTCCAAAATTGAGCTTGTCAGTTCATAACAGAAAAGGGCACACAAAACAAGTGAACCAGCTGAACCAGCTATCGATTTGTATAGGCAAATTGAGTCCATGGACTCTATAGGAATTTGTGGGTCCCTTGTCTCAATGGCCAAGTGCCTGGAGGTAGCCGGTGCCACTTTAGGGACCCTTGAAGGAAAGAACCTCAGGACAAATGGTCTCAGCAGCTGCTGGGTCTTGCCCCAGTATTCCCTGATCAGGGCCGGCTAGCTATGAGCAGCAAGGCTCCTGGCTGGCTCAGCTAAATTTTACCTCATTCAAGCTTGCTCTGCTTGCCCTGACAGGCTAATGAATCCAAGGGGTTGAGGCAATGAAGAAACTTTAACTGGGATGCTGGCTGACCCAGAAGATGGCAGGGGAGCATCTCAAAATAACTATCTTGTCAGAGCCTGGTTGCCAGGTTCTTTTATAGATCAGAGATAGGGCGGAGGTGAGGAAACAAAGTACAAAGACTGTTCAGTCCTTGCAAACGTCCCCTAGAATGCCAGGCCTCGGCAGGGGAATGTGTTCTTTCCCTTCCTTACAGTCCTTCACAGGTGGGCCGCTCAGGTTATCTCCCTGAGCTGGGCCATGATGTATGTTTATAACAACAAAAAAGGGTCAAAGTCACAGAAGCAGATCCAGTGTACATTTAAAATTAACCCTTTTTGGTTACATACATATATATAAAACACCAACTCTCTCTCTATAATATATATATATATATACATGTATGTATATAAATTCTGGGACTGAGAGTGAAAGTGAAGTCGCTCAGTCGTGTCCAACTCTTTTCGACCCCATAGACTGGTCCATGGGATTTTCCAGTCAAGAGTACCAGAGTGGATTGGCATTTCCTTCTCCAAATTCTGGGACTAGTTGTGCCAAATAGGGGGGCTAGAAAGGTGAAGCCCTGGAACCAGTGTGTGCCTTCACTAAATGTGGAGAGCAGCAGTCCAGAAACCATTGCACACAGGTTTTGAGGTCTGTGAAGAGGAAGCAGAGGGTGGAGCAGGGACCCTGCTCTGCGTGAGTGAGGCTGATGCAGAAGTGAGCTGGCCTGGGAGCAAGGAGAAGTCTCCCAGCAGAGGGCACCCTTGGGGAACCAACCCTGAGGTGGGAAAGATTCACAGAACCGAGGCCAGTGTGCCAGTGTGCCGGTTTGACCCAGGAAAAGGCCAAATTTACTTTAAAGAAAGAAAAGAAAAACAATCATTTAAGATCAGCTCTCTGGAGAGAGAGTATAGCATGAGGGGAAAGAATTGGAATGGAGACTGAGCTTCTCCAAGGCTTACTGATGGAGAGAAGTGAAGTGAAAGTTGCTCAGTTGTGTCTCACTTTTTACAACCCAATGGACTATACAGTCCATGGAATTCTCCAGGCCAGAACACTGGAGTGGGTAGCCTTTCCCTTCTCCAGGGGATCTTCCCAAACCAGGGATTGAACCCAGGTCTCCTGCATTGCGGGCAGGTGCTTTCCCAGCTGAGCCACAAGGCTTCCCCTGTTGATGGAGTAGGAGGCGGCAGAAGGCACTTAGCATTCCGCCTTCTCTTTGTGTGACAACTAGGGAGGAGCTGGGGAAGCAGGCTCTGCTCTCCCAGAGGAGCAGTGCTCTCCTTTGGTGAAAGACGACCCCCCACTGCTCCCAGATCCAAGTGAGGCGTTCCCCTTCCCACCTCTCACCCTAGAATCCCTTGCAGGGAACTCCAGGTAACCAAGTGAATTAAGCCTCTCCCTCTTCCTGAGAGCACCTAGCCATTCATTTTCAGGTTTGATTCTTGTACTTTAATTTCTCAATTATTTTTGAATTTACTTTTAAAATTTCTTCATTTCTATCACTACATCTCAAATTGACTTCTCTTTGAGTGCTTTGTTTAAAATGCAGATTTCTGGGCCCATCTCAGTTCTACTGCATGAGAGTCTCTGGAATTGTCCTTGAAATCTGATTTTTTTTAATTGAGCTGCAACTGACCTAAAATTATATTAGTTTCCCATGTACAGCGTAATGATTCAGTATTTGTATATACTGCAAAATGGCCACCACGATGTCTTGTTAATACCTACTACTACACGTGGTTACAACTTCTTTTCTTGTGATGAGAACTTTTAAGATACAGTCTCTGTAAGAAATGGAACTTGAAGTGGTCCATTTTCAGAACAAAGCAGCTGGCCTTGGGTGGAGAATTATTAAAAAACGGTTTTCCACTCAGAGCTAGCTAATTTTGTCTTGAAAAATTACTGGCAAGCTAGCCTTGCCTAACAGCTTATGACTGGAGAGTCTCTAAGCTAACAGGATGTTCGGGAAGGGATAAACTAAAGTCCTAGTTGAGAAATGTGAACTTAGGATGGGAAGGGAGAAGAAAGAATACCCTATGAGAAGTAGTGAAGTCTGGGAAGATTGTAACCCCATAGTCCTCAGCCAGTGAGGAACCGGGGGAGGCATCTGTGCTCCAGGGAATAAAAGCGCTTGCTGTAACTGTCCCGGGTGTGTCTGCCCACCAGACACCGATCTTGCGAGACCATCATTAGGAGTTTCGCTTTTGCTGTGCTTCGTGTCTCCGAGTCCATCCCTTGGTTTTGGGCTGGTGACTGTGTTTCTCATATTCTTTTTAACAACTTTCAAATACACAATACAGGATTGTTAAGTGTAGCCACCATGCTACCCATTACATCCCCAGGACTTTTTTATACCTGGAAGTTTTGACCACGTTCACCCATTTCACCTACCTGCCCCCTTTGGCAACCGCCAATCTGTTTTGTGCTTCTAAGTGTTTATTTTTTTTAGATCCCACACATGAGTGAGATCATATGGTGTTTCTCTCTTTCTGACTTATTTTCCTTAGCACAATACCGTCTAGATCTATCCATGTTGTTGCAAATGATAGCATTTCCTTAAGGAAAACGAGGTGTATATGTGCACACAATCTGGAGTATTATTCAGCCTAAAAAACTTGTAATTGGGAGGGGAGTTTGGGGAAGAATGGATACATGTATATGTCTGGCTGAGTTCCTTTGCTGTCACCTGAAACTATCATAATATTTTTAATCAGCTATACTCTAATGATGCTGTTAAAGTGCTGCACTCAACATGCCAGCAAATTTTGAAAACTCAGCAGTGGCTACAGGATTGGAAAAGGTCAGTTTACATTCCAATCTCAAAGAAGGGCAATGCCAAAGAATGTTTAGACTATCACACAATTGCACTCATTTCACATGCTAGCAAGATCATGCTTAAAACCCTTTAAGCTAGGCTTCAACTGTATGTGAACCGAAAACTTCCACATGTTCAAGATGGATTTAGACAAAGCAGAGGAACTAGAGATCAAATTGCCAACAGCTGTTGGAGCATAGAAAAAGCAAAGGAATTCCAGAAAAACATCTACTTCTGCTTCATTGACTGTGCTAAAGCCTTTGACTGTGTGGATCACAACAAATTGTGGGAAATTCTTAAAGAGAGGAGAATATCAGATCACCTTACCTGCCTCCTGAGAAAGCTGTATGCAGGTCAAGAAGCAACAGTTAGAACTGAACATGGAACAATGGACTGGTTCAAAATTGGGAAAGGAGTATGTCAAGGCTGTATATTGTCACCCTGCTTATTTAAGTTTTACATAGAGTAGTTCATGGGAAATGTTGGACTGGATGAAGCACAAACTGGAATCAAGACTGCAGGGAGAAATATCGTAATAACCTCAGATATGTAGATGACACCACCCTATTGGCAGTGTAACTAAAGAGCCTCTTGACGAAGGTGGAAGAGGAGAGTGAAAAAGCTGGCTTAGAACTCAACGTTCCCAAATCCAAGATCATGGCATCCGGTCCTATCACTTCATGGCAAATAGATGGGGAAACAATGGAAACAGTGACAGACTTGATTTTCTTGGGCTCCAAAATCACTGCAGATGGTGATGGCAGCCATGAAATTAAAAGATGGTTGCTTCTTGGAAGAAAAGCTATTACAAACCAGAGACATCGCTTTGCTGATAAAGGTCCATATAGTCAAAGATATGGTTTTTCCAGTGGTCATGTATGGATGTAGGATGTGAGAGCTAAACCACAAAGAAGGCTGAGAACCAAACAATGGATGCTTTTGAACTGTGGTGTTGGAGAAGACTCTTGAGAGTCCCTTGGACTGCAAGGAGATCAAACTAGTCAATCCTAAAGGAAATCAGTCCTGAATATTCATTGGAAGGACTGATGCTGAAGCTGAATCTCCAATACTTTGGCCACCTGATGTGAAGAGCTGATTCATTAGAAAAGACCCTGATGCTGGGCAAGAGTGAAGGCAGGAGGAGAAGGGAACGACAGAGGATGAGATGGCTGGATGGCATCACCGATTTAATGGACATGAGTTTGAGCTAACTCTGGGAGATAGTAAAGGACAGGGAAGCCTGGCATGCTACAGTCCATGGGGTTGCAAAGAGCCAGGACTGAGCAACTGAACGGCAACAGTACTCCAATAAAAATAAAGTGTTTTAGAAAAAGCTTATTTTAACAAGTTCCTCAGGGGAATTCTTATTTCACGCTAACTGGCAATGTTGTATGAACTATCACCTGAGTCTCGCGTTTTACATTGTTATCCTTTTGTCTTTGAGCACTTCTTGATAGTGCTGTATCTTGAGCAGTCTTAATCTTTGCATTCCTCCCCCACACACCTGTAATGCTATATATGCTATTTTGTTTGTTTTGTTATTATTGGCAGGCGGGTTTTCCACCATTAATGCCACCTGGGAAGCCTGTTGGTCTCTAAGTCAGGTTGTAGTTAACGTAAAAGACATCTTTTTAGGTGCATTGCTCTATGAATTTTGACAAAAGTGTGCAGTTGTGCATCTGCTTCCATATTCAAGATCTAGAACATTTCCCCCAAAGCTCTCTTGTGCTCCTTTGTGGTCAGTTCTTACCCCTACTCCCAGGCAATCACTAATCTGTTTTCTGTAGTTTTGCTTTTTGCAGAATATTATATAAATGGAACCAGTTTAAATGTAGACTTTTCAGTCTGACTCTTTTCACTAAGTACAAGCATTTGAAATCCATTATGTTGTTCAATTCACGAGGAATCACTCTCCTTTTCATTGCTGAGTAATGCTTACTGCATGAATATATCAGGTTTATTTATCCATTCATGTTGGTCTCTTTTTAATAGCTTCATGGGCATTCAGGTTTGGGATGCAACTTTGTAGGCTCTAGGACTACAAAGACCAAGTTCATATTCCAGCTCAGCCACTCAGTGTGTGACCTAGACCTCAGCTTCCTTGTCTATGAAATAGGATAACAAAGGTACTCAGTAGGCTTATTGTGACAATTTAAATGGGCTTGGAAGAAAGCACTTGAAACAGCTCCTGAAACATAAGCTCTCAGCAAATGTTCATGTTTTATTTTCTTTTGACTAATTTTCTTTTGCTTTAAAACTTTAAAAAAATTTTTTATCCTGCAGATTCTGGTTGCATGTTTTCATTTCTTTCAATATGCTAAACAAAAATTAAAAAATAAGAGCTACACATTGAGAATTTCCCTAGTGCCATGATAGTGTTCAGCACATGACAGCATGTTTAATCACATAACAAATCAATAAATAGGTATTGCCCCAATTTTTATAGATGAGGGGTGGAACCTAATTCCACGTACTTGACTACGAAGTCCACGCCCTAAGCAAGATGCTTCCGGAGTGTGTTCCTTTTTAGCAGAATTAGGAACTTATGCTTAACAAAAACATTGCATCTGGGGAACTCAACCAAGCGAGAGCAGGCATGTCGCTTTCTTCTTGACAACCCCCTTTTACCTTCTTCCCCTTTCAGTTCTCAGTTCATCTGACTTATTATCAATAATATACAACATATATAAAATCAGCCAGACAAACTGAGACATCATACTTTCCATCAGTTCTTCAAGGGTGTAAAAATTAAAATTTAAAGCTGTGTGTGTTGGGGGGTGGGGTGGGTGGAATAAAACCAGAAATGAGATCAATAGTGCCTTCTAGTGGACACTGTTAGAACTATCAAACCTGAGCTGCTGCCTTCCCAGCTAATTTAAGTCAAACTATTCCGAAACTGGCAACCCACTCCAGTACTCTTGCCTGGAAAATCCCATGGATAGAGGAGCCTGGTAGGCTGCAGTCCACGGGGTCACTAAGAGTCGGACACGACTGAGCAACTTCAATTTCACTTTTCACTTTCATGCATTGGAGAAGGAAATGGCAACCCACTCCAGTGTTTTTGCCTGGAGAATCCCAGGGACGGGGGAGCCTGGTGGGCTGCCGTCTATGGGGTCGCACAGAGTCGGACACGACTGAAGCGACCTAGCAGCAGCAGCATTCCAAAACTTTATAGAGCAAATCTGTGGGCACCAAAATATCTAATTTGAATAATTTCCACATGAATCTAGCCAAATTCTTCCACAGTTCAAATTTATCTCTAGTGAAGACAGAACTAAATTGTTACCATGTCCAGAAATAGCACACTTTCATGAAGTAATAATGAATCTTTATCTATTATCTTTACTCTATACAACCACTGCTCACCAACCAAAATCTAACAGATGAGGCTAAGTGGAAAGTTAAAAAGTTACCCACTCAAGGGTATTTCCAGCATGATTTTAAAATGGCAACCGAGTAATCCTGAACACCCTAGCAAAGTTTCTTGCAAGGATAAAAACAAGAAGTCTTTGACCAAGCTGTCAGAGCCCTCTTCCAATATAATTGGTGGAAAAATAACTCATGGAACAAATCTAAACTTTGTTCAATGACTACTAAATAATAGTACTTTACTAGGTAATTTCAGTTCAGTTCAGTTCAGTCACTCAGTCATGTCCCCGACTCTTTGCGACCCCATGAACTGCAGCACGCCAGGCCTCCCTGTCCATCACCAACTCCCAGAGTTCACTCAGACTCATGTCCATTGAGTCAGGGATCTCATCCTCTGTCGTCCCCTTCTCCTCCTGCCCTCAATCCCTCCCAGCATCAGAGTCTTTTCCAATGAGACAACTCTTTGCGTGAGGTGGCCAAAGTACTGAAGTTTCAGCTTTAGCATCATTCCTTCCAAAGAAATCCCAGGGCTGATCTCCTTCAGAATGGACTGGTTGGATTTCCTTGCAGTCCAAGGGACTCTCAAGAGTCTTCTCCAACACCACAGTTCAAAAGCATCAATTCTTTGGCGCTCAGCTTTCTTCATAGTCCAACTCTCACATCCATACATGACCACTGGAAAAACCATAGCCTTGACTAGACAGCCATTTGTTGGCAAATGAATGTCTCTGCTTTTGAATATGCTATCTAGGTTGGTCATAACGTTTCTTCTAAGGAGTGAGGGTCTTTTAATTTCACGGCTGCAATCACCATCTGCAGTGGTTTTGGAGCCCCCCAAAATAAAGTCTGTTACACACATTATATTATTTAATCTTTGCAGCATATCATATCTGACTCCCGACTCCTCCTCTTACTAGCTAAATGGCACTGGGATAACAACTTCTTGATCTGTCTGAGCCTGTTTATTCATCTATGGATAACAGCATCTATTAGAAGTGTATAGTGAGAGTTGAATGAGATCTTAAATGCAGAGAGCTACGCACCTCAAAAGCTTATGTATTTTATGTATTCACTTAAAACAGTATTTGCTGGTGCGGCATCTTTCCAGACCCAGGGGGCCCCAGACTGCCTCTCCATCATCTGAGGTGGGCATAGACTGTAGTCGTCTCTTTAAAAGAACAGGTTAGGATCACTCAGTTTGGGCTCTGCTACCTTTCTACCCAGAAGTGGATTTAGGAACTGTTTTATGTCCCATATACTAGCCCTCCTTTTCCCTCCTAGCTACAAGAGGAAAATTTACAATTAAGTTCAGTTCATCTAGGGAGGGCCATCTCTGAAATCTCAGTTCTCTCTGATGTATAATGAAGTTTCCTCCTGTATTGTCTTCGTAGAATGATGGACATGAAGTTGTCTCTTAACCTGCAAACTTTAGGAGTCTTGTCAATTTAATAGTCTTTGAATCATTATGTATTTGATGGGCTAGGTTGCTTGCCATTCTTCTGAAATACTAAGTTCATTTGTGCACACGGTACAGCTTCTTTATCTTGTTAATTTTGCCTGTCATTCTCTTTGCATTCTTTTTCATTTGACAGTCTCATTCAGTTTCAGAACCAACTCATATATCTCCTGCTGTGTGAACAAGTCCTATGTCTCCATACTTCCCTTTGGCCAAGTAAGCTGCTCTGTCCCCATCGCTTGCATAGCATATTGTCAGCTTCTTTGAGCTGCACTAGTCTTATGCTGTAACACATCCACTTACACAGGTCTTTTCCTAAAGAAAGTCAACTCCTAAGGGCTAGGAAATGACTCATTGGTAAAGACTCTGATGCTGGGAAAGATTGAGGGCAGGAGGAGAAGGAGGCGACAGAGGATGAGATGGTTGGATGGCATCACCGACTCAATGGATATGAGTCTGAGCAAGCTCTGGGAGATACTGAAGGACAGGGAAGGCTGGCATGCTGCAGTTCATGGGGTCGCAAAGAGTCAGACACGACTGAGCGACTGAATGAGAACAACAAGGGCTAGGGGGCCATCCCCAGCTGTGGCCCTCATTTCCCGCCATGCTCCCCATTTCTCCTCCCTCCCACTTCTCTGTGATTGTACTCTGATAAAATCTTGCAAATAAACTGTTATATCAGGCTCTGTTTAGGAGTCTGAACTAAAACATGTGACCTATACTTTACAAAGTACCTGGTATAGGGGAGAAGCTTAAATACTGAGAGTCAGCACCTTCAAACTGACAATGATTTCTGGAGATTAACACCCCGATGCATAATAGCACCACATAACCCTGTAGGCAATCTGGATCTAGTTTTCTTGTCCTTTAGGGATTTGTGGGAATCCAGTGAAATTTATTTTCTGGTTAAATTTATTGGTTAACATAAACCAAAATTAATGGTTTAGTCTAGAGGTGATCTTATTATTTATATTTCCAAGAAAGAGACCAAGGCTGCTGATGATTTGATAGCGCCTCCTTGATTACAGTAAACTTCAGATGAAGATTTCACTGAAATCAGCCCTTTCCCTTTCATCAAAACAATTGCCTGTAACTGTGCCAAATGTGTTTCACCTATAACGAGACCAGTGCAATCAAAATCTTTTTATGACTGAAATATATTGAGACTTTTTCTATGAATATTTTGCTCTTTAAAAACACCTTCAGACTTTCCTGGTGGCCTAGTGGCTAAGTTTCCATGCTCCCAACGCAGGAGGTTGGGGTCCTGATCTCTGGTCAGAGAACTGGATCCTACAGGCCACAGCTAAGAGTTCACATGCTGCAATGAAGAGAGAAGATCCTGCACGCTGCAACTAAGGCCCAGCACAGCCAAAAAATACGGAAATAAAAAAACAGGAACATCTACTGTTCCACCTTCACTGGCTTGTTAGAAATGTTTTGCTCTCAGACATTGTTTCCCTGATAGCTCAGTTGGTAAAGAAATCTGCCTACAATGCAAGAGATGCTGGTTTGATTCTTGTCTGAGGAAGATCCTCTAGAGAAGGGATAGGCTACCCATGCCAGTATTCTTGGGCTTCCCTTTGTGGCTCAGCTGGTAAAGAATCCGTCTGCAATGTGGGAGACCTGGGTTTGATCCCTGGGTTGGGAAGATCCCCGGGAAAGGGAAAGGCTACCCACTCCAGTATTCTGGCCTGGAGAATTCCATGGACTGTATAGTCCATGAGTCACAAAGAGTTGGACACAACTGAGCCACTTTCACTTTCATCGTTTCAATAATTTTTTTCTACATTAAAATCAGTCATACATAGGTTCACTGCCTTTAGTTATTTGACAAGGACTGACAGGAAATAAAAGTAAATAAACAAGATGTGGCCAGTATATGGAGGCAGAATATTAAAAGACTGCAGAAGATGCTTCCTAGGGATTTGTTTCCATCACGCTGCAAATGTGAGTTAGGATTAGGAAGCCAAAAACAGCTTGATTTTTTTAAAAACAATCTCATTGGGAGACTTTGAATGTAGCTATTGAGACTTAGACTGTAGATTTGTGGGCAGGATAGCTGCAGGGTTGTCTGTGCAAGTTTTTATGTTGGTCTTTCCACTGAGGCTGGCACTGTGGGGTTTTTTCTTCCTCTTTACATCATAGATGTTTAGTCCATGTTTGAAAGACTAAGAGGATGAGAAGACCCAGTTCTTGTTGATGTTTCTGTCTGCGAGGCTTACTTCTCCTAATTTTGTAGTCCCGGAACAGATGCCTCAAATTTCCTAGAGCACTGGTTCACGTGCGCTCGGTTGTTCGGTCGTGTCTGACTCTTTGAAACCCCATGGGCTGTATGCAGTCCATCAGGCTCCCGTATCCATGGACATTTCTGAGGCAAGAAAACTAGAGCTGGTTGCCATTTCCTCCTCCAGGGGAATCTTCCCGACCCAAGGATCAAATCCATATCTCTTGTGTTTCTGGCGTTGGCAAGCAGATTCTTTTACCACTGTGACACCTGGGCCTGGAAATAAATCTACTCACTCATAAGGCCCTTTGATTGTTCACAATGGAACAAAGTACCACAGGCAGAAGGGTGTTATCAGAATTAATCAAAGGCTGTCCAGATTGGTGGGCCTCACATTTGTCTGTCCACGTCATATACTCTTCAAGCACCATTTCCTCTGGTATTGAACTCTATTCCATTTATTTATTTTTGAAGAAAGCCTGTCATCCCTACTCTCTCATATTTATGGGGACACTGCTTGCTCTGCTAAGTCGCTTCAGTCGTGTCCGACTCTGTGCGACCTTATAGACGGCAGCCCACCAGGCTCCCCCGTCCCTGGGATTCTCCAGGCAAGAACACTGGAGTGGGTTGCCTTTTCCTTCTCTAATGCATGAAAGTGAAAAGTGAAAGTGAAGTCGGTCAGTCGTGCCCGACTCTTCGAGACCCCATGGACTGCAGCCTGCCAGGCTCCTCCGTCCATGGGATTTTCCGGGCAAGAGTGCTGGAGTAGGGTGCCGTCGCCTCCTCTGATGGGGACACTAGCATACTCTATTTTCTTCACACCAGATTCCAGTTTTCCCTTCACCCATGAGATGACCATTTCTAGAGAATATAGGTCAGATACGTACCTGAGTGTAATGGCCACAGACTTTGTTGCATTTCCGAGAATTGAATTCATAGTATTTGACTTCATCGTACCAGGCTGTGATGGCTGAAGACACAGAAAAAATGGATAGAGACCCAGTCCAGAGGTTTTCTCCCAGCGAAGTGAAATTTGGGTGCAGCTTGTAGGGTGGTTTCAACTGTTTGTTGTGTGCAAACTCACAATGGCTTGCCCATGCTTTTGCAATCTGAGCCAGTAGTGGGTCCCATGTCTGCAGAAATAAATGGAAACAGTAGGAGGGTCAAGCCTGCAACTCGTCGTACAGCGCTGCAACCTGCGCACGCAAAGCGGGAATTTGCGTGGGAGGCGAGGCGCCCTGGCGGGAAAGGGGAAGGACCATATGCACGGAGTTCCTCCACTTGTGGGAGATTGTGTTATAGTCTTTTTCACTAGGGTTCGTGGGAGACATGATAATCTGGTATCAAGGAATTTAGAATCAAAGAGAGTGACACAGACCAACATTTCACTCAAGGCCAATTATGTTGCAAAATAACATAACGCTGGTTTCACATAGTTTCTGCAATTTTCATACCCCAAATAGCTCCTCTACTAACAGGCTCCAAGAGGTTAAAAACCAGGCCAAAACCACAGACCCAGGATTTAAACTCAAGCCTGATTAAAATCCTAGCCTTTCCCCTGGATCCCCTGCTGCCCTCCTGAGAAAGCCAGCACTCTGCCAGCAATAACAAAAAAAGTTGAACAATGAAACAACAAAACCTCATAAAAATTAACAGACCAAAAAAAAAAAAAAGAGAGAGAGAGAACTAAATTCCACCTGAGACTGGAGGAAAGGAAGTGCCCTAAAAGAGAAGTGAAACATACTAGCTGAACTTGCTTATAACAAGAATTGAGTGGGCAGAGCAAAGCTGGGTTTGCTTTGATCGCAGATGGTGAAATTACTGCACACTTTCATCACAGAAGAAAATGATCACGGGGTTACCGAGGATTCACCACCCAAATCAATCCACATCCCTTGTTTTTGACTGACTTCCGCCTCAAGCACTGAAGTTTTCTTACCATGTACAGCATATCACTGGCTGCTGGAGTCACTGATGATCGGAACTTGTTGTGCATTCGAACACAGTCTTTGATAAAATCTTCGTTTTTGATATCTGGCAAAGTATTTGCTGGAGAGGAAGAACTGGAGACCACGGAGAGCATCCAGGCTGTCACAGCCAATGTGACTCGCGTGCTCAGACTGTCTGACATGGTGCCCCAGGGGCTGGGATCCAGAAGCACCGTCGGTTCCGAGGGTGGGTGAGTAAGCTTTACAAAGCACAACCGACTTCAGCTTTGAGAAAACGGAAAGCAAAACATGAGTTCATCACAAGTTTGAAGAAAAGGGTTTCTCCATATATGGTTTGTGGCTCATTTCGTGCCCTTAACCCCGTCTTTTCGGTGATTCTCAGTGACAGAGCACCTATTGCAACATGGATTTTTAAGAGACTACACCAGACTTTCATTTGAGTTGGGGGATGTTTCCAAAGGAAATTCTGGAATCTCCAGAAATAATAGTCTCAATTTTTAAAGAGGTTCTGGCAGTGAAATAAAAACATAACTCTTATTTCATTAAATGTCTTGCAAAATACTTAAAAACATTTTTTTGGAGTCAAATCAGCACACTGTGGTTAGAATATCTGGTAAACATCATCACTGGACCTAGAATTCATTCACAGTGGTGAATGTGATGGGAATGAGTTGATTTTGTCGATCCTCCCCCACCAAATGAAAAAAAATAAAAAAGTTGTGTAAATTTTTAGAGGCAGCTGGCTACTACAGCTGCCAATGGATTCCTACTTTTGCAGCCCTTGCTAAACCTCTGGGTTTAGCCTCTTGCTAAACCCAAACAAACTTCTTGGCCAATGCAATATATATATTGTCATGAAAAGAGCGGGACTGCTGCAGGCAGGCTAGGGCAATGTTTGTCTCTCACACACGTCCTAAAGCTTGTTTCTCATGCAGTCAGACCCTGTGGTGTCAAGTGTGCTCTCCTGCTTACACGCGGAGTGCAGCCGCTGCCTTGATTGACAAAGCCAGTACGCACATGCTAGGCTCCCCCCTTCATCTCCACGCTCCCTGGGTGGGGTCAGCTAGTCGCTAAGCTCACAGGATGTGGCACCTCTCCGCATGATGACAGATCCCTCACGAGCTGGATCTTTCATCCTCTCACATGGTTGCTAATACTTTTGAATTCAGCGGCTTCCCTACCCCTCCCTGATGATAGGGAGTCCTGCTCTACCCCATGTTGCTTTGCAGCTGCAGAAATGGTCTCAGCCACAAGTTGCTCTCCCAGACACCCCTTTAGATAACCCAGGCTGACTTCTATTTTGTGATGGTGACTGTCAATGAAATTTCTGGGGAGACATACTAATTGGTGATGCCACAGTTTCTCCTCTGAGACTCCTGAGGCTTCTTCTTTAGCCACAGTAAAAATCGGCCCAGGCTGCTGAACTCATAGCTCTTCCTAGAGCTTGTACCCCAGCAGAAGGGAAGATGGCCGCTATTCACAGACTTCAGACGTGCTTTTGGACAAGTCGTCCTCTTGGCACATTTGGAAATCCCATGAATTCTTAACCTCTGTAGCTATACTCCTACTGGTAATGGCCATATGATGGCTTCCTTATTACAAGATAGCATCTCTCTTCTAAAACTGCTGCTGTTCATGGTTCAGCTCATGCCAAGGAAGTGCTATATCTTTAAGAAAATGATCAGGCGAAAGGGTTGCTAAACATCGAGCTGCAAATGGACACCCTTATTCCTTCTCTACCCAATTTAAAAAATAGTTTATTTTTAAAAATTTTAATTTTATATTGGAGTAATAGCTGATTAACTATTAATGTTGTGATAATTTCAGGTGGACAGTAAAGGGACTTGACCATTTAAATCACACGGAACAACTGAAGTCCTTACTTCAGATAGAGGGTATGTGTGCTCCGTTGTGTCCAACTCTCTGCGACCCCATGGACTGTTACCGCCAAGTTCCTCTGTCCATGGAATTTTCCAGGCAAGAATACTGGAGTGGGTAGCCATTTCCTCCTCCAGGGGATCTTCCTGACCCAGGGATCGAACCCTTGTCTCCTGCAAGTCTCCTCCGTTGGCAGGCTTTACCACTGAGCCACGGGGAAAGACCTGGCCGTGTGTCCATTCTCCCCCAAACCCCCCTCCCATCCAGGCTGCCACATAATACTGAGCAGAGTTCCCTGTGCTATAGAGTAGGACCTTGCTGATTATCCATTTTAAATTCCGTAGCATGTACATGTCCATCCCAAACTCCCTAATTATCCCTTCCCCCGACCCTTCCCCCACAAAAACCATAGGTTCATTGCTTTTATTCTTTTATTTTTTTCACAGTAGCAAACGAATAGGATTTATTTTAGAGAAAAAAATACAAAGCTCTCAGCATGACACTGAGAGGGTGTAAAGTGCCCCCATTTGCTTTTATTCTTGACTGATATTATCAACCGTTAAGCAAATGTCCCACAATCTGAAGAAGACAAATGAACACAAAACGGTGCCAAAAAATGGCCAGATGGATACATCAGGCTAAATGGACTTTCTGTAGCCTCCTCTCCTTTAATCTTTTGACTGATATCCCATCAAGTGAGATAAATGTGCAGATGGGGGAGAGATAAGGAACAAGAAAGTTGGTTTTGCCTCGGCATCCATAAAATTTCTGATCAAATTATTTCCCTGTGCACTCCTTGTAAACCTCCCCACACTTCTGAGAAATTCCTGGGATACCCCAGGAAATCCTCCAAGGCCACTTCCCCTTTGGGACAGTTCAAATGAATTTTATGGGTTTCCCCCAGCTTTAGGCTATTCTCACTATTTTCCTGCTGTCTGCATGTTTCAGGGATGGACTGAATCCTATTTGACTTACATGTGGTAAAGACGTTCATAACTGAGGTTATTCCTCACTGTGGCATTCCTTTATGGATTAAATCAGATCGAGGAGCTAATTTTACAAACATAAACCACTTGCTTGCAAAAACTCTGGGGTACTCTTTAAAATTTCATGCTCCATATCATCCTCAGTCATCAAGGAGAGTGGAATGTAAAAATCTAGACAAGAAAAAACTTTAGGAAAGATCCAGAAACTGGACTTTAATGGCCAGAATCTGGGCTGATGGCCCTTTTAAAGAGCCAGAATACTCTGAATAGGGCGCATGGACTGAACCCTTTTGAAATGGTCTCCGGATATCCCAATATCAATTGGCATCTCTCAAACTTCCACTTCTGGGTTAAGTGAAGATGATGGGAACTTAAGTAAACAATCTGATGTTATGATTAGCTATGTTCAAGAATGAGTGTACTTGAAAGATATAGCCAACAGGTCACAGGGCTTGACCTCTGCCAACTGACAAGCCTTGCCATTCTTTCAACCAGGAGCCCAAGTGTACATCAAGCTCTTTAGAAGAGAACAAGCGGTGTCACCTCCACGGGGAGGACCTTATGAGGTACCCAGAACCACCTACACTGCTCTCCAAAGGAGAGCTCTCCTGGATCCACGCAAACCATGCCAAAACAGGCGCAGCTGGAGGAGACAGATACTCCAAGTCACTTTAAGGATCTCCAGGGCCAATTCCCAGGTCCCAGAAGTAGCCAGCATCACGAAGTGGACATCTTTTCCCAAGATCACACATCAAGAAACCTCACTTTCATTTATTTCCCCATCCCTGCTTTTAAGACTCCCCGTATACACACACTAAAGAGAAAAAACAACAGAAAACCACCCTTTCTTATTGATGAATCCTTTCTCCACATATACTAAGCATTTATTGGAAGCCTAGCTGGAGAACACTTTTCTCTTTCTCTCTTATTCGTCCGCTTAGTCTCCACTGTGGGCTGATTTTCAACTTGTGTCTTGCTCTTACTAACCCTCTCATAAGGGGGTAAACGTTATGCCAATTTATGGAACCCTGGCCACGTGAACTAATCAGTTTATTGATTATGTCAACACATAATCAATAGAGAGTGCAAAATAGCCTCCACTAGTCTTTGTTCTTACTAATGTGAACACAAAGTAGGCCAAGTACAGAAGGTGGATGAGGGGCCGGGTACGATATCCACAAGAAAACCACCACTCTGCCTCTCTTTAGTGAGTCATTCGGGCCCCAGAAAAATTCTAGAAGCCCAAAGACTGTCCCTTACCCAGATAAAGATGATAGGTGAAAAGCTTTCTTTTTGCTTTGAAAACAAACACGACACTGTCTCTTTCCTGGGTAACCTACCAGGACAAAATCACAAAACAAATTCTGTGGTTTGATTCCACAGGTGTAATCTTTTGAGTCTCTTAAGGAAATTGTAAATGACTCTAGCATCTCCCTTTTGGGCACAAATGTCTGTCAAATCACCGCATGACCTGGATGTCGCAAAAGTCACCTGCTGGACTTCACTGGCAGTCCAGGGCTAAAACTGCACTGTCAGTGCAGGTGGCCTGGGATGGGGAACTAGATCCCACATGCCACAAAAGATCCTGCATTCTGCAAGGAAGATACAAGATCTTTTGTGTCACAACTAAGACCCAGCCAAGCCAAAATAAATAAATAAATAAAAATAAAGACCCTTGTATACTTTGGGCTACTGTAGATGTCCCCATGATAAGGCTGCCCCAAACCATAAACTATATTTGGGTGGACCAAAAATCTAAACTTACTTGGTTAGGTGACAAATAAGCTTTATAGCTGCCAAAACCAAACTATGGACCTCTTACATCAGTTATTTTTTTCTCAGTTTCTCTCTCACAGACTGACAGGAGCACTTGGAGAATGGAGGTGTTTGGACACTATCAGTTCAGTTCAGTTCCGTCGCTCAGTCGTGTCTGACTCTTTGCGAACCCGTGCATCACAGCACACCAGGCCCCTCTGTCCATCTCCGACTCCCGGAGTTCACTCAAACTCATGTCCATTGAGTCAGTGATGCCATCCAGCCATCTCATCCTCAGTCGTCCCCTTCTCCTCCTGCCCCCAATCCCTCCCAGCATCAGAGTCTTTTCCAATGAGTCAACTCTTCACATGAGCAGGCCAAAGTAATGGAGCTTCAGCTTTATCATCAGTCCTTAGCACCACTTAAAATGGTTGCCCACTTCCAACAACACGAGAGGACTCTACACATAGACATCACCAGATGGTCAGTACCAAGATCAGATTGATTGTATTCTTGGCAGCCGAAGATGGAGAACCTCTATATAAGTCAGTGAAACAAGACTTGGAGCTTACTGTGGCTCAGATCATAAGCTCCTTAATGCAAAATTCAGGCTTAACCTGAAGAAAGTAGGGAAAACAGCTAGACCACTCAGGTATGACCTAAATCAAATCCCTTATGATGATACGGTGGAGGTGATGAATAGATTCAAGGAATTAGAGCTCATAGACACATTCAAAAAACTAAGATCATGGCATCTGGCCCCATCACTTCAGGGCAAATAGATGGGGAAACAATGGAAAGAGTGTCAGACTTTATTTTCTTGAACTCCAAAATCACTGTGGATGGTGATTGCAGCCATGAAATTAAAAGATGTTGGCTCCTTGGAAGAAAAGCTATAATAAACCTAGATGATGTATTAAAAACCAGATGTCACTTGGCTGACAAAGGTCCATATAGTCAAAACTTTGGTTTTTCCAGTCATCATGTATGGATGTGAGAGTTGGACCATAAGAAAGGCTGAGCACCAAAGAATTGATGCTTTTGAATTGTGGTGCTGGAGAAAACTCTTGAGAGTCCCTTAGGCTGCAAGATCAAACCAGTCAATCCTGAAGGAAATCAGTCCTGAATACTCATTAGCATGCTGATGCTGAAACTCCAATACTTTGGCCACCTGATGTAAAGAGCTCACTCACTGGAAAAGACCCTGATGCAGGGAAAGATTGAGGGCAACTGGAGAAGGGGGCAACAGAGGATGAGATGGTTGGATGGCATCATCAACTCAATGAATACGAGTTTAAGTGAACTCAGAGTTTCCTGGTGGCTCAGCTGGTAAAGCATCTGCCTGCAATGCGGGAGACCTGGGTTTGATTCCTGGGTTGGGAAGATCCCCTGGAGAAGGCAACAGCTACCCACTCCAGTATTCTGGCCTGGAGAACTCCATGGAGTGTTCGCAAAGAGTCAGGCATGACTGAGCGACTCACTTGAGCAAACGCTCAGAGATAGTGAAGGACAGGGAAGCCTAGCGTGCTGCAGTCCATGGGGTTACAAGAGGTCAGACATGACTTACTGACTGAACAACAGCAATCACAACCACAACGTGCTAGCCTTGTTTGTAAACCACTCTTGTCTTTTTAATGTGACAACCAAATGTGTAAAGGTTCCCACCTAAATGGTCAGGATGATGTGAGTTTGTATGCCAGGGTCCTTCTGTGACCAGATACAGCACTGTAAATGCCAGCCAAATTATAAACATAAGTTACTTTGCTCATAAACTTGTGCCACATAAACACACTAGCTGAGAAATCACAGAGAATCTGCCGTGTATCACAATTTCAAGGTCTTTTCAGCACTGAGGGTCTTATTCCCAAGCTCGAAAGACTGTAAACTGGAAAAAGCAATCTTAAAAATCTTTTCAAAGTAATAGAAAAAGACTTCAATACTGCTATGTAAACCTTGAAAATACTACACTCAGACGTTCCTAGCTTAGCCTTTGCGATGCTCTAAAATATCATGCCCTAAATGCACTGATATTCAGCGAGGAGGACCTTGTGCAATCACTGGTGAAACATAGCACCTTTTGTGAATCCAGCAGGGCGAATAATATCTAATTTACATCTGCTAAGAGAAGTTTAACAGTTTTTCTGGACAAAGTGCTGAGAGTGTTAATAGCTTCAGCAGGGAAGTCAGAGGTCTCCAGGCTGCAGGAGGAAATGAACTATGGAACGCATGTACACCCGTGGCGGATTCATGTCAATGTATGGCAAAACCAATACAGTATTGTAAAGTAAAATAAAGTAAAAATAAAAATTAAAATAATAATAATAATTTTTAAAAAAAGGAAATGACCTACAAGTGGCAGACGGATTTTTCTTTTCTCTTCTAATCCTGCATTGTCATGGCAACACCTGGTTCCATCTGAACTGAACTTTGTCTCAGACCTTGAGTTAACCACTGTTTTCCTTGGAAATGTTTTCTTAAGCTATATTAATGAACCATGCATTTGCCTGGGACTCTGCCTTCCTTCAAGATCCATGTCAGTTGTTTTGTGGCCAGGGATGACTCACCCTGCGCTAGTGCTAACTCAAAATGCATGTTGTGGGGGAGGGGCCTGGTGCAACTCGCAGTTTTGAGGCGTTTCCTTCCTCTGATTAGCAGCTTGCTAATAGGTATGTAACTCCTTGCTAAAAAGTAGCAAGGGGGCACTCTTTTTGTCCCCTTCTGATGTCTATGTCAGAAGCATTCTCTATCTTTTATATACTTTAAAAAGACTTTATTACACAATAAGCTCTGACCAATCAAGCCTTGTCTCTGGCACTGAATCGAATTCCTCTCCTTCAGAGGCCATGAATCCTGGCATTGCACGTTCAGTTCAGTTCAGCCGCTCAGTCGTGTCCGACTCTTTGCAACTCCATGAATCGCCGCACACCAGGCCTCCCTATCCATCACCAACTCCCAGAGATCACTCAGACTCACGTCCATGGAGTCAGTGATGCCTTCCAGCCATCTCATCCTCTGTTGTCCCCTTCTCCTCCTGCCCCCAATCCCTCCCAGCGTCAGAGTCTTTTCCAATGAGTCAGCTCTTTGCATGAGGTGGCCAAAGTACTGGAGTTTCAGTTTTAGTATCATTCCTTCCAAAGAAATCCCAGGGCTGACCTCCTTCAGAATGGACTAGTTGGATCTCCTTGCAGTCCAAGGGACTCTCAAGAGTCTTCTCCAACACCACAGTTCAAAAGCATCAATTCTTCAGCGCTCAGCCTTCTTCACAGTCCAAATCTCACATACATACATGACTACTGGAAAAACCATAGTCTTGACTAGATGGACCTTAGTCGGCAAAGTAATGTCTCAGCTTTTCAATATGCTATCTAGGTTGGTCATAACTTTTCTTCCAAGGAGTAAGCATCTTTTAATTTCATGGCTGCAGTTACCATCTGCAGTGACGTGGCTTATAGCAAAAACCTTTCAGTCCCAGGGTTGGGGAACTTATGTAACAGGATGAGGAGAAATGTTGCCCAGTTGGTTCTTTTCTGCTTGTTCATCTTCATTTTCTGTTTGTTTATCTTCAATTTTGCAATAAGGAGTTCATGATCTGAGCTACAGTCACAAAAACAAGACTAGGCGCTGACTGTGGCTCAGATCATGAATTCCTTACTGCAAAATTCAGACTTAAATCGAAGAAAGTAGGGAAAACCACTACATCACTCAGGTATGACCTAAATCAAATCCCTTACTATTATACAGTGGAAGCGACAAAATAGGTTCAAGGGATTAGATCTGATAGACAGAGTGCCTGAAGAACTATGGAGAGAGGTTCATAACACTGTACAGGAGGTGGGGACCAAAACCATAACCAAGAAAAAGAAATGCAAAAAGGCAAAATGGTTGTCTGAGGAGGCCTTACAAATAGCTTAGAAAAGAGAAGGAAATGGCAAAGGAGAAAAGGAAAGCTATATCCATCTGAATGCAGAGTTCCAAAGAATAGCAAGGAGAGATAAAAAGGTCTTAAGTGAACAAGGCAAAGAAATAGAGAAAAATAATAGAATGGGAAAGACTAGAGAACTCTTCAAGAAAATCAGAGATACCAAGGGAACATTTCATGCAAAGATGGGCTCAATAAGGGACAGAAATGGTATGGATCTAACAGAAGCAGAAGATATTAAGAAGAGGTGGCAAGAATACACAGATGAACTATACAAAAAAGATCTAAATGACCCAGATAACCACGATGGTGTGATCTCTCACCTGAAGCCAGACATCCTGAAGTATGAAGTCCAATGGGCCTTAGGGGGCATTACTATGAACAAGCTAAGGAGGTGATGGAATTCCAGCTGAGCTATTTCAAATCCTAAAAGATGATGCTGTAAAAGTGCTGCACTCAATATGCCAGCAAATTTGGAAAACTCCACAGTGGCCACAGGACTGGAAAAGGTCAGTTTTCATTCAAATCCCAAAGACAGGCAATGCCAAAGAATGTTCAAACCAACATACAATTGCACTCATTTCACATGCTAGCAGAGTCATGCTTAAAATCCTTCAAGCTAGGCTTCAACAATATATGAACCGAGAACTTCCAGATGTATAAGTTGGATTTAGAAAAGGCAGAGGAGCTAGAGATCAAATTGCCAACATCCACTGGACCACAGAAAAAGCAAGAGAATTTCAGAAAAACGTCTACTTCTGCTTCACTGCCCATGCGGAAACCTTTGACTGTGTGCATGCATGCATGCTAAGTCACTGCTGTCCTGTCCAACTCTGCACAGCCCTATGGATTGCAGCCTGCCAGACTCCTCTGTCCATGGAAATTCCCCAGACAAGAATATTGGAGTGAGTTGCCATGCCTTCCTCCAGGGGAATTTCCCGACCCAGGAATGGAACCCACATCTCTTATGTCTCCTGCATTGGCAAGTGGGTTCTTTACCACTAGCTCTACCTGAAAGGCCCTTTGACTATGTGTATCACAGCAAACTGTGGACAATTCTTAAAGAGATGGAATACCAGAACACCTTACCTGCCTGCTGAGAAACATTTATGCAGGTCAAGAAGCAACAGACCCAGATGTGGAACAAAGGACTAGTTCCAAACTGGGAAAAGAATATGTCAAGGCTATATATTGTCACCTTGCTTATTTGACCTTTATGCAGAGTATATCATGAGAAATGCTGGGCTGAATGAAGCCCAAGTTGGAATCAAGATTGCTGGGAGGATATCAATAACCTCAGATATGCAGATGATACCATCCTTATGGCAGAAAGTGAAGAACTAAAGACCCTCTTGATGAAAGTGGAAAAGGAGAGTGAAAAAGTTGGTTTAAAACTCAACATTCAAAAAACTAAGATCATAGCATCCGGTCCCATCACTTCATGGAAAATAGATGGGGAAACAATGGAAACAGTGACAGACTTGATTTTCTTGGGCTCCAAAATCACTGCAGATGGTGACTGTAGCCATGAAATTAAAAGATGCTTGCTCCTTGGAAGAAAAGCTATGACCAACCTAGACAATATATTGAAAATCACAGACACTATTTTGCCAACAAAGGTCCGTCTAGTCAAAGCTATGATTTTTCCTGTGGTCATGTATGGACGTGAGAGTTGGACTACAAAGAAAGCTGAGTGCCAAAGAATTGATGCTTTTGAATGTGGTGTTGGAAAAGACTCTTGAGAGTCCCTTGGACAGCAAGGAGATCAAACCAGTGAATTCTAGAGGAAATCATCCCTAAATATTCATTGGAAGGACTGATGCTAAAGCTGAAACTCCAATACTTTGTTCACCTGATGTGAAGAACCGACTCCTTGAAAAAGACCCTGATGCTGGGAAAGATTGAAGGCAGAAGGAGAAGGGGACGACAGGATGAGATGGTTGGATGGCATCACTGACTCGATGGACATGAATTTGAGCAAGCTCTGCATATTGGTTATGGGACAGGGAAGCCTGGTGTGCTGCAGTCCATGGGGTTGCAAAGAGTCGGATACGGCTGAGTGACTGAGCTGAACGACACACCCAGAGGTGCCATGACATTTCCAAGACACTGTTAAAAGACCAAGGAGTGGGCAGGGGCCCAAATTCTGGAAATCTCCACTCCTTCCCAAAAATAGTTTGAATAATCCTCCCACTCATTATCATATGAAATTACCCAGCCTATAAAAGCTAACCATGCTTCATTTTGAGGCCATACTCACCCTTTACAATAGCCCACAGTCTTTCTGTGGAATGTGCTTCTCTCTGAATCTGAATAAGTCCAGTTCTTACCTATCACTTTTTCTCTCACTGAATTCTTTCAGTGAAGAAAAGAACCTGAGCTATATTAAGCCCTGAAACCAGGTTCCATGGGTTTCAGATGGGTTCCAGACCCAGTCATATGTGTTCAAGTCCCAAACTAGGTTTTGGCTGGCTTAAAGTCCCAACACCTGGGTTCAAGTCCCAGGCAGGGGTTTGTCTGGGTTTGAGTCCCAGTACATGGGTTCAAGTCCCAGTCTGAGATAAATGGTTTCAAAAACAGTGACAGACTTTATTTTCTTGGGCTCCAAAATCACTGTGGACGTTGACTGCAGCCAAGAAATTAAAAGATGCTTGCTCCTTGGAAGAAAACCTGTGACAAACCTAGAAGTGTATTAAAAAGCAGAGACATCACTTTGCCAACAAAGTTCCATCTAGTCAAAGCTATGGTTTTTCCAGTAGTCATGTATGGATGTGAATATTCAGGGTTCATTTCCTTTAGGATCGACTGGTTTGATCTCCTTGCTGTCCAAGAGACTCAAGAATTTTCTCCAGCACCGCAGTTCAAAAGCATCAAATCTTTGGCACTCAGCCTTCTTTATGGTCCAACTGAGCACCGAAGAATTGATACTTTCTAACTGTGGTGCTGGAGAAGACTCTTGAGAGTCCCTTGGACTGCAAGGAGATCTAACCAGTCAATCCTAAAGGCAATCAATCCCGAATATTCATTGGAAGGCTGATGCTAAAGCTCCAATACTGTGGCCCCCTGATGCAGAGTTGACTCATTAGAAAAGACTTTGATGCTGGGAAAGACTGAAGGCAGGAGGAGAAGGGGATGACGGAGGATGAGATGGTGGGATGGCATCACTGACTTGATGGACATGAGTCTGAGCAAGCTGTGGGAGTTTGTGATGGACAGAGAAGCCTGGCATGCTGCAGTCCATGGGTTTGCAAAGAGTCAGACGCGGCTGAGCGACTCGACAACAATATCATTCTAATCTATGTTCTTTTATTTCTTTGCAATCTTACCAATTTATTACTTACTTTTTTCTGTACAGTCACCAGGTCAGTTTTTTCATATGAAATTATTAAGGAAGTTTCATTAGAGGGAACTGATGGGGTTCCGGGAATGCTGCCCCAAGATGCATATTATTATCTGGCATGCAAATTAATTCATACTGAAAACAAGCAAGGCCCAAAAGACTCAGGAAGAACATTTGACTGCCCTTCTAATTTCCTAGAGACTTTCAGATAGAAGGCCCATTCTAGGCAGGAGTTATCACCATAGATAACTCTTGGTGGTGTTCAGTCACTCAGTCATTTTGGACTCTTTGCAACCCCATGGGCTGCAGCATGCCAGGCTTCCCTGTCCTTCACCATCTCCTGGAGCTTGATAAATAACCACAGTATGTTGTAAACTAGGTATGGTAAACAGGAAAGAACATAGCAAGGTCTGTTTGATCAATGTCCTCTCCTGAGTCCCACTGTTTCTAGATGGCCCAGCAAACATTTGCTGATCATGCATTAACTCTTTTTGTCTTCATGTGGATTATCTTACTTCTTTTAGAAGTCTTAGACCTCTACCTCCTTCTCCTAGGTCCAGGATGACTTACATACCTCATCTTGCCTTTCTATCTTTGGAATTTCTTATGCTATGTGCATTCCCCATATGTACATATTAAACTTGATTTTGTCCGCTTAATCTGCTGTATGTCATTTTAATTATTTGACCAGCCGCAAAGAGTCAAAAGGGAAGGGAGGAAGGTTCTCCTCCCCACTGTTGCATATGTGTATGTGTGTGCATGGAGTAGGGGGAGCACAGCCATGAGGAAGAGGGGACAAAGAACAATAGAGACAATACTGGTCTCAATTCAGATTTTAGTTTAACCCCTGTTCCTAACCAGCTGTAAAACTCTGGACAAATTACCAAGCTCTTTAACCCTCAGTTCAGTTCAGTTGCTCAGTCATGTCCGACTTTTGCAACCCCATGGACTGCAGCACGCCAAGCTTTCCTGTCCATTGCCAACTCCCAAAGTTTACTCAAACTCATGTCCATTGAGTCAGTGATGCCATCCAACCATCTCATCCTCTGTCGTCCCCTTCTCCTCCTGCCCTCAATCTTTCCCAGCATCAGGGTCTTTTCAAATGAGTCAGTTCTTTGCATCAGGCAGCCAAAATATTGGAGTTTCAGCTTCAGCATCAGTCCTTCCAATGAATATTCATGATTGATTGCCTTTAGGGTGGACTGGTTGGATCTCCCAGTCTAAGGGACTCTCAAGAGTCTTCTCCAACACCATAGTTCAAAAGCATCAATTATTTTGACACTCAGCTTTCTTTATAGTCCAACTATAATGAAGTAATGGGAAATAGATGGGGAAAAAGTGGAAACAGTGTCAGACTTTATTTTTTGGGGCTCCAAAATCACTGCAGATGGTGATTGCAGCCATGAAATTAAAAGATGCTTACTCCTTGGAAGGAAAGTTATGACCAACCTAGAAAGCATATTGAAAAGCAGAGACATTAGTTTGCCAACAAAGGTCCGTCTAGTCAAGGCTATGGTTTTTCCAGTGGTCATGTATGGATGTGAGAGTTGGACTGTGAAGAAAGCTGAGTGCTGAGGAATTGATGCTTTTGAACTGTGGTGTTGGAGAAGACTCTTGAGAGTCCCTTGGACTGCAAGGAGATCCAACCAGTCCATCCTAAAGGAGATCAGTCCTGGGTGTTCATTGGAGGGACTGATGTTAAAGCTGAAACTCCAATACTTTGGCCACCTGATACAAAGAGCTGACTCATTTGAAAAGACCCTGATGCTGGGAATGATTGAATGCAGGAGGAGAAGGGGACGACAGAGGATGAGATGGTTGGATGGCATCACCGATTCAATGGAGATGAGTTAGAGTAGACTCCGGGAGTTGGTGATGGACAGGGAGGCCTGGCGTGCTGTGGTCCATGGGGTCACGAAGAGTCGGACACGACTGAGCGACTGACCTGAATAATGCACGTTCTTGCTTAGTTGCTTCAGTCATGTCTGACTCTGTGACCCTGGACTGCAGCACACTAGGCTCTTCTGCCCATGGGATTCTCCTGGCAAGCATACTGGAGTGGGCTGCCATGCCCTCCTCCAGGGGATCATCCCTACCCAAGGATCGGACCAGTGTCTCCTGTATGGCAGATAGATTCTTGAGCGCTAAGCCACAAGGGAAGGCCCTATATATTTTTGTTTAATTTCTGACTGTGTTGGGTCTTGGTTGCTGCGTGGGCTTTTCTCTAGCTGTGGCAACTGGGGGCTACTCTGTAGTTGTGGGGCTTCTCTTGGTGCAGAGCACAGGTTCAGTAGTTGTGCATAGGTATAGTTGCCCCATGGCATGTGGAATCTTCCCAGACCAGGGACTGAACCCATGTCCCCTGTATTGGCAGGTGGATTCTTAGCCACTGGATCACCAGGGAAGTCCTATATATATTTCACCCTTTTCTGTATTGTTTACATTTTAAAAAATAAGATATACTATCTTTTGATTAGAAAATAGATTGAAATGGTTATTTTGGAGAACCATGGGATCTGTATAATTGTTTAAAAATAAGAAAACAAAAACAAGAGGTCCAAAATGAAGTCACTTATGCTAAGTTCACAAAGACTTAATACCTGACCTAACTGCAGTTACAACCTCCCCCAGAAACGCAGTCCTGATTGCCCAGTCTGGAATTTTCTGGTCAGTGTCAATGAGGTAATCTGCCACATACCCTTCTCCCCATCACCCAAAAGGAGACGGGCTTTCCGTTTTGTACAGCTCCTCAGTGCTTCTCTTTTCCTAGACGGGATGCTGTCCAATTCATGAGTTCTCACCTAAAGCCAATTAGAGCTTCACACTTACCAAGTTGAATTTTTGTTACTTAACAGACTGATTGACAGTGGGATCCAAAGTGATCTTCTGATGGCATTTAGGGTCAAAAACATGTGTGGTACTCCCCCAAATCTTTGAGTTCACTGTCTTTCCTGTCATTTTTCAAGGGTCACTGCTAAGTTCCTCTTGGGTCTAAGCCCCACTTTCTTTGCAGGGAGCTTGCAGTCTAAATGGTGTTCTGGAATTTCCTGTTTGAAAACTCTGAACTCGGTTTTGTTTCCAGATTCCACGGTGGTTGCCAGCCAGAATTGACTGGGTCCTGCTCAAAAACCAGACTGAGTGTGAGGTTGGCCTGCATCTCAGTTGAGTTAGACTAAGTTTGGCAAAGGCTAATTGATAACAGAAGAAGCTGGAAGTGAAAACAACAACAACAACAACAACAACAAAAACCTGCCAAAATTGTTGGGTATGCATCGAACATTTAAGAACTGTTATAGCACCCGCTGGGCTTCCCAGTGGGCTCAGTGGTAAAGAATCCACCCACTAATGCAATAGATGCAGGAGACTCGAGTTCAGTCCCTGGGTCAGGAAGATCTCTTGGAGGAGGAAATGACAACCCACTCCAGTATTTTTGCTGGGATAATCCCATGGACAGAGGAGCTTGGTGGGCTACAGTCCATGGGGCCACGAAGAGTTGGACACGACTGAATGACTTCACTTTGACTTTTCACTTTCATGCATTGGAGAAGGAAATGGCAACCCACTCCAGTATTCATGCCTAGAGAATCCCAGGGACGGGGGAGCCTGGTGGGCTGCTGTCTCAGGGGTCTCACATAGTCGGAAACGACTGAAGCGACTTAGCAGCAGCAACAGTCATTCACAGCTGGGCCTGGCCATGATGTTTTCTGAGAGGCAAAGTTCCCAGAGGCGGGCTATTTTGTATAATTCAAGCTGATAAGCAACATTACTTTCATGATTAACTTGAAATGGAAAACAAGATTTCTTCCTTATTCAGAGTCAGTAACAGAGACATCCTTTAAAGGGGGATCTTACATGTCTGAAGCAAAATCCTGGAGCAATACTCCACTCTTTGTGACAGACAGAAGGCAAGACATGGCAGTCGTCTTTGCTATGGGATGGTGAGGGATTGGTGGGGGGAGTAGAAGTTACCAGTTATAAAGGGAATTGACCTCAGGTTGGCTCTTTGGTTACCAGGGAAACCAGCAGAGGAGCACCTCTTTTTGTCCTTTTGATAAGGTATTCCTAATCTTTAGAGCTATCATAATCTGGGCCTGGGGCAAGTAAGTATGTAGGCATGCACTGATTAGGATCTACCAGCAAGAGGAAAGCTCAGTCCTGTGAGTAGGGTGAAGGTAAAGCAGAGACTGATAGAGCAGGGGATGTACAGAGAGCAAGTGAACAACCTTCTAGGGTGAATTGATCAGATATGATCATAAAACATTGTGTGACACAGAAAAAACAAAATATCCTCCAAATTCCATTATAATGCACTCGAAGCCTTTTGTCATTTACAGAAAGTTACTGTTTCACTCAGATGCTTTTTTAAAAGTGTTTCTGCAAAAATATTTCATCTTCAGAGAAATTCATGGAAAGGATTTTGACAAGTACTGGCTTCTGTTAAGGTTAAGATAATAAAATTGAATTGGGTAAAACTTGCCAGAACTAATGAAAAAACTAGATTCAAGTATTAATTACATCAGACTGAGCAAACTGGTGAGGATGATTATAATTTTTATGACATTTTGTTTTAAACTTTGCCAGTTCTTTTATATGATGCTTTTCCAAAGTTAAGGAAACTTCTCTCAAGCTACCTATGTCTTGCAGCATTTTGGTAAAGTATACCCTAGTAAACAAAGGTGGAATATTTACTTTTTCTCTCCACTTGATCCCTCTTGAATCTGGAAACCCTAAAGCATTCTTTTCATGGCAATAGAGTTAGTTATTTGCATAAGTTCATTAAGCATCTGGTCTTTTATAACAGGGCACAGCTGAAAATATTTGCTGTATTACTGACAAGGACAGAGTAAAGGGACAAAGCAGGTGATTAGTTAATCCCATCAGGGGCCTATAAGTAGAAAATGTATGGGAGACCCCCTGTAAGTTACATGATGGCTTGAGAGAGCAGGTTTGCTTTACCACACAACCAAGCAGGCTTGCTTAGCAACGAAACCATGCAACGGAAGCATGAGACATGACCCCAAACAACGCAATGGTGAGACCCACATCCTGCCCAGTGAGCTCAGTAAGTTAATGATCCCTGGGACATGCTCTCTGCACACATGATAAACGATAATTTGTGGACCTAACTTGGACATGTACGGACAAGAAAACGCCTCTGCTCAACCAGGAGGAGGAACTGTTGATGAAAAGCATGACTTCTGCTCAAGAAAGACAAAGAAGGCCTTCCCCCCTTCCCACTTTTCCTTTGATTATAACACTATAGCCCGGTGAGTTCTCGGGGCATGGCACTTCTAACTTGCCCACTTGTAAACCTCACAAGCATTCTACTCTAATAAATCACTTCCTATCTATCACTTTGCCTCCCTCTGATTTCTTTTCTGCACTGAGACATGAAGGACCACACTACTAGAACTTTTCAGAGCCCCTGAAATGACCCAAGTGGTTTCATTACCAAGGGTTTGACTGGATTGCCATATTTGAGAGAGAGAAGCATAAACTCAGATATGACCAGACAGCTTTAAGGAATTGAGGTTAGCTTTATGGAGCCAATAAAGCTTCTTGGAAAAGTCAACCCAGCATCTTGCTTCAGCAAAGTAGTCTTAAAAAGATCTTATATAGTCATTATAAATTATCAGGCCAACTTTAGCGAAAATAAATTAGTTTTACCAAGATTATCTTTGATAAAAAATGGGGATATAGTAGAGAGAAAATTTATGTTTGTACCTTTCTCTCTATTAGATTCTAATCCTGTTAATTTTGTCTTTGAGACTTTGTATGTACCTGTAAACTGGACTGAATCCTGAATTCTAATTTCCTCAGATATCTGGATTCTCCAAACTAATGGTTCTGACTTTTCCCCACACTTCTGATTTGGAATCTGTAAGAACAAAGACTGCCCTTGATCTCTTTGAAAGGGACCATACCAGGCCCTCCCCCACCACCTAGATGGCGACTTCAGGGGCTTGAGCCTTATGACCTCCCTGGTGGCTCAGACGGTAAAGCATCCCGCTTACAATGCGGGAGACCTGGGTTCGATCCCTGGGTCGGGAAGATCCTCTGGAGAAGGAAATGGCAACCCACTCCAGTACTCTTGCCTGGAAAACCCCATGGACAGAGGAGCATGGTGGGCTACAGTCTACTGGGTTGCAAAGAGTTGGACACGACTGAGCGACTTCACTTTCACCCATTTCACAGAGAAAGACTTCATTTGACATCTGCTCTGGTTCAAATGTCGGGGACCTACAGATCAAATTGATTAGGAAGAGAAGTAGCTGACAACAATGTAGCCTGCTTCCCCGCGAGGCACCAGAGTTTTCTTCCTCAAGCAGAGCAAACCATATCTAAGATTAGTAACTCACACTTCACTGTCCCTTGCCCTCAGCTGCCTAACATAAGACCACACAGCTCAGCAAAGTCAACTTGCAATAAACCCTTGAAAGTGAAAGTGAAGTCGCTCAGTCGTGTCCGACTCTTTTGCAACCCCACGGACTGTAGCCCACCAGGTTCCTCCGTCCATGGGATTTTCCAGAAAAGAATACTGGAGTGGGTTGCCATTTCCTTCTCCAGGAAATGTTCCCGACGCAGGGATTGAACCCAGGTCTCCCGCATTGTAGGCAGACTCTTTGCCATCTGAGTCACCAGGGAAGTCTGCCGCAAACACGTCATCAGACTTTGACTTTCTGCACTGCGGGCACCCTGGCACATTGCTCGATTATGATTTCTACCTACGATCTTTTCTATCTCAGTTATGTTACAGCCAAGGCCCCCAAATTCTCAGGTCAAGATCTAGGAGTCACCCTTGAAATACACCCAGAGTTCAACCGCTTCTCACCGATCAATCTTTACCCCTCACCTGGAATATGGTGATGATCTCCTCAGCAGTCTCCTTGCTTCCTCCCCTGCTCCTGCATTACGTTCTCCTCCCAGCAGTCAGAATTGTCCTTTTATGGTTTAGGTCAGTTATATATCACCCCTCTGATCACTTGGACATGAGTAACACGTGGGAACTGCTTCCGCATTGTTTCCATTTTTGCTTGCCGTGCGGCACCAAACATGAACAGTTTCTGGGGGTTGCAGTTTAGGAGTAGCTTTCTAGACTTCCTCACAGCCAGCAGCTGTAGAAAAATCCCGTTGCTAGCATTTCTTACACAGAATCAGCCAGATCTGGGCATTGCTCTAGGACTGTTTTTACAGAACCCTCATCCATTCTGTCAGCTACATTATTTGCTTTAATAAATACTTTCTCTGCTTAACCTTGTCCCAGTGGCTTATTCTGTATCCACCAAAGAATCCTGACTCTTTTTTTCGGGAGTGCCTAGTGGCTTGTGGGATCTTAGCTTCCCAAACAGGGGTTGAACCCAGGCCCTGGGCAGTGAAAGCCCTGAGTCCTAACTACTGGACCACAGAGAATTCCCAGAAATCTTGGCTTTTTGAAAAGGAAAACCAACACCTATCAGTCCGCTTCAGAAGAGGCCCTCCAGCTTTTAACCTTTTGGTGTACTTCTTTCAGTGTTTTGTGTTCATATAGATACATTCACATACATATATATGTTTTTTTAATATATATGTAAAATACACATTCAGAAATTTGTTAAAATTATGTGGGCATAATTTTGATTCTGGGAAAAACTGAGGGTCAGAAGGGAAGGGTACAACAGAAGATGAGATGGTTGGATGGCATCACTGACTCAATGGATATGAGTTTGAGCAAGCTCCGGGAGATAGAGAAGGACAGGGAGGCCTGGTGTTCTGCAGTCCATTGGGTCGCAAAGAGTCGGACATGACTTAGTGACTGAACAACAGCAACATATGCAGAAATTTGTTAAATGTGGGCATAATTTCATGCAATTTAGTATACTGTTTTTTTCTCTACTTACCACTATTTCATAAGTACATTTTTGGTCACTATGACTTTTCATAAAGATTTTGAGGGCTGTACAATGTTTCCTCAAATCATTATGAGTGCCTCATAACATTAAATAACAAATTATTGTTGGACATTCAGATTCTTTATTTCTCTTCATTATAAACAATGTTGCTGTGGATATCTTTATATATAAACCATATATAGTAGGATTGATTCATAGAAATAGAATTACTGAGTAACAAGATATGAGTGTTTTAAAGATTTCACATAGAGAATGTCCAGTTACCCTCAGAACTTGTACTAATTTGCACTTCCATCATTATCATATGGACATTAAGACAATATAGTATCTTTATAATTTATTTATTCTTTTATTAAAGGATAATTGCTGTAAAGAATTTTGCTGTTTTCTGTCAAACCTCAACATGAATCAGCCATAGGCGTACATATATCTCCTCCCTGTTAAACCTCCCTCCCGTCTCCCTCCCCACTCCACCCCTCTAGGTTGATACAGAGCCCCTGTTTGAGTTTTCTGAGCCATACAGCAAATTCCCATTGGCTATCTATTTTACATATGGTGATGTAAGTTTCCATGTGACTCTTTCACTACATCTCACCTTCTCCTCCTCTCTCCCCATGTTCATAAATCTATTCTCTATGTCTGTTTCTCCATTGCTTCCCTGCAAATAATTTCTTCAGTACCATTTTTCTAGATTCCATATATATGCATTTGAATATGATATTTATTTTTCTCTTTCTGACTTACTTCACTCTGTATAATAGTTCTAGGTTCATCTACCTTATTAGAATTGACTCAAAGGTGTTCCTTTTTATGGCTGAGTAATATTCCATTTGTGTATATGTAACACAACTTCTTTATCCATTCATCTGTCCATGGACATCTAGGTTGCTTCCATGTTCTAGCTATTGTAAACAGTACTGCAGTGAACAATCGGATACATGTGTCCTTTTCAATTTTTGTTTTCTTGGGGTATATGCCTAGGAGTGGGATTGCTGGGTCATATCATGGAAGAAGCAAGAGAGTTCCAGAAAAACATCTATTTCTGCTTTATTGACTACACCAAAGCCTTTGACTGTGTGGATCACAATAAACTGTGGAAAATTCTGGAGGAACTGTAAAGATGGCGGAGGAATAGGATGGGAAGACCACTTTCTCCCTCACAAATTCCTCAAAAGAACATTTCAACGCCAAGCAAACTCCACAAAACAACTTCCGTAGGCTGGCAGAGGACATCAGGCAACCAGAAAAGCAGACCATTGTCTTCAAAAACAGGTAGGAAAAAATATAAAAGATGAAAAAGGAGACAAAGGAGGTGGGGAGGGAGCTCCATCCCGGGAAGGGAAGCCCGTCCCGGGAAGGGAATTTTAAGAAGAGAGGTTTCCAAACACCAGGAAACACTCTCCCTGCCGAGTCTGTGGCGAGCCTTGGAAACACAGAGGGCAACGTAACAGGAAGGAAAAATAAATAAATAATTAAAACCAACGGATTACAAGCCCACCAGTAACTCCCCCAGTGGAAAAGCAGCACAGACGCCTGCATCCGCCACTGGGAAGTGGGGGCTGGGCAGGGAGGCGCGGGAGGCGCGGGCTGCAGAGCTTTGTAAGAATCGGGCAGGAACGCCCCACGCGCAACCAGAACGATCTAACTTGGGCTAGCAAACCAGACTGTGGGATAGCTACCACGCGAAAAGCTCGAACATAAGACACCTCCAGGACCGAGCACAGAACAAAGGACGGAACGGAAAAAGCCGGCTGCAGACCATCCCCCGCCGGGGACAGGCAGCCAGAGCCGTAAGGGCTGGAAAGGGGCAATTGCAGACCCGGAGAGACTTTACTTACCTAACTGCAAGCAGGCTTCTTTGCTAAGACTTCTGGGGGTGCTGGACAGTCACAATCTGCCTCACGGAGGGCGCCAGCAGTCCACCCAGAAAGCTGAGCAGCAGCGGCAGAAAAGGTGACAAGCCGCGGTGATCACGCTCGCCAAACTCCTGAGCTACTCGAACCTGGGAAGGGCACAAAGCGCAGTCCCAACCGAATCTGGCGGCTTCGACCGGGGAAGTGCACGCAGCCTAGGGCCGGCCCCAGACGGTTCCCGGCTGAGCATCCTAGAGCCGGAGCGGTTTGTGCGCCGTGAGAAGAGACAGGTCCAGCAGGGCTGAGACACTGTGTGCACACGACAGTGCTATTTGTTTGCAGCATCCCCCCTCCCCACAGTGCGACTGAACTAGTGAGCCTAAAAAACCAGTAAACAGAAGAAGTTAAACAGAGGGAACCACCTTGGAAGTGATCCCACACGGCCTACAACATCAGAGAAGGGCTAGATATATTTTTAAAATCATTCCTTTTTTTTTTGTTTGTTTTTGTTTTTTCTTTTTTTCTAACTTTTTTTAAATTGCTAAGTCTTCTATTTCTCCTCTAATTTTATATCTATAACCTATTATTACTATTTAAAAAAAGACTTTTTTTTTTTTTAGGCAAACATCATATATAATCTTTGGATGGTTGTTGGTGGTTTGTTTTTTTTTAAAATAATTCTTTTTTTTCTTTCTTCCTTTTTCATTCTGCTTCTTTTCTTTAATATTGTATTTTTGAAAATCCAACCTCTACTCTAGATTTTTAATCTTTGCTCTTAGGTTTTTGTTGTCAATTTTGTACATTCAAAAACCCAAACTTCACTACCCAAGTTTTCCTGAGAATGAGATTACCGGCTTGACCACTCTCTCCTCCTTTGGTCTCTCCTTTTTCTCCACCAGGTGGCCTCTGTCTCTTTCCTCCCCCATCTCTTCTCTATCCAACTCTGTGAATCTCTGTGTGTTCCAGACGGTGGAGAACACCTAAGGAACTGGTTACTGGCAGGATTTGTCTCTCTTCTTCTCATTCCTCTCTCTTATCCTCCTGGCCACCTCTGTCTACTTCCTCCCTCTCCTCTTCCCCGTATAACTCCATAAATACCTCTGAGCGGTCCAGACTATAGAGCGCACATAAGGAAGTGACTACGGGCTAGCTTGCTCTCTCCTCTTTTGATCTCACCGCATCTCATTCCAGTTACCTCTAACTACCCCCTCCATCTTCTCTTCTCCTTGTAACTCAGTGAACCTCTCTGGGTGTCCCTCAATGTGGAGAAACTTTTCATCTTTAACCTAGATGTTTTATCATTGGTGCTGTATAGATGGAGAAGTCTAGAGGCTACTGTAAAAATAAAACTGAAAACCAGGATCAGGAGGCTTAAATCCAAAGCCTGAAAACATTAGAGAACTCTTGAATTCAGGGAACATTAAGCAAAAGGAGCTCATCAAATGCCTTCATACCTACACCAAAACCAAGCTCCACCCAAGGGCCAACAAGTTCCAAAACAAGACATACCACTCAAATTCTCCAGCAACATAGGAACACTCCCCTGAGCTTCAATATACAGGCAGCTCAAAATTATTCCAAAACCTTTGATGTCTCATAACCCATTACTGGTCACTCCACTGCACTCCAGAGAGAAGAAACCCAGCTCCACCCACCAGAACTCCAACACAAGTCTTCCTAACCAGGAAACCTTGACAAGCCACTGATAGAACCCCACCCACAGTGAGGAAGCTCCATAATAAAGAGAACTCCACAAATTACCAGAATATAAAAAGGCCACCCCAAACGCAGCAATATAACCAAGATGAAGAGACAGAGGAATACTCAGCAGGTAAAGGAACAGGAGAGTTGCCCATCAAACCAAACAAAAGAGGAAGAAGTAGGGAATCTACCTGAGAAGGAATTTCGAATATTGATAGTGAAAATGATCCAAAATCTTGAAATCAAAATGGAATCACAGATAAATAGCCTAGAGACAAGGATTGAGAAGATGCAAGAAAGGTTTAACAAGGACCTAGAAGAAATAAAAAAGAGTCAAAATATAATGAATAACGCAATAAATGAGATCAGAAACACTCTGGAGGCAACAAATAGTAGAATAACGGAGGCAGAAGATAGGATTAGTGAAATAGAAGATAGAATGGTAGAAATAAATGAATCAGAGAGGAAACAAGAAAAATGAATTAAAAGAAATGAGGACAATCTCAGAGACCTCCAGGACAATATGAAATGCTCCAACATTCGAATTATAGGAGTCCCAGAAGAAGAAGACAGAAAGAAAGATCATGAGAAAATCCTTGAGGAGATGATAGTTGAAAACTTCCCTAAAATGGGGAAGGAAATAATCACCCAAGTCCAAGAAACACAGAGAGTTGCAAATAGGATAAACCCAAGGCGAACACCCCAAGACACATATTAATCAAATTAACAAAGATCAAACACAAAGAACAAATATTAAAAGCAGCAAGGGAAAAACAACAAAGAACACATAAGGGGATTCCCATAAGGATAACAGCTGATCTTTCAATAGAAACTCTTCAGGCCAGGAGAGAATGGCAAGACATACTTAAAGTGATGAAAGACAATAACCTACAGCCCAGATTACTGTACCCAGCAAGGATCTCATTCAAATACGAAGGAGAAATCAACAGCTTTACAGACAAGCAAAAGCTGAGAGAATTCAGCACCACCAAACCAGCTCTCCAACAAATTCTAAAAGATATTCTCTAGACAGGAAACACAAAAAGGGTGTATAAACCCAAACTCAAAACAATAAAGTAAATGGTAACGGGATCATACTTATCAATAATTACCTTAAACGTAAATGGGTTGAACGCCCCAACCAAAAGGCAAAGACTGGCCGAATGGATACAAAAACAAGACCCTTCTATATGCTGCTTACAAGAGACCCACCTCAAAACAAGGGACACATACAGACTGAAAGTGAAGGGCTGGAAAAAGATATACCATGCAAATAGAGACCAAAAGAAAGCAGGAGTGGCAATACTCATATCCGATAAAATAGACTTTAAAACAAAGGCTGTGAAAAGAGACAAAGAAGGCCACTACATAATGATCAAAGGATCAATCCAAGAAGAAGATATAACAATTATAAATATATATGCACCCAATATAGGAGCACTGCAATATGTAAGACAAATGCTAACAAGTATGAAAGGGGAAATCAACAATAACACAATAATAGTGGGAGACTTTAATACCCCACTCACACCTATGGCCAGATCAACTAAACAAAATTAACAAAGAAATGCAAACTTTAAATGATACATTAGATCAGTTAGACCTAATTGATATCTATAGGTCATTTCACCCCAAAACAATGAATTTCACCTTTTTTTCAAGTGCTCATGGAACCTTCTCCAGGATAGATCACATCCTGGGCCATAAATCTAAACTTGATAAATTCAAAAAAATCGAAATCATTCCAAGCATCTTTTCTGACCATAATGCATTAAGATTAGATCTCAATTACAGGAGAAAAACTATTAAAAATTCCAACATATGGAGGTTGAACAACACACTTCTGAATAACCAACAAATCACAGAAGAAATCAAAAAAGAAATCAAAATATGCATAGAAACGAATGAAAATGAAAACACAACAACCCAAAACCTGTGGGACACTATAAAAGCAGTGCTAAGAGGAAAGTTCATAGCAATACAGGCATACCCGAAGGAACAAGAAAAAAGTCAAATAAATAACCTAAAGCAACTAGAAAAGGAAGAAGTGGAGAACCCCAGAGTTAGTAGAAGGAAAGAAATCTTAAAAATTAGGGCAGAAATAAATGCAAAAGAAACAAAAGAGACCATAGCAAAAATCAACAAAGCCAAAAGCTGGTTCTTTGAAAGGATAAATAAAATTGACAAACCATTTTTGACAAACTCATCAAGAAGCAAAGAGAGAAAAATCAAATCAATAAAATTAGAAATGAAAATGGAGAGATCACAACAGAACACAGAAATACAAAGGATCATAAGAGACTACTATTAGCAGTTATATGCCAATAAAATGGACAACGTGGAAGAAATGGACAAATTCTTAGAAAAGTACAATTTTCCAAAACTGAACCAGGAAGAAATAGAAAATCTTAACAGACCCATCACAAGCACGGAAATTGAAACTGTAATCAGAAATCTTCCAGCAAACAAAAGCCCAGGTCCAGACGGCTTCACAGCTGAATTCTACCAAAAATTTCGAGAAGAGCTAACATCTATCCTACTCAAACTCTTCCAGAAAATTGCAGAGGAAGGTAAACTTCCAAACTCATTCTATGAGGCCACCATCACCCTAATACCAAAACCTGACAAAGATGTCACAAAAAAAGAAAACTACAGGCCAATATCACTGATGAACATAGATGCAAAAATCCTCAACAAAATTCTAGCAGTCAGAATCCAACAACACATTAAAAAGATCATACACCATGACCAAGTGGGCTTTATCCCAGGGATGCAAGGTTTCTTCAATATCCGCAAATCAATCAATGTAATTCACCACGTTAACAAACTGAAAAATAAAAACCATATGATTATCTCAATAGATGCAGAGAAGGCCTTTGACAAAATTAAACATCCATTTATGATAAAAACTCTCCAGAAAGCAGGAATAGAAGGAACATACCTCAACATAATAAAAGCTATATATGACAAACCCACAGCAAACATTATCCTCAATGGTGAAAAATTGAAAGCATTTCCCTTAAAGTCAGGAACAAGACAAGGGTGCCCACTTTCACCACTACTATTCAACATAGTTCTGGAAGTTTTGGCCACAGCAATCAGAGCAGAAAAAGAAATAAAAGGAATCCAAATTGGAAAAGAAGAAGTAAAACTCTCACTGTTTGTAGATGACATGATCCTCTACATGGAAAACCCTAAAGACCCCACCAGAAAATTACTAGAGCTCATCAATGAATATAGTAAAGTTGCAGGATATAAAATCAACACACAGAAATCCCTTGCATTCCTATACACTAATAATGAGAAAGTAGAAAAAGAAATTAAGGAAACAATTCCATTCACCATTGCAACGAAAAGAATAAAATACTTAGGAATATATCTACCTAAAGAAATTAAAGACCTATATATAGAAAACTATAAAACACTGATGAAAGAAATCAAAGAGGACACTAATAGATGGAGAAAATATATCATGTTCATGGATCGGAAGAATCAATATAGTGAAAATGAGTATACTACCGAAAGCAATTTACAAATTCAATGCAATCCCTATCAAGCTACCAGCCATATTTTTCACAGAAGTAGAACAAATAATTTCAAGATTTGTATGGAAATACAAAAAACCTCGAATAGCCAAAGCAATCTTGAGAAATAAGAATGGAACTGGAGGAATCAACTTGCCTGACTTCAGGCTCTACTACAAAGCCACAGTCATCAAAACAGTATGGTGTTGGCACAAAGACAGACATATAGATCAGTGGAACAAAATAGAAAGCCCAGAGATAAATCCACACACATATGGACACCTTATCTTTGACAAAGGAGGCAAGAATATACAATGGAGTAAAGACAATCTCTTTAACAAGTGGTGCTGGGAAAACTGGTTAACCACTTGTAAAAGAATGAAATTAGATCACTTTCTAACACCGCACACAAAAATAAACTCAAAATGGATGAAAGATCTAAATGTAAGACCAGAAACTATAAAACTCCTTGAGGAGAACATAGGCAAAACACTCTCAGACATAAATCACAGCAGGATCCTCTATGATCCACCTCCCAGAATTCTGGAAATAAAAGCAAAAATAAACAAATGGGATCTAATTAAAATTAAAAGCTTCTGCACAACGAAGGAAAGTATAAGCAAGGTGAAAAGACAGCCTTCAGAATGGGAGAAAATAATTGCAAACAAAGCAACTGACAAACAACTAATCTCAAAAATATACAAGCAACTTATGCAGCTCAATTCCAGAAAAATAAACGACCCAATCAAAAAATGGGCCAAAGAACTAAATAGACATTTCTCCAAAGAAGACATACGGATGGCTAATAAACACATGAAAAGATGCTCAACATCACTCATTATTAGAAAAATGCAAATCAAAACCACAATGAGGTACCAGTTCACACCAGTCAGAATGGCTGCGATCCAAAAATCTGCAAGCAATAAATGCTGGAGAGCGTGTGGAGAAAAGGGAACCCTCCTACACTGTTGGTGGGAATGCAAACTAGTACAGCCACTATGGAGAACAGTGTGGAGATTCCTTAAAAAATTGCAAATAGAACTCCCTTATGAACCAGCAATCCCACTGCTGGGCATACACACTGAGGAAACCAGAATTGAAAGAGACACATGTACCCCAATGTTCATCGCAGCACTGTTTATAATAGCCAGGACATGGAAACAACCTAGATGTCCATCAGCAGATGAATGGATAAGAAAGCTGTGGTACATTTACACAATGGAGTATTACTCAGCCGTTAAAAAGAATTCATTTGAATCAGTTCTGATGAGATGGATGAAACTGGAGCTGATTATACAGAGTGAAGTAAGCCAGAAAGAAAAACACCAATACAGTATACTAACACATATATATGGAATTTAGAAAGATGGCAATGACGACCCTGTATGCAAGACAGCAAAAAAGACACAGATATGTATAACGGACTTTTGGACTCAGAGGGAGAGGGAGAGGGAGAGGGTGGGATGATTTGGGAGAATGGCATTCTAACATGTATACTATCATGTAAGAATCGAATCACCAGTCTATGTCTGACGCAGGATACAGCATGCATGGGGCTGGTGCATGGGGATGACCCAGAGAGATGTTATGGGGAGGGAGGTGGGAGGGGGGTTCATGTTTGGGAACGCATGTAAGAATTAAAGATTTTAAAATTAAAAAAATAAAAAAATAAAAAATTAAAAAAAATAAAATAAAAAAATAAACTGTGGAAAATTCTGAAAGAGATGGGAATACCAGACCACCTAACCTGCCTCTTGAGAAATCTGTATGCAGGTCAGGAAGGAACAGTTAGAACTGGACATGGAAAACAGACTGGTTCCAAATAGGAAAAGGAGTACGTCAAGGCTGTATATTGTCACCCTGCTTATTTAACTTCTATGCAGAGTACATCATGAGAAACACTGGACTGGAAGAAACACAAGCTGGAATCAAGATTGCCGGAAGAAATATCAATCACCTCAGATATGCAGATGACACCACCCTTATGGTAGAAAGTGAAGAGGAGCTAAAAAGCCTCTTGATGAAAGTGAAAGAGGAGAGTGAAAAAGTTGGCTTAAAACTCAACGTTCAGAAAACGAAGATCATGGCATCTGGTCCCATCACTTCATGGCAAATAGATGGGGAAACAGTGGAAACAGTGTCAGACTTTATTTTGGGGGGCTCCAAAATCACTGTAGATGGTGATTGCAGCCATGAAATTAAAAGACGCTTACTCCTTGGAAGAAAAGTTATGATCAACCTAGATAGTATATTCAAAAGCAGAGGCATTACTTTGCCAACAAAGGTCCGTCTAGTCAGGGGTATGGTTTTTCCAGTGGTCATGTATGGATGTGAGAGTTGGACTGTGAAGAAGGCTGAGCACCGAAGAATGGATGCTTTTGAACTGTGGGGTTGGAGAAGACTCTTGAGAGTCCCTTGGACTGCAAGGAGATCCAACCAGTCCATTCTGAAGGAGATCAACCCTGGGATTTCTTTGGAAGGAATGATGCTAAAGCTGAAACTCCAGTACTTTGGCCACCTCATGCGAAGAGTTGACTCATTGGAAAAGACTTTGATGGTGGGAGGGATTGTGGGCAGGAGAAAAAGGGGACGACAGAGGATTAGATGGCTGGATGGCATCACCGACACGATGGACGGGAGTCTGAGTGAACTCCTGGAGTTGGTGATGGACAGAGAGGCCTGGCATGCTGCGATTCATGAGGTCGCAAAGAGTTCGACACGACTGAGCAACTGAACTGAACTGAACTGATGGTGGTTTTATTCCTAGTTTTTTAAGGAATCTCCATACCATCTTCCATAATGGCTGTATCAGTTTATATTCCCACCAAGAGTGCAAGAGAGTTCCTCTTTCTCCACATCCATAATTTGTTGTCTGTAGACTTTTTGATGATGGCTGTTTTGATAGATGTGAGGTGATATCTCATTATAGTTTTGATTTGCATTTCTCTAATAATGAGAGACATTGAACATCTTTTCATGTATTTGTTAGCCATCTATATATCTTATTTGGAGAAATGTCTGTTTAGGTCTTTTCCCCACTTTTGATTGGGTTGTTTTTTCTGGCATTGAGTTGTATGAGCTGCTGGTATATTTTGGAAACTAATCCCTGGTCAGTTTTTTCATTTGCTATTATTTTCTCCCATTCTGAGGGTTGTCTTTTCACCTTGCTTATAGTTTTCTTTGCTGTGCAAAAACTTTTAAGTTTAATCAGGTCCCACTTATTTACTTTTGTTTTCATTTCCGTTACTCTGGGAGGTGGGTCATAGTGGATCTTGCCTTGATTTATGTCATCGAGTGTTCTGCCTGTTTTCCTCTAACAGTTTTATAGTTTCTGGTCTTACATTTATATCTTTCATCCATTTTGAGGTTATTTTTGTGTATGGTGTTAGGAAGTATTCTAATTTCATTCTTTTACATGTAGCTGTCCAGTTTTCCCAGCATCATTTATTGACAAGGCTGTGTTTGCCCCATTGTATGTTCTTGTCTCCTTTGTCAAAAATAAGGTACCCATAGGTGCATGAGTTTATTTCTGGGCTTTCTATCTTGTTCCATTGGTCTATATTTCTGTTTTTGTGCCAGTACCATACTGTTTTGATTACTGTTTGCAGTATCATCTGAAGTCAGGAAGCTTGACTCCTCCAGCGCTATTCTTTCTCAAGACTACCTTTTCTATTTGGGGTCTTCTTTGCTTCCATATGAATTGTGAAATTTTTTGTTCTAGTTCTGTGAAAAATGCCATTGGTAATTTGATAGGGATCGCATTGACTCTGTAGATTGCATTTGGTAGTATAGTCATTTTCACAATATTGATTCCTCCTACCCTGGAACATGGAATATCTCTTCATCTGTTTAGGTCATCTTTGATTTCTTTCATCAGTGTCTTATAATTTTGTGTGTACAGTTCTTTTGTCTCCTTAGGTAAGTTTATTTCTAGATATTTAATTATTTTTGTTGTAATAGTGAATGGGATTGATTCCTTAATTTTGCTTTCTGATTTTTCATTGTTAGTATATAGAAATGCAAGTGATTTCTGTGTACTGATCTTGTATCCTGCAGCTTTGCTAAATTCACTCATTAGCTTTAGTAATTTTCTGATGCTATCTTTAGGGTTTTCCATGTATAATATCATGTCATCTGCAAACAGTGAGAGGTTTACTTCTTCTTTTCCAATTTGGATTCATTTCTTTTTCTTCTCTGATTGCTGTAGCTAGGACTTCCAGAACTATGTTGAATAATAGTGGTGAAAGTGGACATCCTTGTCTTGTTCCTGATCTTAGGGGGAATTCTTTCAGCTTTTCACCATTGAGATTAATGTTTGCTGTAGGCTTATCATATATGCCCTTTACTAGTTGAGGTCAGTTACTTCTATGCCAATTTTTTGAAGAGTTTTAATTATAAATAGGTGCTGAATTTTGTGAAAGACTTTTTCTGCATCTGTTGAGATCATCATATGGTTTTTATCTTTCAATTTGTTAATATGGTACATCACATTGACTGATTTGTGTAAGGACCATATAGTATCTTAAGCATCAGAGCTATGTGTTATATGTACCTGTTTGCGCATATTGTCAAAGAGAACCAGAGCCAGACACTAGTTAAGGCAGTAAAGATAGATTTAATTTGGAAACAATTGCAATGGGGGAAAAAAACTAGTTTTTTTCTGTCATTTTAATTTACCCTTTATTATTGGAGATTGAATTATTTTTTACATATTCATGTATCTACCATTGTTTTGAATTCTTTTCCCATTTAGGTTGCTACTTAACATCGAGCAGAGTTCCTTGTGCTCGACAGTAGGTCCTTATTGGTTATTCATTTTAAATATAGCAGTGTGTACATGTCAATCCCAAACTCCCTAACTATCCCTTCTTTCCACCCTTCTATCCTGGTAACCATTAATCCATTCTCCAAGTCTGTGAATCTGTTTCTGTTTTGTAAATAAGTTCATTTGCATCATTTTTTAAAGGTTCCACATATAAGCAGTATAATATGACATTTGTCTTTCTCTCTCTGACTTCACTCAGTATGACAATCTCTAGTTCCACCTATGTTGCTGCAAATGGCGTTATTTAATTCTTTTTAATGGCTCAGTAATTTCCCATTGTATATATGTACCACATCTTTTTATTCATTCCTTTGTTGATGGACATTTAGTTTGCATTCATGAAGAGACTTTAGTTTAGCACTGGGTTCAGTTCAGAACAAGTCAGCCAAAATTTATAGCCAAGGAACAGAGTTGGTGTGGCAGGGAGAGATTTGGAGGATGGAAAATCACTAGTAGCAGGCCAGAGTGATCAAGTATCAAGGGTGGGAGAGGAGATATTTAATGAGCTATTAAGAGCAATCAAATCCAAAGAGTAGCAGAAATTTTCTCTAAACTGATTTGGTAGGATTTTCCTCGAAATTGGGCAAAGCACAGTTGACAAGGATGGAGAAAAGTGTGCAAAGTCAAGGCCCCCCATGAGGAACAGGGTTTAGAGAAGTCTGACTAAGAGTTTGGTCAGGAGGAGTGTCTTATCAATATGCATATTTGACTACTTCCTGTTTTGTCTTCCTTTCTACACTAGATTTTAGTTTATCATCTCAACTTTAGCTGACTTTGATGCATATTTTGCTCAAAAAGAAGGCCACAGTGGAATTTCTAAATTTCACCTTTGTATTATATGTCAAGAGAGACAGAATGCAGAGTTATTAGCACTGGGATCAATTCTACTCATACTTAAACAGAGTGGCCACTTTTAAAAGTATGAATTCAAAAATGATGTTAAGATAAGAACTGAGTAACATACATTTTAAACTCTCATAACTGAGGGGCTTCTCAGGTGGTGCTAGTGGTAAAGAACTCGCCTGCTAATGAAGGAGATGTAAACAACATGGGAGCGATTCCTGGGTTGGGAAGATCCCCTGGAATAGGGCATGATAACCCACTCCAGTATTTTTGCCTGGAGAACTCCATGGACAGAGGAGCCTGGCAGTCTACAGTCCATAAGGTCACAAAGAGTCTTACTCGACTGAAGTGACTTACAGCACAAAAAAGCTGCACTTGTCTATCTACGAATATTTCTAAATACTTTCTTTAGCATACATGTTTTGAGGAAGAAACATTTACTGAAGGTTCACGTCCTCTTATGCTTCTTAATTTGAGAAATAGTCCAAATATGAGTTGACTCAACTTCAGCATAAAAAGCTGCCTGGTACTTCCTTTTCTGTTTCTCTATGGAGTAATGCTGTTCTGAGTTCGTAAGGCAAGAGAGAAGTTCTTACTGTGTACTCCATTAAGTTCCTTCAGGGCCTCTCTGCTGGGGTGACCTCAGAGAATGACTCATACACTTCAGTGGTTATGCTACTAGTTTCTTACTAATTGAGCAAAGATCTCTGTACACACTGCAAATTGTGTGCAGGAAAATCAGACGCTATGTGGAGAGGCTGAGCGAGCTGGCACTGTGTCTTTATTTTCTGCCTTTAGCTTCTGCACTGCCCAAGACTGGGGAAGCCTAATAACTGCATGCTGGACTATTCCTCTTAGTCCAAGAGGGATCTATCTTCTGTCAGTTCACTATGGTCCATTGACAAGACAGAGACCCATGACCCTTCACCTTATACTTTCTTCAGTATGGCATGGTGTGACCTGGCATGTTCTCAGTTAGGATTGAGTTCATTATGGTCCTGGAAACTGTGTATTATTAGCCACATTTGGGGGCCAGCATTAAGTAAGTTGCTCAAGTTCACACAGTTAGTAAATGAAAGAAGTGAATTAAACTCAGGTTTATCTCTCCTCTTTACACGGATGACTCACACATCTTGGTGTGTGGATCATTAGAATGTCCGCACCGTAACAACTCATCACTGCTTTTAATCAACTCTTCCTAGTGTTTTAATCAGCAGAATTTTATTTCTCACAGTTTTGGAGACTGAGATGTCCCACCATCTGGGTGCCAGCTGATTCAGCTCCTGGAGAGGCCCTTTTCCTGGCTTGCAGAGGGTCACCTTCTCAAAATGTCTTCACAGGCTGGAGAGGGAGAAAAAGAGAGAGAAGACACAGATCCCATCCTGGGGACCCAGTCTTCATGACCTCATCTAAATCGAGTTACTTCCCCAAAGTAATTACCTCCTAACCATCAAATTGGGGGTTAGGGCTTTAGCATGTGAATTCTGAGGGTTCACATTCAGTCAATACACCCTCTAATTCAGAATCTCCACCTCAAATCACACTAAGTAAATAGATGCCTACTTTGCTGTTGGAAAAGATGAGCTCTGGAGTTACAGCACTTGTAAGAGCTCAGTCTTTAAATCTGTGCTGTATAGAGTTAGAACTACTAGCCACATGGGGCTAATGAGCACTTGAAATGTGGCTAATCTAAACTGAGATGTATTTGAAATGCAAAACACACATCCAGTTTTAAAGACTTAGTATGAAACGAAGGATGAAAAACATTTCCTTTATACTTCTAATACTGAGTATGTGTTGAAATGACAATATTTTGAATATGTTGATTAAATAAGGTTTATTATTAAAATTAATCTCGCCTGATTCTTTTTACTTTTTTTTAAATGAAGGTACAAGAAAATTCAAGATAACATATGTGGTTGCTTTTTATTTTTTAAGACAGTGATGTTTTAAGTAAATAACCTCATTAAGTAAGTAATGTAACATTAAGTAAGTAACATCATTAAGTAAGTAATGATGTTCAGTATGAATATACTAACACAGAAGTATGCACTGATAGAGTTAAGGAATATTATTACCTAGGAACTCTGTGTATAAAACCGTAATTACAAGAATATTTTATTTTTTATAATTCTCCAAATATATAATAAATTCTATTTTTTTATCAACATGAGATTAAAATTAGAACTTGGTGACAATGCTAGTTCGCTTCAAGTCAGAAGGGTCTATAGATTCTGTCCTAACATACTCTTACATAACAGTTAAAATATAGCATTCTTATTATTCAAGTGTTCATATCCAAACCACTACAGTTACCGGGTGACATAGGCCTACAGCAGGTATAACAGACATAAATTTGTTAATAAACTTATATACATTACTTTCAATTGGAGCATTCCTATTTCCTTATCACTAACATCTAATCCTTACACTTTGATTCTTCAAAAGAAAATTCCTTTTAAATAATCTCCCACATTTTATTTTGAATTCTTGGTCCTCATTTAACATGTTTTCCTTAAACAGTCCTTTTCTGATACAGTAGAGTTATCCTAAAATAATTGACATGGCTACATTTTCAAAATCACTATAAATTCTAACAGGATATAAATGTACTTTCTAAATCAATAAACATCCAGAAATGAATAAATATTAATAGATGAGTGTTTGTATAGTGCTTACTTTATACTGAGTAATGCTGCTAGGTTTAGTTATTCATGAGTTAAACTTGTTAGGCATCTAAATATGACCTGATGTTTTCATGTAGGAATACAAGGTATAAATGGTCAAAGGGATAATGGAGCCAATATAATCTTATAGCATTGAGACTTATCCAAACTTTGCACTATTCACATAGCTACACATTTCAGCCTAGTTAATTTCTCAATTCTGAGAAGGAAATTATCTTGAACTTGCTGTACCCTAAGGAAATGGTGCTTTCAACAGCAATTTAGTTGCTTCCTTTGAATTTTTTTCCTGGCTTTTTTTTGGGGGGAGTTTCACTGCTAAAGCAACTTCTAAAACATTTTTTGTTAGTTGTGGTTCTGGGTAACTATGTTATGTTTTTATTACAGGCATTATATGATTATTTGATTTCTTAGAGTATGCAACTTTTTTGGGGGTGTTAGTTCTAAAAGGTCTTGGAGGCCTTCATAGAACCATTCAACTTTAGCTTCTTCAGTGTTACTGGTTGGGGCATAGGTTTGGATTACTGTGATATTGAATGGTTTGCCTTGGAGACTAAGAGATCATTCTGTCATTTTTGCGATTGCATCCAAGTACTGCATTTCGGACTCTTTTGTTGACCATGATGGCTACCCCATTTCTTCCAAGGGATTCCTGCCCACAGTAGTAGATATAATGGTCATCTGAGTCAAATCCACCCATTCCAGTCCATTTTAGTTTGCTGATTCCTACAATGTTGACATTCACTCTTGCCATCTCCTATTTGCCACTGCCAATTTGCCTTGATTCATGGACCTAACATTCCAGGTTCCTATGCAATATTGCTCTTTACAGCATCAGACCTTGCTTCTATCACTAGTCACATCCACAGCTGGGTATTGTTTTTGCTTTGGCTCCATCCCTTCATTCTTTCTGGAGTTATTTCTCCACTGATCTCCAGTAGCATATTGGGCACCTACCGACCTGGGGAGTTCCCCTTTCGGTATCCTATCATTTTGCCTTTTCATACTGTTCATGGGGTTCTCAAGGCAAGAATACTGAAGTGGTTTGCCATTCCGTTCTCCAGTGGACCACATTCTGTCAGATCTCTCCACCATGACCCACCCGTCTTGGGTGGCCCCACATGGCATGGCTTAGTTTCATTGAATTAGACAAGGCTGTGGTCCATGTGATCAGATTGGCTAGTTTTCTGTGATTATGGTTTCAGTGTGTCTGCCCTCTGATGCCCTCTTGCAACACCTACCATCTTACTTGGATTTCTCTTACCTTGGATGTGGGGTATCTCTCCATGACTGCTCCAGCAAACCACAGCCGCTGCTCCTTACCTTGGATGAGAGGTATCTCTTCATGGCCTCCCCACCTGACCTTGAACATGAAGGAGCTCCTCTAGGCTGGAATGCAAAAGTAGGAAGTCAGGAAACACCTGGAGTAACAGGCAAATTTGGCCTTGGAGTATGGAATGAAGCAGGGCAAAGGCTAATAGAGTTTTGCCAAGAGAATGCACAGTCATAGCAAACACCCATTCCAACAACACAAGAGAAGACTCTACACATGGACATCACCAGATGGTCAACACTGAAATCAGATTGATTATATTCTTTGCAGCCAAAGATGGAGAAGCTCTATACAGTCAGCAAAAACAAGAGCGGGAGCTGACTGTGGCTCAGATCATGAACTCCTTATTGCCAAATTCAGACTTAAATTGAAGAAAGTAGGGAAAACCACTAGACCATTCAGTTCAGTTCAGTTCAGTTCAGTACAGTAACTCAGTCACCTCCGATTCTTTGCAACCCCATGAATCGCAGCACACCAGGCCTCCCTGTCCATCACTAACTCCCGGAGTTCACTCAGACTCACGTCCATCGAGTCAGTGATGCCATCCAGCCATCTCATCCTCTGTCGTCCCCTTCTCCTCCTGCCCCCAATCCCTCCCAGCATCAGAGTCTTCTCCAATGAGTCAACTCTTCGCATGAGGTGGCCAAAGTACTAGAGCTTCAGCTTTAGCATCATTCCTTCCAAAGAAATCCCAGGTCTGATCTCCTTCAGAAAGGACTGGTTGGATCTCCTCGTAGTCTAAGAGACTCTCAGGAGTCTTCTCCAACACCACAGTTCAAAAGCGCCAATTCTTTGGTGCTCAGCTTTCTTCACAGTCCAACTCTCACACCCACACATGACCACTGGAAAAACCATAGCCTTGACTAGATGGACCTTTGTTGGCAAAGTAATGTCTCAGCTTTTCAGTATGCTCTCTAGGTTAGTCATAACTTTTCTTCCAAGGAGTAAGCATCTTTTAATTTCATGGCTACAGTGACCATCTGCAGTGATTTTGGACCCCCCAAAACATAAAGTCTGACACTGTGTCCACTGTTTCCCCATCTATTTCCCATGAAGTGATGGGACCAGATGCCATGATCTCAGTTTTCTGAATGTTGAGCTTTAAGCCAACTTTTTCACTCTCCTCTTTCACTTTCATCAAGAGGCTTTTTAGTTCCTCTTCATTTTCTGCCATAACAGTGGTGTTATCTGAATATCTGAGGTTATTGATATTTCTCTTGGCAATCTTAATTCCAGCTTGTGTTTCTTCTAGCCCAGCATTTCTCATAATGTACTCTGCATATAAGTTAAATAAGCAGGGTGACAATATACAGCCTTGACGTACACCTTTTCCTATTTGGAACCAGTCTGTTGTTCCATGTCCAGTTTGAACTGTTGCTTCCTGACCTGCATATAGGTTTCTCAAGAGGCAGGTCAGGTGGTCTGGTATTCCCATCTCTTTCAGAATTTTCCACAGTTTATTGTGATCCACACAAAGGCTTTGGCATAGTCAATAAAACAGAAATAGATGTTTTCAGGTATGACCTAAATCAAATCCCTTATGATTATACAGTGGAAGTGAGAAATAGATTTAAGGGACTAGATCTGATAGACAGAGTGCCTGATGAACTATGGACTGAGGCTCGTGACATTGTACAGGAGACAGGGATCAAGACCATCACCATGGAAAAGAAATGCAAGAAAGCAAAACGCTTGTCTAAGGAGGCCTTACAAATAGCTATGAAAAGAAGAGAAGCAAAAAGCAAAGGAGGAAAGGAAAGATATAAGCATCTGAATGCAGAGCTCCAAAGAATAGCAAGGAGAGATAAGAAAGCCTTCCTCAGTGATCAATGCAAAGAAATAGAGGAAAACAACAGAATGAGAAAGACTAGAGATCTCTTCAAGAAAATTGGAGATACCAAGGGAATATTTCATGCAAAGATGGGCTCAATAAAGGACAGAAATGGGATGGACCTAACAGAAGCAGAAGATATTAGGAAGAGGTGGCAAGAATACACAAAAGAACTGTACAAAAAACATCTTCAGGACCAAGATAATCACGATGGTGTGATCACTCACCTAGAGCCAGACATCCTGGAATGGGAAGTCAAATGGCCCTAAAAAGCATCACTACGAACAAAGCTAGTGGAGGTGATGGAATTCCAGTTGAGCTGTTTCAAATCCTGAAAGATGATGGTGTGAAAGTGCTGCACTCAATATGCCAGCAAATTTGGAAAACTCAGCAGTGGCCACAGGACTGGAAAAGGTCAGTTTTCATTCTGATTCCAAAGAAAGGCAATGCCAAAGAATGCTCAAACTACCGCACAATTGCACTCATCTCACATGCTAGTAAAGTAATGCTCAAATTTCTCCAAGCCAGGCTTCTGCAATACATGAACCATGAACTTCCAGATGTTCAAGCTGGTTTCAGAAAAGGCAGAGGAACCAGAGATCAAATTGCCAACATCCGCTGGGTCATGGAAAAAGCAAGAGAGTTCCAGGAAAACATCTATTTCTGCTTTACTGACTATGCCAAAGCCTTTGACTGTGTGGATCACAATAAACTGTGGAAAATTCTGAAAGAGATGGGAATACTAGACCACCTGACCTGCCTCTTGAGAAACCTATATGGAGGTCAGGAAGCAACAGTTCGAACTGGACATGGAACAACAGACTGGTTCCAAATAGGAAAAGGATTACATCAAGGCTGTATAATGTCACCCTGATTATTTAACTTATACACAGAGTACATCGTGAGAAACGCTGGGCTGGAAGAAGCACAAGCTGGAATCAAGATTGCCAAGAGAAATATCAATAACCTCAGATATGCAGATGACACCACCCTACGGCAGAAACTGAAGAGGAACTAAAAAGCCTCTTGATGAAAGTGAAAGAGGAGAGTGAAAAAGTTGGCTTAAAGCTCAACATTCAGAAAACGAAGATCATGGCATCCAGTCTCATCACTTCATGGTAAATAGATGGGGAAACAGTGGAAACAGTGTCAGACTATTTTTTGGGGCTCCAAAATCGCTTCAGATGGTGATTGCAGTCATGAAATTAAAAGATGCTTACTCCTTGGAAGGAAAGTTATGACCAACCTAGAGAGCATATTGAAAAGCTGAGACATTACTTTGCCAACAAAGATCCATCTAGTCAAGGCTATGGTTTTTCCTGTGGTCATGTATGGATGTTAGAGTTGGACTGTGCAGAAAGCTGAGCACCGAAGAATTGATGCTTTCAAACTGTGGTGTTGGAGAAGACTCTTGAGAGTCCCTTGGACTGCAAGGAGATCCAACCAGTCCATCCTAAAGGATATCAGTCCTGGGTGTTCAGAGGAAGGACTGATGCTAAAGCTGAAACTCCAGTACTTTGGCCACCTCATGCGGAGAGTTGACTCACTGGAAAAGACCCTGATGCTCGGAGGGCTTGGGGGCAGGAGGAAAAGGGGACAAAAGAGGCTGAGATGGCTGAGTGGTATCACCAACTCGATGGACGTGAGTCTGAGTGAACTCCGGGAGTTGGTGATGGACAAGGAGGCCTGGTGTGCTGCGATTCTTGGGGTCTCAAAGAGTTGGACACGACTGAGCGACTGAACTGAACCGAAATGAACTGAAAGTATGCATATTTAGATGTTTCATATAAATAAAATTTAAGAAACAAAATTGTTTTTAAATGCTTTATTATCATTGTTGTGAGTAAAGTACTTTCCTTTGTCTCTGACCCACAAGTATTACATTTTCTCTAAGTATCCTTGACTAAGTTGTTAACTTGCTGGCAGGATACAGTCTCAGACCTCTCATTATTTTTGACAGGAGTCCATTTCAAATTTTTTTCTTTATTCTTTTGTTGGTTTTGGAAGTGGATTCATTCAATAATTTGATCACTTCTTCTAAATTTTTGAATGTAGTGACAAAAAGTTACTCACATCCATTTATCTTTTTTTTAATTTCCCTAAATCTCTCGCAGTGTCCCTTGTTTATTCCTGATATTGGTGATTTTCGTTTTCTGTCTCTTTTGTTTTGATCAGCCTTGCTCATTGCAGGTAAGCTCAGCCAGGATGCCACCGGTTTAAAAGCTTCGGCCAACATCTGGTTTGGAAAGTTGAACCAGGCATAAAGAAAGGATGGAGAAATTTAACCTGTCAAATCAGAAACAAAAACAGGGAACTTATCAGTGGGCAGTGTCTGAGGTCATTTGACATCTAGAATCAGAGCCAGCAAAGATGAAGTCAGACATGTGAATAAGTGAGTTGCTACTGAAGAGTTCTTCTGTGAGGAGGATACTCCCACCACAAGATTGTCACTGTCAACTTCAAGAATAGGTGTGGAAATAGGTTCACTTTGATTTAAAATAGAAAATAAAAACCAGAACTAAAACATATGCTATTTGTTATTTAAATTAAGATGCCAGTTACTTGTGTTGAGTTGCAGAGTTGTGCCAATACTAAATCACTGATAAACATGATTTACTTCATTAAGCTTGCATTAGCAGTTAGCCCAGGAGAAGCAGTCCACTAACACAGCTATTTTGTTTTGAGGTTGTTTTTAAAAAGGAGGGTTGCACAAAAGCTCATCTCCAGTGACTTAACTACAATGTTACATAATAATAAGTCCAAAGGTGGGGATTCCAGAGCTGCTGCAGTAGCAACACAATTCCAGCTCTTCCTGTTTTTCTGCTCAATCATCTTTAGCATGTGGCCTTTCTGCTCATGCTTCTTATCTCATGGTCACAAGACAGCTCCAGCTGTAGGTTCCTATTCCCATTCCAAGAATGAAGAAAAAGATGGCAGGAAGGGATGGTGCCCTTACTAGACTGGGGATACGATGACACTAGTTAGTTTCTGCTTTGTGTAGGAGGCTGAAAGAGAAAAGCGACTTTAACAGAAGTTACTCAGAGAGATTTCAGCAGCTCCAGTCAAGGGGCTTATTATGGATTGCGTTGAGCCCCTTCAGAAGCTATGTGGGATCCCTAAGTCCATGAGCCTCAGAATGACATCTGGAAATGGGGCGCTTGCAGATCATCAAGTTAGGATGAGCTTGTTCGGATGGGCCCTAATTCAATATGACTAGTCTCTTTATTAGAAATGGGGAAGAGATACAGCGAGGGGGGTGCCATGTGAGGACACAGAGGCAAAGAGAGAGGAGGCCACATGAAGACGGAGGCAGAGACCCGACTCATGCTGCCACAAAGCAGGGAATGACCCAGGCTAGTAGACGCTGGGAGAGGGAAGGAAGCTTAATCTCCTTGAGGCTTCAGTGGGAGAACGGCCCAACCTATATGTTGACTTTGAACTTCTAGTCTCCAAAAATGTGAGAGAATTCTCTCGTTTTAAGCCACCAGCTTGTGGTATTTTGTTATAGCAGCCCTGGGAAACTAATGCAGTCTCCAGCTTGGATTTGAGGGATGTTAATTCTTGAGTTCCAGAACTTGAGAGGACAATAATAAAATAGAACCTGCTTAGAGGAAAGTTTCCTTGGGTATCATGCTGGTAGGGGGGCAACATAAACATTATTATATCCCTGTAAAGCCATCAGAAGTATAAATAGTAAAGAAATAATTAAACTCAAAGTACTGACATTTTTACAATAGGACATAGTTTTTAAGTTATTATGTTTATAAAAATACTGTTTTTTCTTGCTTTTAAGTTATATAAATAATTCAACAGAATACCTAAGGCTGCAATTATAATGTATTTTTTAAAGAGAGTTAAATATTTAATGTGTGTTTAATAAAACTGATGTTCATAATTTTGTTTATTAGAGTATAAATAATAAATATAGCATTAAAACAGGTACAGAATAACTTTTACTCAAAAATCCCTTTGATATTAAATAAACTATTAATTGAGACCATTAAGATTTCTTGGAAGGAATGATGCTAAAGCTGAAGCTCCAGTACTTTGGACACCTCATGCGAAGAGCTGACTCATTGGAAAAGACTCTGATGCTGGGAGGGATTGGGGGCAGGAGGAGAAGGGGACGACCCAGGATGAGATGGCTGGATGGCATCACGGACTCGATGGACATGAGTCTGAGTGAACTCCGGGAGATGGTGATTGACAGGGAGGCCTGGCGTGCTGCAATCCATGGGGTCGCAAAGAGTCGGACACGACTGAGCGACTGAACTGAACTGAACTGAACTTTTATTGAAGTCCTAATTATGCATAACTTATAAGACTATTAAGCTACAGTCAAATGTATACATATGCTTATATTACCTGGTTATAATACAGGAATGTATAATATCAAGACAGCAGGCATATCAAGGAAAATGCAAGAAATGTGGGGAAGGCCTCAAGGAAGAAATACAAAACATAGTGGAAAAGAATTTGAGAGGTAGAACAAAAATAGTGTCACCTAGAGGAAAGGAACTAAGAAATGAATACATAAATGCATTGAATAAATATGGAAATAAATCTTAAGAGTTGGAAAACTGCATTGAGAGGTGTCAATTTTCCCTAATTTTAATATAAATTGAATACAATCATGGACATGACTGATCGACTGAACAACAATCATAATAATGATAATCCCAATGAAAAATACCAGTGAGGTTTGTTTGTAACTTGACAATATATTCCCAATTCAGAAGATTGGAAATAGCAAAAAAATATTTTGAAAAAAGAAAGGATAAGGAAACAGTCCTCTGACAGAGCTGAGAAAATGTACTAGATTACTATAGTAAGAATAAGAAGAATCTTACCAGTTTAAGAATGAATAAATTGACCTCAAACTCCTCATATTCATTCTAGTCCTCTTATTCTATCCTAAGCAGGAATATTAAACTTCGTTAATCATATGTCATTGCACTGTTATTTGGAACAGAGCATTCAAAGGAAAAAAAAAAAAAAGTCCTAATACACATGGGTGTGATTTCTTTTCTATTTTTCTTCCATGCATGGGGACATCTCCCTCTGGAGTTCGTAGCACTTCCATCTTTACTCATATAGGATAGGCCTGGGATATACATGTGCTGTTTGTTTGCTTCTGTTTCCTCTGGTAACTAGCAGATGTGGATTTCAGTTTATCTAGTGGCAAATCCTGAGATCTAGGGATAGGTATTGAAGTGAGAAACTGCACAGGTCATAGCTGGTCATAGCTTAATCAAGCTCACTCTGCTTCCTTATTGGGAGCTTGGGGACAAAGTCTTTGCTAAAGAGTTTCTTTGCCCTCCACAATTCTCACACAGTGAGGGAGTGCGTGTTGAGGAAGGGAAGAGCATGAGATGGCTGTGGTACCGCTAGGTCTCTTGGTTAACATCATTTTAAGTGAAGTTGCTCAGTCGTGTCCGACTCTTTGTGACCCCATGGACGCAGGCTACTCTGTCCATGAGATTTTCTAGGCAAGAGTACTGGAGTGGGTTGCCATTCCCTTATCTTAGGGGTATCAATATTAGGCTTCTCCAGAGAGACACAACCAATAGGACATATACAAATGCATAGAAAGGAATCCATTAGGATAGACTTACGTGAATACAGAGGTTGAGAAGTCTCCTGGCGTGCCATCAGCAAGCTGGAGGTTCAGGAAAGCAGGCAGTGCAGGGTTAGACCAGGTCTGAAGGCCTGAGAACTGGAGAAGCCAATGGGTGGGAAGTCCCCATCTGAGTGTGAGGGTCTGTGCATCAGGAGTGCTGATGTCTGAGGGCGGAGTGGAGAGAAGACCCAGCTCAAGAAGAAAGAAAATTTACCTTTCCTCCACTTTTTTTTTGTTGTTGTTCTTTTGGAGCCCTCAGCAAATTGGATAACACTCATGCACGTTGGGGAAGGGATTTTTCACTCAGGCTGCCTGTTCAAATCTTCTGGACATACCTTCTCAGCATGCATGCTCAGTCATGACCGACTCTTTGTGACCCCATCGACTATAGTCAGCCAGGCTCCTCTGTCCATGGAATTTTCCAGGCAAGAATCCTGGAGTGGGTTGCCATTTCCTCCTCCAACCCTCACAGAAACACCCAGAAATAATGTTTCACCTGCTATGTGGGCATCTCTTAGCCCAGTCAAGTTGACACATAAAGTTAACCATCATCTCAGTATAATCCATTTCTTACCAATAACCTAACTAGACAGATCAGAAATAAAATAAGAGTCCAAAAAATTGCAAGTGTTTACAGTGAAGTGAAGTCACTCAGTCATGTCCAACTCTTTGCAACCCCGTGGACTGTAGCCCACCAAGCTCCTCCATCCATGGGATTCTCCAGGCAAGAATACTGGAGTGGGTTGCCATTTCCTTCTCCAGGGGATCTTCCTGACCCAGGGATCGAACCTAGGTCTCCCGCATTGCAGGCAGACGCTTTAACCTCTGAGCCACAATCCTAGGTAGGCAAGTGTTTATAAGAATTTAATATATGGCAGCATTCTTACCAAACTATATTTTCTTGAAAACAGAGAAGAAAATATGTGAGAAAGTACTTGATGGTAAGAAGGGTGGAAAAACTCTTCATATTCTACATACGATTCAAAGATCCCTAGTTCACATTTAGTCTATTAAAGTCTCAGAGAATTCCTATAGTATACAGTAAAGAAATCTGTTTAACTTTTTAAATTCAGCATTTTCAAGTGCATAAATTTCAAATCAAAATGAAATGGAGTTGGAGAAAGGTCCAGAGGAGACCAGTGAACAAAGCAGAAGGGACTCAGGACCTGCTCTCTTCTCCTATCAACTGGTCACTTGTAGAAACCTTACACTTGAACAGTACTAGACTTTGTTAGCCCTTCTTAATGGGACTTATGTGGCAATGGGGCAAAAAGGAAGAACTTTCTCCCATGTCCCCATCAAGTTAGAAGTGAATTCAAGTAGTAGGGAAATTCTTTTGAGCAGGAACACCAATAGCCACCGTTATCCATGTAACGTGTCAGAAAGAACACAAACATCCAATAAAAGGAGACAGGTAATAAAAAGAGCATTCACACAGTGGACTTTTTTGCAGCCATTAAAAAGTATTTAGATACGTGTTATTAATATGAGACAAGAACGCATAGTACATTGAGACTCCTTTCCCAAGAAGGGCATTATCAGGCAGTAAGACTAGTCTCTCCAGTGGGAGAGGATGGGCCTGAGAACCATTCTCTTGGAGTATACTGCATTTCACAAGGTCCACTAATGGTCTGCCATGTCACTGCTGATCTAAAGTGAGTCAGGATTTTTTCTCCCTTGAATTGCGATAACAGAATTCCCAGCCATTTTCTGAAAATGTAAGTTTAGATCGCCCATGTTCACAAAGCTTCAGCAACTCTCACTCTTGACCAAGATTCAGAAACAGAACCTCTTCACGGGCTCTCATTTTACTGTTTTTTCTTTATTACATCTCTACTTTCATAAAAAATCAGCTTTGTTTTTAATCTGATTCATGGCTTCTAAACCAATCATCATGGCACCCTGCTATGCCAAATATACTTTTTATATAGGATTTAGAAACCATCTACAAAAGTAATGCTATTCTGTTTTACGTGAAAAATGTAGTTATTTACATAACGTAAGCCACTTTCAGATCTTCACCATTGTATTTAGGGACTTGGCATACATTTCAGTTGTTGCTGTTTAGTTGCTAAGTCGTGTCTGACTCTTTTGCGACCTTGTGGATTGTAGCCTCTGGCTCAGGGATTTCCAGGCTCCCCTGTCCATGGGATTTCTCAGGCAAGAATATTGGAGTTCTTCTCCAGGGGAGCTTCCCGACCCAGGGATCAAACCCATATCTCCTGCATTGCAGGCAGATTCTTACCCCTGAGCCATCAGGGAAACCCAAATATTTAATAGGTCTAGGTAATGTAAGTACTCATATAGATAAAGTACTGAATTCAGTTTTATGAGAGCAAGTTTACTGCATGGATTATGTTTCAACAGCCAACAGTAAAATCACCCATATCACTTATCTTCAAGTTCATGCATCCTCCTACTTCCATTTAAGTGGAGGACTTGAGATAGCATTGGCTCACTAACACTTTGTCAATATCTATCGAATAAGTGTCCTGAGTCTGTCACACTCTTTTTCAAGCCCTTAGTCAAATCAAGGGCAAATAGAAAACCAACTTGGTATCACAGTATCATCTCTGTCCCCTTTTTATCTGAGAGTTTTCCCTACAGAAATATATCCATATGGATATGAAGTCTTGGTGTCATTTCTGCTACTTTGCACAACTGCTGTTAATAACAATGTAAATGGACTGACAGATAAACAAGGCACAAATGCGGGAGAACATCAGTTTTTACTCACGTAAAGGACATAAAAGAATTTTAGGATATATGGCAGAGAGCAGCCACATTCTCCAGGACCAAAGAGTGAAAACTTCCTAGTGCTAAGCCTCACCAGCAGATGCATGGTTGCAGAGGTTAAAATATAAATGATGGAAGGACTAGAAGTCTATCTGTTTTCTTCTGGCCTAGTCATCTACTGGGGTATACCTGCACGTAATGCTATATAGATACTTGCTAGAGATGACCTTACCAGGGTCAGGAGCATTTCTGTAGTTTTAGTTTTATAGTGCTGAATGGAATACACAGTGCTTTAATAAGGAATCAAATGCTCATCCATCACCCCAGCCTGTCCGTGCTAGAATATCTGGTTAAAGTACATTCCTGAACTCAGTGCCATGGAAACAGAACAAGAGTAACCTCCCCATACATCTCTGGGATTCATACTAATAATCCCTTGAGCTAGCTCAAGGAGTTCACCTGTGGCTTGCATATGAAAAATAAAAACAAGCATTCTAAGTACATAGGCTGTGTGGTTCTAGGAGGGCCAAAAACAAAGATACGGAAATACTACTTAAGATGAAACTATTCCTTTGACCACATGATGATACAAAGAACATCTATGGATTGAGTTTTTGTTCATGCTATTTCAAATAAAGAAAACCCTTAATTAAAATAACTTTGTAGTAAGAATGTCCTTCAGTTGATACAGTTAGAGAAATTGAATTTGAAATAACCTAATAAAATAGAAAAATCTACTGAATGGAATTAGAATATATTCTGAAAAAACAAAACAAACGGTTCATGTGGGATGAAAATAGGCACCAGGGACAACAGTCTTTCCCTGTTCCTCTCTGTTGGGATTTCATCTTTCTTTCCATGTGGCATGCTGTATAGCCTCAGAGCCTCATATACTAAAATTCTAGCCAGCAATGAGGACCTGCCTCAAATGTCTGCCTGGACCCCCTAAACCAAAGACCATGCCTGGACCCAGCTGTGGTCAGTGGACCATCACTCAAACTCGGGAGCCAGAATCACAATAATGACACTGTTAACAGTTTGGACCAGGTGATTCTTTACCGCAAGGGCTGCCTGTGCACTTTGGGATGCGGAGCAGCATTTCTGGCCTCTAACCATAGATACCAGCAGCACCTTCCTGGTTGTAACCATCAAAAATGTTTCTAGGCATTGTCAAATGTCATGGGTGGTGAGGTGGCAAAATTGCCCCCAGTTAAGAACCCCTGGCCTACAGCAATCATACTCCATGAAACCACCAGAGGATATGTTGAAGAGCAGATGTACAAGAGTGGAAGTTACACGTATAGATATATATCAGGTTTGTCACAGCGGGAACAGAACACGGTATCCTGAAGAATGCTTACTTATAAATGCATCAGAATGTTCAGAAATCAATTTGTTCTCAGTCCTAGAGTGAACCACTTCACAAGTGCAGTTTCCTCAGTTTAAAAGTAGAAGCAACACCAACTACAGAGAGTGGCTTTGAGTATTAAATAATTATGTAAAGCACTTTGGAAACTATGAAATGGCCCATAAATATAAGATAAGAATAATAAATGAAATCTCTGTGGTCCACTGGGGAAGGGAATGGCAAACCACTTCAGTAGTCTTACCTTGAGAACCCCATGAACAGTATGAAAAAAGAAAAAAGATATGACACTGAAAGGTGAACTCTCCAGATTGGTAGGTGCCCAATATGCTACTGGAGAAGAATGGAGAAATAACTCCAGAAAGAACTGAGAGAGTCAATTCCTAGGCAGACTGATAGGAAGCTGAGGGTCCCCAAGGAGGAGGTGGGGTCTGGGGCTCTCGAAGAGGAAACAGGGGTCTGGAGTTCTCAAGGAGGAGGAAACAAACATCTATTTTTTTTTTCCTCTACATTCCTTAGTCTTAGTCACATGAAATGCCTTTTTCATTAAGCCTGGAACGGATGATTACACAACAAACAGCTCAGTTTAAACTCTGTACTGGGGATTATATAACAACAATGTGTCCTGCTTGAGCAGTTTCTCCTTCCTGAAAACCTTCTGACTAATCCTGATATTTTAGAATGTATATTATGGGAGTGGTCTGGTAAGATCTTTCTATCGTTAGCTTCTAATCCTGTTACCTTAAAATGTAAATTGTGGGAGTGATACGAAGTGAAGTGAAAGTCACTCAGTCATGTCCCACTCTTTGCAACCCCATGGACCATATAGTCCATGGAATTCTCCAGACCAGAATACTGGAGTGGGTAGCCTTTCCCTTCTCCAGGGGATCTTCCCAACCCAAGGGTCGAATCCAGGTCTCCTACATTGCAGGTGCATTCATTACCAGCTGAGCCACCAGGGAAGCTCAAAAACTGGTCTCAAAGTGAAGAACTTGTGGGATTGGGTATGGTAAAATTTTTACAACCTTGAGATTTTTGATATATTGTAATAACCAATTTAAAAAGTATATAACTCCTTAGCTTAGACTAATGCGGTGGGGGGGGGGGGACTCTCTGTCCCTCTTCTGAAGTCTGTGTCAGAAGCTTTCTCTGTCCCTTTCATACTTTAATAAAACTCTGCTACACAAAAGCACCTGAGTGATCAAGCCTGGTCCCTGGTCCTGAAGCTAAATCTTTTCCGGAGATCATGAATCTGATGCCATTCACTAAGCTCTCAGAATGAAGAGATGGAGTCAAAGTGAAAACAACATCCAGTAGTGGATGGGACTGGTGATAGAAGCAAGGTCCGATGCTGTAAAGAGCAATATTGCATAAGAACCTGGAATGTTAGGTCCATGAATCAAGACAAATTGGAAATGGTCAAACAGGAGATGGTGAGAGTGAATATCGACATTTTAGGAATCAGCAAACTAAAATGGACTGGAATGGGTGAGTTTAATTCAGATGACCATTATATCTACTGTGGGCAAGAATCCCTTAGAAGCAATGGAGTAACCCATATAGTAAAAAGAGTCTGAAATGCAGTACTTGGATGCAATCTCAAAAACAACAGAATGATCTCTGTTCATGTCCAAGGCAAAGCATTCAATAGCGCAGTAATCCAAGTCTATGCCCCAACCAACAATGCTGAAGAAGCTGAAGTTGAATGGTTCTACGAAGACATTCAAGACCTTCTAGAACTAACACCCCCCCAAAGATGTCCTTTTCATCCTAGAGGACCAGAATGCAAAAGTAGGAAGTCAACAGATACCTGGAGTAAAGGCAAGTTTGGCCTTGGAGTACAGAATGAAGCAGGGTAAAGGCTAACAGTTTTGCCAAGAGAATGCACTGGTCATAGTAAACACCCTCTTCCAACAACACAAGAGAAGACTCTACACATGGACATCACCAGATGGTCAACACTGAAATCAGATTGATTATATTCTTTGCAGCCAAAGATGGAGAAGCTCTATACAGTCAGCAAAAACAAGAGCGGGAGCTGACTGTGGCTCAGATCATGAACTCCTTATTGCCAAATTCAGACTTAAATTGAAGAAAGTAGGGAAACCACTAGACCATTCAGGTATGATCTAAATCAAATGTCTTATGATTATACAGTAGAAGTGACAAATAAATTCAAGGGACTAGATCTGATAGACAAAGTGCCTGAAGAACTATGGACTGAGGCTCGTGACATTGTACAGGAGACAGGGATCAAGACCATCCCCATGGAAAAGAAATGTAAAAAGCAAAATGGTTGTCTGAGGAGGCCTTACAAGTAGCTGAGGAAAGAAGTGAAAGGCAAAGGAGAAAAGCAAAGATAAACCAATTTGAATGCAGAGATCCAAAGAACAGCAAGGAGAGAGAAGAAAGTTTTCCTCAGTGATCAATGCAAAGAAATAGAGGAAAACAATAGAATGGAAAAGACTAGAGATCTCTTCAAGAAAATTAGAGATACCAAGGGAATATTTCATGCAAAGATGGGCTCAATAAAGGACAGAAATGGGATGGACCTAACAGAAGCAGAAGATATTAAGAAGAGGTGGCAAGATACCAGAAGACTATACAAAAAGGATCTTCATGACCCAGATAACCACGATGGTGTGATCACTCACCTAGAGCCAGACATCCTGGAATGCAAAGTCAAGTGGGCCTTAGGAAGCATCACCATGAAAAAAGCTAGCGGAGGTGATGGAATTCTAGCTGAGCTATTTCAAATCCTGAAAGATGCTGCTGTGAAAGTGCTGCACTCAATGTGCCAGCAAATTTGGAAAACTCCACAGTGGCCACAGGACTAGAAAAGATTAGTTTTCACTCCAATCCTAAAAAATTGCAGTGCCAAAGAATGCTCAAACTACTGCACAATTGCACTCATCCCACACACCAGCAAAGTAAATGCTCAAAATTCTCCAAGCTACACTTCAACAGTACGTGAACTGTGAACTTCCAAATGTTCAAGCTGGATTTAGAAAAGGCAGAGGAACTAGAGATCAAATTGCCAACATCCGTTGGATCATTGAAAAAGCAAGAAAGTTCCCCCCAAAATGCCTACTTCTGCCACAAAGCCTTTGACTGTGTGAATCACAACAAACTGGAAAATTCTTCAAGAGATAGGAATACCAGACCATCTAACCTGCCTCCTGAGAAATCTGTATGCAGGTCAAGAAGCAACAGTTATAGCTGGACATGGAACAACAGGCTGTTTCCAAATTGGGAAAGGAGTTCATCAAGGCTGTATATTGCCACCTTGCTTATTTAACTTATATACAGAGGACATCATGTGAAATGCCAGGCTGGATGAAGCACCAGCTGGAATCAAGACTGCTGGGAGAAATATCAATAACCTTAGATATGCAGATGACACCACCTTCATGGCAGAAAAGCAAAGAAGAACTAAAAAGCCTCTTGATGAAAGTGAAAGAGGGGAGTGAAAAAGTTGGCTTAAAACTCAACATTCGAAAAACTAAGATCATGGCATCTGGTCCCATCACTTCATGGCAAATAGATGGGGAACAATGGAAACAGTGACAGTCTTTATTTTTTGGGCAGATGGTGACTGTAGCCATGGAATTAAATGATGCTTGCTCCTTGGAAGAAAAGCTATGACCAACCTAGACAGCATATTAAAAAGCAGAGACATTATTTTGCCAACAAAGGTCCATCTAGTCAAAGCTATGGTTTTCCCAGTAGTCATGTATGGATGTAAGAGTTGGACTAGGAAGAAAGCTGGGTGCCAAAGAATCGATGCTTTTGAACTGAGGGGTTGGAGAAGACTCTTGAGAGTCCCTTGGACAGCAAGGAGATCCAATCAGTCAATTCCAAAGGAAGTCATTCCTGAATATTCATTGGAAGGACTAATGCTGAAGCTCCAATATTTTGGCCAGCTGATGGGAAGAACTGACTCATTGGAAAAGATCCTGATGTTGGGAAAGATGGAAGGCGGGAGGAGAAGGGAAAGGCAGAGGATGAGATAGTTGGATGGCATCCCTGACTCCATGAACATGAGTTTAAGTAAGCTCTGGGAGTTGGTGTAGAACAGGGCAGCTGGTATGCTGCAGTCCACAGGGTTTTAAATAGTTGGACCTGACTGAGTGACTGAACTGAACTGAACTGAAAATCACTGTGGAGAACCAGTTCTTTTTCCTACTGCAGGCTTTTTCTCAGGAGGCTGAGTAGAAAAGATGCTGACTTCATGGAAATTATACATATGTATATAAAACTATATATAAACATGTAAATATACATAATTGTATATTAATTAGTATATATTATAATATATAAAAATTATGTATATAATGCTGAATTCTTATATAACAAAAAAGCACAAGTGAAAAGAAATAAGCAAAAAAGCAGAAACTATCAAATATAAACTATCAAATACAACAAGCAAATTCATTGCTTTTTTTGTATAATTCTCCAGTCCCATTTAAGAACAGGTTTTTAATATAGTGGGCCTCCGTTGTGACTCAGCTGGTAAAGAATCATCCTGCAATGTGGGATATGTGGGTTTGATTCCTGGGTTGGGAAAATCCCCTGGAGAAGGGAAAGGGTACCCACTCCAGTGTCCTGGCCTGGAGAATTACATGGACTGTATAACCTGTGGGGTCACAAAGAGTTGGACACAACTGATCGACTTTCACTTTCACTTTTAATATAATACAGTTAAAAAATAAAAAGTTTACACCATTGGATGTACTTTTCTTGTGTTAGGTATTTTTACTCAGTTCATTTATTAGTACTACAAGTGGTAAGTAATTAATTTATATTAGTAACTTATGAACTTTTACTATATATAATAAGTAGATAACTATTATAAAAATTTTATTTTATTTTTAACATAAATTTGGAAGCAGCCAGATTGCTGATACAACTAATTAAACTTTTGACATTTATTAGCCCTTGGTGTCAACAAATTATATAGTCTCGTAAAGAATTACAGTAAAGATTTTGAAATACTGAGCATGAAGTAGAAATAAAAAATTTCCCTGCTAACAGCATGTACAAATACCACTTACACCATTCTAAACACATATACTACAAAGATACATAATGGTATTAGAAGTCTTGATAACACATGGGAAGTATCGCCACCATTATCACCACCACAAATAACAATTATGATAGGAGTGATAAAAACAACAAAATCGAAAGTTATCAAACGGTTGTCCTGAACTTGGAATGGTCCTAAGTACATTACATGTATAATCTTATTTAATACGTGAGGAATTTTTTAACCCATTTAAAAAATATTTAAAATACAGAGATAGAAACATGTTTAGAAAGTAGAAATCTCATCTTTTATCAGAATAATACAGTGAAAGCTTAAGATTAATTAGACTGGTCAAATCTGTTTTTAGTATTTTCTGTCATCATGTCTTTATTTGTTCTTAGTGTGCAAGAAGTTGGTTTATAGTGCCTACTACAAAATACATGTTTGTTTGTTTGGTTTTCAAATTAAAATTTTTTCAATAAATGTGGGAAAGAGAAGGGAATAAAAGGTATTACAGTAGTGGTTTGTGCATATTATTTTTTGTTAAAGCTCGGTGGGTTTTTTTCTCCAGTGTATTTTATTTTGTTTTGTATTTTTTGTCTTTTTAAAATATTACAATTTTATCGTATGACAGTGGTAAGTCTTATCCCTCTTCTTCCCCCTCCTCCCCCCCCTCCTCTCCCCCCTCCTTCTCTTCCTCCTCTTCTTCCTCTTCCCCTTCTCCCCCCTCCTCCTCTTCTTCCTCTTCCCCTTCTCCCCCCTCCTCCTCCTCTTCTTCCTCTTCCCCTTCTCCCCCCTCCTCCTCCTCTTCTTCCTCTTCCCCTTCTCCCCCCTCCTCCTCCTCTTCTTCCTCTTCCCCTTCTCCCCCCTCCTCCTCCTCTTCTTCCTCTTCCCCTTCTCCCCCTTCCTCCTCCTCTTCTTCCTCTTCCCCTTCTCCCCCCTCCTCCTCCTCTTCTTCCTCCTCCTCCTCCACCTGCTTCTCTTTCTTTCCCTCTTTTGCTGGCCTAGTTTCCACAGGGGTAAAAACCATCTCTTCTTCCACTAATATATTTGGAAAATAAGACTGTATTATCAAGACAATTGTGGCACTCAGTGAAAAACACATCATTCTCAGAAATAAAATCAATAAGCACAGCGGATCACATACAATTGGTCGGGGTACTTCCCATCTTGGATACCAATATCGGTAATCTGTAAATAAAGAAGTAATTGAAAGCTGGATTTCACATGAAGTAGTTAAATCGTTCAAGAAACAAAGGACAACAATACATACATATGGCTTGGTCACGATCTGCATTGCCTAGAAAGAAAAAGAAAGTTCACAAAGAATTACATACAATTTCTTCTTTTTCTAGAATACAAGATACTTTTTCCAACAATAATAATGTATTCTTCTAGTTTTCAGGTACCGTACCCTCATCTTTGATGTCCCCCCTTCAACCAGTAGCCAATTGTAAGGTACAACATATTTCTTTCAATAGATTCTCCTGGTCTGCTAGAGAAAGCATGGAAGTATAGGAAGAAGAGGTATGGATTCCAGTACTTATTCTGTTTTTTAATCATCCTGTCAGCTTATATAAAACACTTCACTTCTTCTTTCCAAAGACTGTTCCAGCTTCAACATTCTAGAATTCCATAACATCCTTTTTAAAAAATGAAGTACAGTTAATTTAATATTGTGTTAGCTTATTTTTAATCTTTCTTCTCCCCACACCCCCCAAGATCATTCAAAATTAGTCCTCTGAATTTATTCATTTTCCTCATTTAATTCTTATTTTCAGAAGCTTTTGGTTGCTCTTCATCTCACAGATGGCAAGGTTAACTACAGAGCCTGGTACTCCTTGTTTTTGCTATCTAGCCCAATGCTATCACAGTATGTTTCAGGAAATAAATTTCCTTTCCTTTGCTCCTTTGGGCAGAGAAGTTCAAACAATCACTCCCAGATTCCACTAGGAAGGAGACTGGAAGGGTAAATGCAGTTTCACCCATAGATACCTTAATGTCAACCAGGACTTTGTCTTGCAATGATGCAAATCTTAGAGGAAAATTTATAAATCACTCCTCAGGCACCTTGGAGATGAACTGAAGTTATCTGTTGGATTTCTGAAGCTATGTTAGCCTTCTGTGTTTGGTATTATTTATTACTTCATATTTTATGAAATAATTTCTATTTTAGAAAATCTTTGACTGGGACTTCCCTCGCAGTCCTGTGGTTAAGACTCCACGCTTTACATTGCAGGGTCTGAAGGTTCAATCCCTGGTAGGGTAGCATGTAAGATCTCACACGCTACGCAGTCTGTATGTATTTTCTCTACTTCCTTCTGTGTGAAAATGAAAGTGAAAGTCAAAGCCGCTCAGCCGTGTTCAACTCTTTGTGACCCCATGGACTTCTCCAGGCCGCAATACTGGAGTGGGTAGCCTTTCCCTTTCCCAGGGGATCTTTCCAACCCAAGGATCGAATCCAGGTCTTCCGCATTGCAGACAGATTCTTTACCAACTGAGCCACAAGAATACTGGAGTGGGTAGCCTATCCCTTCTCCACGGGATATTCCTGACCCAGGAATCAAACCAGGGTTTCCTGCATTGCAAGCGGATTCTTTACTAACCGAGCTATGAGGGAAGCCCTTTGGTGTATGTGTATTTATTTTTAGCTTATTTTGAGCAACGATGCAATCAGTACATTTCTTTGTATCTTTAGTTCTCATCACGAATTTTCATTGGTTACATTCTTCTTTTACTTTTGTACTTGATTTAAATACATTTAAATTTACTAACATCACTATTGTTTGACTTATCATCTATGAATAATATGTTTTGACCCCTGGCTATAAAAGATGATGAAATTAAGCACATTTTTTCCTACCTCTCTCTTCTCTTGCCAAGTTTTATGAATTATATTATTTGTATATCACCAGATTTTATTACCCATACAGTTTATCATTATAACCTTCAGGTTTGTTTTAATCTTTGTCTATCAATTAAGATTCAGTGCTTGAGGAGAGTTCTTTCAGTGCAGTGTTTTGCTTTACCATTTATCTTTTTTGGTGAAAGTCATTCTCTAGTAGTTTATTGAAGTGCTTATGAGAACTATATTCCACAAGTTACTGCATGTTCCCACAGTATATGTCTATTTGTTTATATATGAAAGTTTGGGCTCTATACAAATTCCTGGTTGACACTTGTATTAAGGACAATGTAGGCATCACTCCACTGACCCTTAGGTTTTACTGTTATTGTAGAGAAGCTTGAGGCTGGTCTGGATTTTTCTCCTCTCTGCAGGATTTTCAGTTGCTAGTATGGCATTACTTCACATAAGTATATCAGTTGTGTCTGACCCTTGCAACCCATGGACTGCAGCCCACAAGGTTTCTCTGTCCAGGGGATTTTCCCAGTAGGAATACTGGAGTGTGTTGCCATTTCCTCCTCTAGGGGATCTTCCTGACCGCATCTCCTGCACTGCTGGCAGATTCTTTGCTGCTAAGCCACTGGGAAAGCCCCAAAGCTTTAGGTTTGAGTTTGCCAAAGACAAGACTGCTAGTGAAATTTGGACTATTTGAAAGAAGTAGAGACAATTATTCTTCAGAAGTGGCTGCTGGCTAAATGGATTTGAGATTCACAGTTACCTCTTGGGTAGAACAGGAAATTTTTGCTTTGCTGCTGAACACCGAGACAGTTTGTGGGAGCTTTCTCAAAGATTCTTGAGAATTGCAGCAATTTTCTGGTGAGCTTTTGAGAATCATCTATTTTGGTGTCCCAGGCTAAGAGGTCTTCAGAGTCTGCTTCCCTGACATTTTAGCTATTTTCCCCTGCTTTTTCATGGCACCTTCTCTGATCCTCATGACCTGAGAGTTTACGGCATATTTCTCACTCTGAACACTGTATTGTCAGAATACTTAGAGTGGCCATTTTTTTTCTCTTTTCTTCAAAAAACAGTTTGACTGTTAAACTCTCTAATAAATGATTTTACATTTTTGCATAGATGCTTAAAGGATCCTTTTTTTCTTCTTACTTACTAGGCAATGTCCAGATGGTGACTACTTTCTGTCACTTTTTCTGGCATGTAGTATATACCTTTTTTCTTTACAAGGTTTTTATTTTATTTAAAATTGAAGTATAAGTGACATAAATCATTTGTTACAACACACAACATAATGATTTGACATTTGTATATTTTGTGACATGATCACTACAATAAGTCCAGTTTACATTCATTAGTATACATAGTTACAAATTTTTTTCTTAAAGAAATTTTATATACTCTCTTAACAACTTTCAAATATGTAATACAGTATTATAAACTATAGTCACCATGATGTCCATTATTACATCCTTATGACTTATTTATAGGTGGAGGTAGAATTTTGTGCTTTTGACCCTCTTCATCCATTTCATTCACTTGCCTCTGGCAACCACTAATCTATTCATATCTGCAAGCTTGGTTTTTTTTGGTTTGTTTGTTTGCTTTTAATTCCACATACAAGTGAGTTCATGTGGTATTTGTCTTTCTCTGACTTATATCACTTAGTGTAATGCCCTCAGAGTCCATTCATATTGTCACAAGTGGCAAGATTTCCTTCTTTTTCATGGATAAATAATACTGCACTGTACATATATATCACATTTTCTTTATCCATTTATCCACTAATGGACACTAAGGTTGTTTCCATATCTTGACTAGTATAAATAATGCTGCAATAAACATAGCAGTGTATATATCTTTTCGAATTAGTGTTTTCATTTTCTTTGGACAAGTACCTACAAGTGGAATTGCTGGATCATATGAGAGTCCCTTGGACTGCCAGGAGATCCAACCAGTCCATTCTAAAGGAGATCAACCCTGGGATTTCTTTGGAAGGAATGATGCTAAAGCTGAAACTCCAGTACTTTGGCCACCTCATGAGAAGAGTTGACTCATTGGAAAAGACTGATGCTGGGAGGGATTGGGGGCAGGAGGAGAAGGGGACGACAGAGGATAAGATGGCTGGATGGCATCACCGACTCAGTGGAGGGAGTTGGTGATGGACAGGGAGGCCTGGCGTGCTGCAATTCACGGGGTCGCAAAGAGTCGGACACGACTGAGCGACTGAACCAAACTGAACTGATGGTAGTTGTAGGCCTTCCCGGGTGGTGCAGTGGTAAAGAATCTGCTTGCCAATACAGGACATGCATGAGATGCGGGTTCAATCCCTGGGATGGGAAAAGCCTCTGAAGTAGGAAATGGTAACCCACTCTACTATTCTTGCCTAGAAAATTCCACAGACAGAGGAGACTGGCAGGCTATAGTCCATGGGGCCACAAGAATCAGACATGACTGAGTGTGCATGTGTGCACACACACACACACACACACTAGTTGTAGTTTTAGCTTTGGAGGAACTTCCATATTATTTTCCATAGTGGCTACCCCAATTTACATTCTATAGTATGCACATTCAAGAATTTCTATTTCTGAAGTTTTTAGTTATTTCTTTAAATATCTATATATCTATCTATTCTCAGTTTTTAAATAAATCTGGACTTTGATTTATTTAAATATCTATGTATCTATCTATCCCCCGTTTTTAAACAAATCTGGATTTTGATTTATTTGGTGCCTCCTTGTGGCTGGTTTAGGTTATGCATCTTCGGTAGGAATACCACACAGGTGATGACATGCTCTCCTCATTGAATTCTCTTAGGTGGTGAAGGATTTTGCTTCTGATACTTCCTGTTGCTGGTGATATCCACTTTGATCATTTTCTTAGGTTGTGTCTGCCAGGCTCCTCCATTGTGAAGTTAGTCTTTATCCCTAATGAAGTACTTCTATGAGGAGTTACTTCTGAACTATGCAAATAAACTGTTTCTCATATAACTTTTAATTTATTCACTTATTAATTTATATCAGTATGAATTATAGTATCCTGTTTTATCCAGTGAGTTATAATTGACTACTCTTATCATTATTTCGGTGCTCAAATTGTCCCAGGTTTGACCAGTAAAAGCCCTTTAAGATGGCTTCTGTGTCCTTTATGTTACATGCCTCCACCATTCTTTGAGCACTTCCTTGCTTTCAGGTAGAAAAAGATATTTTGGGTTTATTTAATGTTTCTCCTGCCCAGCCCTGGAATGTGACCTTTCTCCAGAGAGCCCTGGCTCCCTTTAGAGCAGACTGGAATTTAGGAACCAAGGTCTGAGTGCTATTGTGCTCCCTGCATCACTCAGTCATGTCCGACTCTTTGCAGCCCCACAGACTGTAGCCCACCAGGCTCTCTGTCCATGGAATTCGCCAGGCAAGAGTACTGGAGTGGGTTGCCACGCCCTCCTCCAGGGCACCTTCCCCACCCAGGGGTCAAACCTGCATCTCTTACATCTCCTGCACCGGCAGGCAAGCTCCTCACCACTAGCGCCACCTGGGAAGCCCCCGCTGCTTTAGCACTGAGAGGATGCTGTTCCAAGGCTGTCTCAGAGCTAGGGAATAAATGTATGTTGATACATACATATATAAATATTTACATCTATGTTTCTTTATATTTATTGAAACTCTTAAGTTCCAGTAACTCTAAATCATCCAAATCATCACCAAAAGATCTGAGCTTGTTTTCTTCCTTTCCGTATTCATACGCCATCCTCTGACAGGGAGAAAACCAGCTCCATTATCCTTAATCTATTTGCTTATTTGATCTACCCTCTAATATGCTTCTGGGCTTCCCTGGTAGCTCAGATGGTCAAGAATCTGACTGCAATGCGGGAGACCTGGGTTTGATTCCAGGGTTAGGAAGATGCCCTGGAAAAAGCAACGGCTAGCCACTCCAGTATTCTGGCCTGGAGGACTGTATGGACAGAGGAGTCTGGCAGGCTACAGTCCATATGGGGTCGCAAAGAGTTAGACATGACCGAGAGGCTTTCACTTTCACTTTCCAAAGTGCGTCTAATCTCCCATCACTGCTTCTACTCCCTCTTCTTGCTTGGACTCTGATACTCCACATCGGGGTGGTAGAGTTGCCAGATTCAGCAAATAAAAATATAGGATGCCTAGTTATATTCAAATTTCAGAAAACAACAGACACATTTTAGTATAAGTATAGCCTATGTAATGTTTGGGATATATTTATGCTAAAAATACTTTTGTTTTTCTGAAATTCAAATTTAACTGGATGCCTAGCATTTCAAAATTTTAAAATTGAAGTTCAGTTGATTTTAAATGTTGTGCCAATCTCTGTGGTACAGCAAAGTGTCTCAGTTAAACACATATATAAATTATGTTTTATATTCTTTTCCATTATGGTTTATCACTCAATATAGGATACTCAATATAGTTTCCTGTGCTATACATTGGGACCTTATTGTTTATCTATTTTAAATGTATAGCTTCCATCTACCAACCTCAAACACCCAGTCCATCTCTCTCCCTCCTCCTCTGGATGCCCAGCATTTAGTCTGGCAACTGACAGGCTGATCCTCTACTTGGATTCCTCTCCCACCCTGCTCAGACTCTGAAAGTTAGCTTTGGGCTTCTCCAACATATGGATTCCTTTCTTACCCCACTAGGGCTCTGACCGCTCCCATGCCAAGCCACCTCCCCCAACATTAAATGCTTCCTCACCTAGTTTGGACTCTGATACCTAGTGTGAGGAGATTGCCCTCAAATGCGGAGGCCCCCTTAGCTGCTTCCTTTTTAACACCTCTCTTCAGGTCAGCCCTAGATGTGAATCTTCTCCCCATTCTGCCTGGGCTCCCACACAGGTCCAGCCCAGACCTCCAGGGATGCCTTCCCTCCCTGGTCAGATGCTGACACACTGCCAGGCATCTCCCTCCCACCCCGGGTGGATCTGTCCCCACCGTGCCTGGACTGTGACACCACAGAGTGAGCCACTCCTGCACGGACACGCCACTACTCTGATCTGGGGCCCCAAGCCTGATCTCCAGCAGGCACACTCACCTTACCCCACGAGGCGACTAGCTCTCCACACAAGGCCACACCCCGTGTGTCCTCACCCCACTTAGGCTCTCTCCTCACGCCCACCGCATCATTTATGCATTCCTTGTCTTCTTGCTTAGGTGCTAATGTGTCTCCCTCTGTGTGGATACCTACCTCTTTCTGACCTACCCAACGGTTTTAGGTCTGGATATTCCCAGGAAGAGAAAGGAAAAGGGAAGAGGAAGAGCAAGGTTTTTCATCTTGATTCAGATGAAGCAAGGGGAGAAATGTTACAGTGGATCACTCCAGCAGTGGCATTGTAATGAAACTGTTCACTAGTTTCTTTAACACAAAAGCATAATATGAATTTACTCCCTACCACATTCCTGTAAGCATCTTGGGTTATATGCTCTCATATTTAGAAAAATGAAAAGAAAAATTGATTAATAAAACATTTTCTAGTTTTATCTTCTGAATATTTTGGGGGGAAAACAAAAGGCTATTATATTAACCATTTGCTATTTTACTTCTTTTCTCTTTTTTATAAATGTTTTAGAATATCTTATTCTTTAGAGCAGTCATTCTCAAACAGGCTGATATTTCAGCAATTAGATGCAAAGCTTTTCTTCAGAGTAAAACTGTTAGTTCTCATTCTTTCTTTCAGGTATTTTAGTATGTCCTTAGGGGCAGGAATAAGAGTTAGAGAGGGCAGAAAAGGCTGTGCAGCTTAAAAAAGTCTAAAGATGATATGGTTTGATACCACCTTTGATAATATAACAATACCTTTCTGATCTAAGGAACAGTGTTAACATGACAATGAAAGACTAGCGTTCACCACTTCCTTTTCTTGCCATTCAGTGCATTATGGAATGTTTTCATGTTTCAGGTATGTTCTTTCGCTTACTGCATAGAAAGTCTGTGCATCTGTCATAGCTGCTGCATTGAGAGCACATTAATCCTCGCTGATAAGGCCTTCTCGACAGACCTCCTCTACAAAAAAGTAGAAATGTCTTGTTAGAAAAAGTCTCCTGTCTCATGTTATCTAAATAATATGGCTACTGGATTTTTAGTTAATTTATAAAGGTGATTTCATTTAAAAAATGGACTCAAGAAAGTACTTAAATTGGATAGGTAATCTTCCCCCGTTTTCTCCCTATAAATACTCTCTTCTGAAACTAATTCCCATGACTCTTAAACAAAGTGTTGTAATTTAAATTTGAGGGAGTCTTAAAGCTTCTTTCATTTTAGTTTGTAGCAAAATTTTCCTTTAAAAAGTGGATGTTATAGAATGCTTCATAACTAATTGCTTTCTGGTCGGCATAACTATACAAAAAGCTATGTATGAATGATATATTGATTTTTTGGAGCATTTGCAAAATTCTGAAATGCCTATTATTCCAAAGAGCCAGCTGCATGGATTATTTTGAGGTAATCATGAAAAATATATAAGTGTATAAACAAGCAAATAAAGGAAAATGGGATTTTAGAAAGTTGGTTTAATCCATTGTACAGAGCACAGGGGAGAAGTTAAAAAAATATTACGTCAATTGCCCAGAGCTAAGTTAGGAAACTGCTAAGTCGCTTTAGTCGTGTCCAACTCTGCAACCCTATGGACCATAGCCTGCCACGTTCCTTTGACCATGAGATTCTCCAGGCAAGAATATTGGAGTGGGTTGCCATTTCCTCTTCTAGGGCATCTTCCTGAGCCAGGGATCGAACCCAGGTCTTCTGCAATGCAGGCAGATTCTTTGCCATCTGAACCACCAGGGAAGCCCAAGTTAGGATGGTGGCCTAAAACAGGTATGAATTGGGAAGCATAGTTTAAAATATTTAGAATAAGAAGTAGAAGATAAATGGGGAAAAGATGTTTTTGAGTGAGGAGAGGGTCATTATTTGTGGCTATTTAAACAAGGCTGTTTACTCAGTGTATAGTTCCAAGTCATAAAAACAAACATTAGGCATTTAAGTCCTTGGCCATTCTGGGCCATTTAGAAGAATGACAAACCTTGGAAACAGACATTCAAAAACTATCCAATATCCTCGAATGGCAAACTTTCAAGTCCATCAAGGACATACAGAGATCTGTTGCTACTTGCAGATCATGTATCATTCTCTAGGGCTTCTCTGATAGCTCAAACAGGAAAGAATCTCCCTGCAGTGCAGGAGACCTGGTTTCAATCCCTGGTTCAGGAAGATCCCTTGGAGAACAGCATGGTAACCCACTCCAGTATTCTTGCCTGGAGAATTCAGACAGAGGAGCCTGGTGGGCTCCAGTCCATACGGTTGCAAAAGACTGTTCCACAATCAAACCATTTCAAGGAGGAAATGGATTTTGTCTGGATCCCAGCCAGAATACTAGCCTTCAAGAAATCCAAACCTTTTTAAAACCTTTACCTAATATCCTACACTACTTTTATTGTTAACTCTTTTTCACTGAAAGAGATGCCTCCAACACAAAAAAGCTTATCCTGTTGTAAAACCAGGGATGGGGGAAGCTTTTTTCCTGTACCAATACAGAGCTACTCGCTATAAAGATGGCCTTTAAACACCTGGAGCATAGGCCAATGACCCCATGACCGTAATGGCTGATAACTCTGGCCTAGAATAACTCTGAAAGGCAAATAAATATATTAATTAATCAAAATAAATAAATTCACACTGTGCTAGAATACAGTGGGCCTTCTTTTTCAAAAATAAGATTATAAAGATATTTATATTAGGTAGTCAGAAATGCCAAGCTTTCATGTTAATCTTCCCCTTGTTCTGAGTTTCTAAAAAGTTTAACCTAGAGCAGTCTGAGTCTGAATCTACAGACTATTCCAATAAACTAGAGAAAAATATAATGCAATAAGTAGCCAAGATTATCATTTAGAGATTCTATCTGGCACTCCTGTACAAGTCCACAACTGCAAATGGAATTACTAGACTGGATTAGAAGAAAACAACAGAAAAGTATAATTAGCAAAGTACATTGAAATTTCATAGATTTCCTGGCAATGCCTGAAGAAATAGATGATAGTAGAGACTTTAGACACCTGCCTTTGCTGAGAAGCAGCCCCGTGGTTCTCTGAGACCAAGTTATGACTCTGAACATTGTCCTGTGGAGCTTTTGTTAGACTCACATCTGGTCATATCGTTAGTTTATTGCTACCGACAGGATATGTGTCCATTCTTGCCCGGAAAATCCCATGGACGAAGGAACCTGGTAGGCTACAGTCCATGGGGTCGCAAAGAGTCAGACACGACTGAGTGACTACTTTCAGTTTCCACCCATGTTGCCTGGGTGGTCCAATGGGTAAACTCTTCCCATGCCCAACTTGAAATCCATTAGAAGACCATTATTCACATTTTATAAGAGATCTACACTGTTTCAGTGTGATGTAAACTTTCAATGCCTGCCACTTTGCTCGTAAAGGAGGGAATCCGGCTCCATGGACTGACATTAAGCAATTACAGCTTATAGGCAGATTCTTCTCTTCAAAGTTCTTCATATGCAGACTCATATAGTCTGTATATTATCCATGGAACAATAGCCAGAGTACATCAAATGAATGTTGATTTTTCTATATTATACAACCAGAATAACTAGGCCACCTATAATAGCTCCTTTCACTTTTACTCCATCCTTATAACATTGAGAAATGTCATAGTTCTGGCTTCTGATTCATATCCAGACATCTACAGGTTTCCAAGTAGACTTAAACAGCCTATCCCAATAAGCTAGAGAAAACTACAATGCAATAAGCCGCAAAGAAGATTATCTTTAGAGATTCTATCTGGCACTCCTTCTGATTCACCTATTTGTCTTTGCCAAAAACTTCATGACTACTTCTTGAACGTATTTAAGGTCAAGGTCAAGGTCAAGGACTCTGTTGTTTCCTGCCTCAAATTATCCCTGTATGTGCAAAGCTATCTCGATTTACATCTCTTCCTGTGAAAATCAGTTGGTCTCCTCCCTTCACTTTCACATCTTGCACTTAAAGGACTAGGAACCACAAACACCATGTAGCTGTACCAATCCTCATATCTTCCCCAGGATACCATCTTCCTTCTGATCAGGCCTCCTTACTCACGTTGGTATCTGACTCACAGTTTGCTTTTCAGTCAAAATTTTGCCATCATCTACAAATTTGGGACCTAGATGATTACAGTATCCAATAACTTGGTCTCTATGTTACTGGATATCTTCACCATCATAAAACTTCCCAATGCTCCAAAACTGTCACTTTTGTAGCCACACTCTAGATCTTGTAATCTCCTAAAACGTCTCTACTTCTGAACTCACAAAAGTCACATATTCCACTCATTGACTGCAACCTCCTATCCTTCCAGGTTCTTAAGTCATTTACTCCTGTCACACTTGTCCATTAATTTCACTGGTTCCACAAGTCTACTTTCTTTCCTATTTTTAAAATCTCCCTATCCATCATGTTATCTCTTCTCGATTCAGTTTAGATTCATCAGTTTGCATACTCTTTAGCTAAAAACCTGAAACTCTCTTGCACTATTTTCCTTTACAGCCACCTGACAAAACCCCAGTGTTGGGAAAAGTGAAGGAATCTTACTGTCTGCATGCTCCATACCTGCTTCAGGGCTGCTGGGTGCTGCTGGAGGAAAATCATTAAATTAGGTAGAGAATATTTCTATCATTCTCTATTCAGCTTCCTCTCTCATTTTCCATAATAACTATTTCAAATCTTCCCAGTCCTCAAATGGAGAAGGCAATGGCACCCCACTCCAGTACTCTTGCCTGGAAAATCCCATGGACGGAGGAGCCTGGTAGGCTGCAGTCCATGGGGTCACTGAGAGTTGGACATGACTCAGTGACTTCACTTTCACTTTTCACTTTCATGCATTGGAATAGGAAATGGCAACCCACTCCAGTGTTCTTGCCTGGAGAATCCCAGGGACGGCGGAGCCTGGTGGGCTGCCATCTATGGGGTCGCACAGAGTCAGACACGACTGAAGCAACTTAGCAGTAGCATCAGTCCTCAAAATTCTCATTTCATTGTCTTCCCCTTTATTCTTAGGACATGATGTATTCTACTTCACAAAGAGACATAACAGCCCTTAGACTGGAACTTGAGAAGCTTTCTGTCACTAAATTTGAGAAATACATCTATTCCTTCTTTCTCTCCTTTCTGGGACAACTGAAGAATTGCTCCTCATCCTTTCTAAGGCTAATCTCTTTTAAACTCTTCTGCTTTCTCAGGGACTTTTATCTTTACATATACACCGCTTTTATTCTTCATAAAGAATTACTTTTATTCTGTGTTAGAGCCTTCATGTCAATATGTAAGTATGTTCACATCTTCTGCATTTTAACAATGAGACAAAATAAAAATAACAAACAGTTCTAAGTTCATTCCATCCTAGCACCAATTTCCTTTGCTCCACAGAGACAGCGTCTCCTAGGTTTACCAATGAACTCTTCAGATCTGATAGCTTTAAGTCCCGACTTTGCCTGTCCTCTTAGAATTTGAAATCATGGATAAATTCATCCTTTTAAAACTATTCTTGCCCCACACCTTAATGATCCCACACCCTTCTGCCTTTTCTCCTGCCTGTCTGGCTACTCTTCTTCGACGACCTCTCCCACTCCTGTGTCACTAACCACCCTTAAATGTTGGCATGACACTCCCCAGGGCCCTTCTCTTCTCAGTCTATGCTCTCTTGCTAAGCATTCTCATCTATTCCCATGATTTAAATTACCCTATGTATTCTAGCACTCCCAATATTTGTTCTATGCCATTCCCCACTCATGAGTTTCTGACCTAAATAACCACCTGCTTACTGAACATCTCAAGGTGAGGATTTCACAGCCAATCCAAAGTCATTATGTATAAAATGGAACTCATCACCTTTCCTCCCAAAAGGTTCCTTGTTCCCCTTTGCAGTTGATGCCAATACCATTCGTGGCTGAGTCATAAATTTGAGAATATTCTTTGACTATTTCCTCTCTTGAATTATTTAAAGCAATAAACTACAAATCTTATTATTTACACCTTCTAGAAATTTCTTGACTACTTCTCCAACCTCAACCTAGACATCCCTTGTTAACATCTTGTCTCCCAGCCCATGATTTCATACCTGCTTTTACAGCAATTCTTTTCTATTTAAAATACAGATATTGGGTGTATTTGGTTACTGTTGTATATTTTTCAAAAATTTCTTTCCCAATAGTCTACAAGTGTTTTCAGGATAGACACAATGTAAATAATGTGGAATTCTATTGCTTAGTTATTATTTAAATGTGCCTGTATTTAAATAAATAAAAGATCCTGTAGGCAGATGCAACATGCCTAATAACAACCAATTTTTTTCCTCCACCCTACATCTTTTCCTAGCTCTGTTAATAAAATTATCACTTAAGTTTAAATTCTAATGCTCATCTTTGACAGTACCCCCTTCAATATCTAAATTCAAGGCTAATCTAATTAATGTTGTTTTATTTTACTTTACTGTGTTTTGCTTAGAAATGTATAATTTTTAAATTTTATTATTTTTTGATCACACCACAAGGCTTGTGGGATCCCGTTTCCCCTAACAGGGACAGAACCCATGCTCTTAGCAGTGAAAGTGTGGAATCTTAACTGGAGCATTAGGGAATTCCCAGAAATGTGTAAGTTTTTGCCTTTGAAATTGAAAACAATCACTAGGAAATGACATATGTAAATACTGCTTCAGCTCACTTTTTCTGATACATTATAAGCTATCTTAAGCTTTATATGTTCTCTATAGATTTTACTCTCTATAGATTCTTTTATTTTGCTTATCGTTTTCTTTTCTCTGATTATTATTTCTGTTCCATTTATTTTTTGTTCCTTAGGAGCACTAATTTATAGATTTATCACCCTACATGGTTCCTTTCTTTTTCCATATAATTTTACTTCTATTCTCCATCTTTGTGTTATGAAAATTTTCAAAATTGTCATTGACTCATTTTCCCTATTGCCAAATCTATTTTATTCTTCCATTCTGTACTAGCTTGCTGTTGCTACTTTAACAAATTGCCACAAACTGGGTGGTTTAAAACAATAGAAATTCGTTTTCTCAGTTCTGGAGGTCTGAAGTCCAAAATCAAGGTGCTGTCAGGACTTTGCTCCCTTCAAAGGCTCACAGAGAAAATTCCTTGACTCGCCCAGCTCCTGGCGGCTCCAGGAGTTCCTTGATTTCTGAATGTATCACTTCAACCTCTCCCTCCACAGTAATGCCTTTTTCTCTTTTGTGTGTCTAGTGCTGAATCCCCTTCTCCCTCTCTCTTATGAAAGTATGAGTAATTGCATTCAGGTCCTGCCTGAATAAGATAAGTGCCTCCTCTCAAGATCCTTATCTTAAACATGTATCTTTTTTATAAGGCACTAGTCACTCTTGCCATGTATTAATAAGTTAATATTCACAAGTTCTGTGAATTAGGACCTGGATACATCCTTTAGTGGGGGAGGACGGGTCACCATTCAGTCCACTACACACTCTAATTTTCAATTTGGCTTTCTTATTTTCACTCCTACTAAGTATTTTTTTTTTCAGATTTTATTTATTTTTTTACTTTACAATATTGTATTGGTTTTGCCGTACATCAACATGAATCTGCCATGGGTGTACACGTGTTCCCAATCCTGAACCCCCCTCCCACCTCCCTCCACATACCATCCCTCTGGGTCATCCCCGTGCACCAGCCCCAAGCATCCTGTATCCTGCATCAAACCTAGACTGGCGATTCATTTCTTATATGATATTATACATGTTTCAGTGCCATTCTCCCAAATCATCCCACCCTCTCCCTCTCCCACAGAGTATTTTGTAAGACTGTGATGAACTGATTTTTCTACCAACTATTCTTAAGAAAGATAGCTATGACTGCCTATTTTGCGTGCATATCAAATAAACCTTGGGGTGAGGTGCCTAATATATGAGCCAACCTAGATCCTTCATAAGTAGACTTTCCAACGTCTGTAACAAAGAAAAAATAGTTGTAAAAATTTCAAGGCAAAGAAGCCTACGGGACAAATGGGTGGAAAGAAGAGTAATCCTAACATCTAGCAGGTTCGTCTTATCACTATGGTCATGGCACTAGCTAGCTATTTTACACATAGTAATATGTATGTGTGTGTGTGTGTGTGTGTGTGTGTGTGAATGCTTCTCTCTCAGTTCATCCCACCATTCTCCTTCTCCTGCTGTGTCTGTAGGCACTCCTGTTATTAAGGTTAACAATACCTCCATCTTATCAAATGGAAATGTCACCTTTCCTTCCTCGCTTTTCTTTCTAATTCTTTGAGGAGTGTCTCATACAGTTAACCACTTTGGGCATCACGACTCATGTTCTTCAAGTGGATTCCAAGTATCCTTATCCTCAGCATTGTTTGGGTTCCCTCGTATCTTATTAGCCTCTTCACTTTCCTTTGTCAGCTCTTTTGCCTTAGGTTGAAATATTGTATTACTCTAGATCTTAGTACTTAAATTAACTCACCAAACTTCCTCTTCCATAAGGTGATCTCATTCAGGACTGCAATTCATTTCTATGTCAGGGCCTTTATAGCAGCAGTTTACTTCAAACCATTCCCAGATCAAATTGCACTTATCTCACATGCTAGCAAAGTAATCCTCAAAATTCTCCAAGCTAGGCTTCAACAGCATGTGAACTGAGAACTTTTAGATGTTTAAGCTGGATTTAGAAAAGGCAGAGGAACCAGAAATCAAATTGCCAACAGCCGTTGCATCATAGGAAAAGCAGGAGAGTTCCAGAAAAACATCTACTTCTGCTTTATTAACTACACCAAAGCCTTTGGCTGTGTGCATCACAACAAATTGTGGAAAATTCTTCAAGAGATGGGAATACCAGACCACCTGACCTGCCTCCTGAGAAATCTGTATGCAGGTTCTAGAAGCAACAGTTATAACTGGCCATGGAACAACAGACTGGTTCCAAATTGGGAAAGAAGTTTGTCAAGGCTGTATATTGCCACCCTGCTTATTTAACTCATATGGAGAGTACATCATGTGAAATCTCAGGCTGGATGAAGTACCAGCTAGAATAAAGATTGCCAGGGGAAATATCAATAACCTCAGATATGCAGATGACACCACCCTTATGGCAGAAAGTAAAGAGGAACTAAAGAGCCTACTGATGAAAGTAAAATAGGAGAATGAAAAAGTTGGCTTAAAACTCAACATTCAGAAAACTAGGATTATGGCATCCAGTCCCATCATCTCATGGCAAATAGATGGGGAAACAATGGAAACAGTGCCAGACTTTATTTTGGGGGGCTCCAAAATCACTGCAGATGGTGACTGCAGCCATGAAATTAAAAGATGCTTACTCCTTGGAAGAAAAGATGACCAACCTAGACAGCATACTAAAAAGCAGAGACATTACTTTGCCAACAAAGGTCTGTATCAACAAAACTATGGTTTTTCCAGTAGTCATGTATGGATGTGAGAGTTGGACCGTAAAGAAAGCTGAGTGCTGAAGAATTGATGCTTTTGAACTGTGGTGTTGGAGAAGACTCTTGAGAGTCCCTTGGACTGCAAGGAGATTAAACCAGCCAATCCTAAAGGTAATCAGTCCTGAATATTGATTGGAAGGACTGATGCTAAAGCTGAAGCTCCAGTACTATGGCCACCTATGTGAAGAACTGACTCATTAGAAAAGCCCTGATGCAGGGAAAGATTGAAGGCAGGAGGAGGAGGGGACAACAGAGGATGAGATGGTTGGATGGCATCATCGACTCAATGGATATGAGTTTGAGCCAACTCCAGGAGTTGGTGAAGGACAGGGAAGTCTGGCGTGCTGCAGTCCATGAGTTCGCAAAGAGTCAAATATGACTGAGCAGCTGAACTGAACTGAATAAAAACCAATCCACATACTAACCCAAGATACAAGTCTATAGCCTGTACTACAGAAACAGTCTCCAGCTGTGCTTGTTTCTCTTTGTACCTTTGTTTTCCTATACTGCATTTTTACCATAATAGCAAGAGCAATCTTTTATTGTTAAGTTTTCTTTTCAAAGGACTTCCCTTGTGGCTTAGATGGTAAAGAATCCGCCTGCAATATGGGAGACCTGTGTTGGATCTCTGGGTTGGGAAGACCCCTTGGAGAAGGGAAAGGCTACCTACTCCAGTATTCTGGCTGGAAAATTCGATGGACTGCATAGTCCATGAGGTCACAAAGAATTGGACACGACTGAGCAATTTTCACTTTTACTTTTCTTTTCAAATCATAGTTTGAGATCATGCCACTTACTTGCTTAAAACTTTCCCATGGTTTTGTCATTGTGTAGAATAAAGCCCCAAATCCTAACCTGGCCAATGATATTCTGTTTGGTTTAGTTGTCACCTAACTTTCTACCTTTAACCACAATTATTCATTTTTCAAACATGCTAAACTCATTTCAAGCTCAGAGATTTTATAATATATGCTCTCACTTTTACCTGAAATATTTTTTTAGCCATCTCTTCATCTTTTAGCTTTCAGCTCAAATGCCACCTCCTTTCACAGATATCCTATCTATATTCTGGAGAAGGAAATGGCAACCCATTCTAGTATTCTTGTCTGGAGAATTCCATGGACAGAGGAGCCTGGTGGGCTTCAGTCTGAAGGGTTGCAAAGAGTCAGACACAACTGAGCAACTAACAACACTATCTATATTCTATAGTAGTTATTCCCCATTTGCTTATTGTGCTGTTTCTATGGCATGTTTCATTATTTAGTTAAATATCACTTGTTTAATATGTTCATTTGTAAGTCTCTTCCAAGACTACAAACTAAGCATGGTCGGTCTTTATTGTTCTTGTTAGTGGATACATCAACTTTTAAAAGCTATTCCATGTAGTTGATAACATCCCAATGCTTCCACTTTGTAGGACTGAAAGAAGCCTAAAAACTTTTGCCATTACTCTACATTCAAAATTTGCTTTTCATGCCTATGTTCAAAGTCAGCAAAGCTTCCATTTAAGAAGTGGCTTTCTGAATCTAATTCGACCTACATTCACACCTTTGTTGCTTTTCCTTTCTAGGGGAATACAATCATCAATTAGCAATCATTGCTCTGTTTTCCTTTCTTTTTTTGGCTTAGTCTCAGAAGCATTTTATTTATGTATTAAGAAGCTCCTTCTCAATCCTAGCATGTAGTTAATTTTTCTTGGCATGTTGATTAGGATATTTTCTCACTTTAATTATTCATTTTAACAACATTATTTATAGGATCCTATTGACCCGTAGAAAAACTTGAGGCTTTCCAATAAAGTTCTCCAGAAATAGAGGCTATTTTGGAAGGTAGTTATTTTCCATCATTGGAAAGTTTTTGGGTCTAGGTAAATAATTACATGGTAAGTGTTAAGAGTTCAAGTTTCATATGGATAGCTTGACTAGAAGACTTCTGAAGTACTTTTCCACCTCTGAGTTATTATGATTCCTTATATTTATGAGACTAGCACCAATTAATAATGCAACCTCTGGAGGTTAGTCAATTAAGAGTCCTTCATGTTATAAAACTTAGGTGCTCCTGATGTAATTTCTGGGAGAAGGCAATGGCATCCCACTCCAGTACTCTTGCCTGGAAAATTCCATGGACGGAGGAGCCTGGTAGGCTGTAGTCCATGGGGTCGCGAAGAGTCGGACATGACTGAGCGACTTCCCGTTCACTTTTCACTTTCATGCATTGGAGAAGGAAATGGTGACCCACTCCAGTGTCCTTGCCTGAAGAATCCCAGGGATGGGGGAGCTTGGTGGGCTGCCATCTATGGGGTCGCACAGAGTCGGACACGACTGAAGCAACTTAACAGTAGCAGTAGCAGTAGCAGATTAATTTTTACAACATACACTTCAACATATCTAATTTTCTTTTTATAAAAATATGTAAACAAACAACTTTAAAAAATAATTTAAATCCTAATTAGCCTAGGTACTATGAAATAATACCAAACTTAAAACTCCCTTTGGAAGTAATATTTGGCTATCCACAGGTGAAATTAGTATGACTAAATTGTGACTCATTTTATTACAGAATTAAAAATATTTCAATATAAACTCTTTAATTGCTATCTCATAATTAATTCTTTTATAGTTCACAAAGACATTTAGAAGAGTATGTTGAAAGCTCAGTCATATGGTGCAACCAAACTTCTAGGGAGGCTGGAATCCTTTAAAAATCCCCAATTTATTTTAATAGTCTTTAAAAAATGTAAAGGAACTTACCCTGGTGCATAGTTGCATATGAAAAGTGCTGCATGTTTAATACGTCCAATTCTTGAACATGGAGTAACAGCACAACCGACTTTGTAAGACCTGTCCCAAACAAGCTAAAATAAAAATTTCAGAGAAGACATAAAATTTAGTTCTGAACATTTACTCTGCCATAGTATAATCAATAGTATACTCAGTACACATAGAACTTTAACCAAGCCAATTCAAGGAATATGAACTATTCTTCATTTGGCTGCAGGCAGAAAATTATCATGAATTTAGTTAAGCACTTACAAAACTGTAATTAGAGAAACATTTCAATAGGTTCTACCAATACTGTATTCTTAGGATAAAAAGTCTGAGAAAAACTGATCCAGAATAAGGAAGGAAGAATTAATTTTCAACATTTTGTTAAATCTGAGAGTTCCAGGTTATTGGCAGAGAGGAAGAGGGAAACGAGAAGAGAAAAAGCCTTGGAAGAATGGAAGTCGTGAATAGAAAGAAGAAAAAGAGGGGACAGTAAGATTTAGAAGAGAAGGAAAAGAAATACAAGAGTAGAAAGTAATTGAATGTTGCAGAATTTTCTTTTCTTTTATTGAGGAAATTCTATTATAAAGTAAAATAAAGTCTGGGCTTTTCATTTAAAAAAATGAGTAAAAGAGCTGGTTCCTATAGAATAATTTCTTGTAAGACAGGTCTTGGAATGAAAATAGGAGAATAATTAAAGATATTCCAGAAAATAATTCCTGAATGTCTTTAATTGTCCCGATACTGTTAAGTGAAGAAAGAAAAAAATTGTTTTGTTAACCTCTGTGGGACAGAAAGAAACCATTTGTTTTCCTTTTCTCTATAACTCTTAGCGATTTTAAAAGTGTGTGACTCCAAAAGAAATAGAGCAATGCATTAAAAGAATAGAGAACAGAAAGTCTGCAGCAGTTGAAGTTAAGTCAAATGCAGAAGATGAAAGTGTCTAGGAAACTAGATTTAAGGAGGAAAAAATACAGAGGAGTAGGTCAGGGAGGAGACTTGGTTAGTTTACTCAAAGTACTGAAGTATATAAAGGAGTTTAGCTTTGACATGAGTAAGATAATAGACAGCCTCTCATTTTCTAGAAGAAAGAACTGATCAAAGATTTTTTTGAAACATAATTCATTTGATGGAACAGAAAGACACTAGTTCAACATGAAAAAATTCCAAAATTGTAAGTTCTACATCAGAATCGACTGATTGAAAAATAATCATCTTTTAAATGAGCTTAGAAGTTAATTCAATAGTTTCTTGATTCTTGATACAAATATTTATTGAAGACCTAATTCTTTGGAAGGAATGATGCTAAAGCTCAAACTCCAGTACTTTGGCCACCTCATGCGAAGAGTTGACTCATTGGAAAAGACTCTGATGCTGGGAGGGATTGGGGGCAGGAGGAGAAGGGGATGACACAGGATGAGATGGCTGGATGGCATCACTGACTCGATGAACGTGAGTCTGAGTTAACTCCAGGAGTTCATGATGGACAGGGAGGCCTGGCATGCTGCGATTCATGGGGTCGCAAAGAGTCGGACACGACTGAACAACTGAACTGAACTGAAATAATGTCATGTTTATGTGTCGAGAATACATGGATGAGAAGACAAGGTCCCTGCCCTTTGCATAGTATTAGATTCAGACATTAATGATTATGAAAAATGTAATATGTAAAATAATAAACATATGCACAAATAAAAAGTGGTTCAGTATTCTTGGAGTACAAGGGTGAATCGTTAGGTACGAGGCAGGAAAATAATACTATGTATTTGCAATTAAAATGATTTCATACATACATATACCATAGAACATATACATAAACTAGAACTAATTTTTATTTATTGTTTACTTCCTTTTCCAGCATGCGTTATTTTAGAAAGGTACCTTTCATCTTTGGGTATAGAGATTAGATTTACTATATTTAAAGGAATGCTTTCATTGTATGGTTCAAGCAAACAGAAGAAATTATGAACATTCAGAAGATCTAGGACTGATCAGAATTTTGATTCTATTAGAGGAAGTAATTTTATCATTTGAATTTATTTATAAGATTGAAGCAATCAATAAAAACTTAGTAGTAAAGCAATTAAGGAGTCTATTGAATTAATAATATAAAATTAGATACCTGTAGATAGTTAGAACAGTTATCAGAGCAACTGTTCTTTTCAAAATTGTACTTTTTCCTCTGTTGAAACCAACTTCTGATAGCAATACTTGCAGTAAATTCATTTTCAGGGCCGACCCATATATTTTCACCAATACCATTAAATTTAGGATGGGCCATATATAGTTCTTCTAAATGAATATTACGCTCAAACACACATTTTTTCCCCCATGCTCTAGCAGTCCGTGACAAAGCTACATCCCAAGTCTGAAAAAAAATGCAAAAGGCAAAGAAAACAAAATAATAATAATGAAGGCTTTTTTTGTGCTCTAAATTATTTTCCTTGAATTCTCATATTTAGATTTAAGGAAAACAATTCTTATTTTGTGCCTATGAGTCTGATTTGTGGAGTTTATTAAGGAGGAAAAGTGTTTTGAGATAATTATAAATGAAACAACTATTTCCTGAGATGAAAGCCTATGCATATTTTGTAATTAGAAAGTCAGATTGTTAGATGATGCAAATGATTATAATATTCTTACCTGTAGTCTATTCAGAAAATGCAGATTTTTAACCTCATGACTTTTATATATAATAATACAATAATTTAACATATTTAAGAACTATTTATTGAGCACGGATTATATGCAAACTGTTATACTTTGAGGAATAAAATGAAGTCAACATAAATTTTGTCCTCTAGTTGCTTATTGTTATTAGAACAACCTGGGGTAATACATACATATATATATATACACACACATATACATGTATATATAATTTTAACATGTAGAGGTAGTTTGTAAACATTATACAAGAGGTACATGTAAAGCTTTATGGATGTTTCCAGAAATGTGAGAAAATGTCACAAGATGCTGCCATCTTCCATTTATGGAAGCATCCAAAAATGTGTACTTCTGTCATATTTAGAGGCTTAGTATAATGTTCATTGTTTAGTTAAGGACAACAACAACAACAAAAACACAAATAGAAAAGTCAATAGTTCCAAAACCAACATGCTAAAAATGTACGTTACAGTATATTTGAAATTAAACATTTCTGAAAACATTACTAAGCTTTCCTTAGAGTTTTCTTGGTTGGTTTCATAGTTTAAACAGAAAATATATTATAGAAAATAAATCAGGCTTTTAGCATATCCCCTCCCTTCCCACACTATTTTCTTTCCCAAAGGTTATCATTGTTAAAAATATGGCTTATGTACACATTTCTCCATCTCCACGTACAAACTATCCAAAATAAGATATGTTAGGGTATTTTAGATGAATATTTTATGATTTTTGTCCTTGCACGGTTTTAATCATACCACACACAATATTACTGGCCTGCCATATGCAGTTTTCACTCAGAGAGATTATTTCTTATTAGCACAAATAGATCTACCTAACTTTTTAAAACTCTTCATAGTATTACATAGTGTGGCTAGGAGCATGTAATAAAGGTTATCATTCCACTATTGATGGTCCTTCTGATTCTTTCCCATTTACAAACAAAGCTCCATGGACCATCTTTCTACTACCTAATTTTGTATATTGGTTACACAACACATCATATGCTTATAGTGCACTAATCACTATTCTAAGTGGGTTTTTTCCTTCCATTCATATTGAGATATAATTGCCACAGAGTCCTGTATAAACTTAAGGTGTATAGCATAATATATGGGCTTCCCTGGTGGTTCAGCTGGTAAAGAATCTGTCTGCAGTGTGGGAGACCTGGGTTGGATCCCTGCGTTGGGACAATACCCTGAACAAGGGAATGGCTACCCACACCAGGATTCTGGCCTGGAGAATTCTATGGACTGTATAGTCCATGGGGTCACAAAGAATCACATAATACATCATGAAATGATTACCACAAAAAGTTTAATGAACATCCATTACCTCATACAGATATAAAATAAAGAGAAAAAATATTTTTCCCTTGTGATGAGGACTCAGGATTTGTTCTTTTAACACTTTCAAATAACATCAGCAGTAGTAATTATAGTAATCATTAGGACATTACATTCCTAGGATTTATTGATAACTGGAAGTTTTTACTTTTTTTACCACTTTCATCCAATCCCTCCCCTACCCTCGATAACCACAAATCTGATCTCTTTTTCCATCAGTTTGGTATACATATAAACATATTTTTGAAGTATAATTGACATACAACATATATCAGTTACTGGTGAACAACATAGTGGTTTGACATTTTCATACATTACAAAATGATCAGCTCAACAAGTCTAGGTACATTGTCTCTGTACAAAGATATTACATTACTATTGACTATATTTTCCATGTTGTACACTTAATTTCCCTTACTCATATGTTTTGTCACTGTAAGTTTGTTAATTTTCCTCACCTATTTCACTCATTCCTTGCCCTCCCCTCTGGCAATCAATCACCCATTTTTCTTTTTACCTGTGGTTTTGTTTCTGTTTGATGGTTTGTTTGTTTCGTTTTCAAGACTCCACATATAAGTGAAATTGTATGGTATTTGTCTTTTTCTGTTTGACTTATTTCACTTTAGCGTAATACCTTCTAGGTCCATCCATGCTGTCGCAAATAGCAAGGATTCATTCTTTTTTTATGGCTGACTAATATTTCATTGTATATACCACATCTTCTCTATCCATTCATCTATCCATGGCCACTTAGGTTGCTTCCATTTCTTGGCTATTGTGAAATAATGCTCCAGTGAACATAGGAGTATAGATACCTTTTTGAATTAGTGTTTCCTTTTTTCACCCTTTGGAAAAATACCTAGGAGTGGAATTGCTGCCACTGGAATATTTACTGCCATGGTTCTATGATTTGACTTTTTTTTTTTTTTTTCAGATTCCACATATAAATGATACTATGCAATACTGGGGGCTTCCCTGGTGGCTCAGTGGTAAAGAATCTGCCTGCCAATGCAGGAGATGCAAGCTCAATCCCTGGGTCAGGAAGATATCCTGGAAAAGGACATGGCAACCCACTCTAGTATTCTTGCTGGGAAATCCTATGGACAGTGGAGCCTGGCAGGCTACAGTCCATGGGGGTCACAAAATGAGTCAGATACAACTGAGCAACTCAGTCAGTTCAGTTCAGTTGCTAAGTCATGTCCGACTCTTTGTGACCCTGTGGACTGCAGCAAGCCAGGCCTCCCTGTCCATCACCAACTCCCAGAGTTTATTCGAACTCATGTCCATTGAGTTGGTGATGCCATCCAAGCATCTCATCCTCTGTTGTTCCTTTCTCCTCCTGCCTTCAATCTTTCCCAGCATCAGGGTCTTTTCAAATGAGTCAGCTCTTCATATCAGGGGGCCAAAGTATTGGAGTTTCAGCTTCAACATCAGTCCTTCCAATGAATATTCAGGACTGATTTCCTTTAGGATGGACAGGTTGGATCTCCTTGCAGTCCAAGGGACTCTCCAGAGTCTTCAACACCATGGTTCAAAAGCATCAATTCTTCAGTGCTCAGCTTTCTTTATAGTCCAACTCACACATCTATACATATCTGACTTATACGTATCTGACTCATTTTGTGACCCCCATGGACTGGAAAAACCATAGCCTTGACTCGACGGACATTTGTTGGCAAAGTAATGTCTCTGCTTTACAACTATTCTTCCAAGGAGTAAGCATCTTTTTATTTCATGGCTGCAGTCACCATCTGTAGTGATTTTGGAGCACCCCAAAATAAAGTCAGCCACTGTTTCCACTGTTTGCCATGAGGTGATGGGACCAGATGCCATGATCTTTGTTTTCTGAATGTTGAGCTTTAAGCCAACTTTTTCGCTCTCCTCTTTCACTTTCATCAAGGGGCTCTTTAGTTCTTCTGCACTTTCTGCCATAAGGGTGGTGTCATCTGCATATCTGAGGTTATTGATATTTCTCCCGACAATCTTGATTTCAGCTTGTGCTTCATCCAGCCCAGCGCTTCTCATGATGTAACTCTGCATATAAGTTAAATTAGCAGGGTGACAATATACAGCCTTGACGTACTCCTTTTCCTATGTGGAACCAATCTGTTGTTCCATGTGTAGTTCTAACTGTTACTTCCTGACCTGCATACAGATTTCTCAAGAGGCAGGTCAGGTGGTCTGGTATTCTCATCTCTTTAAGAATTTTCTACAAATTATTGTGATCCATGCAGTCAAAGGCTGTGGCATAGTCAATAAATCAGAAACAGATGTTTTTCTGGGACTCTTGCTTTTTTGATGATCCAGCAGATGTTGGTAATTTGATATCTGGTTCCTCTGCCTTTTCTAAATCCAGCTTGAACATCGGGAAGTTCACGGTTCAACTAAACATCAACAAAATGTAATATCTGTCTTTATCTCGCATATTTCACTTAGGACAATGCCTTCAAGTTCCCTCCAAGTTGCTGTAAATGGCAGGATTTCCTTCTTTCTGATGGCTGAACTATAAGATTTCCATTGTATGTATACATACTACTACTTCTTTGTTCATTCACTCATTGATGGACACCCAGGTTGTTGCCATATCTTCCCTATTGTGAATAATGCTGCAATGAACATAAGAGTGCATACATTTCTGTGATATTCTGTTGTCATTTCCTTTGGATGCAGCTACCTAAGTGTGATATTGCTGGATCACACAGAACTTTAAAAAACTTTTTTTTTAAGAACCTTCATCTGTTTTCCAAAATTGTTGCATGAATATACATTTCTACTTACAATGCACAAAGGTTCCCTTTTCTCCACATTCTCACGAACATTTGTTTTCTCCTGTCCTTTTATTTATTTTATTGAAAGAGATTGCTTTACAGAATTTTCTTGTTTTCTGTCAAATGTGAACATGAATCAGGCATAGGTATACATAGTCCCCTCCGTTTTGAACCTCCTTCCCATCTCCCTCCCCATCCCACCCCTCTAGGTTGATACAGAGCCCCTGTTTGAGTTTCCTGAGCCATACAGCAAATTCCCATTGGCTATCTATCTTACATATGGTAATGTAAGTTTCCATGTTACTCTTTCAATACATCTCACCTTCTCCTCCCCTCTCCCCACGTCCATAAATTTATTCTCTGTGTCTGCTTCTCCATTGCTTCCCTGTAAATAAATTCTTTAGGACTATTTTTCTAAATTCCATATACATGTGTTAGAATATGATATTTATCTTTCTCTTTCTGACTCACTTCACTCTGTATAATAGGTTCTAGATTCTGTGTTCCCTTTTATGGCTGAGTAATATTCCAGTGTGTATATGTACCATCACTTCTTTATCCATTCATCTGCCAATGGACATCTAGGTTGCTTCCATGTTCTAGCTATTGTAAAGAGTGCTACAGTGAACAGTGGGATACTTGTGTCTTTTTCAACTTTGGTTTCCTCAAGGTATATGCCTACAAGTGGGATTGCTGGATCATATGGTGGTTTTATTCCTAGTTTTTTAAGGAATCTCCATACAATCTTCCATAGTGGCTGTGTCAAGTTACTTTCCCACCAACAGCACAAGAGAGTTCCCTTTTCTCCACACCCTCTCCAGAATTTATTTTTTGTAGACTTTTTGATGATTGTTGTTCTGACAGATGTGAGGGGATATCTCATTGTAGTTTTGATTTGCATTTCTCTAATAATGAGAGACATTGAACATCTTTTCATGTGTTTGTTAGCCATCTGTTTATCTTCTTTGGAGAAATATCTGTTTAGGTCTTTTCCCCACTTTTGATTGGGTTGTTTTTCTGGCATTGGGTTGTATGAGCTGCTGGTATATTTTGGAAATTAATCCTTGGTCAGTTATTTCATTTGCTATTATTTTCTCCCATTCTGAGGGTTGTCTTTTCACCTTGCGTATAGTTTTCTTTGCTGTGCAAAAGCTTGTAAGTTTAATTAGGTCCCACTTATTTACTTTCGTTTTTATTTCCGTTACTCTAGGAGGTGGGTCATAGAGAATCTTGCTTTGATTTATGTCATCGAGTGTTCTGCCTATGTTTTCCTCTAAGAGTTTTATATTTTCTGGTCTTACATTTATATGTTTCATCCATCTTGAGGTTATTTTTGTGTATGGTGTTAGGAAGTATTCTAATTTCATTCTTTTACATGTAGCTGACCAGTTTTCCCAGCATCATTTATTGAAGAGGCTGTCTTTGCCCCATTGTATGTTCTTGCCTCCTTTGTCAAAAATAAGGTACTTTGTCAAAAATAAGATGAAAGGGTTTATTTCTGGGCTTTCTATCTTGTTCCATTGGTTTATATTTCTGTTTTTCTGCCAGTACCATACTGTCTTGATGACTGTAGCTTTGTAGTATAATCTGAAGTCAGGAAGATTGATTCCTCCAGTTCCATTCTACTTTCACAAGACTGCTTTGGCTATTTGGGGGCTTTTCTGTTTCCGTATGAATTGTGAATTTTTTGTTCTAGTTCTGTGAAAAATGCCACTGATAATTTGATAGGGATCACATTGAATCTGTAGGTTGCATTTAGTAGTATAGCCATTTTCACAATATTGATTCTTCCTACCCAGGAACATGGAATATCTCCCCCTCTGTTTATGTCATCTTTGATTTCTTTCATTAGCGTCTTGTAATTTTCTGTGTACAGTTCTTTTATCTCCTTAGGTAACTTGATTCCTAGATATTTAATTCTTTTTGTTGTAATGGTGAATGGGATTGATTCCTTAATTTCTCTTTCTGATTTTTCATTGTTATTATATAGAAATGCAAGTGATTTCTGTGTATTAATTTTGTATCCTGTAACTTTGCTAAATTCACTCATCAGCTCTAGTAATTTTCTGATACTATCTTTAGTGTTTTCTATGTACAGTATCATGTCATATGCAAATAGTGACAGCTTTACTTCTTTTCCAATCTGGATTCCTTTCATTTCTTTTTCTTCTCTGATTGATGTAGCTAGGCCTTCCACAACTATGTTGAATAATAGTGATGAAAGTGGACACTCTTGTCTTGTTCCTGATCTTAGGGGGAATGCTTTCAGTTTTTCACCATTGAGAATAATGTTTGCTGTAGACTGATCATATATGCCCTTTACTTCTTTAGGTAGATTCCTTCTATGGCCAGTTTTTGAAGAGTTTTAAACACAAATGGGTGCTGAATTTCATCAAAGGCTTTTTTTGGCATCTATTGAGATGATCATATGGTTTTTATCTTTCAATTTGTTAATATGGTGTATCATATTGATTGATTTGTATATATTGAAGAATACCTGCATTCCTGGAATAAACCCAACCTGATCATGGTGTATGAGCTTTTTGATGCATTGCTGAATTCTGTTTGCTAAAATTTTGTTGAGGGTTTTTGCATCTATGTTCATCAGTGATATTGGCTTGTAGTTTTCCTTTTTGTGTTGTCTTTGTCTGGTTTGGGTATTAGGGTGATGGTGGCTTTGTAGAATGAGTTTGGAAGTGTTCCTTCCTCTGCAATTTTTTGAAAGAGTTTAGAAGGCTAGGCATTAGCCCTTCTCTAAATGTTTGATAGAAGTCTGCTATGAAGGCATCTTGTCCAGGGCTTTTGGTTTTTGGGAGATTTTTTTAAATCACAGCTTCAATTTCAGCTCCTGTAATTAGGTTGTTCATAATTTCTATTTCTTCCTGGTTTAGTCTTGGAAGATTGAAATTTTCTACGAATCTGTGATTTCTTCCAGGTTATCCATTTTATTGCCATATAGTTGTTGATAATAATCTCTTATAATCCTTTGTATTTCTGCATTGTCTGTTGTAACCTCTCCTTTTTTATTTCTAATTTTGTTGATTTGATTCTTCTCTCTTTTCTTGATGCATCTGGCTAAAGGCTTGTCAATTTTGTACATCTTCTCAAAAAAAACCCCACTTTTAGTTTTATTAATCTTTACTATTGTTTCTTGCATTTCTTTTTTATTTATTTCTGCTCAGACTTTATATGTTTCCTTCTACTAATTTTTTTGTTCTTCTTTTTCCAGTTGTTTTAGGTGTAAAGTTAGGTTGTCTATTCAATGTTTTTCTTGTTTCTTGAGGTAGCATTGTATTGCTATAAACTTCCCTCTTTGAACTACTTTTGCTGCATCCCATAGGTTTTTAGTTGTCATGTTTTCATTGTCATTTGTTTCTAGACATTTTTTGATTTCCCTTTTGATTTGTTCAGTAACCTGTTGGTTATTTATAAATGTGTTGTTTAATCTCCATGTGTTTCTATTTCTTACGGTTTTTTTCTTGTAATTGACATCCAGTCTCATAGCATTGTGGTCAGAGAAGATGCTTGATACAATTTCAATTTTCTTAAATTTACTGAGGTTTGATTTATGACCCACGATGTTGTCTACCCTAGAGACTGTTCCATGTTCACTTGAGAAGAAGGTGTATTCTTCTGCATTTGGATGGAATGTCCTGAAGGTAGCAATGAGATCCATCTCATTTAATGTATCATTTAAGATGTGTGTTTCCCTTTTAATTTTCTGTTTTGATGATCTGTCCACTGGTGTAAGTGGGATGTTAAAGTCTCCTACTATTATTGTGTTACTATCAATTTCTCCTTTTGTCTGCTAGTGTTTGTCTTACATATTGAGGTGCTCCAATGTTGGGTACCTACGTATTTATAATTGTTATGTCTTCCTCTTGGATTGATCCCTTGATCATTATGTAGTGTCCTTCCTTATTTCTTGTAAACTTCTTTTAAGGTCTATTTTGTCTGATATGAGGATTGCTACTACAGCTTTCTTTTGCTTCCCATTTGCATGGAATATATTTTTCCATCCTCTACCTTTCAGTCTATATGTGTCTTGAGGTCTGAGGGGCGTTTCTTGTAGACAGCATATATATGGCTCTTGTTTTTGCATCCATTCAGCCAGTCTGTGTCTTTTGGTTGGAGCATTAATTTGTTTACATTTAAAGTAATTATTGATATATATGTTCCTATTGCCATTTTCTTAATTGTTTGGGGTTGATTTTGTAGATCTTTTTTCTTCTCTTGTATTTCTTGACTATATAAGTCCCTTTAACATTTGTTGTAAAGCTGGTTTGGTGGTACTGAATTCTCTTAACTTTTGTTTGTCTGAAAAGCTTTTGCTTTCTCCATCAATTTTGAATGAGATCCTTGCTGGGTATAGTAATCTTGGTTGTAGATTTTTCCCTTTCAGCACTTTAAATATATCCTGCCACTCCCTTCTGGCCTGCAGAGTTTCTGCTGAAAGATCAACTGTTAAGCGTATGGGGTTTCCCTTGTATGTTACTTGTTGCTTCTCCCTTGCTGCTTTTACTATTCTTTGTGTTTAGTCTTTGTTAGTTTGATTAGTATGTGTCTTGGCATGTTTCTCCTTGGTTTTATCTTGTATGGGACTGTATGTGCCTCTTGGACTTGATGGACTATTTCCCTTTCCATGTTGGGAAAATTTTCAACTCTATCTCTTCAAAACTTTTCTCATACACTTTCTCTTTTTTCTTGAGAAAATTTTTGAAGAGATTAGAGTTGAAAATTTTCCCATACCCTTTCTTTTTCTCTTCTTCTCCTGGGACCCCTATAATTCAAATGTTGGTGACTTTGATATTGTCCCAGAGGTCTCTGAGACTATCCTCAGTTTTTATTTTTTTTACTTTATTTGATCTGTTCTTCTGCTTCAGATATTCTGCTGTTGATTTCTTTTAAAGTATTTTTAATTTCAGTAATTGTGTTGTTTGTCTCTCTATCTCCTGTCTTTTTTGATGACAGACATTCTAACAGATACAACGTGATATTTTGTTGTAGTTTTAATTTGCATTTCCTGGATAAATAGTCATGTTGAAGAACTTTTTATGTACCTGTTGGCTAAAGCAATAAAATTCTTAGAAGAAACAAAGGGGGAAAGTTTCATGACATTGGATTTGGCAATAATTTCTTAGATATGTCATCAAAAGTATAGGTAACATGATAAAAAATAAATAAATTAGTCTTCATTACAATTAAAAACTTTTGTGTATCAAAAGATACGATTAACAGAATGAAAAGACAACCTACAGGAAGGGAGAAAACAGTTGAAATTCATGTATTTTAAAAGATATTTTGTCTAGAATATATAAAAAATTCTTTCTATATATATATATATATGGATATATACATATGTATATATACCAAGGGAACATTTCATGCAAAGGTGGGCTCGATAAAGGACAGAAATGGTATGGACCTAACAGAAGCAGAAGATATTAAGAAGAGGTGGAAAGAATACACAGAACTGTACAAAAGAGATCTTCATGACCAAGATATTCACGATGGTGTGATCACTCACCCTGAGCCAGACATCCTGGAATGTGAAGTCAAGTGGGCCTTAGAAAGCATCACTATGAACAAAGCTAGTGGAGGTGATGGAATTTCAGTAGAGCTATTTCAAATCCTGAAAGATGATGCTATGAAACTGCTGCACTCAATATGCCAGCAAATTTGGAAAACTCAGCAGTGGCCACAGGACTGGAAAAGGTCAGTTTTCATTCCAATCCCAAAGAAATGCAATGCCATAGAATGCTCAAACTACCGCACAGTTGCACTCATCTCACACGCTAGTAAAGTCATGCTCAAAATTCTCCAAGCCAGGCTTCAGCAGTATGTGAACCGTGAACTTGCAGATGTTCAACCTGGTTTTAGAAAAGGCAGAGGAACCAGAGATCAAATTGCCAACATCTACTGGATCATGGAAAAAGCAAGAGAGTTCCAGAAAAACATCTATTTCTCTTTATTGACTACGGCAAAGCCTTTGACTGTGTGGATCACAATAAACTGTGGAAAATTCTGAAAGAGATCGGCATACTAGACAACCTGACCTGCCTCTTGAGAAACCTATATGCAGGTGAGGAAGCAACAGTTAGAACTGGACATGGAACAACAGACTGGTTCCAAATAGGAAAAGGAGTACGTCACGGCTGTATATTGTCACCCTACTTATTTAACTTATATGCAGAGTACATCATGAGAAACACTGGGCTGGAAGAAGCACAAGCTGGAATCAAGATTGCCGGGAGAAATATCAATAACCTCAGATATGCAGATGACACCACCCTTATGGCAGAAAGTGACGAGGAACTAAAAAGCCTCTTGATGAAAGTGAAAGAGGAGAGTGAAAATGTTGGCTTAAAGCTCAACATTCAGAAAATGAAGATCACGGCATCTGGTCCCACCACTTCATGGGAAATAGATGGGGAAACAGTAGAAACAGTGTCAGACTTTTTTTGGGGGGGGGGTCCAAAATGACTGCAGATGGTGACCGCAGCCATGAAATTCAAAGACCCTTACTCCTTGGAAGGAAAGTTATGACCAACCTAGAGAGCATATTGAAAAGCAGAGACATTCCTTTGCCAGCAAAGGTCTATCTAGTCAAGGCTATGGTTTTTCCTGTGGTCATGTATGGATGTGAGAGTTGGACTATGAAGAAAGCTGAGCACCAAAGAATTGATGCTTTTGAACTGTGGTGTTGGAGAAGACTCTTGAGAGTTCCTTGGACTGCAAGGAGATCCAACCAGTCCATTCTGAAGGAGATCAGCCCTGGGATTTCTTTTGAAGGAATGATGCTAAAGCTGAAACTCCAGTACTTTGACCACCTCATGCAGAGAGATGACTCATTGGAAAAGACTCTGATGCTGGGAGGGATTCAGGGGAGGAGGAGAAGGGGACAACAGAGGATGAGATGGCTGATGGCATCACTGACTCGATGGGCGTGAGTTTGAGTGAACTCCAGGAGTTGGTGATGGACAAGGAGGCCCAGCGTGCTGCAATTCATGGGGTCACAAAGAGTTGGACACAACTGAGGGACTGAACTGAACTGAACTGCTATATATGTATATAATATATAAAGAACTCTACATATGTAAAGAATAAGGATGTTCAACCTAACATCATTAGGGAAATGCAAATCAAAAGCATAATGACACGACTTCACAACCCTTATGAACCAAAAAAACTCAGAAAACAAGTGTCGGCAAAAATTTGGAGAAATTGAAACCCTGTGTATTGCTAGTAGGAATGGGAAATGTGTAGCCACTATGAGAAAGAGAATATAAGTTCTTCAAAATTAAACAGAATTTCTACCTGTTTTGACAATTCCATTTCTGGGTATATAATCAATAGAAGTGAAAGCAGGGTATTGAAGAGATATTTATTCACATACCTATGTTCACAGTAGCATTATCCACAATAGCCAAAAGGTGGAAGAAATTCAAGTGTTCATCGACAGATGAATGGATAAATGAAATATCATATATCCATAATGTGAAATATTATTCAGCCTTTAAAAGGATGAAAATTCTGACACATGCTACAGCATGAACCCTGAAAACATGCTAAGTGAAATAAGACAATCTCAAAGAGAAACACTTCAGATTCTTAGATGACATACCTGGAGTAGTCAAGGTTTCAAGACAGAAAAGCAAAATGGTAGTTGCCAGTAGCAAGAAAGGGATGGGAAGTTAGTGTTTAATTGGTACAGTTTCAGCTGGGGAGGATGAAAATGTTCTGGAGATGAATAGTGGTAGTGATTGCACAACACTGTAAATGTATATAGAAATGTACATTTTAAAATGGTTAAAACCATGTATTTTGTATTACGTATATTTTATAATTAAAGAAACCAATAAAATTTTTGAGTTTAAATACAAGCTAGAGAAAAACTACTAGGTTACAGCAACAGCATGGACACGGGCAGTAGACCAAATATCTTTTTAATATTTGGAAGGAAGTCATAGATGTTGCTTAATTTTGGACTTTATAAAGTATATACACTAAAATGTTGAGCATAACCAATGAAAATAAAATGTATGATTTCCAAACATGTCAAGGCAAAGTTCTAAGTAGAACATACTATTATGATAGACTATATTATTTACTGGTTATTATTTATATCCTAGTAAAATCCATGGGAAAAATAGACATCAACTTTTAGAAAGAACAGGATAAAATTTAGACTGGGGCTTTAAACTGTACCCAAAACACTATTCCTTCAAAAATGTTCACATATGAAGATATATACTGTAGGGACACAAATTAGTCTCTATGCTTTATGTCTGACATAAAATTTTTAGAGATTAAGAATACAAAACCTATTAAATGTTGTATTAAAATATTTTGTGGTTATTCATTATCAGGAGGAAGGCCAATCTTCAAACTTGAAATAAAATTAATCACAAAATGTGAAAGGGTGAAAAATACATATATATCACTCTAAAATATTCTAACTAAATTCAAAAGATAAAAACTTGACCTTCAGGAGATACAATGCTAGTGTATTTCTATAAGAAAATAAACAAAGAGAAGAAGAAACTTAATGGAAAAGGTACAGAAAATGAACAAGAAAGAAAAAAATATGTCCAATCAAAATAAGGCTTTAAAATTAACATTAAGGGAAAGTTCCCTTTTTATAACTGATTAGTTTATCAAGGGGTTGAAATTGCCCAGTCAGTCAGATGTGGTGAAAACAGAATAATTCTACACTTCTAATCTTTGCTTAGATTAATTAATTAATTAATTTGCTCTACTCTTCGGCACTGTCCTTCAGTAGAGTACTTGGTATGTATTGTACACATAGAAAAAAATAATTCTTTTTCACATGCCTGGAATTTTCCCTACAGAACTGATCCAGAAGGAAGAGAAGACTTACATCTAGGAAGACAGTCCTTGCAATATTTACAATGTAAATTGGAAGGTCCTAATTGCCCTATACTCAATTAATTGTGCATTCCTTTTTAATGACATGAAGATGCCACAGCACCAAAGGAAAAGCTAATGAGATATTATAAATAAATAGGGGGAAAATGCAACAGAGAAGCAAGAACTTAAGAATGTAAAATCAGGTCTGGTCTAGGAAGAGGTGAATGAAACACCCTCTGGAGAGCAAAATTTAGGCTGGATACCAAAAAACTCAATAGCCATGATAAAAAATATTTCGAAAAGGCAAAATTAGTGTGAAAACATCCATAATAAAACTTCAAAATTTTGAGTAAAAATTAAATGTCCTCACCCTTGCACACGTGCCTCCCTCCGTTCAAGGTTAAAGATCCCGGCTTTGTTTAAATCGATACGATTTTTATCAAGAGTACCTTTGCATTGACTTTAAATTAAAAAACAATACTGCACTGAACGATCCTTTTCTCAAATGGAAAGCTCCCTTAAATCCTGCACCCCAGGCGAGGAGCTCTACTCACCCTAGTCCCAGCCCTGTGCAAACCAACAAGTGCCAAGTATGCGCTAGAGTGAGAGTGGTTTTCATTTCTTGAACGTGTAAACTTGACGTGTATTTTTAAATCCAAACTCTTAAGCGCGGTTCCCCACCACCTTCAGCAGAGCAGTGGCCCAAACTCTGCGGCTGAGGGGGCGCGTCCTGACAGGGGTTGTCGGAGGTTTAGGCAACCGCCTTAGGGCCTCACCATGAAGCGCAAGTTAGCCCCTCGGGGCAAGACGTTGCCCCGGAGCTCATTGTGGAGGTTCACGTACTCATTGATAAACGTTACGTCCTCCTCGTCCGGCAAAAGATGCGCTTTCAAACCGGAACCCAGCAGTAGCAGCCAGAACTCACATAGCCACACCTTCCAAACGCCCGCCTGCGTCAAAGGAAACCATCGGGCGTACCACTCCACGGAGGAGGGCAGGGCCTCCATACTCCACCTGCCGCGGACAGGCCAGTGCGCACGCGCAGGCTCGCCCACCAGTCAACGGAGAGGGGCGGTGCAGGGAGCCGGGCCCCGCCTCTCCGGGAGGCGAGGGAAAAGGGTCAGCAAGGGGCAAGACAGGGAAAATCATCGGCAGAGCAAACCGAGACAGATGGCTGAGTTAAGTGAGTGCAGGTTTTTCACTTCAGTAATGTTGGCAAATATCCAGAGTCGGTTTTTGACAGCAGATGATGTGGCATCCTTTATTAATGAGTCGACTGCAGAGTGAATGTCAATTGCTGAGTAAGTAACCCGAGGAATTTTCGAATTCTTCTGTGATACTGATGAAAATTCAGTCGAAAAAAAGAAATCCTTGCTAGTTATGTGGGATTTCAGTGCAAGATGCTCCTTTTGTTTTCATCGTGGACAAAAGAATATCCTCTTCTAGACCAGCTGCCTCATTGAGATTTTCACAATGTTTTAATGATCCTTTGTGGGAAACTGCAGGATAAATGAGAAGAGTGGAAAGCTCAGCAGGTAGATTAGGGATCATTGAATTCTCATAAAGTTAAAATATTTTCATTTTTTTCTTTCGCCAGCATGTATAGACAGTCTGAAATATCAACATCATCTCTGATAAATTGTCCATGATAACAGTAGGTAACACTTTTTGTTTGTTTGTTTTGTTTTCATTTGTTTCAGACAAAAATGGCTAGTGTCCCAGCAATTTTTTTTTTAGCTTCATATATTTCTTCAAGAAAAGTTGCTTTGAAGAATGTAAGTTGTAGCCCTTAAAAAAATTGTTTTAGGGTACATATTTACATATCATACATTGTCCTGGATAGTGTTAAGAAGATATTCAAAGTCGTTGACCTAAGGACAGAATTTTACTACAAAGAAAGCATTGCAACTGCTTGACAAAAAAAAAAAAATCTAAAAATGCATGTGCTTGAATAAATCATCTATTGTATGACTTCCCTGATGGTCCAGTGGTTAAGAATCCGCCTTCCAATGCAGGGGGTACAGGTTCAATCCCTAGCCAGGGAACTAAAATCCCACATGCCACCAGGCACCTGAAACCTGTGCTCCACAACAAGAGAAAGTCCAAGCACGACCACCAAGAACTAGCACAGCGATTAAAAAAAAAAAAATAGTGTACGCAATAGAAGGCAGTAGAGCTTGCGAGATGGTTTCATTCATGCCTTTTTTCATTAAATATATATTACCAGGTAGTGTGTTAGGTGGGTGAGAAAGGCCAACGAACAAGACACAAATCCTGCTTCCAAGTAGCTTACAGTCTGGAGAACTAGCAAACGGGGGCCTTTTATGCCATGGGATAAACACAAAGCCAAAGTGCTATGGCATTATGTGTGGGACAGCAAACCCCCTTTTGGAGGACCAGGTAAGCCTGTGTAGGGAATGTGACATCAAGAAAGTGAAGCACACAAGATAAAGAGTGCTTTCTAAACAAAGGGAAAAATATACAATATCCCAGGAGATCAAAAAGGCTAAAAGTGTTTTAGTATGACCAGAGTATATTGTGGGGGTGAAGGCAGCAAGTGTTGAAAGATGGAATTCCTTCATTATATTGGTGCTGTTGTCAGACTATGAAAATTGCTATATTAACGCACAAGATATATAGAATAATGCAGTCTTAGATTAGGAAGAAGTTTTAGACTTTAGTCCCAATGTATTAGACATACTTTTGACACATCATTGATAGGGAAGTCACTATCTCTTAGGTAGCTCATTGCATTGCTGGACATCTTACTCACTGATTTAATAAGCATTTCTTTAGGACGTCTGTGTGTCAGACCTACGCTAGGTATTAGAGCTATAAATTCTCAACAAACAAGATTTGTAGTCTATCCACATGAAGTTTTTAGTTAAAAGTTGTTGTTCAGTTGTCAAGCTGTGTCTGACTCTTTGTAACCCCATGGACTGCAGCACACCAGGCTTCCCTGTCCGTCACTGTCTCCTGGAGTTTGGTCAAACTTAGTTACAGGTGATAGAGACAAATCATCAAATAACTGTAATACAGAGGAATAAATACTATTTTAAAATTTATTTTAAAAATTATTTCAAAGCTGTTTCATTTGTTTTCTATTGGGGTAGAAAATACATAACATAAAAGTTAGCATTTTAATGATTTTGAGTGTAAAATTCATGGCAATTATGTCACAGTGTTGTTCACAGAATGATCAGGTGCAGTTTTACATGCTCAGAAAGTATCAACTCATTTAAATCATAAAAACCTTAAGAAACACATATTATTATGTTTAAAAATTTTATTGAAGTATAGTTGATTTGTAATGTGTTTAATTTCTGCTATACAGCAAAGTGATTCAGTCATAAATATTCTTTTTCATATTCTATTCCATTATGGTTTATCACAGGATGTTGAATACAGTTCCCTGCGCAATGCAGTAGGAACTTGTTTATCCATCCTGTATATGGTTGCCTCTGCTAATCCCAGACTCCCAGTCCTTGGCTCCTACACCTCCCTCACCCTTGGCAACCACAAATCTGTTATTGTATCAGGGAGTTTGAGTTTTGTTTTGTAGATATTTTTGTTTCTGTAGTATTTTAGATTCCACATATAAGTGATATCATCTGATATTTGTCTCTCTGAAGTACTTCACTTATAGTTTGGTAATCTCTAGGTCCATTCATGTTGCTGTAAATGGCATTATTTCATTTTTTTAATGGTTGAGTAATATTCCATTCATATATATATTGCATACACACACACAAACACACACACATACACACACGCACACACACACACACACATATATATATGTATATATATATATATATATACCACATTTTCCTTATCCATTCATCTATTGATGGACAGTTAGATTGAATCCATGTCGTGGCTATTACAGATAGTGCCGCTGTGAACACAGGGGTGCATGTGTCTGCAAATTAAAGTTTTGTTTGGATATATGCCGAAGAGTGGGATTGTTGCTCATATTGCAACTCAATTTTTAGTTTTCTGAGGAACATACATACTATTTTCCATTGTAGCTGCACCAATACACATTCCCAACAACAGTGTAAGAGGGTTCCGTTTTCTCCACACCTTCTCCACCATTTATTAGTTATAGACTTAGTAATGATGGCCATTCCGACTGATGTGAGGTGATACCTCCTTCCTAAGAAACAGATACTATCATTCCCTCCATTTTACAGATGGAAAAGCTGAGAAAAAGAGAAGTCAGGTAATTTGTCTCAAGTCATCCAGCCAGTAAGTGTTAGAGCCAGTTTTCAAACTCAGGTGACTAACACGGGACTACAGAGGAAGGGCATATGGAGATGTCTAATTTGGTTTGTGTAGAAAGAGGTCAGGTTTGCTGAAGACATTCTGCAAATATTCAGCTTTTCAGATCTGTCAGTGAATTGGCTGGCATCATGTACTTCATACAAAAAATATTTTAAATGTGTTACATTAAAAAAAAACTTTAAATATGCACATAACACTTGAGGATCATTTAGTCACTATTTAACATCAGTTCAGTTCAGTTCAGTTGCTCAGTCTTGTCTGACTCTTTGTGACCCCATGAATCGCAGCACGCCAGGCCTCCCTGTCTATCACCAACTCCCGGAGTTCACTCAGACTCACGTGCATCGAATCGGTGATGCCATCCAGCCATCTCATCCTCTGTCGTCCCCCTTCTCCTCCGGCCCCCAATCCCTCCCAGAGTCTTTTCCAATGAGTCAACTCTTCGCATGAGGTGGCCAAAGTACTGGAGTTTCAGCTTTAGCATCAGTCCTTCCAATGAACACCCAGGACTGATCTCCTATATGATGGACTGGTTGGATCTCCTTGCAGTCCAAGGGACTCTCAAGAGTCTTCTCCAACACCACAGTTCAAAAGCATCAATTCTTCGGTGCTCAGCTTTCTTCACAGTCCAACTCTCACATCCATACATGACCACTGGAAAAACCATAGCTTTGACTAGACGGACTTTAGTTGGCAAAGTAATGTCTCTGCTTTTGAATATGCTCTCTAGGTTGGTCATAACTTTCCTTCCAAGGAGTAAGCATTTTTTAACTTCATGGCTGCAATCACCATCTGCAGTGATTTTGGAGCCCCACAAAATAAAGTCTGGCACTGTTTCCACTGTTTCCCCATCTATTTCCCATGAAGGGATGAGTATTTAACATATTATGTATTAAATTATAGATTATTCATCAGTACCAAAAGATATGTTAGGTTTCTAATAAGTTTTAGGGCTGATGACTTTTTAAACATTGGAATTTTTGGCTATTCATTAGCCCTCAAAGAAGTTTTTTCTTAATTTTTTTTTTTTAGCCTTAGGCACGATCTTTATTCACTTGGACACTGTACAAATATTACAATTTCCTTTTCTTGCAAAAAGTATAAAAATAATCTTTATATAGGAGTCCATCCGTTACTGCAAATCTTTCTAAATCTCTGCAAATGGCTCTAAATGAGGGTAAATGAATAAACAAGAGGGGGGCTATGGGGCAGAGGGAGGCTGGGCCAATCCTTAGGGACTCAGCAGCCCAGATTCTTAGCTAGAAATCTCCATTCCTTCCTGTTAGCACCCCCATGTCAACAGGTCCTCAGGGCCAAGGGCCCAGCAGAAGAGGGGGCACAAGAGAAGTCCAGGAGGAGGTTTGTGATCGGGCATGGGGAGAAGTTAAGGAGGCCAGGGGTGGTGCTGGCGAAGGCCCGGCAGGTACAGGGCATGGGAATGGACAAGTGGCCCTGTGAGGGTGATGGAGGGTCCTTGGTTCTGTGCCACTGGGTGGCAGCTGAACCTGAACTCTGGGAGGGCTCGAGGAGGATACCAGGTAGGGTAAGGCCCCCCAAAAGGAGAGGCAAACACTTTGGCTCCACGGTGGAGGGGGCTATGCTTTCCCCGGCTCTCCCAGCAGAGAACAGGTGGACTTGCAGGAGCAGGACTTGGGGCCAGAACTGTGCAGTGAGGGAAGGCTGGGGAAGCCGGAAATCTGTGGCTCTCAAGCTGTGGGGGAGTGGGGAGAGGTCCCCAGGCAGCCCCCAGGTCAGACAGTCTGTGTCCCAGCCACAAAGGGCATGCTCCTGTCAGTCAGAGGTTGAGAACAGGCACATCAAAGAGGTCAGAGACACCTTCACTCTCAACCAGGTTGTAGATGTAATCGTGGTCTCCAGGGGGCGGAGAAAGGCGGAGGAGGGGTGCAAACACTTCTGAGGACATCAGCTCCTCCAAGAGCTCTGAGCTCATGCATTCTCGAGTGGGATCAAAGATTTCTGACAGCTCTTCGGGGAGCTCCAAAACACCTGTAGGGTCTGCCTTGATGGGCTCAAAGGAGGTAGAAGGATTGGGTCCAGATGAACTGCTGTTGCTGCTGCTGCTGCTGCTGCTGTCCAACAGGGCAGAGGACTGCAGCGGCCTGGTGTCCAGAGCTGCCAGGCCCAGCGGGAGGGAGCTGAGCTCACCACTGTGCTTGCTCTCGGTTCCATGGCCTCCACCCACTGTAATCTCAGCTGCTGGACCAGCCACCCCCTGGGCCTCGGTGCTGCTGGGGACAGGGTTGGGGGTGGTTGCCTGGGGACTGCTCGGGTGTGAGGCATCCTGGGGCTGGGCCAGGGCAGGCTTGGGCAGAAGCGGAGGGGTAGAGACAGCAGGCGGGCTCTGGAGCAGGTCTTCGGGTGGGGGCACAGGCACCGCCCCAGGTGGTGAGCTCCAAGCCTCCTTGTTCACCAGAAGCACCTCAATGGGGCCACTTAGACTCTTCAGGTGAATCTGGTACTTCTTCTGCCCATTGAGGCCCTCTGGGATGGGCACCTCCAGGCTGGTGCCCGCCGGGGCCCGGATGGCAAGGAGGGTGTCTCCAGCAAAGCATCTGCAGATGTCCTCATGAGTCACGTAGGCCAAGCAGCTGTTCTGCGTTCTCTGTGACATTCCCGATGCTCTGCTGCACCCACACCTTGTGGTGGTCTAGTTCTTGCTCCCGCTGCTGCAGCTCCTCGATCTCTGCCTTGAGCTCAGTCAGCGTGTCCGCAATCTCCCGAGTATTGCAGCCAGGACCCACACCCTTCCACTGGATGCTATTCTTCTCGATCAACCCGATACCTTCCAGCACGTTAGTAATGTCATATATCCGCCGCTTCTGGCGCACAGCTAGGGTGTCAGCTGCCAGCTTGAGGTCAAGCACACCGTCCTTGGCTTCCTGCAGAAGCGACACGAACTTGGTAGTGAGAAGTCCCAAGCTCTTCTCGTGCCGGCTTGGGGTGCCTGGGGGCGGCGGTGCCTGTGGCCCGGCCTCCGCCATCGCGCCTGCCCGCAGCCTCCCCTCAGCCAGGCCAGGCCAGGCCGGCGCCGCCGCCACTTCTGCTTCCGTTCCTGGCTGCTCGGCCGCCCTACTTTCTTAATTTTAAAGTGATTTACACATTAAGTTTTTGAAGGCATGAGAATTGTTGGAGGATAGAGACAGAATCATCTATTTTAAAAAAGCATTGTGAAAATTAATTTCACTATGTTCTTTCATTAAAGTTCTGCTGCTGATGTACTTTTTGAATACTCACTTACTTTTCTGCTGTGTCTAACAGCAATATTGCTTTACTTAAAACATCAGGGGAATGTTAGTAAATAGGTTTTAAGCACCTTGTTTATCTCAGTTGGTTTTGGACTTCCTTAAGTTTTCAGTTTCTTTACACTGTTTTTGAAATTTTAAGGGAATAATACTCTAATTCTGTATCATTTCTGATTTTGATAAAAGCTAGCAAGTTCAAAACTACATTCTTTTAATTTATACTTTTGGAGAATGATCATGAAATAAGGTTAAAGATACTAATGAGTGTGATTTTGTTATCTGTATGAATGTTATTGGGAAGATATATGGTTTTTACCTTTGACTCTTTTTCTTACTTTTTTCACTTTTCTATCAGTCCTCATTTGATTGATCTTTCCTATAATTCAGAAATTCATATGATGCTAATGGTGCATGAGAAGCCTTACAAGAGAAAACTGAAAGGATGCTGCAGATAAAATCCAATGTTCAAGAGTGGAAAGATATACTTTATTAAGATGTAAATAAAGGACAACTGAAAAAGAAACTTGCTACATAAAAATCAAGGGATTAAAAGCATTAATAAATTGCCATTAAGACACGTTATCATTTGGGCTTCCCTGGTAGCTCTGTCGGTAAAGAATCTGCCTGTAGTGCAGGGAAGGAACCCAGGTTTGATCACTGAGTCAGGAAGATCCCCTGGAGAAGGAAATAGAAACCCACTCCAGTATTCTTGCCTGGGAAAACCCATGGACGGAGGAGCCTGGTGGGCTGCAGTCCATGGGGTTGCAAAGAGTTGGGCATGACTGAGTGACTAACTGTTTGGAAGAATCATTTAAAACTTCTAAGAAAATGAATAGCACCATTAGCAAAACGAATGAAGGAGATGAATAGGCAATTGACCACCAAAAACAAACAGACCAAAACACAAAAGTGCCAAAACTGTGTAGTGGAAATATTCATACTGCCGTCTATTCCTGTCACATATTTGATAAGGTGATATGTATGCAATTAGATTCCAGCATGAATTTGGCTCTCAGGAAATGTAACTTTCCTCTATCTAAAGGTCAAAGTCTTAAAATTGAGTATAAACCTGGGAATATTGATATAAAATTTTGACTTCTAAATTGACATTAACTCCTGTATTCTGGAGCTTAATGTTTATTTAGCATGGTTGCATGTGTGGAATAACTCCTAGGAATCCTTCCACTGAAGGACAGCATTCCCAAGGCGGTCTTAATGACTCTCAAAATACATACGTGTCAATCTGAACATTGTTGTGAGAATGTTTAAATCTACTAGCAGTTCATGTAATGAAAATTAATAGCATCTATGTCACAGAATTACTGAGAGGATTATATAAACTATTACATGTGAGTTGCTAAGTGCTTGGTACATTGTAAACATTACTTAGTGTTAGTTATTACTATTATTAATATTGTTAATAAAAATATCTCATTTTCATTTTCTCTTGTTATATGGACAAGGACTAAATTATATTTTTAACAGCGTTTTACAAGACATAGTGTGCATTCTTAATATATATTTATAAAATTATTCTTATGGTGGTGTGATAGCTATTCTTACGATAGCTAGTGTGGTTTCACTAGCTACAAGGAGCAAATTCACCGTATGCAACTCTAGAGGGGCTCCTGGTGGTTTTTGACTAGGGGTAATGTCAAGAGGTGTGGAGCTTTCTTGAGGGGAAGATGGGAGTTCCTCTGTGAGGGATGATGATGGAATTTGTTTGTTTCTTTCATTCCAGTATGTGAACTCAGGTGAATTTAATTAGAGATGGTTACGCTGGGCTGGAAGAAGCACAAGCTGGAATCAAGATTGCCGGGAGAAATCTCAATAACCTCAGATATGCAGATGACACCACCCTTATGGCATAAAATGAAGAGGAACTAAAAAGCCTCTTGATGAAAGTGAAAGTGGAGAGTGAAAATGTTGGCTTAAAGCTCAACATTCAGAAAATGAAGATCATGGCATCTGGTCCCATCACTTCATGGCAAATAGATGGGGAAACAGTGGAAACAGTGTCAGACTTTATTTTTTGGGGCTCCAAAATCACTGCAGATGGTGACTGCAGCCATGAAATTCAAAGACGCTTACTCCTTGGAAGAAAAGTTATGACCAACCTAGATAGCACATTCAAAAGCAGAGACATTACTTTGCCAACTAAAGTTCGTCTAGTCAAGGCTATGGTTTTTCCTGTGGTCATGTATGGATGTGAGAGTTGGACTGTGAAGAAGGCTGAGCACCGAAGAATTGATGCTTTTGAACTGTGGTGTTGGAGAAGACTCTTGAGAGCCCCTTGGACTGCAAGGAGATCCAACTAGTCCATTCTGAAGGAGATCAGCCCTGGGATTTCTTTGGAAGGAATGATGCTAAAGCTGGAACTCCAGTACTTTGGCCACCTCATGCAAAGCGCTGACTCATTGGAAAAGGCTCTGATGCTGGGAGGGATTGAGGGCAGGAGAAGGGGACAACTGAGGATGAGATGGCTGGATGGCATCACTGACTCGATGGACGTGAGTCTGAGTGAACTCCAGGAGTTGGTGATGGACAGGGAGGCCTGGCATGCTGCGATTCATGGGGTCGCAAAGAGTCAGACACGACTGAGTGACTGAACTGAACTGAACCTAGTTTTAACCTAGCCCGCCATTGCCAAATAATCATATGTCTTGCAAAAATAGCTGAGAAAATATTGCAGATGAGTTACAGTTGTAAAGATACAAGGGCAAGCACACACTGTTGGTTTTTAGACTCATCTTCCCAGCATAAATATCTCCTTAGCAGTTATTTTTATTTATTTATATGACTGCATTGGTTTAGTTGCAGCATGTGGGCTCAGTAGTTATGGTGCATAGGCCCTTATGCCCCTCAGCCTGTGGGATCATAGTTCCCTGGCCAGGGATGGAACCCGAATCCCCTGCCTTGCAAGGTGGGTCTTAACCACTGGACCATCAGGGAAGTCCTCTCTTTAGCAGTTTTTAAAAATTCACTTTTATGTCATCCTTTTTGGGTTCAATTTTTGTATATTTTAAAATACTGGATTGGATTAAAACATATAATACTCTATTGTAAAAACACACATGATACATATAATTAAATGATATACTCTTAGCTCAAGCCTAGGGGTATCAACTCCTGATTTATAAGGCAATGTCTTGGGTTTATTGTATTTTCCTATGTCCTAGGAACCCCCTCAGTCCCAAGGAGAACCAGGAATATTAGTTACTCTACAATATTTTATTTTAATAATAGGAAAAACTATTATTAAAAAACTACAGAGACTACTGTTTAAACCATCTTTTCACCATCCTTCAAGGGGTAACAATGGGATAAAATTGGCCCAGTTAAGACTGATGAGTCTGATCACTTCTGGAAATTTCAAACATAGCTTAGTAGGACAAAAAGATCCCCAGAATAATGCACTGTTCAAACCCTGAGTTAACTGCCCTCGGTAATTTGAAAAGACTGTGTACAGAGCTGTTTGTCTAGTAATTCCAAACTGTGTGAAATTGAAGGGTCACTTATGGTCACTATTAAGAGCAACATCTGCTCAAAGAATTAAAGTGATGCCAGGCCTTTTAAGATATCCTGTCAAGAGCCTATGGTTATGATCACAAGGAAAAGACATCTCAGTCCAGAATTTTCTCTTCTTGTTAATGAGGGGAAGCCCCACTGGTAAGGCAGAGGCACCCCACCTGCCCAAACTTTGCTCACAGCTTCAGCATAGATGGAAATCTCTACATGTAGAAATCCCATTATCTGAGAACTGCCATTGCTTACAAGCTCCTGTAGCAGTGCTAACATAATACTCCCTGACAAATATTTTTTTTTTCAAAATCAGAGGGTATAATTCTGTAAAAATTCATTTTTAAGTGTGGCCTGTAGAATTTCAATTCGTCTACCTAAGGAAATTTATATGCTCCTGGATAATTAAGGAGTCTAAAGAAGTAATAGGATAATTATATTAAAAATCAAAAGATATTTTAATTATTGAAAAAAGTTTAATTAAAAATCTACAAACAGAATAATAAAACAGAAAAGTATACTATGTATATATGTCAATTTACATTTAGCCTATTTCAAACTGCAAGGGTAATTAATTATGAACTTAAATTTAACAATGCAATAGTTAGGGAAATAGCAATAATTTATTTTACTAAAATGGTAATGACTATCCATACCATGTTGATGCTGAACAGCACGGTGATGGTTAATTTTATGTCTCAGTGTGGCCAGACTGTGGTGGTTGATATTTGGTCAAACGCTAGTCTAGATATTGTTGCAAAGATGTTTTTCAGATGTGATTAACATTTACAGTCAGTTGACTTTAAGTAAAGCAGATTACCCTCCACAATGTGGGTGGGCTATGTCCAACCAGTCGAAGGCAGACAGATTTCCCAAAGAAGGAATTCTGCCATTAGACTGCAAGGTAGATATTCTGCCTGATTGCCCAGTGTCAGACTCAAGAAGGCAGCAGCAAGTCTTGAACCTCCATCCTGCCAGCAGGCCCTATACATTTTGGACTTGCTAACCACCAAAATCATGTAAGCCAGTTTCCTAAATTTCTCCTCTCTGTGTACTACTTCCTTACTTGTTGCTTCTGTTTCTCTGGAAAACCTTGAGTACCACAAGCAGATTTGAAATATAAAATCACTTGGCTTCTCTTTTAAGATCACTCCACTATGTGGAAATTCCTAGATATTCAGCAGTGTATGCAGTGTAACTCTCAATCATGTTAAAAATACATTTACATTTTACAATCATGTAAAAATACATTTACAGCATAAAAATATTATGATTTTTAATATTACAGCTGAGGGAAGTTGGTGGTTGCTTTAGTTGAGAAGTAAAAGATCTAGATCATTTATTTAGTACATGAAAGTGAAAGTGAAGTCGCTCAGTTGTGTCTGACTCTTTGCGAACCCATAGACTGTAGCCTGCCAGGCTCCTCTGTCCATGGAATTCTCCAGGCAAGAATACTGGAGTGGGTTGCCATTTCCTTCTCCAAAGTCAACAATTTAGCATAAGTGATTTAAAAAACTGAATTAGTTGAATAATCTTTTTGTTTGTTTCTTCTTTTTCTTCTTTTTTTCTTTTTGTCTTCAGACCAAAAAAAAAAAAAAGCCAGAATGCACCAGGTCTTTGGTTTGTAGAGATATTGTTAATTATACTACAGATAATTTTGTACAGGACTTTAAAAGGTATACATACATCCTGTTATGTATACAAGGTATATTTAAAAATAAAATCTCCTAAAAGAGATGAAAATTTCCTAATTCTATCTTTTTGAGTTTAACTGTTCACATCAATTTCCCTAGCTATTGACTGTGACCATATTATAACATTACAGGCTATTTGAAACTTTCCTTAATAGCATTTTGTTTCTGAATAATAGTTGAGGGAACTCTTAAAGAGAACTACTGCCGTTTAAGGGAAATACCTAATATCTGAAATGTTTAATTGTTTAAGTGTACTCTAACTAAAATGATAATCTAGAATATTAGAGAACAAGACTCTTGATACATGTAAAATAATTTTTAAATCACTTAAGTTTTGCTTTTTTTCTTATTGCTTCCCTTCTATATTATAGTACATCTTTTGAATTAAAAACACATCAAATTTAGATAACAGATAGAGCATTTAGAAGCCTTAGTAATTAAACAGATGTTACATTTAACCATAATCTATTTCTTTATTGTCATGTTGGAGAATTTCTCTTGTACATCAAAGACAATTAAATTATTGTCAGAAGAACAGAAATTACGTACAATGGATTACATGCTATCAGCTGATGTGTCCCTGATGGGTTCCAATTTGGATATCCTGTCAATAAAAACAACATTTAAGAGTGCAATTTAGTTTCAAGGAAAGGAAGTAATTAAATAAATACTGAAAGATTTTGATACGTACTTTGAGATTTATCACGTTCTTTATTACCTAAAATAGAAAAAAAAAATATACATTAAACACATTCATTTGCTTTTCTGGCTTTTTGAATAAGATAGTCAACTTAGAAAATTAAGCTTGGTGTTTTAATTTAAGAAAACTGAAGCTTCCTGTGCAAATCCCATAGTACTTAAACATCTGTATGATGCTTTCTGCCAAAGATGTCACATCAAAAAATATTTCAAGAGCATCTCACATATTGAAGGCAAAAGGCCTGAAACAGACAAAACTATATATAGTAGTGAACTTTATTTTTGACACTGCCATATCCATTTAAAGTCCCTGAAAAATACCATATTTCCTTCATATTGAGGATTTGGGTATGAGGATTCTGCAGTTTATTATGAGTTTTTTTATTTCATTTTTTAAATTTTTTGTTTTTTAAAATATAAATTTATTTATTTTAATTGGAGGTTAATTACTTTACAATATTGTATTGGTTTTGCCATACATCAATATGAATCTGCCACAGGTATACATGTGCTCCCCATCCTGAATCCCCCTCCTTCCTCCCTCCCCGTACCATCCCTCTGGGTCGTCTCAGTGCACCAGCCCCAAGCATCCAGTATTCATTTATTCACGTTTGTGTGTCTGCTATGTATTAAGCATGATTCTAGGCTTTGGATACAATGGTTATTAGGAAAAAGTAAAGTTCTTTTCCTTATAGAAGCATCAGGGGAGAAAATCTATCATCAACTTTAAAATGGAATAAATGAATGTAGGAGATTAAAATATACCATCAGAGAAAGTGATTAGTATGATAAAAAGGGTCAAGAGATAGAAAATAATGAGGAACTTAGTTATGGTCATAGCTAAATTTTATTGAGCCTACTTTATTTTGGGACGATCCCCTGGAGGAGGACATGACAACCTACTCTAGTGTTCTTGCCTGGAGAATCCCAAGGACAGAGCAGCCTGACTGGCCACAGTCCAGAGGGTCACAAAGAGTTGGACATGACTGAAGCAATTTAGCATGCATGTACTTTATTTTGGTCCCAAATCACTCTGTATGGTTTATCATATTTAATCCTCTTAGTCACATCCTGGGTTAAGCCATCTGATTCCAAGGCCTATTCATTTAATCATTACACTGTATATCTGCCCCTCAAAAAGGAAGTAAAAAAGATAGAAGTTGACTTTCTATAGAAATTGATCAATAAAAATCAAAAGTCATAGGACTTAATAAGTGGAACACAACAGATATAGTAGTGTTAAAAATAGAATGTCATTAAAACTTGGATAAAACAAAAATTTATGAATCCCCTCAAAACCTGAGTATCATAAAACATTTAAAGAAGCTAAGTTAGTAAACATCTGTAAACACACACACACCACAACAAAATAGTTTTACAGAAAATTTCTCCCAAACATTCAAAAAATAATGAGAATCTTACAAAAACTGCAACCAAAGTATTAACAGAAGTATTGTTCCCAACTTTCAACTTCTTTTATGAGGTTACTACAAACTTGAAGTCAAAATCAAATGAGGAGATATGGAGATGGGAAATTATAGGCCAGTCATAAGTCTGAAATTAAATCCAAAACTATAAGTAAAATGTTAACAAGAATTTAGCCTTCTATAAGGGAAACTTGGGAGCTCCCTGATAGCTCAGTTGGTAAAGAATCTGCTTGCAATACAGGAGACCCCGGTTCTACTCCTGGGTTGGGAAGATCTGCTGGAGAAGGGATAGGTTACCCACTCCCATGTTCTTGGGCTTCCCTTGTGGCTCAGCTGGTAAAGAATCTGCCTGCAATGAGGGAGACCTGGGTTCAATCCCAGGGTTGGGACAATCCCCTGGGGAAGAGAAAGGCTACCCACTCCAGTATTTTGGCCTAGAGAATTCCATGGACTGTATATCCATGGGGTAACAAAGAGTTGGACACGACTGAGCAACTTTCACTTTCAAGGGAAACATCCTGACTAAGTTGGATTTATCATGGGAATGAAAGGATAGTTTAAAATTGGATTCCAGACCTATCACTTAACTCCTAGAATCTCTATGAAAACCTAAATTTCACTGGTTAAGTTGTATTTATTAACAGATACACAGCTTTTTGTCTGTTGATCACAGTTCAAAAAAAGGTTTAAAAATAACAGAAAGAATAAACAAACTGGAAACAGGTTACAAAATATGATAAAAGATAGATTATAAAAATTTTAAAAAAGCATATACCTACATCTTTATGATAACTTGAAAATATTAGTAAAATGGGTCAATTAAAACATAACATTTATTCAAAGAGGAATTTGAAGCACATGTAATTTTTCTTTAAGTTACAAAAATTATGTCTAAAACAGTTTCCAAAAAGAAAAAAATCATTTGACATAGTTTATAGTATTAAGTTATTAAAGGAAAAACATTTGGGATCATTTCAAGAGATGCAGAGAAAAAAATCTGGTAAAATTTAACATTTATTCAAGATAAAAGCTCACAGCAAAATGAGAAACAGAGAAAATGAGGACTAATTAAAAACAACCTAAAGTAAATGTGCCCCCCTGGAGTAGGAAATGGCAACTCACTCCAATATTCTTGCCTGAAGAGTTCCATGGACAGAGGAGCCTTTTGGGCTATAGTCCATGGGGTCACAAAGAATTGGACAAGACTGAGCGACTGACCCTTTCACCTTTTTCATCAAAGCAAATATGCATAATTTAAACATTGTTTTTAAAGTGTGGAATAAGAGAATGATGCTACTGCTACAGCTTATGTGCGACATTGCACTGGAGAATTCACTGTTAACATTGTTACAGTATATAACTGATGTAACGATTAGAAGAACAAAGCTTGCATATTTTACAGATAACATTATTGTCATGAAAAATCCAAGATAATCAACTTATTTGAAATAATTATGAGATTCAGTAAGATTCCAGGATAGTACAGTAATATTAAAAAATAATTTATATTTCTATGAATCAGCAAAAAATCAATTAGGAAATATAACTTAAAAATCAATCACGATGATGTGATCACTCACCTAGAGCCAGACATCGTGGAATGTGAAGTCAAATGGCCTTTAATAACATCACTACAAACACAGCTACTGGAGATGATAGAATTGCAGTTGAGCTATTTCAAATCCTAAAAGATGATGCTGTGAAAGTGCTGCACTCAATATGTCAGTAAATTTGGAAAACTCAGCAGTGGCCACAGGACTGGAAAGGGTCAGTTTTCATTCCAGTCCCTAAGAAAAGCAATGCCAAATGAATGGTCAAACTACCACAAAATTGCACCATCTCACATGCTAGTAAATAATGCTCAAAATTCTTCAAGCCAGGCTTCAGCAGAATGTGAACCATGAATTTCCAGATGTTCGAGTTGGATTTAGAAAAGGCAGAGGAACCAGAGATCAAATTGTCAACATCTGCTGGATCATTGCAAAAGCAAGAGAGTTCTAGAAAAACATCTGATTCTGCTTTATTGACTATGCCACAGCCTTTGACTGTGTGGATCACAACAAACTGTGGAAAATTCTTCAAGAGATCGGCATACTAGACCACCAGACCTGCCTCTTGAGAAATCTGCATGCAGGTCAGGAAGCAACAGTTAGAACTGGACATGGAAAAACAGACTGGTTCCAAATAGGAAAAGGAGTACGTCAAGGCTATATATTGTCACCCTGCTTATGTAACTTATATGCAGAATACATCATGAGAAACGCTGGGCTGGAGGAAGCACAAGCTGGAATCAAGATTGCCAGGAGAAATATGAATAACCTCAGATATGCAGATTACATTACCCTTACAGCAGAAAGCAAAGAAGAACTAAAGTGCCTCTTCATGAAAGTGAAAGAGGAGAGTTCAAAGTTGGCTTAAAGCTCAACGTTCAGAAAACGAAGATCATGGCATCTGGTGCCATCACTTCATGGCAAATGGAGAAACAGTGGAAACAGTGGCAGACTTTATTTTGGGGGGCTCCAAAATCACTGCAGATGGTGACTGCAGCCATGAAATTAAAAGATGCTTACTCCTTGGAAGGAAAGTTATGACCAACCTAGATAGTATATTCAAAAGCAGAGACATTACTTTGCCGACTAAGGTCTGTCTAGTCAAGGCTATGGTTTTTCCAGTGATCATGTATGGATGTGAGAGTTGGACTGTGAAGAAGGCTGAGCACCGAAGAATTGATGCTTTTGAACTGTGGTGTTGGAGAAGACTCTTGAGGGTCCCTTGGACTGCAAGGAGATCCAACCAGTCCATTCTGAAGGAGATTAACTCTGGGATTTCTTTGGAAGGAATGATGCTAAAGCTGAAACTCCAGTACTTTGGCCACCTCATGCAAAGAGTTGACTCATTGGAAAAGACTCTGATGCTGGGAGGGATTGAGGGCAGAAGAAGGAGACAACTGAGGATGAGATGGCTGGATGGCATCACGGACTCTATGGACGTGAGTCTGAGTGAACTCCGGGAGTTGGTGATGGACAGCGAGGCGTGGCGTGCTGTGATTCATAGGGTCGCAAAGAGTCAGACACGACTGAGCGACTGAACTGAACTGAACTGCACCTAGACAGTATATTAAAATGCAGAGATATTACTTTGCCAACAAAGGTCCGTCTAGTCAAGGCTATGGTTTTCCAGTAGTCATGTATGGATGTTAGAGTTGGACTATAAAGAAAGCTGAGCGCTGAAGAATTGATGCTTTTGAATTATGGTGTTGGAGAAGATTCTTGAGAGTCCCTTGGACTGCAAGGAGATCCAACCAGTCAATACCAAAGAAAATCAATCCTGAATATTCATTGGAAGGACGGATGCTGAAGCTGAAACTCCAATACTTTGGCCACGTAATGCGAAGAACTGACTCATTTGAAATGACTCTGATGCTGGGAAGGACAGTAGCTGAGGGGAGAGGGGACAGCAGAGGATGAGATGGTTGGATGGCATCACTGACTCAACGGACATTAGTTTGAGTAAATTCCGGAAATTGATGATGGACAGGGAGGCCTGGCACTCTGCAGTCCATGGGGTTGCAAAGAGTCAGACACAACGGAGTGACTGAACTGAACTAAACTTAAAAATTCCATTTGTAGTATCAACACATATAGATCACCACACAATCTAATTTGAGATGCAATACCTTACTGAGAAAATTTCAAGGTGTAAAAGATATATAAATGAAAGTGAAATTTGCTCAGTCGTGTCTGACTTTTTGTGACCCCCATGGACTGTAGACCATCAGATTTCTCTGTCCATGGAATTCTCCAGGTAAGAATACTGGAGTGGCTTGCCATTCTCTTCTTCAGGCCATCTTCCTGACCCAGGGGTTGAACCCAGGTCTCCTGCATGGCAGGCAGAATTTTTTATGTGTGAGCCACTAGGGAAGCCTAAAAAAGATATATAAAAAGACCCAAATAAACAGTCTATATTATTTGAAAAGTTCAACACTGTAAAGTTACTTCTTCTTCAATTTATCTATAAACTCAAAGTAACTCCATTCAGAATTTCAAGGTCTTCTGTAGAACTGATAAGCTTATCCTAACATTAATTTCCAAGAGCAAAGGGCCAGGAATAGGCAAATGATTTTTGAACAATTTGAAAATGGAATGAGTTGGGGGAATACCTCCTACCAGGTCTTAAAGCTTATTTGTTGTAGCCTTGGTAGCTTTTAAAGTGCTATCTTGGAGACCTACAGAATATAGCTGTCTAAATCTCCAGGATGAAATCATTTGTGATGGACAAAGTCTCTCATCAGGCATAAAACATAAATAAAATAATCTTTTACTATTATTATTTTATTATTATTAGAGAAACAATGTGTAAGAGCATGAGACATTTGCCAAAGCAACAAAGACCAGAAGTTCCAGATTTCAGAAGAGAGGATCCATAAAGAGGAGGGTTGATGTTATGAAGGATGCTCTTTTCTTGCGGCCATTTGTTGATTCTGGGCCCAGGCCTAGGGCTGAAAAAGTGGGCTTTGTCCAGGAAGAAGTCACTTCTTGGTAAACAGAGATACCAGCAGAGCGTTTGTTGCCCTTAAAGAACTAGAGAGATGAAATTGGAGAATTGAGTAGTTCAAGATCCAGGTGGGAGGTAGAGGTGGAGGAAATAAGCCAAAGACATGCCCATTTTGTAACTTTGAAACTGTGAGAGGTAAGGGGCTAAACACCTAGGGTAAAGCCTTTGGAAATCATAGTTGCTATTTCAGTAATTTCTCTGTGTTAAAGCAATGAGAAAAACAGTGAGGAAAAAAAAAGCAGTAAGAATTGGAGTTCAAAAATCACTAGGTAAAGGCAGTAGTGAACACACCCATCTCCCATTGGAAAGCCTTGGAAGTCTCTATTCTTGGAACAGAGCAAACAGAGGTAGACCACGTCTTAGGTAAATTCTAAACCAGCTTTGACCAGGTTGTGTGTGGATCAAGATGACCCACCCTAACTCTATCTGTTCAGTAGAGGAAAAGATAGAACTCTCCTTTCTTTGTTTCACACCATATTATTAGGTATTTAACTTCTTAGGCACACCACGTGTTTCCACAATCTACTGCTGTGGAACAAACTTCCAAAATTTAATGGCTTAAAATGGTTAACAATTTGCTACTATTTCTCACAGTTACTTGGGTTGGCAGATTCTACTGGGGAATTTCTCTCTTATATTCAGTGTCATCAGGGTTCAAGGATGTGGCTGCATTTGGCTACTGCTTGCATTTGGGGTTGAAACAGAAAGATGCCCTCTCCTCATTCAGGGCCTGACCTCTTCAGTGGGAAAGGATGGATTTTTAGATATGCTGGATAGCTTTCAAAAGAGCAAAAGCCAAAGCTGACAGTTTTCTTAAAGGTGTGGCCCAGAAATGGCACATCAAGTCCTTATTCAAGGAGAGGAGAAATAGTCTGGGTTTCTTGATGGGAGGAGTGGTGTGCATGGAGAGGAGGGAGGAATCATTTATGGTCATAATTAAGGATATCAAGAAACAGAACACGTTACCAAAATGAAGAGAAAAAACTATCTTGAAACTAGAAACAGACTCACAAGTAATCTGGATGCTGGGGTTTTTAAATAGGCAATTTGAGTGTGTAATAATGGAGCTCACTGTGTCAGAAGGGACCAACGATATTGTACAAGAGAAAGGCAAGAGCCAGATCGCACTTGGGTTTGTTGGCCTCAATGCATAGAATCTGATTTTCCTTTTGTTGCAAAAAGAAGCAATTGAATTTTAAGAAAAGTGGTTTTATTTGCTATTTTCTTTTGTTTTCTCTCCACCCACCCCACGGGGACTGAAACAACTCGGAACAGAGTAGGAAGAGGAGTGGGGAGGCTGCACTAGTTCAGGCAAGAAATGGCAGCGATCTGGATCCTGGTAAGGAAGAGAAAGTGGCAGAGAAAGACTATCAGTTTATCTTTGTATCCTGTAGACTAGAAAACTTAGCAGTTTACAAATATGAACCACTTTGAATGAAATCTCATTTTAGAGAGACCATGCTTCCAATTTATTCTTATTTTCTTTTCTTTTTAAATTGGAGTATAGTTGCTTTCCTAGCATCAGTCTTTTCCAATGGGTCAGCTCTTTGCATCAGGTGGCTAAAGTATTAGAGGTTCCGCTTCATCATCAGTTCTTCCAATGAATATGTAGGGTTGATTTACTTTAGAATTGAATGGTTTGCTCCTGCAGTCCAAGGGACTCTCAAGAATCTTCTCCATTGTTGTGCAGAAGCTTTTAATATTAATTAGGTCCCATTTGTTTATTTTTCCTTTTATTTCCAACATTCTGGGAGGTGGGTCATAGAGGATCCTGCTGTGATTTATGTCAGAGAGTGTTTTGCCTATGTTCTCCTCTAAGAGTTTTATAGTTTCTGGTCTTACGTTTAGATCTTTAATCCATTTTGAGTTTATTTTTGTGTATGGTGTTAAAAAGTGTTCTAATTTCATTCTTTTACAAGTGGTTGACCAGTTTTCCCAGCACCACTTGTTAAAGAGATTGTCTTTTCTCCATTGTATATTCTTGCCTCCTTTGTCAAAGATAAAGTGTCCATAGGTGCGTGGATTTATCTCTGGGCTTTCTATTTTGTTCCATTGATCTATATTTCTGTCTTTGTGCCATTACCATACTGTCTTGATGACTGTGGCTTTGTAGTAGAGCCCGAAGTCAGGCAGGTTGATTCCTCCAGTTCCATTCTTCTTTCTCAAGATTGCTTTGGCTATTTGAGGTTTTTTGTATTTTCATACAAATTGTGAAATTATTTGTTCTAGCTCTGTGAAAAATACCATTGGTAAAATTAAAAGCTTCTGCAAAACAAAGGAAACTATAAGCAAGGTGAAAAGACAGCCTTCAGAATGGGAGAAAATAATAGCAAATGAAGTAACTGACAAAGAACTAATCTCAAAAATATACAAGCAACTCCTGCAGCTCAATTCCAGAAAAAGAAACGACCCAATCAAAAAATGGGCCAAAGAACTAAATAGACATTTCTCTAAAGAAGACATACAGATGGCTAACAAACACATGAAAAGATACTCAACATCACTCTTTATCAGAGAAATGCAAATCAAAACACAATGAGGAACCATTTCATGCCAGTCAGAATGGCTGCTATCCAAAAGTCTACAAGAAATAAATGCTGGAGAGGGTGTAGAGAAAAGGGAACCCTCTTACACTGTTGGTGGGGATGGAAACTAGTACAGCCACTATGGAGAACAGTGTGGCGATTCCTTAAAAAACTGGAAATAGAGCTGCCTTTTGACCCAGCAATCCCATCCCTGGGCATACACTCGAAGAAATCAGAATTGAAAGAGACACGTGTACCCCAATGTTCATTGCAGCACTGTTTATAATAGCCAGGACAAGGAAGCAACCTAGGTGTCCATCAGCAGATGAATGGATAAGAAAGCTGTGGTACATATATACAGTGGAGTATTACTCAGCCATTAAAAAGAATGCATTTGAATCAGTTCTAATGAGGTGGATGAAACTGGAACCTATTATACAGAGTGAAGTAAGTCAGAAAGAAAAACACCAATACAGTACACTAACTCATATATATGGAATTTAGAAAGACGGTAACAATAACCCTGTATGCGAGATAGCAAAAGAGACACAGATATATAGAACAATCTTTTAGACTCTGTGGGAGAGGGAGAGGGTGGGACGATTTGGGGGAATGGCACTGAAACATGTATAATATCATATAAGAAATGAATTGCCAGTCCTGGTTTGATACAGGATGCTTGGGGCTGGTGCACTGGGATGACCTAGAGGGATGGTAAGGGGAGAGAGGTGAGAGGGGGGTTCAGGATGGGGAACACGTGTATACCCATAGTGGATTCATGTTGATGTATGGCAGAACCAATACAATATTGTAAAGTGAAAATATATATATATATAAATATTAAAAAAATAAATAAAGATAGGAAAAAATATATTTTTAAAAAGGCAATTCTGCCTTGAAGAAAAAAATTTTAAAAAAAAGAATCTTCTCCAGCACCACAATTCAAAAGCATCAGTTCTTCAGTGCTCAGCTTTCTTTATTGTACAGCTCTCAGATCCATACATGACTACTGGAAAAAAACATAGCTTTGACTAGATGGAGTTTTGTGGGCAAAGTGATGTCTCTGCTTTTAATATGCTGTCTAGGTTTGTCATTGCTTTCCTTCCAAGGAGCAAGCATCTTTAATTTCATGGCTGTAGTCACTGTCTATAGCAATTTTGGAGGTAAAGAATCCACCTGCCAATGCAGGAGAAGGAGGCAGCAGAGGATGATGGTTAGATAGTATCAACAACTCAGTGGACATGAACTCGAGCAAACTCTGGGAGATAGTGGAGGACAGAGGAGCCTGGCGTGCTACAGTCCATGGGTTAGCGAAGAGTTGAACACGACGTAGGGGCAAATAGCAGCATAGTTGCTTTACGATGTTGTTTTAGTTTCTGCTATACAGCAGAGTGAGTCAGCTATATGTTTACATATGTCTTCTTCTTTTTGGATTTCCCTCCCATTCAGGTTGCCAAAGAGCATTGAGTGGAGTTCCCCGTGCTGAACTGTTTCTCATTCGTTATCTATTTTGCAAACGATGTCAATAGAGTGTATATGTCATTCCCAGCCTCCCAATTCATCCCATCACTGCCCCTTTCCCCCTTGGTATCCATACACTTGTTCTCTACATCTGTGTCTCTATTCCTGCTTTGCAAATAAGATCATCTATGAAAATAAGAATAAACAGTTGGCACCTAATTAAATAAAGGCTTTTGCATAGCAAAGGAAACTGTACACAAGATGAGAAGACAACCCTCAGAATGAAATAAAATATTTGCAAATGAAGCAACTGATACGGTATTAATCTCTGAAATATACAAACAGCTCAATATCACAAACCCCAAACAATTTTTTTCCTTGAAGTATGACATGATATGGGATCATACATAGCTCATAATTGAAAGACTGATGAGTTATTACAAAGTGATTACACCTAGATAACCACAGCATAGGTTCAGAAAGTCCTCTGGTATACTTTTCTAATGACTAACTCCTCTTTCCTCTCCAAAGGTAACCACTATCCTGACTCTAAACGTAGATTAGTTTTGTATGGTTTTGAACTTTATATAAATGGAATAATTTAATATGCATTTTTGTGCCTGTCTTCTTTTGTGGCACCGCATCTTTTACAGATTTTAAATTATCTCTTCTCTTCACCCCCTTCACTCGGTCCTCAAACAGGAATTTATGCTTATCCTTAAAAAGTAACTTTGTACTGGGAACTTGTCTGCTCTGAGAATCAAAAATTTATACTTAAAATAAGTCTTTGTCCTGAGAACCAAAAGACTGATGAAGGAAGAAAAACGTGTTGGCTGTAAATCACAATTAGTTTGGACACTGATTCAGGTATTACTTCTGAGTGAGGCACTATTTAATAGTAACTAGTGCAAGGAGGTAAAAGGGAAGCAAACACAACTAAGAACACGCCAGTCGATAGCATTTTGGGTGTGGCAGCATACACTCTGTTATACCTTACTCCTTCCAGGCTTTTAGCCTGAGAGAAAATACTCAGTGACAAAGGGAGGGATCATCTGGATTGAAATATGAGCATTTATGACAAATGCTTTGTATCATCAAACAGCAGCAATCAAATTTCATCTTCTCTTATAACATTGAGGGTCCTAATTTAAAAATATAATAAATTTCTGGGAACTTTGTTTTCCAAGAAAATGCCCTGATTATTTTGTTTCCTGTTTTCTTACGGCAGAGTTTGTTTTCGCAAGTATCTCCTTCACACATAGAGCACGGTGTTCCAGTCCTGTAAGGGGACGTATTTAGATAGTTTCCTCTGTAAAAAAGAGACAGAGTGATTAGCTAAGTAGTTATTAATGTCTCTAATTTTGTGTGTGCATTTATGCAAGTTGTTTTGGTCCCTAACCATGAATGTTGACAAGGAAAATAACGTCAGTCCCAATTTTGTACTTTTTTCTTTACAAAAGAAACTATAAACTATTAAAGTAACTATTAAAATGATTCTTTACAGGATGTCCCCAACCTTTCTAGCAGTTATATTCTTGAATATTCTCTAGGACACAAGTTAAAATGGGAATGCAATATAATTATGTATGTGACAGCCACAGAGATTTTGCTACAAAGACTAATTATCTGTTGATTTTTTAATGGAATAAAGAAATTTGAATCGCTCATGAAAACATATGTTTTATAGTTTAATTTAAAAGCACAGTATTATAGTACTTTGAGATGCACCAGAAAGATTTGGCAGTTATTTTGCCTAATTTTCGATAATATAAGCTGATACATGCTAACAAGGCTCTCTTTTTTTCTTTTCCCGCTTCCATGTCTGTGGAAGACTTTAGAAAGTGTTATTTATCTAGAGTACACAAAGCAAAACATAAGAACATGAGTTGTATTCCTTTAAAGAATATGCCACAATTTATTTATTCATTCAACTGTTGATGGACATCGGGTTGTTCCAGTTTTGGGGTATTACTAATAAAGTTACTACTAATATTTTGATCATTCAGACATGTCTTTATATGAAAGACATATATATATTTTCATATATATATATGTCATATATTCAGACATATATTTTCTTGGATATATACCTAGGAATGGAATGAATAGATCATGTAGTAGGTGCATATTTAACTTTTAAAGAAACTGGGACAATGTTTTTTACAAAGCAGTTGTAGCACTTTGTATTTCCAACAGCAGTGTGTGAGAATAGCAAATGTTTAGCCATTCTGATTATTGTGTAGTGGTATTCGCTGTGGTTTTAATTTTGTATTTCCCTAATGATTAATGATTTTTGAGCATTTTTTTCATGTGCTTATTTGCCATCTGTGAATCTTATTAATCTTCTGTCCATTTTTCTATTGAACTTTAGGTTTTTCTAGCTTTAAAATTTTTTTTTAAAATTCATCTATTATTTTAATTGGAGGCTAATTACTTTACAATATTGTAGTGGTTGTTGCCATACATTGACTTGCATCAGCCAAGGGTGTATGTGTTCCCCATCCTGAGCCCTCCTGCCACCTCCCGCCCCATCCCATCCTTCAGAGTCATCCTGGGGCACCAGCCCTGAGTACCCTGTCTCATGCATTGGACCTGGACCAGTGGTCTATTTCACATATGATAATATACAAGTTTCAATGCTATTCTCTCAAATCATCCCACCCTCGCCTTCTCCCACAGAGTCCAAAAGTCTGTCTTTACATCTGCGTCTCTTTTACTATCTTGTATATAGGGTCATTGTTACCATCTTTCTAAATTCCATATATATGCATTAATATACTGTATTGGTGTTTTTCTTTCTGACTTGCTGGGGTCCAGCCCCGGTGGATCCAGGGAATTCGAAGGGTGGACGGAGTCGGCAGGGAAAACTTATTTATTTATTAATATAAGATTAGATTAGGAAGAAATAGTGTAGTAGGAAGATTAAAGTGGAGAGAAGAGGCTGATTAACTTGGGTTACGTGGAAAACCAATAAAGTTCCAGACAAGGAGTTTGCACCATCTATGTTAGGCTGCAGGCACCCGTTTGACTATTGGAGAGTGCCCTGCCTCGGGCTCTCTCTCTTACGGATCTTAAAAGCCGGGACAAGTAAGTAGACATAGTGACCCTCCACACCCCAGATGGGAATTCAGCCTGAAATTAGAGTAAAGAGGAGACACGGGGGGAAACCAGTCCAGTGACTGGCTCTCCTTCTATTGTCCTTCAAGGCCTTTTATACTTTTGATTATACATAGAGATCAATGGGTAATACAAAATTATGTAGCGTTAGCAGCCCAGACTCTTTGTATATCTTTTTGTATACAAAAGATCTCAGGTAATTTACATAATCTTCTGGCAAAGAGGCTTGTTAACACTTTTTGGCTCTCTTCCTTAGTGAATGTTAGTTTCGTTTCCCCTAAGTGTATTTCTTTAATCTGCATCTCCTTAAAAGCACTAAAGTTACATCTCTATAGAACAAAGGCGCAGTGGGTTATAACAAAGAAGGTACTTAACTCAAAGATCTAATGTTGCTAATACCAGGTCTACTACTTGTTTTTCTATATACCAACTATATCTAAAAATAAAGGATATGAAAATTTGGCAGCAAGTATTGGCTCAACAAATGAAACTTTTAATCAGTCCTATTCTAGTGACTTTGACTCCTCGGAAGCCCCTACATTCCTAGGATATTTTAAGCTTCCTGTGCCTCCTGCGGTCAGGAGGCCTCAAGCAATCACAGGCACAGCTATAAGAGTCCTGCAGGCAGGCTAGAAAGCCATCAGAGGGGTTTTTGGATTGAAACACTCTTTCAGATGCAGAAGACTAAAGCCCTGAATTGACTTTTTCCAGAGAATGTCAGAAGAGTGGAAAAGCAGGCAGATTCTTATTTTTTGGAGGGTGGATGCTCAGGAAATTCCAGGGGGAAAACCTGAGGTCTGATTAGCCTTGCCATCAGAGCTCTGTCGCATGAACTTGTCACGGGTGGAATTCCTCACGCTGGCTCCCAGCACTGACTTACTTCACTCTGTATAGTAGGTTCCAGTTTCATTCACCTCAATTAGAACTGATTCAAATGCATTCTTTTTAATGGCTGAGTAATACTCCATTGTGTATATATACCACAGCTTTCTTATCCACTCATCTGCCGATGGACATCTAGGTTGCTTCCATGTCCTGGCTATTGTAAACAGTGCTGCGATGAACATTGGGGTACATGTGTCTCTTTCAACTCTTGTTTCCTCAGTGTGTATGCCCAGAAGTAGGATTACTGGGTTGTACGGCAGTTCTATTTCCAGTTTTTTAAGGAATCTCCACACTGTTCTCCATAGTGGCTGTACCAGTTTGCATTCCCACAAACAACGCAAGAGGGTTCCCTTTTCTCCTCTCTAGCATTTACTGTTTGTAGACTTTTTGATAGCAGCCATTCTGACTGGTGTGAGATGGTCCTAGGTATTAAATCTTAAGAGTTCTTCCTACATACTTCATACAAGGTCTTTGTTTCACAAAGACTTTCTTCCAGTCTGTGGCTTGTCTCTTCATCTTCTGACCAGTATGTTTGAATAGCGGTCATTTTTAATTTTAATGGCATTCAACTTACCAGCTTATTCTTTTACGGATCACGCTTTTGATGTGGTAGCTAAAAAATCTTCAGCCATCTGAAGGTCACAAAGGTTCTATTTATGTTTTATTCAAAAAGTTTCACAGTTCTTTCCTTACAATTGGATCTATGATCCATTTTAGGTAATTTTTGTAGATTGTATGTTTTGTAAATCTGTTTACTTTTTTTTTTAATATGTAAGTGACAGAGCACCAGTTATTGAAAAATTTTTCTTATGTTGCATTGCCTTGTACATTTTTGAAAAGTCAGTTGAACATATGTGGTCAACCATGTGTCGGGTTATTTCTGGGCTCTATATCCTATTCCACTGATCTATTTGTCTAACTTTACATCAATATAACTATATCATGATTTTAATAATTCATGAAAACAATAGTGTTACCTACTTCAGATTTGTTCTAGTTGTTTTAACTATTCTAAGTCCTTTGTATTGCCTTATGAATTTTATGATCTGTTTGTCAGTTTCTACTACAAAAGCCTGTGGGATTTTTATTGGAATTTTTTTGAATGCATAGGTCAATTCAGTGAAAAATTACATCTTTACAATCTTGAGTCTTTTAACCCATTAATTAGGTATAGTGCTCTAGTTATTGTCTTTGTTATTAATAATTTATCTCATGACTATTACATAATTTTTAGTATATTAGTTTTTCATGTCTTCTGCCAGATTTATCCCTAAATAGTTCATATTTTTGATGCTATTATAAATGGTATTGTTATTTTAATTCAATATATGATTGTTCATTGCCAGTATGCACATGTAATTGTTTTGCATATTGATCTTGTACTCTGAAAAATTTCTAAACTTACTTATTAGTTGTAGAAGAGTTTTCATAGATTTCACTGAATTTTCTATATAGAACTAGAGACCAAGAAGTCAATAAAGAATAACCCATAGGTCACATCTGGCTTGTGGTCTGTTTTTGTGCAGTCAGTGAACTAAGAATTGTTTTTTAAAATTATTTTTATTTTAAGGGGTTATTTAATTCAAAAAAGAACAAATTGAATATGTAGCAGAATGTATGTTTCATGCAAAGCCCAATATATTTACTGTCTAGTACTTTACAGAAAAAAAATTTTAGTACTGGTATAATGTTACATATAGGCTTTTCATAGATAAACTTTATTTGAAATAAGACATTCCCTTGTATTTTTAATTTTCCGAGAACTTCCATTAAGAATGAATGTTTGACTTTTCCTCAGTCTATTGAGATCATATAATGTTTATTTATAGGTTGATTAATATGGTGAATTACACTGATTTTAGAATATTAAAACAGCCCTAAATTACTGGAACAAACTCCCTTTGGATAAGATGTGTGATGCTTATTGTACTGGGTTCAGCTGCTAAATTTTGTTTAGAATCTTTGTACCTATGTTCATACGACATATTGAATGAGATCTAAATAGGTATTTCTCCAATGAAGAATGCAGATGGCCAACAGGAACATGAAAAGATGCTTAACATTGATAATTATTAGAGAAATGCAAATCAAAACTGCGATTGAGTATCACCTCACACCAGTCAGAATGGCTATCATCAAAAAGTCTGCAAACAATAGATGCTGGAGAGGGTGTGGAGAAAAGGGAACCTTCCTACACTCTTGGTGGGAGCAAAAACTGGTACAACCACTACAGAGCAGCACAGAAGTTCCTTAGAAAACTAGAAACAGAGCTATCATATGATCCTACAATCCCACTCCTGGGCATCTACCTGGAGAAAACCATAATTCAAAAAGATAAGTACCCTGCAGTGATATTTGCAGCAGTATTTGCAATCGCCAAGACATGGAAGCAATGTAAATGTCCGTCAACAGATGCCTGGATAAAGAAGATACAATCTATATCTATATCTATCTATCTATTAATGTCTGTCTATCTATATATCTGAATCACTTTGAGGGGCAACTGAAACTAACACAACATTGTAAATCAGCTCTACTTCAATAAAAAATTAAATTACTTCTGCATAGATTAGAAAAAAAGAGATTGCTCTGTAGTTTTCACTTTATTTCTCCTTTTGTAATCTGTGTCTCTTGAAAGACTATTGTTTGCTATAAAATCTGCAATATCTGATATTAGCATAGATCCTGCTTTCTATGAATGTTAGCATAGTAAAACTTTTCCCATTCTTTTACTTGTAATCTACTTGTGTCTTTTAATTGAAATATACTTCTTGTTGGCAGAATGTAATTGGTTCTTGATTTTTTATCCCATCATCCAGTCTTTTTCTTTTTATTTGGGTATTTGTATTTACACTATTATTAACATAGATTTAAGGCTATCAGATCTTATTTATTCTATTTGTCTCATCTGTCCTTTGTTCCTTTATTTCTTTTTCTGCTTTCCTTTGGATTAATGGAATATTTTTTTAGATTTAATTTTACCTGCTTTGTTGGCTTATTTGATTTTACTGTTGGTTTGTTATGTGAGTAGCTACTTTAGGGTTTATAGTATGCATCTTTTACTTATCACAGTCAAGTAAAGTCCTCTTAACCTTGAGTAGAAGAACCTTAAGGGAATTAACATCTGTTTTCTCCTCTCAGCCTTTATGCCATCATTATCACAGATTTTAACTTTACCTATGTTATAATCTTCACAATACATTTCAATTATCTTCAGTTAAATAATTATTTTTGAAAGGCAAAAATAAGGAGAAAACATCCTATGTATTTACCTATATTTACCATTTCCAGTGGTTCAAACATCTTTATTTCACTTTTATTTTTGAAAAAACATTTTCACAGAATATAGTGTCCCTAGGCAAGAGTTTTTTTCTTTTCTTTCTGTATTTAGAGATAATTCTGTCTTCTCTCTTGCGTTGTTTCCAGTGAGAAGTCTGGAAATCCTTGTCTTTGCTCATCTGTATGTAACACATCTGTATTTTCTGATTGCTTCTAAGATTGTCTCTTTACTGCTGGCTTTGAAAGGCTTCATTAGAAGGTGAATTGGTATAGTTTACTTCACCTTTCTTGTGATTGGGGCTTGCTAGATTTCTTGGTCCTGTGAGTTTGTAATTTTCCTTAAGTATGGAAAGTTTTGGGCCATATTTCTTCAAATGTTTTTCTGTCCCTTCCTCATTCATGAAATCAATTCCCTCTAAAGTTATGTCACAGCTAACTGATGCTCTTTTATATCACTTTTTTTTTTTTTGCTTTTTTGGATTCTTTTTTCCCTCTGTGTATCCTGCCTTGGATGGTAAAAATAAGTGTTCTACAGTTTCTCTGGTATTCATAAAAACTGTACTCTACCCCAAACTTTTAGGCCATCTATTTGTCATTCTTGTTTTCACTTGTTACTGAGAAGGAATGGAAGAAAATACAGAAAGAGGTATACGCATTTGTACGTCTCCATGGCAACTTTCACAAATATCATGTCCTTTTTCCCAACCTATATATTTGTTCTTAGCCTATATTTTAATCTTTTCTGCATTTTATTTTTACATTGTTGTTAAAGAGTTGGATTATTAACTGACTTAATCTTATTCCTTGTACAGATATGCTGAATTTGAGGCCCAGAATCTTATTTTTGGAGAGTCCCACTAGGCTTTTGTTTTATTTTATTTAGATATGCAATTTCCAGCAAGGCAGCCAAAAATTTATGGTACTCTTTTCTTAGGAGAATGTGCCTCTCACTCTCATTCTCAATCATTTACTCATTCAAGTTATATCAGCACCTGCCAAACTATTTTGTGTTCAGTATTTAAATATTACTGGGGCAATGTATTTTATAATGTCTATTTTCTTACTTAAGAAATGATCTCCATCATTGCCTCTCTCAAGATTAAACCATTCATGATCAGCATAATTTTTCACACATTCTCTTTTATCTCTTTCTTTTGATTAGCATTATAGAGGGAGATGGTGCTTATCAAAAATATACTTTCTCTCGTATAGCGTCATACTTTTGGAAACAATCATTTAACATATATTTCAACTTAAAATATTTTTAAAGCAAAATCACTTACGCGGGTGCATAGTTACATACGAATAGGGCACTGTCAGGGCTCCCAAAATTTGGACAAATTGCAACTGCACAACCAACTTTATAGGAATCGGCCCAAGCTACCTATAAAGAAAGGAATTTTAAAATAAAATGTGCAAACGACTCTACACAATCAGCACATTATGGGAACAGGCGTAATTTTTGCCATGCTACAAAAAAATGAATATACTTAAATATTTATTGTCTGTTTTTTCCCTTAATTTCTAAGATTCAATTTAATTTATTAAAGCTGCATTCATGAGGCTACCTAACTAGGTTTTCCTCACTGACTGTTTTCATAAATCAAAAAGTGTCATGGCTCACTGATCCAGGATCGCCCAAAGCAGATGATCCTCCTCATGCATCATCAGAAGGTCAATGGTAGCCTAGCTGCTACATCATAATGCCTACGTTCATTCACTTCACCTCATCACATAATATGCATTTTATCATCTCACATCATCGCAAGAGGAAAAAAGGTGAGTACAGTATAATAAGATATTTTGAAACAAAGAGAGGTCACATTCAGGTAACCTTTATTAAAGGATATTGTTATTTATTAAAGGATAATTGTTCTAATTGATTAATAGTTATTGTTACTCTCTTGCATGCAGGTGTGCTAAGTCACTTCAGTAGTGACTCTTTGGACTGCAGCCTGCCATGAGATTTCCCAGGCAAGAATCCTGGAGTGGGTTGCCATGCCCTCCTCCAGGGATCTTCCTGACCCAAGGATTGAATCCACGTTTCTTACATCTGCATTGGCAGGTGTGTTATCACTAATGCCACCTGGGAAGCCCATTGTTAATCTCTTACTGTGCCTAATTTATACATTAAACTCCACCATTAAGTATATATGTGTAGGAAAAACATAGTAGGGTTTGATACTATCTGAAGTTTCAGACATTTACTGTGTCCTTTACAGATAAGTGGGAGGAACTATTGTATTGAATTCTGCTTGTTAGCAGGATACCTGACATTTGAGTCCATTATCTCAGTTTTCCCATCAGAAGCCAAACAACATTCTTTGCAAACAACATCCATCCTGAGAAGAATTTCCGCTCTTAAACAGCGTTCTGTTATTGGACAAAGAATGATTAGAAGGGAGGCAGGAAACTGCTAATTTCTCTGTTCTGTTCACCTCTGAGAAAAATGACTTTCTTTAAGACACTATATGTCCATTCAACTTGAGAAGATGAGTCAGTTTGGAGAATAAAGTTAGCTTTTTCTGTTGCCTATAAACAGTGTCAGACTTTATTTTTTTGGGCTCCAAAATCACTGCAGATGTTGACTGCAGCCATGAAATTAAAAGACACTTACTCCTTGGAAGAAAAGTTATGACCAACCTAGAGAGCATATTGGAAAGCAGAGACATTACTTTGCCAACAAAGGTCCGTCTAGTCAAGGCTATGGTTTTTCCAGCGGTCATGTATGGATGTGAGAGTTGGACTGTGAAGAAAGCTGAGCGCCGAAGAATTGATGCTTTTGAACTGTGGTGTTGGAGAAGACTCTTGAGAGTCCCTTGGACTGCAAGGAAATCCAACCAATCCATTCTGAAGGAGATCAGCCCTGGGATTTCTTTGGAGGGAATGATGTTGAAGCTGAAACTCCAGTACTTTGGCCACCTCATGCGAAGAGTTGACTCATTAGAAAAGACTGTTATGCTGGGAGGGATTGGGGGCAGGAGGAGAAGGGGACGACAGAGGATGAGATGGCTGGATGGCATCACTGACTCGATGGACGTGAGTCTGAATGAACTCCGGGAGTTGGTGACGGACAGAGAGGCCTGGAGTGCTGTGATTCATGGGGTTGCAAAGAGTTGGACACGACTGAGTGACTGAACTGAACCGAACTGAATAGGGGCCTTTCTAAGAACTCAGTGCCATGTCTAGGATTAGTTTAGCCAAAAAGTGACTTCCTCTTCTCATCAAAAACTCTCACCCAAAATTACCAAAAGAATTGGAAAATGATAGGGAATAATGTTTTTCAAGATACTGAACATCAGGCAACCATGAATGATGCCCCTGAGAGTTGGAGGGAAAAGATGTCTCAGCTTATTGTACTGAGTGAGTTTCCAGACTGTGGCTGGGGGTTAGGGTGGTGGAGAAGTCAGGAGAAGCTTGACTGAGTCACAGAGTTGAACGACAGAGCTGAGTGTCTGGGGAGACCAACAAGCAGGAGTCCAGGAGGGCTGAAAATCTTCTAGTGACACAACTGTGGAGGTCTGTAGGTGGTCCTCACCATCAGTTCATCAGAGCACTAACCACAGCATGCATGTGAAAAAACTCCCCCTGTTCTGGAAAGGCATTGCGTATAAAAACTAGAGGGAGGGATGCAGAAGCTTACATAGGACCAGCAATTGGAATAATGGGCTAGGTACCACTAGTAAGACTGTAAAATTTCATAATTTCTGGGGCATCCAGTAGAGTGTACAGAAGAAACCTGCCTCACTGACGAGAGAGAATTAGCTCAAGACTAACTACTGCTTTAATTTCGTCTAACACATTTCAAAAGCAGAAACCAAAATGGACAGACAAATTCCAAATAACTATATCCCAGAAGACAGTTAAGAATACTTCTAGGTATATATATATAAATCCAGGATGCAACATTTACAAACTTGGCAAGATTTACAAACTTGGGAATATACCCAGCATGAAAAGAAGCAGGAAAATTTAACTAATAATGAGGAAGGAAAGTCAGTCAACTGTGGGAAAACTTCAAGTGGCCTTCTACATGGGCAACTGGGCTCTGGGAAGAGAAGAGCGAAGGATAGACAGACATCGTTTTAAAAGAATGACTACAGTGCAATATTACTCAGCCATAAAACAGTGAATTTGAGTAAGCTGTATATTAGCACATATATATGCAATCTAAAACGTGGTGCTGATGAGCCCATTTGCAGGGCAGCAATAGAGATGCAGACATACAGGACAGACTTGTGGACACAGCAGGGAAAGGAGAGGGTCGGACGAATTGAGAGAGTAGCATTGAAACATACGCAGTAGCATATGTAAAATAGCTAGCGGGGGGTTTCTGCGTAACACAGGGACCTCACCCCCGTGTACTGTGACAATGCAGAGGAGTGGGGTGGGGACTGGGGTGGGAGGGAGGATCAAGGGGAAGGCGATTATGCAGACTTATGGCTGATTCATGTTGTACAATGAGACCAACACAACACTGTAAAGCAATTATCCTCCAATTAAAAGATAAATTTTAAAAATGGCTAACATTTTTCCAAATGTAATTTAAACTATAAACCTATACTGCCAAGAAGCTCAGTAAAATGCAGCAGCACAAGAGATGAAGAAAACTGAAAATTTTTTAATTTGCTTGAGACTTGTAATAAAGGAAAAAATTTAAGGCAGTCTGGGAAACCAAGACACATTACATACAGAGGAATAAATAAAAGAATTACAGTAGATTTCTTGTTGGAAACAGTGCAAGTGAGATAATGGAGTAAGATTATTAAAGAAAAAAACTTATTACATAAATTCTATTCCTAGTAAAAAGATCTTCAAAATAAACATAAATTTTCCAGATACTTAAAAGAAACTCTAAAGAAAGTGCTAAAAATTTGTCTTATGATTAAAATATGCACATGTAAGAATTAATAAAATCTGAGATATTTACCTGTGTATAATGGCCACAAATTTTGGAACATGATTTTGTATTAAAATCATAAAATTTTCTTTCATCATACCACATATCAATAGCAAATTTTGCTGCAGATATGGTTAATGGACCTAACCAGAGATTTTCTCCAGCATACTGAAAAGTTGGATGGCATTCATATAATTTTGATGAACAGGAATTGTGGCTGAATTTGCACTTTTTTGCCCATGCTTCAGCAGTCTTAGCTAAAGCTTCATCCCAACTCTGAAAGATAAAAATAATTTACATTGAATTGTGTAGATTTGTCTAGGTTAAAGTTATTCTAATGACTATAATAAATTAATTTTTATGTAATTGTTTTTACTGAAACAGAGCTTTTAGTATTTATTATGTTCACAATTAATTCTATTTGGTTCTATTTCAGAAGCACTTATTTAGTACCCACTGTATGTCAGTTCATTTTTGTACTTGCACCTAGCAGATGACTTGGTCCAGTGAGACACTCAAAAAATGCAATTGAATGTGATTTAAAGAAGTTGGAGTTCACAATCTAGTAACTGAAGAAGGTTACACAGACATATCATAAGTAAACTATGAGAATACATAATTAAAAAGAGAAAAAGTCTCTTAGCACACTAAGAATAGAATTTCCTTAATTTGATCAAGAGTATCTACAAAAGAAAACCAAAATCCTATAATAAGCATTAATATTTAGTGGTAAAATATTGAAAGCTTTCCCTTAAGATTGAAAATGAAACACACTGTCTCATTATTTCTACTTAAAATTGTTATGGGTTTAGGCAGTATAATAAAAAGGGGGAGATGTAAATATATAAGACAAGATATAAAGTGCATAATGATTGGATTTTCCATTTATTTACAGATGGCATGCCTGCATACATAGAAAATTCAAATGAATATAGAAACAAACTTAAAAGTAGTAAAATTTATCAAAGTTGTCAGATACCAGGAGGAGGAATAGATACAAAATTGTATTTCCATATACACTCCAGAATCTAATAGCTTCAAACATCTCAAATATATATAATTAAATCTAATAAATCATGTAAAGAATTATCTCCAAACTGAAAACTACAAAACATTGCTAAGAGAAATATTAATAGACAAATAAATGGAGAGATATTAAATATTCATGGGCTGGAAGATTCCATACATACTTAAAAAATATTGGTCTTGAATATATTTCTAATGAAAATCTAAGTAGGTTTTGAAGGGGTTGAAAGATGATTATAAATTATTTATGAATTCAAAGAACCTACAATAGTGAGTTCAGTTCAGTTCAATTTAGCCGCTGGGTTGTGCCTGACTCTTTGCACGCCAGGCCTCCCTGTCCATCACCACTCCCAGAGTCCACCCAAATCCATGTCCATTGTGTTGGTGATGCCATCCAACCATCTCATCCAATGTCGTCCCCTTCTCCTCCTGCCCTCAATCTTTCCCAGCATCAGGGTCTTTTCAAATAAGTCAGCTCTCCACATCAGGTGACCAAAGTATTGGAGTTTCATCTTCAGCATCACTCCTTCCAATGAATATTCAGGACTGATCTTTAGGATGGACTGGTTGGATCTCCTTGCAGTCCAAGGGACACTCAAGAGTCTTCTCCAACACCACAGTTCAAAAGCATCAATTCTTCGGCTCTCAGCTTTCTTCACAGTCCAACTCTCACATCCATACATGACCACTGGAAAAACTATAGCCTTGACTAGATGGACCTTTGTTGGCAAAGTAATGTCTCTGCCTTTTAACATGCTCTCTAGGTTGGTCATAACTTTTCTTCCAAGGAGCAAACGTCTTTTAATTTCATGGTTGCAATCACCATTGCTGTGATTTTGGAGCCCAGAAAAATAAAGTCAGCCACTGTTTCCACTGTTTCCTCGTCTATTTGTCATGAAGGGATAGGACCAGATGCCATGATCTTAGTGTTTTGAATGTTGAGCTTTAAGCCAAATTTTTCACTCTTCTTTTTCAGTTTCATCAAGAGGCTCTTTAGTTCTTCTTTCCTTTCTGTCATAAGGGTGGTGTCATCTGCATATCTGAGGTTATTGATATTTCTCCTGGCAATCTTGATTACAGCTTGTGCTTCTTCCAGCCCAGCATTTCTCATGATTTACTATGCATCTAAGTTAAATAAGCAGGGTGACAATTTACAGCCTTGATGTACTCCTTTTCTTATTTGGAACCTGTCTGTTGTTCCATGTCCAGTTCTAACTGTTTGATGTACTCCTTTTCCTATTTGGAACCAGTCTGTTGTTCTATGTCCAGTTCTAACTGTTGCTTCCTGACCTGCATACAGATTTCTCAAGAGGCAGGTCAGGTGGTCTGGTATTCCCATTTCTTGGAGAATTTTCCACAGTTTGTTGTGATCCACACAGTCAAAGGCTGTGGCATAGTCAATAAAGAAGAAATAGATGTTTTTCTGGAACTCTCTTGCTTTTTCAGTGTTCCAGTGGATGTTGGCAATTTGATGTTTGGTTCCTCTACCCTGTCTAAATTCAGCTTGAACATGCGGAAATTCATGGTTCACTTTCTGTTGAAGCCTGGCTTGGAGAATTTTGAGCATTACTTTACTAGCATGTGAGATGAATGCAATTGTGCAGTAGTTTGTGCATTCTTTGGCATTGCCTTTCTTAGGGACTGGAATTAACACTGACCTTTTGAAGATGGTGGAGGGATAGGATGGGCTTTCTCTCCACAAATTCATCTAAAGATCATTTGAACGCTGAGCTAATTCCACAAAATAACCTCTGAACCCTGGCAGAGGACACAGGGCACTCAGAAAGGCAGCCCATTTTATTTGAAAGCAGTAGGACAATATGGAGAAGGCAATGGCACCCCACTCCAGTACTCTTGCCTGGAAAATCCCATGGATGGAGGAGCCTGGTAGGCTGCAGTCCATGGGATCGTGAAGAGTTGGGCATGACTGAGGGGCTTCACTTTCACTTTTCACTTTCATGCATTGGAGAAGGAAATGGCAACCCATTCCAGTGTTCTTGCCTGGAGAATCCCAGGGACGGGGGAGCCTGGTGGGCTGCCATCTATGGGGTCGCACAGAGTTGGACACAACTGAAGTGACTTAGCAGCAGCAGCAGCAGGACAAAATATAAAAATAAAAATAGAGACAAATTAGTTAGGGATGGAGGCCCATTCTGAGGAAGGGTAGTGAAGGAGGAGATGTTTCCAAACACCAGGAAACTGTCTCACCAGTGAGTCTGTGGGGAGTTTTGGAATGTCAGACAGCAACATAACTGGAAGGAGAGAGAGAGAGAAAAAAAAAGAAAAGTCATAGATTAGGTGCCTAACCACAACTTCCAGCGGAAAAGTAGGCTAAATGCTCGCGTCAACCACCAGCAAGCAGCAGCTGAACAGGGAGCCCGGGCTGCATTGCTTAGGGTAAGGACCAGGCCTGAATGCCCTGAGGAACATTTGAGGGAGCTAAGGTGAAATAGCAACCCAAACTGGGATGGCCAGAAAGAGAGAAAAAAGAAAAAGAGAGAGAGAAAAAAAGAGAGAGAACTTTCCCATGAAAAGCTCTAACCTAAGGCACTGCTGGCCCGCTCACAGAACAAAGGACTGAGCGAATACCAGAGGAGAGCTAGCTGGCTGTGAACTGGACCATGCCCCAGCAGAGGCAGAGGGCAGGCGGGCAACAGCCAGAGCTAGGGGGAGAGGGGCAATCTCAGCCCCAGAGAGCATCCCCTACCAAATTGCAAGCAGGCTCCAGGTTGCTAACCAAGTCTTCCTGGGATCCTGGACTGTTGAAATCTGCCAGCTGGGTTGCAGCCAGAGATCAGCCTCCCAGAGGAGACACATGGCACACCAGAGACGGCACCCTGCTGCACACCGGCTGGGACTGGGGAGGTGATAAGATGCGCCACCCACCTGGGGAGAGTGCGCTCGCCAAGCACTTGGTAGCCTGAGATGCTTGGACCTGGGAAGGGCACAAAATTCAGGTTCGACTGAGTCTGTGCCTTTGTGGAGTACCCAAGAACCTGAACCTGAGCAGTTTACACCTGAGATGTGTACACAACCCAGGGCCCACTTTAGACAGTTCCCCTGCAGGGCAACCTGCAACCTGAGCAGTTTAGACTGGGAAAGCACACACGCCATGAGCAGGGGCAAACCTAGTGTGGCCCAGACACTGTAAGCAGTCCCCACACATGCCAGTGATATTTGTTCGCAGGGTTCCTCCTCCCCACAGCACAACTGAGCAAGTGAGCCTAAATAAGTGACCACCTTCACCTCCTTGTGTCAGGGTGGAAATTAGACACTGAAGGGACTTGCAAACAGAGGAAGCCAAAATATGGAAGAGGGAACTGCTTTGGAAGGTGCAACAGATTAAAACACTGTAGTTAACACTGACTACCTAGGAAGGGGCCTATAGACCTTGAGAAGAAGTATAAGCTGGAACAAAGGAACTATCTGAAAATGAACTGAGCCCACACAGCCCTCAGGAGCTCTAGAGAAATATAGTAAAATAGATATATATTGTTAGTAACATTTATTTATTTATTTATTAAATTTTTATTTTTACTTTATTATTGACATGAATCCACTACAGGTGTACATGCGATCCCAAACAACTTTTAATTTTTAAATTTTTTGTTTTATTTTTGTTGTTACTCCTGTAATTTTCATTTTTATAACCAACTACTACCTTGTAAAAAAAAGACCCTATTTTTAAAGCAAATTTCATATATATACTTTTATAATATTTGTGATTTTGTTTCTTTTTTTTAATATTGTATTTTTGAGAGTCTAACCTCTACTCTAGATTTTTTACTTTGCTATTTTGGTATTTGTTATCAATTTTGTACCTTTAAGAATCCAATCTTCAGTACCCATTTTTACTTAGGAGTGTGATTACTGGCTTGACTACCCTCTCTCACTTTTGACTTTCCTTATTATCTGCCAGGTCATCTCTATCTCCTCCCTCCCTCCTCTCTTCTCTACCCAACTCTGTGAATCTCTTTGGGAATTCTGGGCAGTGGAGAACATTTAGGGAACTGATTACTGGCTAGATCTGTCTCTCTCCTTTTGATTCCTCCTCTTCTCCTCCTGGTCACCTCTATCTCCCTCCTCCGTCTTCTCTTCTCCATGTAACTCTGTGAACCTCTCCGGGTGTCCCTCATTGTGGAGAAACTTTTCATCATTAACCTAGATGTTTTATCATCAGTGCAATGTGGATGGAGAAGTCTTGAGGCTACTGTAAGAATAAGACTAAAAACCAGAGGCAGGATGGCTTAAATCCAAAACTTGAGTACTCCAGAAAACTCCTGACTCCAAGGAACATTAATCAGCAAGAGCTCATCCAAAAGCCTCCATACCTACACTGAAACCAAGCTCCACCCAAGAGTCAACAAGTTTCAGAGCAAGACATACCAGGTTAATTCTCCAAACGCAGGAAGATAACCCTAAGCATTAAAATACAGGTGGCCAAGTCACACTAAACCCATAGACACCTCAAAACTCACTACTGGACATTTCATTGCACTCCAGAGGGAAGAGATCCAGCTCCACCCACCAGAACACTGATGCAAGCTTCCCTAACCAGGAAACCTTAACAAGCCAATCGTCCAACCCCACCCACAGGGAGGAGCCTCCGCAATAAAGAGGTACCACAAACTTTCAGTATAATGAAAATGTACCCAAAACACAGCAATCTAAACAAGATGAAAAGGCAGAGAAATATTCAGCAGGTAAAAGAACATGATAAATGCCCACCAAACCAAACAATAGAGGAGGAGATAGGGAGTCTACCTGAAAAACAATTCAGAAAAATGATAGTAAAAATGATCCAAAATCTTGAAAACAAAATGGAGTTACAGATAAATAGTCTGGAGACAAGGATTGAGAAGATGAAAGAAATGTTTAACAAGGACCCAGAAGAAATAAAAAGAGTCAATCAATAATGAATAATCCAATAACTAAGATCAAAATCACTCTAGAGGGAACCAACAGTAGAATAACTGAGGCAGAAGATAGGATAAGTGAGGTGGATGATAGAATGGTAGAAATAAATGAAGCAGAGAGGGAAAAATAATTAAAAGAAATGAGGACAACCTCAGAGACCTCTACGACAATGTCAAATGCCCCAATATTTGAATCACAGGAGTCCCAGAAGAAGAAGACAAAAAGAAAGGCCATGAGAAAATGCTTGAGGAGATAATAATTGAAAACCTCCCTAAAATGGGGAGGGAAATAGCCACCAATGCCCAAGAAACCCAGAGAGTCTCAAATAGGTTAAACCCAAGGCAAAACACCCAAGGACACATATTAATTAAATTAACAGAGGTCAAACATAAAGAACAAATATTAAAAGCAGCAAGAGATAAATAACACACAAGGGGATTCTCATAAGGATAACAGCTGATCTTTCAATAGAAACTCTTCAAGCCAGAAGGGAATGCTAACAAGTATGAAAGGGGAAATTAACAGTAACACAGTAATAGTGGGAGACTTTAATACCTCACTCACACCTACGGATAGATCAACTAAACAGAAAATTAGCAAGGAAACACAAACTTTAAATGATACAATGGACCAGTTATACCTAATTGATATCTATAGGCCATTTCACTCCAAAACAATGAATTTCACCTTTTTCCCAAGTGTACATGGAACCTTCTCCAGGATAGATCACATCCTGGGCAATAAAAGTAGCCTTCAGAAGTTAAAAAAAATTGAAATCATTCTAAGCATCTTTTCTGATCCCAGTGCAGTAAAATTAGATGTCAACTACAGGGGAAAAAAAAACTATTAAAAATACAAACATATAGAGGCTAAACAACATGCTTCTGAATAACCAACAAATCACAGAAGAAACCAAAATATTCATAGAAACAATGAAAATGAAAACACAAAAACACAAAACTATGGGACTCAGTAAAAGCAGTGCTAAGGGGAAGGTTCATAGCAATATAAACTTACCTCAAGAAACAAGAGAAAAGTCAAATAAATAACCTAACTCTACACCTAGTTCCAGAAAAACATCTATTTCTGCTTTATTGACTATGCTAAAGCCTCTGACTGTGTGGATCACAATAAACTGTGGAAAATTCTGAAAGAGATGGGAATACCAGACCACCTAACCTGCCTCTTGAGAAATCTGTATGCAGGTCAGGAAGCAACAGTTAGAACTGGCCATGGAACACCAGACTGGTTCCAAATAGGAAAAGGAGTACATCAAGGCTGTATATTGTCACCCTGCTTATTTAACTTATTTGCAGGGTACATCATGAGAAACGCTGGACTGGAAGAAACACAAGCTCAAATCAAGATTGCCAGGAGAAAAATCAGTAACCTCAGATATGCAGATGACACCACCCTTATGGCAGAAAGTGAAGAGGAACTAAAAGGCCTCTTGATGAAAGTGAAAGTGGAGAGTGAAAAAGTTGGCTTAAAGCTCAACATTCAGAAAATGAAGATCATGGCATCCGGTCCCATCACTTCATGGGAAATAGATGGGGAAACAGTGGAAACAGTATCAGACTTTATTTTTCTGGGCTCCAAAATCACTGTGGATGGTGACTGTAGCCATGAATTAAAAGGCGCTTACTCCTTGGAAGAAAAGTTATGACCAACCTAGATAGTATATTCAAAAGCAGAGACATTACTTTGCCGACTAAGGTTCGTCTAGTCAAGGCTATGGTTTTCCCAGTGGTCATGTATGGATGTGAGAGTTGGACTGTGAAGAAGGCTGAGCACTGAAGAATTGATGCTTTTGAACTGTGGTGTTGGAGAAGACTCTTGAGAGTCCCTTGGGCTGCAAGGAGATCCAACCAGTCCATCCTAAAGGAGATCAGCCCTGGGATTTCTTTGGAAGGAATGATGCTAAAACTGAAACTCCAGTACTTTGGCCACCTCATGCGAAGAGTTGACTCATTGGAAAAGACTCTGATGCTGGGAGGGATTGGGGGCAGGAGGAGAAGGGGACGACCGAGGATGAGATGGCTGGATGGCATCACTGACTCGATGGACGTGAGTCTGAGTGAACTCCGGGAGTTGGTGATGGACAGGGAGGCCTGGCGTCCTGCGATTCATGGGGTCGCAAAGAGTCGGACACAACTAGCGACTGAACTAAACTGAACAGAACGATGACCCTATATGCAAGGCATCAAAAGAGACACAGATGTAAGGAACAGTCTTTCAGACTCTGTGGGAGAAGGTGTGGCTGGGATGATTTGAAAGAATAGCATTGAAACGTGTATATTATCTTACGTGAAACAGATCGCCAGCCCAGGTTCGATGCATGAGACAGGGTGCTCAGGGCTGGTGCACTGGGATGACCCTGAGGGATGGGATGAGGAGGGAGGTGGGAAGGGAGTTCAGGATGGGGAACAAATGTACACCCATGGCTGATTCATGTCAATGTATGGCAAAAACCACTACAATTTTGTAAAGTAATTTGCCTTCAAGTAAAATAAATAAATTAAAAAAGATAGAAAACTGACTTTTTCCAGTCCTGTGGTCACTGCTGAGTTTTTCAAATTTGCTAGCATACTGAGTGTAGCACTTTCACAGCATCATCTTTTAGGATTTTAAATAGCTCAACTGGAATTCCATCACCTCTGCTAGCTTTGTTCATAGTGATGCTTCCTAAGGCCCACGAGACTTCATATTCCAGGATGTCTGGCTTAGGTGAGTGATCACACCATCATGATTATCTGTGTTGTGAAGATCTTTTTTGTATAGTTCTTCTATGTATTCTTGCCATCTCTTCTTAATATCTTAATATCACTTAGCATAAGGTCCTGCAGATTCTTCCATGCTGTCACAACTGGCATGGTTTTCTTTTTTTTTTCCTTTAAGGCTGAATAATATTCCATTTTTTGTATATACAGGCTTTGCTGATAGCTCAGTTGGGAAAGAACCTGCCTGCAATGCAGGAGAACCCGGTTTGGTTGGGAAGATCTGCTGGAGAAGGGATAGGCTACCCACTCCAGCCTTCTTAGGCTTCCTGGTGCCTCAGCTGGTAAAGAATACACCAGCAATGTGGATTTTTCTTTATCCAGTCATTTGTTGATGAACTCTGTTGCGTCCATCTCTTTGTGATGCTATGGACTGCAACATTCCAGGCTCCTCCGTCCTTCACCATCTTCCAGAGCTTGCTCAAGTCATGTCAATTGAGTCAGGAATGCCATCCAACCATCTTGCATCTTGTGTCCAAAGTGCTGGAGCTTCAGCTTTAGCATCAGCCAATGAATATTCAGGACTGATTTCCTTTAGGATTGAGTGGTTTAATCTCCTTGCTGTCAAGGAGACTCTCAAGAGTCTTCTCCAGAATCACAGTTCAAAAGCATCAATTCTTTGGCTCTCAGTCTTCTTTATGGTCCAACTCTCACATCCATCCATGACTACTGGAAAAACCATAGCTTTGAAAAGACTGACCTTTGTCAGCAAAGTTATGTTTCTGCCTTTTAATGTGCTGTGTAGGTTTGTCATAGCTTTTCTTCCGAGGAGCAAGTATCTTTTAATTTCATGGCTGCAGTCACCATCTGCAGTGATTTTGGAGCCCCCCAAAATAAAATCTGTCACTGTTTCCATTGTTTCCCCATGTATTTGCCATGAAAAGATGGGACCAGATGCCATGATCTTAGTTTTCTGAATGTTGAGCTTTAAGCCAACTTTTTCACTCTCCTCTTTCAGCTTCATCAAGAGGCTCTTGGGTTGTTTCTATATCTTGGTTATCGTGAATGAATGAATATGGACATGCAGCTATCTCTTCAAGATCCTGACAATTTTTGGGGGGAAGAAACCCAGAAGTTGGATTTTGGATCATATGGTAGTTTTATTTTTTAATTTCTTGAGGAACCTCCATACTTATCTTCATAGCTGCAGCACAATTTTAAATTCCCATGAACCGGGCACTGTGATTCAAATTGTTTTACAATCTCACCAAAACTTACCCTAAAATTTATTTGTGTTATTATTAGTTATCAGCATAACAAATGTTTGTAGGTAAGAAGAACAACAATCTGAATATAAAAGCCATTAATTCAACAAAAATTAGGGATGAAAAGATAGCAAAAGGATGCTAAATCTATTTACAATAGCAAGAGGATCAGTAGATATCCTCTTATTCTTCACACTAGTAAAGCAATTATCAGATCAATGACTTTGGGAGCTCTTGTTCTACTGCCTGTCAGTGAGCTAGCTGAGTTTGGGGGAACCACTTTGCCCAGAGAGACAGGCTGAATCCCAATTCATTTTCTCTACAACCTGTGGAAGTATGAAATTAAACTTTTTGTTTCACTAAGCCACTGAGATTTCAGGGTTTATTCCGTACCAAAGCCCAGCCTAGCTTCTTGTAAAACTTACTGCTGGAAGTGGGGTGCAGCCATTATAAAAATCCATATCATACCACTTGAGACCTAGGTAGGAGGGATCCTTGCTCTTGGTCCAGACTTCATAGGACATTGCATATTACACACACACACACACACACACACACACACACACACACACACACACTTTTCCTCATTTTAACCGTAGCACGAGTTTACTGTGATCCACAACACTGAATGTCTGCCTCTTTTGCCACATGTTTTAAAGCAAAAGGCTTCTGTATGTGAATGGTAAAAGGCTTGTGAATATTGTTGCTGATGACACTAGAGACAGACATTACTTCAGAGTCCAAGAAAGGGTTGAACCATGGAAGCGCTTAAGTTAAAAGATTAACTTGTCAAATCTTTCATTTCAGCAGGAAAGCAGTAGATACATGAATAATATAATATTGCTTGGAAGTACTACTGAAGATCTGTTTCATCACTTATCCATATTCCCTGATTTCAGTTATAAAGGAGATATTTTGCGATGGTAACAAATTTCTATTACTGTTGAGTAGGGATGGGTGTAGTTCTTTTTGTCACCTAAGTGAAGAATAACATCAGTTCTTCACATTGGCCACAAGATGGGCATAAGTACCAGAATGGTAAATAATCTTGTATTCATAAAAATATTTAAGAAGACAATTAAATTTCCAAAAACATTAAAAATATTTAAAATACTTAAAATTGAAGACCATGCATTATAACTTTAAACCAAACCCTACATATTATATTTATAAAATTATAATTTTAATAGAAAGTTTTGATGATTTTAGAAGAAATGAAAATTTACTTAATAACATCAATGAAAATGAGCAAAATTATTCTGACCAATTTCAAATCTGAACAGATTAGATGAAATCTCTGAAACCGTATATTCTTTACTAAATGAAAATTTAACTACTGAGCCACCAATGACATGTGGCCTTCCGTTTTTATACTTTTTCTAGGTCACAATTGTTAGTGGCGAGTTTGCCTGAACTATGTTGGCAACTACAGTTAGTTGGCAAGCAGTGAGAATATTAATGGCAGGGGAATGATGGCAATCCATGTGATTCAGAAACTAAATATCTGAAAAAAAATGTCATCTATTATTCAGCGTGCAGATCATAAGTTGAAGCTGAAGCTGAGGTCAGTAAACTGAACATTGATAGTATTTGGCGGTTGTTCTGTGGGTTCAACAAGTTATCATAAAACACTGGCAAGTTTGGAAGAAGAAAGAGAATCAGGAAACGTGGGGCTTTTGAGGAATGGAAAAGAAACTGCTTCTATGTAGCATATTATAATAAGATTTTAAAAAGACTTTGAGAGACCAATTCTGTAAAACTTTCATGTGATTAAAAAGCCTCAGGGCAAAGAGATGTCTGTCACTCCCAGGAAATCCTCTTAAGTTTTTAAAAACTGCCTTAGCAAATGGAACAGGTTCAGACTGTGGCAATTTCCCCAAAATTCATGTTTCAAGGATACTGCCATTAAGATGCAAAATAAAAGCACCAGAGTGAGAAATCAAAGAAAGATTCAAAAACTTCTCCAAGCTGCACTTTAAGCATGAGTGCAGTACTTGGAACTGACTGGAGGCATAAGGTTAAAAGACCTTCAGAGTTCTGGAGCAGATGTATTCCCAAAGATATTGTGAACCTGTTATGAAAAAGCAAATGAATGCAAGAGATCTTAAATGACACTTAGACCTTACTGTTGGAGAAGGCAATGGCAACCCACTCCAGCACTCTTGCCTGGAAACTCCCATGGACGGAGGAGCCTAGTAGGCTGCAGTCCATGGGGTTGCGAAGAGTCGGGCATGACTGAGCGACTTCATTTTCACGCATTGGAGAAGGAAATAGCAACCCACTTCAGTGTTCTTGCCTGGAGAATCCCAGTGGGGGGGGGGGGGGGTGGGCTGGTGGGCTGCCGTCTATGGGGTCGCAGAGAGTGGGACACGACTGAAGTGAGTTGGCAGCAGACCTTACTGTGGGCAGAAAGCAGTCTGAGAAAGCTCTATATCCCTCAAGAGAGCAGAACTCCCAAAGTCTGCTTCAGATTGGTCCAAGGAGAATGATGCATAAGGAAGGATATTTTTAAAGGAGATAGAGACCGCAGAAAACAACGGAGAAGGGAACTCCTACGCCCTCTAATCAAATAACTTTTCTGACTTCCTGTAGAGCAGATCTTCTGACACCCGCCCTAAAGATTTCAGAATTGCTCTGAACCAATGTTTGCTGTGTGGTTCCCGCTTGTTCGTTTTCTGAATGGATAAATGTTTGCTCTAGGCTTGTCTATGAGTTATCATTGCACTCTGTTTCTGTGCGGGACAGACAGTCACTAGGCCAAGAGTACCCACAACGATCCACCACCCGCCTTGGCCTCAGCAAACCTGCGTAAAAGGGAGCTAAGTCTAGGCAAGAGACAGCTTCAAGTTTCCTTTCTCGTGCACTCTTGTCACTACCCTGGAAGAGACAGCTCGGCAAGGCGTAATTTTCAGATGCATGCTGAAAGTTCCAGACTGAGTTCATACAAATGAGTCCATGAAACTCACTGCCCAGATACCTTAGGATGAACCAGAGAAGTAAGATCCTAGCCTAGATTCTCCTCACCATGTATTTCATGTCGGCTGCAGGGGGCGAGACGTTGCTCCGCGCTTCATTGTGAAATCTGAGGCACTCCTCTATAAACGTATCATCCTTGATGGAGGGAACTTTGGGTGGCGATTTACTGGCTACCAGACAGAGACCTAAGGTCCACAAATAGCTCAGTTTCTTCCTGAGAATCATGGTGGGACGCAGAAAACGCTCTGATCCGCAGACCCGTAAAGGCTCAGTCAGTCTGGCTTTCCCGGCCTCTGGCGTCCTGGCTGTTCGGTTGGCTGACTTCTGGAGAGGGCTTGAGGCCAGTGTGCGCATGCGCGCAGCGGGGGCTCCAAGCAGAGGCGCGCGACGGAGGGTCAGTTCGCCTGTACAGTCTTAGGCTTCCGGATAAAGCCTTGAGTCGCTTTGTGGTGCAGTTTTACCCATTCAAGCACCCATTCAAGGTGCTTTCTGGGGATCCAATCCGGAATCACTGCAGAGGGGCCCTGGATTGTAAACCAGTTTGCAACATGCAGGCAACACATCTATGGAAAAGGGCAACGTGTATAGGATGCCGACAGTGGACCGGGCCTGTGCAAGCAAAGCCTTAAAGAGTGGTCGATCCATAGATTCAGCTTCGGGTATGGCTTTAAAAAAGTTCATTCTTTGGAATAAACTTCAGCATCATATTGTGTGTTTCCTTAGAGACTGGCAACAAAACTCGAATAGGCATTTTAAATACTTGATGACATACAGATCTTAATTACCGTGTCAAACACTTAATTATTTAATAATTTGCTTCTGTATTCTCAGCTGAAGAGACTGACTGCCCCAAATGATAAACATAGACATGTGGAACAGTGGACAAAATCGTCCCTTCTTTATCGGTAAATGTGGAACAGAGCTACCCTTTAGAGACTAGCAAACTTCAGTTAAAGGACTGCTTTGGTTGGGATGCTGAAGACTAGGACAGAGTACAACTGATTGCTTATTTTATCTACGTTGTAATACAAATCAACTTCATTTGGCATAATGTTTTAAATCCATTATATGTCATACTATTTTTCAAGAAGAAACCAGCATTTTACACTGTGGCCTTAGATGATATTTTCCAGTATTTCTGTGTTTCAAACAAATGTCTTTATTTGATTATTTGAGGTTGTTTATAATGCCATTTAATTCAAGTGAACACATATATTTACATTTATTGATATTGTAGTCAATTGACTTTGCCACTGAAAGAAAAAAATTGATACAACTAGTTATTTGTTAAAATAGAAAGCAGGAAATTAAATCATAAAATAGGGGAAAAGAAAGGATTCTAATGGAAATTTAACAGAGCAATAGGTGGGTTTTTAAGCTTTCTTTTCTTTTTTTTTTTTTGGTTATTGATTACATTACATTTGTGGTCAGAGAATATGAACTATGTGATAAAAAGCCTTTGCTGTTGGAACACAGATGAAAAAATAGATAAAGAGAATAAAGAGTCAAGAAGTATCCACACATATATCCCAGAACTTGTGTACAACAGAGGTGGCATTTCTGGTGAGTTTGGTGGATAAGGTCTTATCACCAGGTGGTGCCAGTGGTAAAGAAACTGCCTGCCAATGCAGGAAACATAAGAGACACAGGTTCAATCCCTGGGTCAGGAAGATCCCCTGGAGGAGGAAATGGTAACCTATTCCAGTATTCTTGCCTGGAGAATTCCATGGACAGAGGAGCCTGGTAGGCTACGGTCTATAGGATCCATAGGGTCGCAAAGAGTTGGACATGACTGAAGCAACTTGTTATGCAGTGTGTGTATAGTGAAAAATATAAGACTTAATCTCTTCCTTACACAAAAATAAATGCTATTTTAAGCCTTAAATGTGAGAAAAGCCTCTACGGGAAATAAGAGTATTTCTGAATATTTCTAGAATCTTGTATCATGCCTCTGTGTATATTTATCTTCATATTCAGACATTTAAATAATATTCTTAACACAGCATCCAGAGTGATTCTGTTAAATGTAAATCAGATTATGTCACCCCACTGCTCAAAACCTTCCACCTTATTACTCCCATGTCACTCAAAGCAAAATCTCAAGTCCTTACGTTAACCATTAAGATCCTGAACAATGCACCCTAACTCTGATCTCATCTCCTACTTTTCTACCATTTGCTGTCTCTATTTCACAAAGTTTGGCTCCTTTGTTGTTCCTGGAAAAAGCTAAGATGCTCCTGTACCGGGGCATTTGCTCTAGTTTGTTTTGGCTAAATTCTTTCCCCAGAAAGTTACTTGACTCATTTATAACCTCTATTAAATATTTGCTCAAAGAAAGTGAAAGTGAAGTCGCTCAGTCGTGTCCGACACTTTACGACACCTTGGGCTGTAGCCTACCAGCCTCCTCAGTCCATGGAATTTTAAGGGCAAGAGTACTGGAGTGGGTTGCCATTTGCTTCTGCAGGGGATCTTCCCAACCCAGGGATTGAACCCAGGTCTCCCACATTGCGGGCAGATGCTTTATCATCTGAGCCACCAGGGAAGCCCCAAATTATATCTTATCAAAATATACTTGAGAGAGTAGTTTTGCATTACCCATTCTAAACCTATCACTTCATATTGGTCTTTTTTTCTGCTTTATATTTCTTCATAATCCACATCCTCACATTTTATGATATAATTTATTTATCAATATATTATTATCATCAGTTCAGTTACTCAGTCGTGTCCGATTCTTTGCGACCCCATGGACTGCAGCACACCAGGCTTCCCTGTCCATCACCAACTCCCAGATGATGCCATCCAACCATCTCATCCTCTGTCATCCCCTTCTCTGCCTGGCTTCAATCTTTCCCAGCATCAGGGTATTTTCCAGAGTCAGTTTTTCACATCAGGTGGCCAAAGTATTATTATCGTGAAAGTGAAAGTGAAGTCGCTCAGTCCTGTCCGACTCTTTGCGACCCCGTCGACTGTAGCCCACCAGGTTCCTCTGTCCATGGGATTCTCCAGGCAAGAACACTGGAGTGGGTTGCCATTTCCTTCTCCAATTATTCCCCTTCAATTGAATGGGTAGGGATTGCTTATTATTATTTTGTAACTACTGTATGCCCAGCATTTCAACAGAAGAGTTCAATATTTGATGAGAAAATTAATAAATGAACCTTTAAGACTCAAATTAAATATTAGTTACTTTTATGAAGTCCTCTAGTTAGAAGGAATCTCCTGTCATTAAAACAGGTAAGCTTCCTGTATCTTATTACTTTATTTCTCTTTTCCCCTCTGCATTAGTCAGAGTTGTCCAGAGAAAACAGAACCAATAGGACGTATTTCGCCAACCTCTCTTTACAGACACACATACACACAGAGATTTTAAAGAACTGGCTTACACAATTATTGGGGCTGGCAAGACCCAAATCTGTAGGGCAAGCTGACAGGCTTAAGATTCAGTAAGAGTTGATGTTGCAGTCTTCAGTCTGCTAGAAACTCAGGCTGAATTTTCATATTGAACTCTGGAGGCAAAATCCAATCATCCTTGGGAAATTTGGTGTTTGCTTTTAAGGCCTTCAATAGGTTGGATGAGGCCCATCCATACGATGAAGAGTAATCTACTGTACTCAGTTCAGTTCAGTTCAGTTCAGTCACTCAGTTGTGTCCAACTCTTTGCGACCCCATGAGTCGCAGCACACCAGGCCTCCCTGTCCATCACCAACTCCTGGAGTTCACTGAGACTCACGTCCATCGAGTCATCCCTGATGCCATCCAGCCATCTCATCCTCTGTCATCCCCTTCTCCTCCTGCCCCCCAATCCTTCCCAGCATCAGTCTTTTCCAATGAGTCAACTCTTCGCATGAGGTGGCCATAGTACTGGAGTTTCAGCTTTAGCATCATTCCTTCCAAAGAAATCCCAGGGCTGATCTCCTTCAGAATGGACTGGTTGGATCTCCTTGCAGCCCAAGGGACTCTCAAGAGTCTTTGCCAACACCACAGTTCAAAAGCATCAATTCTTCAGTGCTCAGCCTTCTTCACAGTCCAACTCTCACATCCATACATGACCACAGGAAAAGCCATAGCCTTGACTGGACGGACTTTAGTTGGCAAAGTGATGCCTCTGCTTTTGAATATGCTATCTAGGTTGGTCATAACTTTTCTTCCAAGGAGTAAGCGTCTTTGAATTTCATGGCTGCAGTCACCATCTGCAGTGATTTTGGAGCCCCAAAAAATAAAGTCTGACCCTGTTTCCACTGTTTCCCCATCTATTTCCCATGATGTGATGGGACTGGATACCATGATCTTTGTTTTCTGAACGTTGAGCTTTAAGCCAACTTTGAACTCTCCACTTTCAGTTTCATCAAGAAGCTTTTTAGTTCCTCTTCACTTTCTGCCATAAGGGTGGTGTCATCTGCATATCTGAGGCTATTGATATTTCTCACCTCATGCGAAGCGTTGACTCATTGAAACAGACTCTGATGCTGGGAGGGATTGGGGGCAGGAGGAGAAGAGACGACTGAGGATGAGATGGCTGGATGGCATCATGGACTCGATGGAAGTGAGAATGAGTGAACTCTGGGAGATGGTGATGGACAGGCAGGCCTGGTGTGCTGCAATTCATGGGGTCGCAAAAAGTAGGACATGACTGAGCGACTGAACTGAACTGAATCTTGATTCCAGCTTGCGTTTCTTCCAGTCCTGCATTTCTCATGATGTATTCTGCATATAAGTTAAATAAGCAGGGTGACAATATACAGCCTTGACATACTCCTTTTCCTATTTGGAACCAGTCTGTTGTTCCATGTCCAGTTCTAACTGTTGCTTCTGACCTGCATACAGGTTTCTCAAGAGGCAGGTCAGGTGGTCTGGTATTCCCATCTCTTTCAGAATGTTCCACAGTTTATTGTGATCCACACAGTCAAAGGCTTTGGCATAGTCAATAAAGCAGAAGTAGATGTTTTTCTGGAACTCTTTTGCTTTTTCCATGATCCAGTGGATGTTGGCAATTTGACCTCTCGTTCCTCTGCCTTTTCTAAAACCAGCTTGAATATCTAAACCAGAAGTTCACATCTAAATGCTATCCTCATGAAACATCTATATTCATGTCTGACCAAACAACTGGTCACCACTGTCTAGCCAGGCTGACACATAAAATCAACCACCATACCTTCTTATTCTTCTAAACACTTCATGTGCCTATCTTATTACTTTATTCTTCTTTCTTCCTCACATACTGGATTCAATCAATTTACAAATCTTGTCAGCTCTACATTTAAAATAATCCAAACACTTCTTCCCATGCTATGGACACCCAACACTTTGGCAAATAGAACCACAATCATCTCTTACTGGAACAAAGGCATTAGTATCCTTTTTCTCAGCGTCTGTGTATTCATTCTTGCTTCATCAAAATTTATTTTCCATAGAAAAGCCAAATTACTCCTTTTAAAACATAAGTAACTAAATAAGTAAGTGTTAGTTGCTCAGTCGTGTCCAACTCTGTGACCCCATGGACTGTATAGCTTTTCTGTCCATGAGATTCTCCAGGCAAGAATACAGGAGTGGGTTGCCATTCCCTTCTCCAGGGTATCTCCCCGACCTAGGGATTGAACCTGGGTCTCCTGAATTGCAGGCAGATTCTTTACTGTCTGAGCCACCAGGGAAGGCCAAACATAAGCACCCACCTTTCAAAACCATCTAATGACTTCCTGTCACAGAAATCAAATTCAAAATCTAGATGTGACTCACAAGGCTATGCTGAATCTAGCCATGGCTGTTCTCTGGCCCCCAGCCTCCATTCTCCCCTGGCTCACTCTGCTTCAGCTCCATCCATCAGCTTGAAAGGAGGCCCTCTCCTCATGCCTTTTGCACTGACTGTTCCCTTTGCCCGTGAATTCCCCAGTGAAACCATACCTGATCATACAGCATCTCCTACTCTTAATGTCTATCTCATTGACCTCTTATATTTTTCTTCACTGTATTAGTTGTTATCTGACATTATTTATTTATTTTTGTTGTCTCTATGAGATTGTAACCCTCACTAAAAGAGTGGCTTTTTTCTTCACTGCTATATGTATGTGTGTATATATATATATATTGCACCTAGAACAGGTGCTGAACCCTTATGCCCTCAGTAAATATTGTTTAATGAATTAATGAAGAAATGATCACTCTTTAGCTTACTAAACATGTTGTATATAATTGTAAGCTTCTTTAGAAACCATATCTTATTTGTCAAACACATATTAGGGGCTCTAAATACTTTAGACTCTATAAAAAATTTAAAAGGCAATCCTGGATAGGCATATATACAGTACTTTTTCTAACATTGGATATATTTGCAGATTGTAGTTCAATGGATGCTTTCTGAGTTTCAAATACAATCTAGTTTGGATCTGCAAACTATTGAGGTTAATTTTATTAACTAATGTGACTAATTTTATTTTGTATAAAAAGATATTAATTGGCAGTAATAACGAAAGAGCTTTTGTAATGAATTGTTTTGAAAAGTGGCAAACAGTACAATTTATACAATCAACCCATCATCCAAAGTTCTTGCTTCTTACTAGATGTTTTCTGTGTCAGAAATACTGAAGCAGTTTAGGTGTACTAAACCTAAGTGTTCCGAGCCAGGAAAGAGACATCTTAATGTTATTTCACTGATTATCTATTTGTGGAATAGGCAGTTAGGCACCAGAAGTTTTGGTCTTTGATTACGTTTTGAAAGTTATTTTGTTCTTTTTTTTTTTTTTCCAGTTTAATTTTGCTTTTCTTTTTCTATGGGGGTAATAGGTAGATGAATTTTTATAGATAGGAAAGAAACAGGAGTGATTACCTTATATCTATTGACTTCATTCATTTTATGCTTTAAAAATGCATTTGTATTTTCACTTACCAAATGGTTTTAACTTGCAAAGTTAGACACATACATTTGGAGGGGAGCTAATTTTGAAGAGAAAGCAGATTAGAAAAACAACTCCATTTTATGGGACGAGAACTGGATTAAGTTTACAAAGATTTTAGTTCCAATTTGGGTATCTGACATTTGGGAGTTTAACTCAGGAGAGTTACGGCATGTTAGAGTAGACTGAAACCTTGAACGTATCTCAAACCAGACCTGTCGTTTTACCGATGAGGAGCTGATGCCTAAAGACATTGTGTGCAGAGCAAAGAATAAAAAGAAAGCTTCCTGATTCCTAGGCTTTCATCAGTATTTTAATTTGTAATTATATATATATATATATATAAAATTATATAGTGATCATATATGTATATGTGTAAATGTCCACATATTGAAAGTAATATCTTCTCTCTCTCTTATATTGCAGTCTTGACTTTTTAAATAATTGCAAGCTCCTGGAAAGCAGACATTCCAGAATCCGCTTAAATTTCTTTCCATCTCAAAACATCAGCCAGGGAGCTGAACCCTCGGTCTGTGCCCTATAAAATATGTTAAATAGAACTCACTTTAAATAAGAATTTCACAAACCGCCGCGGGGCCGACTTTGGCCCTCTTCAGGCGCAGTACAAGCTAGAGAAGTGCTTCTGCGCAGCTCTCTGCCAAGGCTAGAAACGCGCCGTAACTGGTCTCCTAGGATGCCTGGACGCAGAACAGCTCTGGGGCTTTTCCGCGAGTCCCGCTAGGAGTCCGGAGCTCCTGCGGCACATGCCCGGCAGAGGAAGCAAGGGCAGAAACAGCTGGGGCCGGTAGGTGGGGCCAGCGGAGCTGGGGCCTCTGCCAATGACCTATCTCCTTTTCTCCGGAAGTGAGAGAGGTCCCGGCCCGGCGCGCAGAGGCCTGTTGTCAAGGCAACCTACAGACGCGGGTCTGAGTTGGCCAGAGCCTTTGCTGAGAGCTGTCTCTTTTGTGGTTCCTCCCCTCTGAAACGGTCGCAGGGGAGTTCTCTCGGTGGAATTGCTTCAGTTTATACCTTTTCCAGCTCTCCCATCTTGGACTTACTCTTTCCCTGCGTTGGTTGTCAGGTCAGGTTGGTTGCCGCTTGAGTCCTGCCCTAGTCCATGAATCTCAGGTAGGAAGAGGGTGCTAGTACATTGCAGGTGCTCTTAAGCATAATCTCAACTTTCGGGGGAGTGATGTGAGGGCAGTTGCCCTGCTGTGTTTGAAATTAGGAATGATCCTAGGTTCCATCAGACACCTGGATCTTTATCCCCTGAGCTCTGAGGTGGACTTGATCCTCACCTGCATGGAGTTTAAATATGAAATTGCCTTTACACATCTCTTTTCCTCTCTCCTTGCTTATGGACTGGATTTGATCAATTTATCCTTCGCTTTTCACTATGTTCTGATTTGGTGTAAGCAGCCTTATAGCCCCTAATACCAAAAGAGAAGTGATGATAATTGGAGCTGGACAAAGTCATCTTTAAAAATGAGGGAAGTGGGAGGTGAGTTCAGTTCGTTTCGGTAGCACAAGAGCTCACATGGAAAGACGTGGTTGTGTTAGTTAACCCAGCATTCATTACATGCTAGAAATAACATCTCATGACTTGGCAGCTGTTTGGGTGGAGACAGAAGCCATCAGACCTTGCTCTTTTCTCCTCTTGCTACCCTATCCCCAGCACACCCCAACTACATACTCAGTGCTTTAGGGCAAAGACAGCCCTTGGTATGCAATCCAGGATTAGCTCTAAGCCATTTGTTTAAAATGCTGATCCTTTCACCACCAAGTTTAGGTTTCTGGGCTTCCCTGGTGGCTCAGATGGTACAGCATCTGCCTGCAATGCCAGAGACCGGGGTTTGATCCCTGGGTCAGGAAGATCCCCTGTAGAAGGGAATAGCAATCCACTCCAGTGCTCTTGCCTGAAGCCTGAAAAATTCCATGGACTGAGGAGCCTGGTAGGCTACAGTTCCTGGGGTCACAAAGAGTTGGACACGACTGAGCCACTTCACTTCACTTCACTTTAGGTTTCTGGTGTTCCTTAGTCTCTGCAGCTAATTCTCCTCCTCTTCCCTATTGCTTGTACCGGAAATGGTGTAGCACTGAAAAGAGGTCTGAAACCTGTATGACTTCAAACTCCACAATAACTAGCAAATAATTTGGCAAAGTAAAATTCAGTTTTCCGGGTTTGAAATTCAGACGATCGAGCTGTTTTATCAATGCTGCTGCTGCTGCTGCTGTTAGTCGCTTCAGTCATGTCCGACTCTGCGACCCCATAGATGGCAGCCCACCAGCCCTCCCCCCCCCCCATCCCCACCACCCCCGCCACCCCCGGTCCTTGTGATTCTCCAGGCAAGAACACTGGAGTGGGTTGCCATTTTCTTCTCCAATGCATGAAAGTGAAAAGTGAAAGTGAAGTCGCTCAGTCGTGTCCGACTCTTAGCAACCCTCTGGACTGTAAGCAACCTACCAGGCTCCTCCATCCATGGATTTTACAGCTAGTAATTGTTATTCTGAAATAACACATATCTGAATTGATGGAATTCACTTTAACACATATTTAACCTCCTACTGTTTTCCTGTTAAGTGCTGAGCTATAGGGTGAGGAAAACCAGTAGTAATCGTCGCCTTTTTTGAGGATTATAGTTAGAGTGATGAAGAATAATAGCTATGCTTCTTTGTGCTTAATACACTCTGAACACCTTATCTAATTTTTTGAAGGCTGAATTTGTAGAGAGGCATTATGATCATGTCATAATTAAGTGCAGAGGTGTGAAACTAAGGATATGTTTCAAATGTATCCAGGTATTTGATTATGCACTAGTTTATTTACTGACTTTAGTGAGCATCTGCTATATTAAAGGCATCAGATACTAACCTTCGTGGTCTTGATTGTTTATTTGGGAGATAAAAAGAGCTAATTACAGTGAAGAATGAGGACTGTCATGCCTGGGGAAAGGAAAGAGGAGACCATGGACATTTAGCGTATAAATTTTGTGGTTTTTATTATTTTCACGTATGGTACGGTGACTTAAAGTGGCCTATAGTGATTTGAAATGGCTATAATGTTGTGCTGTGCTTCAGTCGTGTCCAGCTCTTTGCAACCCTATGGACTGTAGCCTGCCAAGCTCCTCTGTCCATGCGTTTCTCCGGAGAAGCATACTGGAGTAGGTTGCCAGGGGATCTTCCCCACCTAGGAACAGAACCTGTGTCTCTTGTGTCTCCTTCATTGGCAGGAGTGGTTTACCACTAATGCCACGTGGGAAGCCGGACGATAGTGTTACTAAGGTATAAATAATGTGAGGCTGATGTATGGAGTCAGTCAGGTAGCTGATTGTTTAGCACCTCTGTTTCACCTTGGGTCTGATGGCCACTAATCATCCTGGCAAATCCAATAGTGCTTGTGAAGTGACTGAAAGTGCTGGGTCTCTGCTGCTCAGGCTTTCCTCTGGTTCTGGTGAGCGGGGGCTGCTGTCTAGCTGAGGGGCACGGGCTTCTCTTTTGTGGAATACGGGCTCTAGGACATCTGGCTTCAACTGCTGTGGCATGTGGGCTCCGTAGCTGTGGCTGCTGTGCCCTAGAGCACAGGCTCCATATTTGTGGTGCGTGGGCTTCGTTGCTGCATGGCATTTGGGATCTTCCTGGATCAGGAATCGAACCTGAGTCTCCTGCATTGGCAGGCAGACTCTTCGCCACTGAGTCACCAGAGGAGCCACAGTTTCTTCCTTCTGAAAGCTGTCTCTGAAAGGAAAGCCATTTGCTAGTGCTGTCAGGGTGTTCTCAAATCTAACGATCGGGGATGCTTTCAGAATAAGTCGGCTGTGGATTGGTAAATTTTCCTGACTTTGCTCACGCAGTAGAACCCCAGGCTTAGGGTGAGGGGTTTTTTCGAGAGAGGGCTATGGAAATGGGCGTCAATGGGGAAGATCAATAGCCAAGAGTCGGACGTGACTCAGCACCTAAACAACAACAACAGCGGCAACATGAATAGAAGAGAGTTTTATTTGAGTCAAAACTGAGGACTATAGTGGGCGGGGCTTCCTGGGTGGCGCTAGTGGTAAAGAACCTACCTGCCAATGCAGGAGACCTAAGAGGCATGGGTTCGACCCCTGGGCCAGGAAGATTCCCTGGAGGAGAACATGGCAACCCACTCCAATTTCTTGTCTGGAGAATCCCATGGACAGAGCAGCCTGGCCAGCTACAGTCCATAGGGTCACACACAGTCAAACACAACTGGAGTGACTAGCATGCACGCAGGAGGACTGTGGCCTGGAAAACATACTCTCAGATAGCTCTGAGGAAATGCTCTGGAGCAGACTGGTTTTCAACACAGTTTTATATCTTGTCATAACAAAGAACATCATAACAAGAGTACATTTACATTCCTTCAAGGTTTCAAAAAGACATCTACACAGCGAGTCAGCATCACCTGGAACGAGAGCTTAATCACTGAAGGTATGATTCAATGCTGCTTAAAATCCGAGCTCCTGTCTGACCTGTGCGTACATCTTCAGGTCCTTCTCACACTGATCATCCTGCCTTCCTTTTATAAGGTGATTAATTGGGTCCCCCGGATAATTCAGGATAATCTCCATATTTTGAAATCCTAACTTAATCATATCTGGAAAGCTTTTTGCCATTTAAGGTAACATACTCACAGAGTCTGATGATTAGGACATGAACGTCTTCAGGGGGGCCATTGCTCAGACTAATATTTACCCCATAAATGCTGCCCCACATAATGTAGTCGCCTCACAGAAAGTTGATTTTGGTGAAAGACGGAAAAGTGATTAACCACCTGACTGCTTTCCATGTAATATTATTATGTAGTTTGTATGACTTATTTAAAATTAGAATAAGAATTATCATTTTATATTGTTTTACCTTTTTCAGAGTATACTGCTTGGTAAATACATGAACTTGAATGGATTTGGATGTTAAAGGAGTTGCTGCTTCTCCTTCAACTCAAACTCTGCCATTCTCTGGAAGAAAGAAGCCAGTACAAGTATGTATGCTATATAATTTTCCTCTTGTAGGATGATTCATTAAATAATTTTCTGACTCCTTTCTTCGTGTTTTTATGACAGTTCATCCTCCCGAATATTTAGAATTAATACTTAGATTTGAATAACAGAAAATATTGAAGATAATCATTACTTTAAAATTGATCATTACTTGAATGTTTTATTTTTAATTAAGCTGATTATCAATGTTTTCTTATTATTTAAGAATTATCTATGAATATCTGCATACATATAAAATATAAAAAATAAAAAAGGAGAAAGAAGAAGAAAATAATCAATATATATTTTGTGTTATCTAGGTAGGGAAAGAATCTGGGCTTCTGTTGTTAGGACTTTCACTCTTTTCAACCCTCCTAATATCACTACTGTATATTATTGATTAGGTGTAAGTGTAAAGCTACTTTGTCCTTGTAATCACCACAGAATTGAGAAAACATAAAATTTAGTTTAGAAATACATAACATTGATATATATTTCCTTGCTCTTCTTACTGTTTCAAATATTGAATGCCTACAGTTTATCAGCAAACGCAATAAATGTTTCAACAGTTTACTTTATTCTTACAACAAACCTTTGAGTTAGGTATTATTTTTGACTTCCCTTATTTATTTTTATCCATCTATTTACTTGGGAGAAGGAAGGATTTATTACTTGCAGCAAGTAAGGAGAACAGTAGGGACCTTTTCCCAAAGCAGAGTCTCCCTGAACTGAAAAGCTGGGGAAGTTTTAAGCAAAGGGTCCATGCATGTTCATGATGGGGCTTGAGCAGAGGAGAATTGAGCATAGAATCGGGGCAAAGGCCGACAGAGTCCAGGCTTTACTTGACTGAAGTCAGAAGGGCCAACAGCATCATTCCGTCCTCCACCTCGGTGGGGGCCTTAGTTCCAAATAAACCTAATTAATTTAACATTCCTCTCTGAGATGTTTCAGGGTTCCTTCCAAGCATCCAGAGTTAATTGGAGGCTGGTGTCAGGACTCACTAAAGCTCAGGTTCTTTATTTCTGGTTGCAGAAAGAGTTTAGGGAGAGACAGAGTGATAGGTAAGAAGTGGATTTATTTAGATGTACGCATTGCATAGACAGAATATGGTCCATCCCCAAAGGGAAGGATGGCCCGGGGAGAAGCACATTCCAGAGTGTGGACCATCTCCCAAGGGGACCGGCCTCACCTGCTTTTAGATATGGAAGAACTGAGGCTCCTAGAGATTAAGTGACTCGTCAGGATTTTGAGCTTCAGTTCTGACCTCAGTATCTGTGCTGTTTCCTCTGTGTTCAGCCATTTTCCTTATATACATGAGTGACAGCTTTGGGGTTTTTGTGGTTCACAATATTATGGGTTAAATCTGAACTATTTGATAATTTTAATCAAAGCAGCCCTTCTTGGGAGAGGCTATACAGGTGTAAGTTCAGAGAATATGTAAATCTCTGTACATTTTATGAAGGTTTGCTGTGAACCTAAAAGTCGTCTAAAAAATAAAATTCATTAAAAATGAACTGGATAAAAAAAAGCGTTGGATACAAAAATATCCAACTTTTAAAATAAAAATACTTTTGGCTTTATGGGCTGCACAGTGTCTCCACTTTGCAGTTTCTTTGAGAACACATAGGCAATTTGTAAATAAATGAACATGGCTGTGTGCCAACAAAACCTTTAGCATAAAAACAAAGCTGTGTCTAGATTGCTGATCTCTGGCCTAGGGATTTGCAAACTATAATTTATCTTTATTCTGGATTAGCTAGCACAATTTTATTGTGGCTAGACAGGAAAGATAACTGCCATTCTGAAATATTTATCCCTATGGCCTCATTATTAGATAGACCTATTTAACAGATTTTTAATATGTCTGTTAAAACATTTTCTTGGGAATAATAATGATCATGATGACGATGAAAACAACAGCTATATTCTATTTAGATCCTCTGTCCACAGAGGACCCCATGGAGAGAGGAGTCTGGCAGGCTACAGTCTGGGGTCACAAAGAGGCAGAGACAACTGAGCAACTAACACTCACTTTTCACTCTTTCATATATATGAAATTATATTGTAAATTTATTATTAATTAAATAGAACAAATATATATTTTTTTATTTTATTATTATATATTAAATATATATACATCCATTTAGATGATCCTCTTGTGACTTTACGTTCCTGCAATTTAACTATTTATTGGGACAGTACTTAATACAATGCCATGTGAAAGTTGATACTGAGCTGAATTTTTCTCGTAGTCTGAGTGATGAAGCCCAGTCTTGAATGTAATGTCTGTACTTGCTATCAATATAAAAATGACCCATTAGATAATATTTCACAAGTAAGCTATAAGTGCTTATAAATAAATTATTTCCTGCTTTTAACTTTAGCTTTCCCTAAGATTCCTACATAGTTCTTATTCCATGGTGGCTAAGCTCACTGTAATAGTCAGGTCTTTGCCTATTGTTTCCCCCACAGGTACATAAAGATGACATTTTATTGTCAATGTATTGAGACATATTAGTTTTTTAAATTTATTTATTTTTAATTGAAGGATAATTACTTCACAGAATTTTGTTGTTTCTGTCAAACCTCAACATGAATCAGCCACAGGTATCCATATATCCCCTCGCTTTGAACCCATTTTTTTAGCAATAAAATCAAATATTTACAAACATATACCTGCATATATTTGTCATTTTCTGCTTAAATCCTATACTGTCTTCCCATTTCCTTTGGGATAAAGTCCAGGCTCCTTAATTTGCACTATAATTTAACGGCTCTGTCCACTACCTCCTCACACTCTGGATTTCAGTCTTTTCTGTCAGCTCTTGCCTGTGGGCCTGTACAGGTTGTTCCTCCTGGCTGGAGCAGTTTTCCCCCTTCTCTCTTGGTCTGGCTAACTAACTCCTACCTATCCTTCAGAGCTCCATTTAAAGTTTCCTTTTTAATTTTGGAAAAAAGCTACCTCAGTTCCCTAGACTAGGTTGGGTACACACGCTCTGTGCAGGTGCTCTGTCTCAGCATGTATTTTCCACATTGTGAGTGAATGTCTTCCTGAGCAGAGTCCTATGCTGATTATTATCCTATCTCAGCATACCAAGCACAGTAGGGCTGGGGCTTCCTAAATATTTCTTATGTAAGCTTACTGAGAAAAATTACAATTGGTTTTGTTGCATTGGCACATTGGTTATCTTTTAAAGTATAAATAAATGACACATGCCTACTGATTAATCTAATTTTTTTAAATTAAAGCAAAGATGGATCTCAAATCATGTGCTATGGAGGATCCTTGCCTACCTGTGTAAGTTACCTTTCTTCACATTTGAGCTATTTAATGGGTAAATATGGAAATATACATTGAGAAGCAAAAAGAGAAAGAAAAATTATGTATATAGCTATGATTATGAACTACAGAAAAGTTTATATACATGTTGATGCCCTGAAAATTATTCTGTCCAAACTGAAGTATTTCCTGTGATAGGATGGTAGGACTAAGACTAATACTTCTCTTGTTGTTTAATTTTCTAGTATTATTTTTCTATTTTCCTGAAAAAGTTAAAATATTGTTTTATTTAGAAAATTCAACTAAGAGCATTTAAAAATTTATATAAAATACTGTACTTTTATTGGGATAGTCAAAATGGATTTAATGGGAGGTTATCTGTTGTTTAGTCTTATCTTAAGGAATATGACAATTTTATCAGTCTTATTAAAGTGATTTAATTTTGGACTGGAATACATTAATTGTTATATATTTTAAATTTTTGCTTTTTAAAATTTGGAAGGATATGATTTTTATATTCTTTCAAATATTGGGTTGGTCAAAATGTTCATCTGGGTTTTTCTGTAACATCTTATGGAAAAATCCAAATGAACTTTTTGGTCAATCCAATATATTGAATTACAGGGCTTCTTGGAAAATAGAAATTAAAAAGTAATATATTAACATAAACTATATAAAAATGACATTTTTATAGATTAACAATGGGCAAATATCAGCAATTTCACGTGTTCCACAAAATAGATACCTGTTTGCTCATCCAGACAAAGAATAGAGCTAGGTGTACATGCTAGATACAATACTGAGTATGTGATGACAGTCAGCTGTTTGCTGGAAAATGTCTAACAACTGGTTTTCTAGACATGTATTATAAGCTTATCATATATTTTGCTTGCTAATTATAAATAAAGTTAAGTATATTTTAAGTTGCTTATACATTTTCTGTGAAAATATCAATCAGGGTGACTATTGGTTGATATTTTCATTAATTGTAGAGTGACATGAGTGATTTCTTTGCTGAATCAAGTAATAGTTTTGCATACTAGAATAGTATTTCTTCAGTTTTTTGTTATTCGCCATGTGACAGTTACAGGTGATACTTTAATATGCACTACTAACATTTTCTCCAGCATGTTTATCAGCCTTGGAAGTCAACACAATAATATATCAAGGCCTGATTCATAACATCTGCCCATATTTGTGTAAATAATCCCACTGTGGCTGATTTCAGTCTATCACTGAACACAGAGTTGGAAAGATATGCCAGCCATGTATTGACATTCAGATATGATAGCTATAAATAACCTCTATAAAGCAAGAAATAGTGAAGTATAGTAAAGCTATTAAGAAGTGAGGGTTTTGAATATTTATTACCTTTGTTTTTCATATAATTGATATAAGTTTACATAATTTTAGTCTTAATAATTCTGTGTTAACAACCTGTGCAAAATATTACTGAACATTTAACAAAAGCCTCTCACAGCTGGTAAGAGCCAGCACACCACTGGCTAAGTTTACCTGTTTATATAGTAAGATATAGCATATATGACTTGCAGCTATTAAAGACTCATTTAAAAAAATTATGGGATGCATAACTATTTCTTTCAGGGTCCCACAACTTGATCTGGGAAGCCTTGTTGACTCTGATGATGAGGTAATTTTTACTTGGTATTTCATATTATAAACATTTGAACACAGTGCTATAGGTAGCATATCACTAGTGTCATTTAATTTTATTTTTTTAGGATGGTTTACCATATATGCCACTTAGTACAGCCCATATTCATTTTAACCCAACAAATCGTCTTTTGCTTTTGGTTGGGTAACACCATGTCACAAACTGTATACTCAGCATCATCTATATGACCTGGTTAGTATTTACTTCTCATTACCAACTTTCAGAAGTACAGCATGCACTTGTCACTCTATTTAATCCATAAATTTGGTTATGGTCAATCTATGTTTTGTTTAGTTTAAATATAGTTAACGTCTATTTGGATTTCCCTGGTGGCCCAGATGGTAAAGAATCTGCCTGCAATACAGGAGACCTGTGTTCAATCCCTGGGTGGGGAAGATCCCCTGGAGAAGGGAATGGATACCCATTCCAGTGCTCCTGCCTGTAGAATTCCATGGACAGAGGAGCCTGGCAGTCTACAGTCCATGGGGTCCAAAAAGTCGGACACAACTGAGTGACTAACACACACACATAGTGTATATTAGTATCTCAGACAATACTGTTGATGAATTTTACTTTGCTTTACATTTTTGCCTCACATAAGAATGGCATTTTTAAAATGCCATACAAAATTGGTAAACTACAGGTTTATACTGCTAAGTCACTTCAGTCGTGTCCCACAGAAAATTAGATCAGATGTTGCTAGTTGAACAATATAAAACTGGTCTCTTGAAACTTGTATGCCTCTTGACATACTTTAGGCTATGAGGATACTATGAAGTAAATAATAACTACTTATTCCAAGCTGTCTCCTTGGGACATATTTATCCTTGAAACAACATTAAGGGTTTTATTTCATGTCACGAGCACAAGTCCTGACTAGCAGTCTATGCCCAGGTGGGCTCGCTTTTCTGTCTTGGTTAATCTTTTTCCCTTCGTGATCTCCGCCATCTTGTCTTGGTTAAATTACATGAAAGTACCTTACTCGGCATCATGTTACAGTTTCCACCCAAAGCCTCCTCTCATTCTTCTCCTGGGGTATAGACTTGGATATAAAATGTTTCAAATAGAAAATGTACCGGCTTCACCCTCCTGTTGGAGTTGCTGGCCCTCTCTGGGACAGTATATATTTTCTTACTATTCTTTGTAGGTTTCTCTTATCTCCTGGCTGTGCTACCTTTCATTCCCTGGTCATGTGGAAGGGAGCCAGATAACACCCTAAGACAGAATATTTCAATATTCTAGAACTGGCAACCGGAGCTTCTCAATATTAGTGACCTCCAAGTTCAATGACTATTCTGGAAGAAATGTTCTGCAGTGGAGGTTTTCTGAGGCAGCAGTGAAATAATCTATCTGAAACTCCTAAGTAGAGAGAAAAGTCGTTCTTTCTTCTCTCTGTTTTAGAGCTAGGACTGATGTCCAGCTGTGAAACAAGATACAGGCTTAGGGTATTTGAGGCCAGTGCCCACTCAGGCATGCTGCACCAGCTAAATGTTTTAAATATTACCTCTCCATAGAAAATAGATCATAGTGATCTATTTATTAAGCATAAATGCTAAGGTAAATAGTAAACTTGTTTAATGTTAATAAGGAAAATTAATAGTAATTTTGAATTTTTTATCACGATAGCATTCTTTTTCTTTTTACTTCTTGGAGCAGGACAGAATACCTGAAAATTTGCCAGCACCAACAGACAAATACAAACTAAAACATCAGCAATACAAAACTGAAACGAAAGGGGGATATAAACAATACAGTCAGAGAAATGCCGAAAAGGCAAAGTCAAGTGTCACATATCAACAGACTCCAAGAAACAAGACAGATGATAAGGTAATGTATGAGGCTTTACAAAACTGTAATGGAATTTAAAGAAAACAGTGTTTGTATTATAGAAACATCTCTTTGCCTGATTTATCTTGCTGTTAATCATAATAAAATATAATAGGTAACACTTATTTCTATGTGCCAGGGACTCTTTTTAGGGACTTTACTTAAATTAACTAGTTTATTCTTCACAACAACTTCAGTGGGTTATTATCACCATTTTCAGATGTGAAAAATTTAGTCATATGACCTATCTTTTCTCTGTAGTTTTTCACTTGCCTTGGGTTGGAAATAAGGCAATATTACATATCTGTTTCCCATGTAGCTGTCTTGAACTCTATTTGTCTCACTTTAAAGACTAAACTTTAAAGTCAAAAGTGGTTTCAGACTTTCAAGTGACCCTGTCTTATTTTGAAACTGCCGTCACGCCATGATTGTTTTCTAGTTGAGTTAGGGAGATATTTTTAATATCATGAATTGCTGAAGCTGTTATATTGTATTTAATCTTAATTAGATATAGACTCACCATTCATGAATATAAGAGCAAAGGAAACATGATAAATTTAATAGTGTTTCACAAGCATATCGATAAGGTGAACCTTGAATTTTAGAAAGGTTTGAAAGCATAATTTATGCTACTACTGGTCATAAAGAAAGAGCACTTAGATATAATTCTTCATTCAGTTAACTTTTAATAAGAATAATGTATTTTCAGGGAAGTTTGATAGTTGTATTTACTTAGCATTTATTGTTGAGTAAAAAGAATAAGTTGTAAAACCTTTCTAAAATTCAACTTTGACCTTTCTGGTATGCTTGTGAAAAGCCATCAAATTTATTATATTTACTTTGCTCCTATATTCATGAATGGTCAGTTTATACCTAAATAAGTTGTAAGGAGCTGTGGCATATCAGCTTTTTTTTTTCCTAATCCATGTAGGGACTATCTGGAACTCACTAAAACTCATGGTATTTAGCTAAAAGAGTAACAAAAGTTATGGGATTATTTGGTCTTTTTTATTTTTTTTAAATATAAATTTATTCATTTTAGTTGGAGGTTAATTACTTCACAATATTGTATTGGTTTTGCCATACATCAACATGAATCCGCCACAGGTATACATGGGTTCCCCATTTATTTTAAAACTAATTTTCCAGATTCAAACAGATGTACATACATATAGTATTCTAGTGTCTGTAATAGCAGGTGGGACAACTTCATAACTGTTTAGCATCTGGGTGTGTAGTATCTGTAGGATCTACCATGTGATAGATTACTGTAATAATGTTGGGAAAACAGAATGAAAGTTTCTGTAAGTGCATGCTTTCCTTTTCACGGCAGAACAATTCAAATAGTTTTAAAGTAAAACCTTGATACCCTTGAACACAAGTTCAAACGAGGATGCTTATTTACTTTTGGTTTAAGAGAAGAGAAATATTGTTTGCAAATCTTCCCATATGAATGAGTAAGGGTTTTATAAATAAAAGCCAATATTTGCATATGTTCTTTTGGAGAAGATCTTGTTTTACTTTTTTGATTTTTTTAACCTACATATTAGAAGTTAATATGTCTTTGGTAGTCTTACAAAAAATCCCTGGTTTCTATATATTCTATATATAATAATCTTGTACTTATGGAGTTTGAGCAACTTATCTGATGTCATTTTAAATTATACTCTTATTAGAACCAAAACTGCTGTATAAATTTGCTGTTAATAAATCCTATTATAATTACATGAATTACCACTGGGATAGTAAATCTCTAGAAATAAAAGAGGTCCCTGATATCTGAAACACAGCCCCTCTTTAAAGCAGGAATTCACATGCAAATTGATTCTCTTTGCTCATAAAGATTGGACATGACTCAGTGACTTCACTTTCACTTTTCACTTTCATGCATTGGAGAAGGAAATGGCAACCCACTCCAGTGTTCTTGCCTAGAGAATCCCAGGGACGGCAGAGCCTGGTGGGCTGCTGTCTATGGGGTCGCACAGAGTCAGACACGACTGAAGTGACTTAGCAGCAGCAACAGCAGCTGATAAAGAAAAGCTAAAGTTAGATGAATTTAGAATCCAAGACAATAATTAAAGGCTATAGCTACTAATTAAATAGGTTGATACATCAATCAACTGATAATATCAAACAGTAAAATAGTTCCACTCTGCTTTATTCTAATGGCAAAATTCCTGTGTTCAGTTTTCCTTCCATTTAGTATAAAAGGTGATGAATCTCACTATCAAATTATTTTACCTCCTAAAATGTAAATTTATATATATCTGTGTGGGTACATAAATATATATTTTTAAAGTAATGAAATACCTTTAAATAAAACACTGAAAATCAAAATTCAATTTTATAGGAAATAATATTAATTCCCAAATTAATATTAATTAATAGTACTTGTATTCAGTTCTGTTCAGTTCAGTCACTCAGTTGTGTCCAACTCTTTGCAACCTCATGAACTGCGGCATACCACGCATCTCTGTCCATCACCATCTCCCAGAGTCCACCCAAACCCATGTCCATTGAGTCGGTGATGCCATCCAACCATCTCATCCTCTGTCGTCCCCTTCTCCTCCTGCCCTCAATCTTCCCCAGCATCAGGGTCTTCTCAAATGAGTCAGCTCTTCACATCAGGTGGTAAAAGGATTGGAGTTTCAGCTTCGACATCAGTCCTTCCAGTGAACACCCAGGACTGATCTCCTTTAGGATGGACTAGTTGAATGTCCTTGCAGTCCAAGGGACTCTCAAGAGTCTTCTCCAACACCACAGTTCAAAAGCATCAATTCTTTGGCGCTCAGCTTTCTTTATAGTCCAACTCTCACATCCATACATGACTACTGGAAAAACCGTAGCCTTGACGAGATGGACCTTTGTTGACAAAGTAATGTCTCTGCTTTTTAATATGCTGTCTAGGTTGATCATGGGACTTCCCTGGTGGCTCAGACGGTAAAGCGTCTGTTTACAATGCGGGAGACCCAGGTTTGATCCCTGGGTTGTGAAGATCCCCTGGAGAAGGAAATGGCAATCCACTCTAGGACTATTGCCTGGAAAATCCCATGGACAAGAGGAGCCTGGTAGACTACAGTCCCTGGGGTTGCAAAGAGTCAGACACGACTGAGTGACTTCACTTCACTTCACTTCACTAGGTTGATCATAACTTTTCTTTCAGGGAGTAAGCGTCTTTTCATTTCATGGCTCTAGCACCATCTGCAGTGATTTTGGAGCCCCCAAAATAAAGTCTGACACTGTTTCCACTGTTTCCCCATCTATTTGCCATGAAGTGATGGGACTAGATGCCATGATCTTTGTTTTCTGAATGTTGAGCTTTAAGCCAACTTTTTCACTCTCCACTTTGACTTTCATCAAGATGCTCTTCAGTTCTTCGTCACTTTCTGCCATAAGGGTGGTGTCATCTGCATATCTGAGGTTATTGATATTTCTCCCGGCAATCTTGATTCCAGCTTATGCTTCTTCCAGCCCGGCGTTTCTCATGATAAACTCTGCATCTAAGTTAAATAAGCAGGGTAACAATATACAGCCTTGACATACTCCTTTTCCTATTTGGAACCTGTCTGTTGTTCCATATCCAGTTCTAACTGTTGCTTCCTGACCTGCATATAGGTTTCTCAAGAGGCAGGTCAGGTGTTCTGGTATTCCCATCTTTTGAAGAATTTTCCGCAGCTTATTGTGATCCACAGAGTCAAAGGCTTTGGCATAGTCCATAAAGCAGAAATAGATGTTTCTCTGAAACTCTCTTGCTTTTTTGATGATCCAGCTGATATTGGCAATTTGATCTCTGGTTCCTCTGCCTTTTCTAAAACCAATGTGAACATCAGGAAGTTCACGGTTCACGTATTGCTGAAGCCTGGCTTGGAGAATTTTGAGCGTGACTTTACTAGCGTGTGATCATTGCAAGTATACCTTTTTTCACCAACTCATAAATAGACAAAACACCTACTAATTCATTCATTGTTTATTCTTTCAAAAATAGTTCTCTAATGTTTCATGATATGCAAGATACCTTTCCAAGCACTGGTTATAAGTCAGTGACTAAAACAGACAAATGTCCCTGCTCTTGCAAGAAAATAAAAAAGAATAAATGAATGAATGAACCAGTTGGGTAGCCATTCCCTTCTGCAGAGGATCTTCCTGACTCAGAGATGGAACCCGGATCTCCTGCATTGCAGGCAGATTCTTTATCTTCTGAGCCACCAGGGAGTCCTCTAATATGATAGATGATGATAAATGCTATGAGTAAAGGAAACTTGGAAAACCAAGGTTGGGGTTGTAGTTTGTACAGGATCATCAGAGAAGATCTTTTCCATAAGGTAACATTTTAGGGCACATTCAAAAGGGATAAGAGGCAAGCCAGTTAGAAGAAACTCTCAGTGTCATGAAGTAGGAGTGGGCATGGAGTAGTTAAGAAATATTAAGAGCAGTGTAATGAGGGAGAAGAGCAAGGGAGAGGTGGGAGGAGATTTTTTTCAGTGAGTTAAATGGAAGCAGAGGCTGCGAGGCAGATCAGAGAGGTCTTTATCTTCTATTCTGTTTTGTTGAGAATGGGTTTTACTGTGGAGGCTATCCCAATAATCCAGGCAAGAGATAAGGATGCCTGCTTGCAGGTGGTTGCAGCAGATTTGGATAAGAAGTGGTCACAACGAGAAGTTCGATTCTAGACAGTTTCTGAAGGTAAGGCTCAGAATCTTTGGTGAAGGATTGGTTTTAGGCTTGAGAGAAAGGAAAGATGAAAGATGACTCTAAGGCTTTTTGAGCTGAGCAGTTCAAAGGGTGTATTTTTCATTAACTGGAGTGGGGGATATCACAGTGAAGTCTGATTTGAAGAGGTTAAATCAGATGCCAAGTGGAAATGCCACTGTTTCCCTTGGGTAAAAGGCTGAAAACAAGTTGAAACAAAGTAAGATGCCTTTGAAAGTTTCCTCCAACCTATACTTAATATAGAACCTGGCTTATACTGAAACATGTCTGTTAATTTAATCTTTCTTAAATTTACCTTATATAATGTTAAACATCTTTTTGGTGACTGTGAAATCACTACTTAGGAAAAACAGATATTAGTGGGTAAATAAATACAATTATAAAGTATCCTCATAAATTTATTTCACTATAGTACACACTTAAGATTTATTATTCATTCATTGGATACATATACAGTGCCAACTTCATGTGGTCCTGCTCTGGCACCAGGGATCCTGCAATGAAAAAGACAGACAAGGTTCCTGCCCTCATGGAACTTACAACAGGAGAGGCAGGCAACAAATCATAAACAAATGTATAATAAGGTTTCATGTAGCAATCGAAGGTCATGGAGACAGCGAAGACTATGAAGATGAAATGAGACCTTTCAAGGAAAATCTAAAGTAAGAACAAGCCCTGGGAGATACACTTGTAATCTATCACAGTTTTGATAAGTTGTCATCCTATTGGAACATTATATTTTGTTAAGGTCATATAAACACATCTAGTATTCAGAGAAAAATTTAGCATTTACCTCTTTAGAAGGTTGTTAAAAGTTCAGAAATAGCAGACGTAAAACCAATGAATCACCAAAGCAGTAATTAGTAAAAGTTTTGTGTACACGTCAAACGGTCAGTTCGTGAACTGGAAGTACTCAAATTAAACATGGAAAGAGACCCAGGGAGCTATTGTTATAAAACAGTTTACATAGCATGGAGGCAGTGACTGTTTATGCTTCACAGTGATTGGTTATGATACCAGAATTTTCTTAAGTGATAATGGATGGGTTAGTGGTTACTTCATATCAGTTTGGGGGAACAGTTTAAGTTTCACTTATGATTTCTAGAGACATAAGCAGGAAGTAACCCTGGTCAAGTTAGTCTCACTTGTCTTGTAAAATAAGCTAAATTAAGCTTTGCTTGTATGACTAAACTGGTATTGTCTGCTCAGGGAATTTTTACGGCTGGTTTCTGTTTGTGTTTGATTTTAACAATCTCAAAGGATACACCCGTATATTAGTATCATTTTACTTGCGAACTTAGCTTTATAAATGAATGACATGCCCATATTTATTAACTGTATTTACAAAGACTCAAATGGACAATTATAGTTATAATAGTTGCTATTTTTTATGTAATGCTTACTATATGTCAAATACTTATGAAATGTGTTGGCCATGTATCACCTCATTTAATCATTTTTTGGAGTACAAAACAGTTACTAATTAATTGCCATTGTATTTATGAGTAAACTGAGGCACAGAGATGTTGTCTAGCTAGAAAGTGGGAGAGCTGGATTCTATAGGTGGTCTGATTATCAGAGCCTATACTCTTAATCTGACGTATCCAGTCATTATTTTATTCTTTATATTGTTAAAAACAAATGTTCTAAGCATGCATATGAGGGTTCACTTATTGCTTCACATCTAGTGTGTACAAGGTACAGAAGGCATCACAGATGGTCTGACAACTCTGGACAGGAAAGCCCTGCTACAGCAGGGTTATGCAGACAACCCTCACATTCTCCAGCGGAGAACAGGAAAATCTGATGCTGTAAGTTAACGGTACTTTTACTGATTTGATAAACCGTTTAAGATGATTTGTCCTCCAAAATTTTGCAGCCTTAAATTTGAATAAGTGCTTCTGACAGTTGAAGTTGAACTGAGGTGAATAGTCATTAATACGCCAGGTTCAGTCCTCACTTCTACCATGGATTGACGTTTGGTATGTTTACTGTGGAAAAGTCATCTTCCATCTTTGGAAGTTTGTAAAAATTTAGTTTACACTGTTCAGAATGTTAACTGACCATGAAGACAATGGGCTAATCTGGTATCACCGCTTTCCCCACAAAGAAGTAGCTGGATAATCTTTTTGTTTTGAAAATCATAAGCTAATAAAACTGAAGGGCAGGGATAATGTAATTTTTCCTTTAGGAAAAGGGAAGCAAAGCCCTAGTCTCAATGTTAACTTTAAATTATACCTTTTACCAAATCAATGAGACTTCTTAATGAGTATTACTTAGACTAGTTATTGTTCAAGTAGATAATTATAGCATTTCTATAGTGTCCTGGCGTATGCAGACCAAGCTGCTTGAAGTTGGAGGCCATTGGCTCCCTAGACTCCCCCAGGTGATTAATACCTCAGGTACACCTGTAATTAATTGATGGGCTATCAGTGTGTGTTGGCTTAAAATTGAGAAAATTCTGCTTTAGATGGCCTAAATAATAATAAAGCAACGTGGATTTAGCTAGATATATTATCATTGAGTGGATATTCAAAATAGATTTAATTTGGATAGCAATCATCCTGAATCAATCCATTCTGAACTGACAGCAAGATGTCATCAATCTCTAGGCCAGGTGGACTGATTTTCTGCATATGTCCCAAGCTGGTAATTTGTTTGTTTATTAAAAATCACACGTACATTGTTTTATATGCCTATTATTATATAGATGTTTATACTTAATAGAAAAACAAGTATTACCAGGGTTATAGAAAAATTAAAAAATGTTCCTTATAGGGCAAAGTTGTGTCCCAGATAAGGCTTATTTTGGTATATTTCCAAAGTATACTCTTTGGGGGCTTCCCTGGTGGCTCAGACAGTACAGAATCTGCCTGCAGTGCAGGAGTCCCTCGTTTGATCCCTGGGTTGGGAAGATCCCCTAAAAAGGTAATGGCAACCCACTCCAGTATTCTTGCCTGGAGAATTGCATGGATGGAGGAGACTGGCAGGCTACAGTTCATGGTGTCGCAAAGAGTCAGACATGCCTGAACAACTTTCATTTTTCACTAAAGTTATACTTGATTGGATGTTACAAAATACATAAGGCCTTTTGGCTGCTGCTCTTAGTATAATCCAGAGCCATCTAGGTGTTTGTGGATTTCTTTTCCCATTCAATTACTTTCTTAGTAGCATCATATCTTAATTCACCATTAAGTACATTTTACTCTATTGTGGTAGCACCCCTGTATCAATCTTTTAAAGGAGATGTTTTACATAAGTAAATTTTGAATGCATGTGAAGTTAGTACCAATATACATTTTAAATGTAGGTGGAAACTTTTCAACTTAGTTTTTAACTAAATGAACAGAGGCAGTGAACGTACAGTTTTCATGTCCATCTCTTCCTCTTTGTCATTGTTCAGTTGCATTTGCGTGATTTCTGCTTCTAATCTGCCTTCTGTTTACACAGCTCTCTAAATCAACGTGCCTGAGGGTGGTTCTAACATTTCCTCCAAAGTGTAAGTCACCGTAATCGTCAGCACCAAAGGTGCCTGTTCTCCATGGACTCAGGCTCATCAATGTCGCCTCTCTCGCTTGCTTTTGGATTTTACAGCCATTGTCTGATTGATACGGAAATCACTGATGATTTCTGCCAAAATTTAACGGTATCACATTTTAGCAGATAAATGTGTTTTTAGATTAAATAATTGGAATTCAAATTTATTAATGATGATATGGATGTGCTTAGTCTGTCGGTCATGTCCAACTCTTTGCAAGCCCATGGACAGTAGCCTGTAGGCTCCTCTGTCATGAGACTTCTCAGGCAAGAATACCAGAGCAGGTTGCCATTTCCTTCTCCAGGGGGTCTTCCTGACCCGGGGATCTTTCTGACCCGGGGGTCTTCCTGACCCGGGGATCTTCCTGACCTGGGGATCTTCCTGACCCGGGGGATCTTCCTGACCCGGGGGTCTTCCTGAGCCGGGGGGGTCTTCCTGACCCGGGGGATCTTCCTGAGCCGGGGGGTCTTCCTGACCCGGGGGTCTTCCTGAGCCGGGGGGGTCTTCCTGACCCGGGGGATCTTCCTGAGCCGGGGGGTCTTCCTGACCCGGGGGTCAAAGCCGCGTCTCCTGTGGCTCCTGCGTTGCAGGCAGATTCTTTCCCTGCTGAGCCACCGGGAAAGCCACTGGGAAAAGATGGTATGGTAATCTTTAAGAAAGAAATTGGAAATGCTTATTTACATTTTAGGACTCTTGTATTAACTATAGTATTGTTCTGCTTTATGGACAATGGCGTTTTCTTCATTTTCTCTTCTCAGGATGTTGTGGCTGCAGAGAAGAAGAAACAGATGGTTGCAGAGCAAGTGATGATAGACCACTTGTCCAGGCAAGTGTTGATAGAGATCCATTCAGAAAGCATTCGTTACATTTCCTTTTTATGCATGACATCTGCATTGGAATGGTCAGCTCAGAGGTTTCCATACTTTCTCTGTTTACCGCACTTTTTTTTCCCACCAGGCTCTTTGCCCAACAGAAATACTTAAAAGTTCTATTTACTAAGCATTTTTTGTCTAAATAGTTTAGTAAATATTTTCTTCCTGATAACTTAATGGTCATCTGAAAAAATAATACAAATTGAAAAAAAATGTGTTTCTTTCCTTCATAAATATGCAGTTACTCACTAATGGGACATATGCGCTTCTTGGATGACAAGTAATCTCTCAAATCTCAGAACTGTATAAATGCTGCCACGCTCACTTTCTAGCCCACCCGGCCCCCCCTTTTTATCACAGCAACTGTAGAAAAGCCGGTTTTGCAAAGATGTGATACCATTCATTGACGGCGTGTAATGTGGTATTTTGCTGAAGCTGTGAATTACTTGGAGCTAGTAGTTTTTGTGGTATGCCACAATTATGAGTATCACTATTTCCCTCAAAAACAAAACATATCCAGTGGTGTTCCTTCAACTTCCCTGTGACACCAGAGCGTGACTCAATGCACAGTTTGGGAACTGTGGGATTGTCAAGAGTTCTAAAGCCTAACGTAAAGTTTTGCAACCCTTAGAAAACTAGATAAAGTTTCAATACCTGCTGTGCTAAATTGCATGAATATGTAAGTAATGCAGGATTTCAGAAGCTGCTGGAATAGTCTATGAAGTCTTCACAGCAGAGGTAAGACTCAAGTTTAGCTTTGAAAAAGATAACTACTTAGTTGGTTGGCAGGGGGAAAGAATGATAGTCTATATACCTGTTTCTTAGCTAATTTTTGGACGCAGTTTTGTTACAGTCTTCAGTATTTCCCCTTTTATTACCTCATGAACTGACTTTACATTTTTACTCCCAAAATGCCACTGCAGTGTCTCTTCATAAGATAGCTGCTGCTGCTGCTGCTAACTCGCTTCAGTCGTGTCTGCCTCTGTGTGCCCCATAGACGGCAGCCCACCAGGCTCCCCCGTCCCTGGGACGCTCCAGGCAAGAACACTGGAGTGGGTTGCCATTTCCTTCTAGTGGCATCCATATTGTTGGGTTAATGGCAATTACCTAATTCTCAGTTACTCAGCCCATCAGTGCCATCTGCTGGGTTGAGTACTTTCTTCTCTGTGAAGCACTTTTTTTCCCTCCCTTGGCTTTTGGCATGCCACACGTGGTTGGTTTATCCTCCTCCTTTCCAGTCCTCAGCCTCCTGTCTTAGCTCCTCTTCACCTCTCCTATCTTTATACCCAGGAATACACAAGGACTTCTACTTCCTGGGCTTCTCCTTTTACTTTCTAGGTGATTTCATCCAGTATCGGGTCTTCAGTAACCACCTATATGCTGATGCAGCCCTAACCCAAATCCTAAAGTAACGTTGGAAAATGTTGCTTTGGTTTCTGAAAGTTGTTCTCTTTTGCTCCCTCATTATGAAATCCTCTTTAGTTTTCTTCCATGGCAACAATATTCTTCAAGTTCAGTCCGTCAGTTCAGTCGCTCAGTCATGTCCGACTCTTTGCAACCCCATGGACTGCAGCACGCCCGGCCTCTCTGTCCATCACCAACTCCCAGAGCTTACTCAAACTCATGTCCATCGAGTCAGTGATGCCATCCAACATTCTGATCCTCTGTCGTCCCCTTCTACTCCTGCCTTCCATGTTTACCAGCATCAGGGGCTTTTTAAGCAGTCAGTTCTTCACATCAGGGGGCCAGAGTATTGGAGTTTCAGCCTCAGCATCAGTCCTTCCAGTGAATATTCAGGACTGATTTCCTTTAGAATTGACTGGTTTGATTTCCTTGCAGTCCTAGGGACTCTCAAGAGTCTTCACCAACATCACAGTTCAAAAGCATCAATTGTTCGGTGCTCAGCTTTCTTTATGGTCCAACTCTCACATCCATACATGACTACTGGAAAAATTGTAGCTTTGACTACACAGAAGTTTGTTGGCAAAGTAATGTCTCTGCTTTTTAATATGCTGTCTAGGTTGGTCATAGCTTTTCTTCCAAGGAGCAAATGTCTTTTAATTTCATGGCTGTGGTCACCATCTGCAGTGATTTTCAAGCCCTCCAAAATAAAGTCTTTCACTGTTTCCATTGTTTCCCCATCTATTTGCCATGAAGTGATGGGACTGGATGCCATGATCTTAGTTTTCTAAATGTTAAGTTTTAAGCCAACTTTTTCATGCTACTCTTTCACTATCATCAAGAGGCTCTTCAATTCTTCTTCGCTTTCTGCCATAAGGGTGGTGTCATCTGCATATCTGAGGTTATTGATATTTCTTCCGGCAATCTTGATTCCGTCTTGTGCTTCATCCAGCCAAGCATTTCTCATAATGTACTATGCATCTAAGTTAAATAAGCACGGTGAAAATATACAGCCTTGACATACTCCTTTCCTGATTTTGGAACTAGTCTGTTGCTCTGTGTCCAGTTCTAACTGTTGCTTCCTGACCTGCATACAGGTTTCTCAGGAGACAGGTCAGGTGGTCTGGTATTCCCATCTCTTTCAGAATGTTCCACAGTTTATTGTGATCCACACAGTCAAAGGCTTTGGCATAGTCAATAAAGCAGAAGTAGGTTTATTTTCTGGAATTCTCTTGCTTTTTCAATGATCTATCAAATGTTGGCAATTTGATCTCTGGATCCTCTGCCTTTTCTAAAACCAGCTTGAACATCTGGAAATTCATGGTTCACATATTACTGAAGCCTGGCTTGGAGAATTTTGAGCATTACTTTACTAGTGTGTTAGATGAGTACAACTGTGTGGTAGTTTGAGCATTCTTTGGCATTGCCTTTCTTTGGGATTGGTGAAAACTGACCTTTTCCAGCCCTGTGGCCACTGCTGAGTTTTCCAAATTTGCTGACATATTGAGTGCAGCACTTTCACAGCATCATCTTTCAGGATTTGAAATAGCTCAGCTGGAATCCATCCCCTCCCCTAGCTTTGTTCATAGTGATGCTTCCTCTGGTCCACTTGCCTTCACATTCCAGGATGTCTGGCTCTAGGTTAGTGATCACACCATCCTGGTTATCTGGGTCATGAAGATCTTTTTTGTATAGTTCTTCTGTGTATTCTTGCCACCTCTTCTTAATGTCTTCTCCTTCTGTCCATATACATTTCTGTCCATGTACATTTCTGTCCTTTATTGTGCCCATCTTTGCATGAGAAGTTGCCTTTGTATCTCCAATTTTCTTGAAGAGATTTCTAGTCTTTCCTATTCTAGTGTTTCCCTCTGGTTTTTTGCACTGACTGCTGACAAAGGCTTTCTTATCTCTCTGTGCTATTCTTTGGAACTCTGCATTCAGATGGGTATGTCTTTCCTTTTCTCCTTTGCCTTTTGGATCTTTTCTTTTCTCAGCTATTTGTAATAATTCTTCAAGTTATTTAGGCTTAAAATCTTGTTAACGCCTTTAATCCTTCTCTTTCACTCAAATCCTATATGCAGTTCATTGGCAAACTCAGGTCAACCATCAAAATAAATTTATCCCTCTCTGTTGCCACCCTCCCTGTTCACCCTGTCATCTCCTGTCTCCTGGATTATTTCAGACACTTTCTAATCGGACTCATTGTACCTGCATTTGCCCCTAATTGGTCTATTCTCAACCTAGCAGCCAGTGAGTTCATTAAAAACATAAGCCACATCAAACCTTCCAGTAACATCCATGTCAATCAGAATAAAATCTGTAAGACCTATGTATTGGTTGCTTCCCAGGTGGCTCAGTGGGTAAAGAATCTGTTGCCATGCAGGAGACGGAGGACACAAGGGTTCAGTGCCTGGGTCGGGAAGATCCTTTGGAAGAGGAAAATGCAACCCATGCCAGGATTTGGGCCAGGAGACTCCTATGCACAGAAAAGCCTTGTGGGCTGCAGTCCATGGGGTTGCAGAGTCAGACATGCCTGAAGTGACTGAGTATGCACATGTATTGGTTACATATCACTATAAAACCTAGTAGCTTAAAACAGTAGTCATTAATTAATGCTCATGTGTCTTTAGGTCAGCTGTCCAGGCTAGACTTGGCTGAGTAGCTATTACTTTTCTCTTACGTTGGCCCATTATATATGACCAAAAGCAGTGGGCTTAATTCTGAGTTTAATCCTTAAAAAACCTCATGTTTCCATTTGCTTTTTTGTGCTTCTGCCATCTTTGTTAGCTTGGTTAACCCACTTGTTCTCAAAAGGAAAGTCCTTCTCTACATGCAGCTGGACCACTTAGCCAAGATTATCCTAGATGAACAGATTCCCAAACAACCCACACTTGCACAAATTAGTTCAGGTCAGACCAGCAGAGCCATCCTGCTGCCAAAGCATTTCCAATGGCTAAACTTAAAGCCAAAGAAAGTACACTACCATTATAATGAGGGCATGCCAAGGGCGTGAATAAGGAGTGCCAAAAAACTGGGGTCAGTAATACATTCTCCCCGGTCCCTGCATGTTTTGCCCACCATTAGACCCCAGACCCCTTTTCCTACTTCTCTGTTGTTTACTCTGCGTTGCCGTCTGGCTTCCTCCCTTATAAAACATACCAGATTCACTGATGTCTCAGGCACTTTGCATTTATTTTCCCTTCCGCTCGGAATGCTTCCTCCCCACCCCAGAAATCCATATGGTTGCTCACATAGTTTACTTCCTGTCTTTTATTCAGAAGTCCTTGGTACAGTGTCTTTTTGTTTAAAGAATAGTAAGAGGAAGACCTGAAGCTCCAAATCCTCTCAGAAATTTCTATTTATTTTTAGCTAATACTTATGGAAAAAGAGATAGATAAGAATATTCACTTGTATGATGTTTTTAATTATTAAATTTATTCATTTACTATCTGGCAGATCATTCATTCTGCCAGTAGTATAAAGTGGCATTTGTATTTGGGTTTTCCCAACTGCTTATACATATGTGAATACTAGAGCATTTCATTATAATATTTAATTGTCAGACTGTTGTGTTTTCCTGTACAGGGCTGTAATCAGTGATCCAGAGCAAAATTTCACCTCTGAGAAGCGAGAAATTTCTCATATCCTTCCAGATTCAAAGCTGGCACCTATTCGATTTAGGAAAAGAACACTGCATGAAACAAAGTAAGAGGGTTTTTTTTTTTTAATAAAATAAGGATGTAGTATGTTATAAATATATTTTTCAAATGTACTTTTGTGGCTAATGGAAATTTTTTCCTTTGTGTTTTTGTCTTTTCTGTATAAAGGAAAGTGGAATTTTTGGAGTTCAGATCCCAGTTCTGTCACTTTAAGATACTGGGATAAACTTTGCCCTCCGGATCTTCCGTTTATAATTTTGGAATGACAGCCAGAAACTTAGGCAAAAATACATGTGAAAAGACACAATGTAGTAACTGAGACATCTGTGTATACACAATATATATTGGCTGAATTTCGATGACATAATATATTCAAAATTAGTATTTTTTTAAAAAATATTACTTTTTGCCTTTTACTTTGTACTTTATGAAGTAAAAAATACTTGGTTTGGTATGAACTTTTATAGTTCGCTGGTGCAGTCCACTGAAAGTTCTCACCAACTTCACCAATAATTGACATTTAGCCTCAGATTTAATAGAATAGAAAACCCACCAGTTCTTAGAGCAGTTTTTTAATATTTTCAGATTGTTGTAATTGTCAGTACTTTCTTATAACTTTGGTCTTTTTGTCTCATTCTTATTTTATTTCTAGAAGCCTTATCTTATCTTCTAGAAGTTTCCATACCTTTAAATATTTGAAGGTATCATGTATTAATTTCCAATTGCTGCTGTAACAGGTTACCACAAATAGTACTTTTGAAACGACACACATTTATTCTCTTCCACTTCTGGAGTTCAGAAATCTACAATCAAGGTGCTGACAGGACTGCATTCCTTCCGGAGGCTTCGGGGAAGAATCACTTCTTTGTCTTTTTCAGTGTCTTGGGGCTGCCTTTGTTCCTTGGCTTGTGGTCCCTCCACCATCTTCAAAGCAGAGGAGTGTTATTACTCTGCTGTTCCTCTTCTGTAGGTATCACGTATCCTTCTTGTGATTGCACTGAACCTACCTGTATAATCCTGGTTAATCTTCTCATCTCCAGATCTTTAACTTAATCACGTTTGCAAAGTCCCTGTTATCATGGGTAAATTAATTATGTGACCTGAAGATTAGGATATGAGCTAATCTTATAGCTAATCTCAGCTACCATATGTCTAAACTTCTCTTTCTTAAAGTAAACTTTTATAGAAATAAAACATTCGTTCACAAAGTGTACACATTTTAAATGTACAGCATAGGAATTTTCACAAACTGAACAAAACTTATGCATTATTCCTAGACCAAGAAACAGGTCAGCACCCCAGTTACTTCACACCTCCTCTGCCGCCCCAGGTTAGCCTCTCCATCCTAACATTGTAGATTGCTACTATCCGGTTATGAATTTACATCAACTCACAAAACTTGGACTCTGAGTCTGAATTCTTTTGTTTAACGTTACGTTTGCGAGTTTAATCTGTGTTATTTGCAGTTGTCCCTTATCCTCCTTACTGTACGGCATTTTATTGAATAGATATACCACAGTTTGTTTACTCACAGCTGTTGGTGGACGTTTGGCAGTTTGTGGATAGTGCTGCCATCAACTTTAGTGCATGCCTTTTGGTGAGCACATGTGCTCGTTTCTGCTCAGTACTCACTTACAAGTGGAATTGCTGGCCCATCTACTATGCATTTGTTCAGCTTTAAAGAATACTGTCAAATAGTCTTCCAAAGTGGTTGTTGCAATTAAAACTCCCACCAGTAGCAGTAAGAAGGTGCTAGTGGCACCATATCTTTACAAGTACTGGTAACTATCTATATTTTTCATTTTAGTTTCTCTTATGGGTATCCGTCAGTTCAGTCGCTTAGTCCTGTCCGACTCTTTGTGACCCCATGGACTGCAGCATGTCAGGCTTCCCTCTCCATCACCAACTCCCGGAGCTTTCTCAAACCCATGCTCATCGGGTTGGTGATGCCATCCAACAATCTCATCCTCTGTGGTCCCCTTCTCCTCCTGCCTTTGATCTTTCCCAGCATCAGGATCTTTTCTAAGCGGTCAGTTCTTCACATCAGGTGGCCAAAGTATTGGAGTTTCAGCTTCAGCATTAGTCTTTACTGATTATTCAGGGTTGATTTCCTTTAGGTTGGACTGGTTGGATCTCCTTGCAGTCCAAGGGACTCTCAAGAGTCTTCTCCAACACCACAATTCAAAAGCATCAATTCTTTGGCACTCAGCTTTCTTTATAGTCCAACTCTCACATCTATACATGACTACTGGAAAAATCATAGCTTTGACTAGATGGACCTTTGTTGGCAAAGTAATGTCTCTGCTTTTTAATATGCTGTCTAGGTGGGTCATAGCTTTTCTTCTAAGGAGCAAGCATCTTTTAATTTCATGGCTGTGGTCAGCATCTGCAGTGATTTTGGAGTCCCCCCAAATAAATTCTGTCACTGTTTCCATTGTTTCCCCATCTATTTGCTATAAAGAGATGGCACCAGATGCCATGATCTTCGTTTTCTGAATGTTGAGTTTTAAGCCAATTTTTTCACTCTCCTCTTTCATTTTCATCAAGAGGCTCTTTAGTTCCTCTTCACTTTCTGCCATAAGGGTGATGTCATCTGCATATCTGAGGTTATTGATATTTCTCCCAGCAATCTTGATTCTAGCTTGTGCTTCTTCCAGCCCAGCGTTTCTCATGATGTACTCTGCATAGAAGTGAAATAAGCAGGGTGACAATATACAGCCTTGACATATTCCTTTCCCGATTTGGAACCAGTCTGTTGTTCCATGTCCAATTCTAACTGTTACTTCTTGACCTGCATACAGATTTCTCAGAAGACAGGTCAGGTGGTCTAGTATGCTGATCTCTTAAAGAATTTTCCACAGTCTGTTCTGATCCACATAGTCAAAGGCTTTGGCATGGTCAATAAAGCAGAAGTAGATGTTTTTCTGGAACTCTCTTGCTTGATGATCGAACAGATGTTTGCAGTTTGATCTCTGGTTCTTCTGCCTTTTCTAAATCTAGCTTGAACATCTGGAAGTTCATGGTTTACGTACCGTGGAAGCCTGGCTTGGAGAATTTTGAGCATTGCTTTGCTAGCTTGTGAGATGAGTGCAATTGTGCAGTAGTTTGAACATAGGTATATACTGGTGATTTTATGGGTATATATTGGTGATTTTCACTTACATTTCACTAAAGACTAATGATGTTGAGCACTTTTGCATATGTATGTTCGTCACCTGGATATCCTCTTCTAGGATATTCTGTATAGTCCCTGCAAGTCTATTGGGTTATCTTTTCCATATTGATTTGTGGAACTTATATATTCTAGTTATAAATCCCTTTTCAGCTCTATTTGTTGGACGTGTCTTTTCCTCCTCTGGTCACCTTTTCATTCTCTTGATCGTGTCCTTTGATGAACAAAAGTTGCTAAATTTATAGTAGACCAGTTTACCAATCTTTCCATTTATTGTTAGTGTCTCTTGTATCTTCTTTATGAAATCTCTCCCTACCACCAACTCGTTATTTATCTGACTTGTAATGCCAGATAATACTTGTTACAAATGTATTGGTGGTTTCTAGGTTTTTTTTTTTCAGTCTCATCTACTTGTTATACATCCCTGCACCAGAATTATCCTCTTAATTAGTACTGTTATATGTTAAATATTTAAAGCTTGTTTAGCCTTAGTATTGTCTCGGCACACTTTGGCTCCTTCCTCTTTGATATAAGTTTTAGATTTAGCTAGTCTAGTCCTACAAAAAGTCCTGTGGGAGTTGGATTAGAATTATTGAATTGATGGACTTCACTGCCCTTAGTCATTATTCTCAGAGGAACAGGAGGAAAAAATTCTGCTCCATAGAGTGGGAGGCAGGCATTGGCACGTGTAGTACAGGCCTTCCTCCCCTCTTGTTCCTTGACCCAGATGTCTGCAGAAGTACACATTCTGTCCTGTGCACTGAGCTTTACAGGGTGCTTCCCCACTGGGAATGAGTGGGTTAGTCTGTTTAATTCTAGTGTCAAGGACTTAGCTTGTTGCTACATTTCTAAACCATGGTTTCCAACTGCTTTAGCAATAAGAAAATTTATATGTGAGTCTTCATCCGCCTGATTCTTATTCCTCTGTTGGTTAAGAACTTGGAGAAGTATTGGTGCTACGTATCGGATACTGAAAACTCCAACATGGAACTTCCCATTTTATAATATAAATGCCTATTTTTTTGTCTTTTCAAGAAAACTAGAATCCTTGAAACTGTTATTCCAATCTATCACTGTCAAACTGAGTTCTGTTTACCTTTGAGAAGCAAAATAATATAATGATTATGAGCATTTTTTTTTTTTTGGCTGTGTCATGTGCTAACTGTTTAACTGTATAAACCGTATTTTTAAAACGGGGATAATAACACTTCACTGATGGGAGGGGGGTTCATGTTTGGGAACGCATGTAAGAATTAAAGATTTTAAAATTTAAAAAATAAAAAACTAAAAATAAAAAAAAAACACTTCACTGAGTTACTACAAGCATTAAATGAACTAATACACATTAAAAAGATTTTAATACAGACTAGTATCTAGGAGGTTCTTAATAAATGGTAGCTATTATTCTTATTGCTTTTATTTTCTCAGCATTCAGAACTGTTTCAGGTACATAGTGGGCATTCAATGATCACATTATTGCTAATGGATTAAATTGAATTGAGATGACCAATCTCTCATGGCTACACTCTGTGTTCAGAACTCTCATTTGATTGACAGGTTCTTATTTGCTGTATGTTGCTTACCTTTCATAGAGACCTGGATTTTTATAGAGGTATAACGTTTCAGGATCTCAGTGAGCTACATTACTGCAATTTCATTATAGCTGCAGTTTTATGGGAATATCATAAAATTACTTAGGAAGGGACGTAAAGAGACATCACTGACTCTTCAGAGGAGAATATTGGTAGTAGGGTGTCAAAGTGTGTGTCGTTGGGTTTTGCTTCATATTATTAAACAGAATTTTAGGACTGGCAGTCTTTGAGAGATCATAGCCATAAAGCCCTAAAGATTAAATAACTCATCTGAGGTCTTACAGCTAGAACTATGGCCAAGACTGGAACCTCACCCAGCACTCTTTGTCTCTACTCTGTTTTGGCAAGGAATGTTTTCGGCTACCCACAACTGAAAACCTGATTGCCAGTGGCTTAAACGAATCAGGATTTATTTTCCTTATACAACTGGCTGCTTGGAGGTGGCCAGTTGTTGGCTTTAGTTCAGTGGCTTAGTGAGGCACAGCTCTGGGCTGGCTTTCCTGAGATCTTTATGGTTGCCTGATGGCTGCTGTGGCTACTAGCATCACATCCCCGCCGTGTTCACAGGCAGGAACTCTTTCCATGCCGTTCTCTTATCAGGACAAAAGAAAGTCTTTCCTGGAAGTTTACTGGAAGAACTGGGTCCCTTCGTCGCTTCTAGTTGTAAGAGGTTAAGAATACAAATTCAGTGATGGGAGAGAGGCAAAGAAGAGGGTTAGAAATGGCTATGGGTTAGCCTTGCAACAGTGCCAGGCACAAACATGCTATCTCTGTTTCATACTGACTTTTGTAGCACTTTGATATGGTAAGTTCTAGCATAGAAGTTATTCATATATTATGTACAATTTGTTGTTTTTGTTTAGTTGGTAAGTCATGTCTGACTCTTTTGCAGCCTCTTGGACTGTGCCCACCAGGCTCCTCTGTTTATGAAAATTTCCACTGAAGAATACTGGAGTGGGTTGCCATTTCCTGCTCCAGGGTATCTTCCAATCTAAGAATCAAAACTATGTCTCCTGCATTGGCAGGTGGATTCTTTACCACTGAGCCACCAGGGAAGCTCATTATATACCACAGCTCAGGGTTCTTTCTTCTGTGTCTGCAATAGCAATAGCAGTCTGGAATAAAAAGAGGCTTAAACCTCATCTTTATCTAGTATGTGCATTTGAAAATATTGATATAACTTTTAGATACTTTTCTTATCTAATGTAGGTATTTTAAAAATAATTATTAACAATTGTATTTCTTACCAGGATAAGAACCCAGTCTACATTAACTGAAAATATCCTTTCCCATAAAGTGCAGTTTGATGGTAGGATCATATCAAGGTAATTGTGACTTTATTAAATTTTTTAATCCTATGATTATTAAAAGGCATTTTCTTTTCAAATAGAGGTAGCAATAATTAAATCAGTTAAATTTGTTACATTTAAGTGAATGTACCACAAACATTTTTAGGTAATATATATTTAATCTCTTATAAAAATTATGGGGAGTATAAGTCTGAAAGAAAAACATTTTAATTAGAAATTATTTAAAATGTGACTTTAAAATGTCTTTCAAAAAGAAATAAAGTGAATTTTTAAAGATACATGTTACTACTAGAAGATTCTAAACTACTTGAAAATTAACCTGTACGTAATTTATTTAATTTCACTTTAATGGCTTAAAGTAACAGTAGATGTAATAAAATGACAAGGAAGGTGGTTCTTAAATCTGTTATCTAGTCTTACAAACTGCCAGTGACACATAATGTTACTTGATGTTCTTCATGAAGATTAAAGGTAAGGTGACTTTTCAAAAATTAGCATATTTGTTCAGTGATTTTAAAATTTCCATGACAAAAGGTAATAAATGTATATCTAGTGGCTTGTTGCAAGCTCAACATTTTTTTAATGTCTTCCACTATCTTAAAAGTCTAAGCCAAATTAGTAATCTACATTGTAATATATCCATATTCATGTTAGTATAAGGTGAAGCTTTTTTCTCCATCCGAATCAGAATTAAGTTGACACTTCAGCAAGCTCTGTCATTGTTTCCTTGTGGTTTCCCATAACCACACATTTGAGCAAATCCTGGTATCTCTGTTTGACGCATAGAATCCATCTATCATTAAATATGAAAAGTATCCTATTTGAAAATCTTTGATACCATTTTCTTTTTCTAGAAATGGACGTGATGCTTGCAGAGAGCTGGTCGGATTCTTTTTCACTCATGACCAGTCCCTCACAATTTATGAGTGTCGGCAATTTGGGAAAAATAGGTATGCTATTAAAGATCGTTACAGCTCTCAAGATGACTGTTTCCCAGAGAAGCTGAATAATTTCACATTTTTGTCATTTAACTTCTAGAACAAATGTGCTTCCTTTTATTCAAAAAAACGTTTATTGTCATCAGCGTGGACGAAGAAAAGGAAAGCAGTACCAACTTGGTGATCTTTATATTGTAAGTTGAGTGTGTGTGTGCTCATATTTTACTACCTGGTGTTGGATTTTGAGGGATCCTGTGGGGCTAGGGGAGCAGGGTTTCTAGTTGCCAGTTTATTCTTTTCCCTGTTTCCTGAGCAGGGGCATTTATATATTGGCTAATGGTTGATATTTCTCTAGGAGAGGGGTTGCCTCTCAGGTCCAGATCCCAGTGGTCTGAATCTTAAGCATAGCATTTATTCCTTGTGACCCTACTCAGCTCCACTGCCCCTCCTCCTCAACCTGTCCTGCAATGGAAACCCCAGAGAGCTGGTGTTTTGGTGCTTTTAGAGGCTGTACCACTGGGTCAGTGGCTACTTCAATAGAACCAGGAGTAATTCTCCACCTAATGCAGGCTTATCTTCTGGAGACATACGTTTTTCTCCACGCAGAGCAGTGCTTGGTTTCTGGGGCTGTCATAGATCTCCTGGTTAGCTCATCTTCCTTGTGATTTTCTTGCTTGGCACAACTCCTGGGGTATGGCATATCACAAGGATTCCTTAGTATGAAATGATCATACGTAATGTTAGAAGCTGTATAGTGCTCTGAAATTTGAAATGATCACAGTCATGTTATCTCACTACCCACAATGATCATTCATATAAAACATACACTCATAGGCTAAGCATTGGAAATAGAACTATAAATAACTTGAATAAATCCTTGCTTTTGTGGGGATTATATTCCAACGGGAAAGAGATCAGAGGGCCAGATAGGCGGGACAGTGACCCAGTTTTGCAGAGTCGAAGGGAGCTTCTTCAGGGAGTGCCACCCAACCCGGACGTAGGCAGGCGATGAGGTGTAGATGGAAGAGGGAGGCCAGGCTTTCAGGCGAGGAGACAGGTCATGCAGAGAACAAAAGCTCCAAAGACACGGCTGTTTTTGAGAACTGAAAGGAGTTCAGTCCTACTGATCTCGACTTCAAGGTGGGGACTGGCAAGAGACAGATGAGAACTTACTAAGAGTGGCCTTTTGTTAAAGACTTATCTAAAATGTCTTGGGGAGTCACTGAAAGGTAAGAAGGTGGATGGAATGAAAGAAGGTAGCATTAGTAAAGGTTTGTGGTTTAGACAGAGTTCTCTGGTGGAACTCTGGGGAACTCTGGGGAACGGATTGAAGACTAGTACAAAGGACCAGATTGGATTGAATTACATTACACATATCAAATAGTCTCTGTTGTTTAAATAATAATTTCAAGAGAACTTATATACATGTCCAAGAGTGGGGAAAGTACTTACAGTTTTCTAAAGTAAATGTTCTAGGAAAAAGGAGAGAAATCTCTTCCCTGATTTTTGAAAGAGAGAATTAAGCATATTATTTTAAATTTGTGTTTATTTATATTTGACTATATTTGAGAAACTCAGAAATTAAAATAACAACAATTTTCTAAGTCTGGATGAAGGATTTTCAAGGGGAATTTTTTCACCAAAGCCTTGATGCTCTAAACAGGTTAAGCTTAGTTTAACATTTATGTAATATTTGTTATCAGAATACCAGGTGAAAGAATTCCCTGGTGGAGCAGTGGATAAGAATCCACCTGCCAGTGTAGGGGCCACGGGTTGGATCCCCGGTATGGGAAGATTCCACATACCAGGGAGCAGCCAAGCCCTGCACCACCGCTCCTGCCCTGCCCTGTAGAGCCCACAGGCCACAGCTACCGGAGCCCACGTGACCAGAGTCTGCGTTCCCTGCAGCCAGAGAAGCCCCTGCAATGAGCAGCCTGCATCCTGCAGCAAAGAGTAGCCCCCACTCTCTGCAGCTGGAGAAGGCCTACACAAAGCAACGAAGGCCCTGCACAGCCATAAATAAATGCACGCAATCATATTAGAAATACCAGGTGAAAGAGGATAAGGAAGCTGTCATAGTTCATCAGTTTGCAGCACATCTTTCTGTAGATCAATAGCTCTATTTCTGTATTTTGGAGTGTCATAATTTCCATGGAGATAATTTGTTCTTTTTTCCTCTGATTCTTAAAAGAAAAAAAAAAACTGGAATTATCCTTTTTTTTTTTCACATCAATTGTTACATCTAAGATTGTTCTAATTGGGAAAATGTGAAATTAGTTCTATTTTCCTATATTATTTGCTGACGCCTGTGTGGTTTCTAAACATTCCCTCAATATACTTATTTATTAGAATAAAAGTGTACTGTATTAGATGTAATCAAAATCGAATATTTAAAATTACTATTAGTTGTATTTTACTTTTATATACTTCATAGTTAAAATAATTCATTTGTTCATTTCCTTAGGGTGCAAACTTGACATTTTTGAGCTCTGATCATCCCAGACTTCCAGAAAGTGTGAAAGAAAATACAGTGCTTACACTTCGAATCACAAATGTTGACTGGAGAGCTTTGCATTCTCTCAAGTAAGTCACACGTGCATCTGTCATTTTAGAGGTATTATTATTTTTTATTATATTGAAGTGAGATTCTATATCAAAGTGTTTGATTTTAGTTAAGATTTATATTAAAAAAATAAAGCATAGCTATACATGTCTATTTTATGTGTTATATCTTATACTCAAATACACTCTATGTGCGGGAACAGTTACAATCCAATGGAGATTTAAGATGTCCCATTGTAAGTTTGTTAAAGTACTTAATTAATTCGCCTATACTATAACATTTTAATTTTAGTAAATGCTACCAAAGTAATACATTTTAAAACATGAGATACAGTATAATTAATAACTTTTCCCACGTTTTTAGAGTGGTGCTTTTTCTAAGCACTAAAAAAATCTTGGTCCCACATGCTTGTGGACCATTGATTGATAATATACATAGTGAAAAAATAATGCTATGAATCAAAAGCTTTCAAATGAATTTGAGGTGTTTTTTTTTTAAACCACAGAAAATATTTATGCTATTCTTGTGGAGTGCTTGTTTGCTCGAAATACAGTAACTGGTGCACTACCAGTGCATTAGAGGCCATTTGCCATAAATCGGCTATGAGGAAGCCTGTGCTTGTCTTTTACTGTATTGTTCAATATGATTGTATTTTTTTTTTTGCTTTTTAAACAGCTTTACATTTAAAGGTAAAACTGCTTTTAAATAATAGTTTTAATTAAGTTTTTAAAAAGAAGCTTGAAATAATTATAAAACTGAATATAATACTTAAAGGTAGTTCTTGGGAGATATAAGGATTTTAGTTTTGATTTAGCATATTCAGGATTAAAGCAGCAAGCAAAGGTGGGAGACGTGATTAACCCCTAAGTACTCTTCTATCTTTCTTTGAGAAGTTTTTGAGTCTAAAGCAGGGAAATCTTAGAGTTCCTATACTAAGACTGCAAAAGAGTATATTTGTATTACAATGGACATGTCAATTGCAGAACTGATTCTGTGGAACATGATGATGTAACCAATGAAGAAGCTAATGATAGGATGATTTTCAAGGTCATTCAAGGTGTGTATCATTACTATACTCTCAAATAGATTTATTTTCAACCATTTTCTTTGTAAGGAGTAAAGCAGTATTTTCCAGATATTACTTAGTTTTATGACACTTCGTTTATATTGCCTATTTGCTTCCTATCTTTTTATTTTATACACAAATACATATTTTAAAATGTTTTTAAGATTCCTCCTACTTCAATGAGCCTAACTGAATAACTAGTATTATATCATTTATGAACTTAAACATTAGAAAGCACTAGATGGTGTGGTTTTAATCTATGAAATGGATATGTGATTTTTACCATGTAGTACTCATTTTCTATATGATGGTATCATGAAGAGATTTGTGGTGGCCTAGTGCAGGAAAAAAATACTAGACTGGAAGCCCTGTTTGGACCGACCATTCAGGAGACGTACGACTTTGTGTGTATCTCTTGCACCTCTTTCTTTATGTCTAAAATGGGTATAATAACCTCTTACTAATTTCAGAGTTGTTGTGGGTAATATGTGAAATATATGTAGGTTTGTACACTAAAATATTTTAAAGATTTGTTTCTAGAGTCTACTCTTGTAATTAGTACAGTTTATGAGGCTCAGATAGACAACTCCTTTGTTGACTCTCATAGTCAAGAAGGCAGGAAGGTATTAAACCAGTCATCGCAGAAGTCAAGATATAATTTATAAATTTTGGTAAGTCCAGAATTTATCATATAAAGATGATATGGGAGCAACAGGCTAAAAGCAGATTTGAAAGTTTTCTAGGATTGGTATTTATCTCTGAAATATCCTTGATGCTATTGTTAATAAAGTTTATTCTATCATGATCAGTATGATTTCTCACCCTTGTATCTAGTGACACTTTTTTCCCTCTAGTGCATTATATTTAATAACTGCTTTGGTAAAGTTACTTATATTTTCTTAAGTGAAGATGGTACAAACTGCATCTGTCCCACAAAGAGAATGGGCCTAGGGATAAAACTTGTTATAAATTCTTAGCAAAAAGGGTTACTTTAAGTGTAAAAGTATAGGATAGTATTCTAAAGCCTTGATGTTATTAAATATATGCTGTAATTTGAAGATTCCAAACGATTTTAGAAATTTTGAACTGATAAACTGTCAGGCAGATCACTCAAAAACTTGTAATTCAGTTGTTAGCAACAAAGAAAGAGGAAAAAGATTAAAAACATAGGCTCCTCAGGTGAAGTGGAAGCCGAGAAGATTTTTTAAACATGAAGATTTTATTTGTAACGCTGAGGTTATTTTCATGCGGATAAAGTGAACCATTATTTTCCTCTATTTAAAATACAACACTCTCACCACACAGTGGCGCTATAGCTCTGATATACTTTACGTGTGATTTTGTATATAACCCACTTTACTAAAAGCATTCTGTTTTTCAAAGCCTTTTGTCAGCCGTACATATGATCTGGTTGCATATTCACATCCCTTATATCAGATGTATCAACTTTTTTTTCTTACCAGAGAGACAATTGCAACTTGATTCATGTATGCATAGGGATAATAAGCTTCCATCACTCTTCTTCCTAAACAGACACGCTGAAAGAACAACTTCGTAAAAGAGGTGTTCGCATTTTGACTGGATTGGGAAAATACCTTCAACAACTGGACAAAGAAGGAAACGGACTTTTAGATAAGGCAGATTTTAAGCAAGCTCTAAAATTATTTCGCTTAGAAGTGTCTGAAAACGTAGGTACCACAGATAATTCTCTGCAGTGAGTGACTATCATTCTTACGTGGCCTCGCTCACTTTTCTACTGAAGTTTTTGTAGTTCATTTGTCTCCTTTATGTCTCATTATCAGTATTAAGCCGACAGGAAAATCCTGTTGATTTTTTAAATGTCAGCATTCATCCCTCCTTCCTATGCTTATTCAGAACCTAATAAGCAGGTATTGTTCTAACTCTGAGACATATTTGTAGTCTTAAGGTCTTTATAATCAAAAGAAAGATATAAATGATTACAGAAAAAGCATGGTAAGTGTTAAAGAGAGAATGCTTTCGGAACATGTGAGATAAATTGCAAGCCAGGTTATGGAGAAGGAAGTTCGTGGGATTTCTGGAGTGGGTATGTATCAGAACTGAGATTTGAAGGTTGAGGAGGGATTAGGCAAAGGAGGGGAGGAAGAGCATGGATCAGACAGTGGCTGCTTGAGGAAAGGGAGAAGCCGATGTGAAGGCTTCAAGAGGAGACATGCTCTGACCATTCCAGGAATTGCCCCAAAGCCTTTACACCCCTGGGTCCCTCCACTGTGACTGGAGGTCCAGCCAACCTCTGCATCTGCTGGCTGGATCTTCTCACCATTCAGGTTTTCTCTACTCAGAGCACTTCACTGACACCTCCGCCTAAAGGAGCATCCCATCCGAACCCTGATCCTCTCTATACCATTTACCCAAAATGTAAATGTTTTCTTTATGCTACTTCATGTATATTCTCGTATTATTAGCGGTCCTCATCCTATTGGAGGCATTCCAGTAAGAAAACTGACTTCTTAATTGTCACAGATACAATACATTACAAATAATTAAATGGTCAAATTCAAGTAAATGGTAGCATTTTTATTGAAAAGAATAAATTTAAAATGATACACTTGATTTATTACCACTCTTAAATGTTTCTTAACTTTATGGAACTATCCCCATTACAGAGTTCCTCTAACTAAGCTTTCTTAGTACCTTTGATTGGATTTATATGCGACTTTTTGGAATTTCCTTATAGGTAAGGAAACCTATGTGTAGCCCTATGTTTAGGTATGGCCCTAAACATAAGATATAACAAAAGATATAGCAAAATACTATGATGATTATAGTCGTGGCCATATGTAACTTAAAGGTGTAACAGTAATCTCTCTCTGATTATTTCTAGGATTTTGAGTCTTTGTGGCTAATCCTAAATAGCAGTGACGATGGCAGGGCTGATTACGGAGAATTCAAACGCGCCATAATTGGTGAAATGAATGAATATAGGAAATCATTTGTTCAAAAGGTAACTTTGTAAAGTAACCTTTCTAGTGAAAGCAAAGAAAGTGAAGTCGCTCAGTTGTGTCCGACTCTTTGCGACCTGTGGACTGTAGCCCACCAAGCTCCTCCGTCCATGGGATTTTCCAGGCAAGAAGACTGGAGTGGGTTGCCATTTCCTTCTCCAGGAGATCTTCCCAACCCAGCGATCGAACCTAGGCATCCCACATTTGCAGGCAGACACTTTAATCTCTGCACCACCAGGAAAGCCAAATAGTTACTTTTAATAGATTGTTAGGTTTATTCTTAAATCTTTAATGAATTACCATTGAAAAAGTTTTAAATCCCTTTCCTTGCAGTGTACTGTGGGTTTAGTAAAGCACAGAAACACACATACATGTACTAATCTACCCATTATACAGCAAGACAACCTATGTTTAAGGAAAATACTGTAAAAAGAAAAGAAAATCTGAAATTAAATTTCAGTTTACAAATTGTTAATTCCATAAATTTCTGGCTCCGTATAAGCTGTATGTCTATATCAATTATTAAATATCCCCTGAGCCTCAGCCTCTTACCTCACAGAACCAATCTAAGAGGACACATGTAAGATCGCTAGCATCAGAGTGGCCCAAGGGTCCGAGCTCAGTGCGTATGACCCTTGCCTGATGACTAAAAGATGTTTCTCTCCTTTCAAAATACGCTTGCTAAATGTTAAAATGAAGACAAAAATGACCATGTTAAACAATAATTTTAAAAGAGAGCCCTGAGCTTATAGGAGAGAACATATTACTTTGGTCCTAGTAGCCATTTTTAGAGCATACTTTTGAAAGTGAAGTTTTTCTTTTCTATATGTACCTAATATGAAATGTATACATATCCCATATTGAAACAAAGATATTGTGCATAGAGTAGTCTGAACAATTACACTGGGAGCAAATGGAAAATATAAAGATCTATATCTTTACTGGTCAAAAGGCAAGATAAAAACCTTATGTTAAATTAATCACATAATACTTATAAATTTGCATTCATGTTTGCCTTACATGTCCTGGTGATGGATGTGAGTGTCAAGAACAGAAACTGAGGGGCTGTCTCCTTCATAAGCCTTGCTCCTGGGAATCAGTTCAGCTCAGCCTCTCAGTCCTGTCCGACTCTTTGTGACCCCATGGACTGCAGTATGCCGGGCCTCTCTGTCCATCACCAACTCCTGGAGTCTACTCAAATTGTGTTGGTGATGCCATGCAACCATCTCATCCTCTGTCGTCCCCTTTTCCTCCTGCCTTCAATCTTTCCCAGCATCAGGGTCTCTTTCAATGAATCAGTTCTTCGCATTAGGTGGCTAAAGTATTGGAATTTCAGCTTCAGCATTAGCCCGTCCAGTGAATATTCAGGACTGATTTCCTTTAGGATGGACTGGTTTGATCCCTTTGCAGTCCAAGGATTCACAAGATTCTCTCTAACACCACAGTTCAAAAGCATCAATTCTTTGGCGCTCAACTTTCTTTATAGTCCAACTCTTACGTCCATACATGACCACTGGAAAAACCATAGCCTTGACTAGATGGACCTTTGTTGGCAAAGTAATGTTTCTGCTTTTTAATGTGCTATGTAGGTTTGTCATAGCTTTTCTTCCAGGGAGCAAGTATCTTTTAATTTCATGGCTGCAGTCACATCTGCAGTGATTTTAGAGCCCCCCCCCCCAAAATGAAGTCTCTCACTGTTTCCATTGTTTCCCCATCTATTTGTCATGAAGTGATGGGAACAGATGCCATGATCTTAGTTTTCTGAATGTTGAGGTTTAAGCCAACTTTTTTACTCTCCCTTTCACTTTCATCAAGAGGCTCTTTAGTTCCTCCTCACTGTCTGCCATAAAAGTGGTGTCATCTGCATATCTGAGGTTATTGATATTTCTCCCGGCAATCTTGATTCCAGCTTGTGCTTCTTCCAGTCCAGCGTTTCTCATAATGTACTCTGCATATAAGTTAAATAAGCAGGGTGACAACATACAGCCTTGACGTACTCCTTTTCCTATTTGGAACCAGTCTGTTGTTCCATGTCCAGTTCTAGCTGTTGCTTCTTGGCCTGCTTACAGATTTCTCAGGAGGCAGGTCAGGTGGTCTGGTATTCCCATCTCTTGAAGAATCTTCCACAGTTTGTTGTGATCCACACAGTCAAAGGTTTTGGCATAGTCAATAAAGCAGAAGTAGACATTTTCCTGGAACTCTCTTGCTTTGTCACTGATCCAGCGGATGCTGGCAATTTGATCAGTGGTTCCTCTGACTTTTCTAAATCCAGGGAATAGGCAAAAGTAAACTTAGTTTGCCGGGGTTACTACAACAAATACCACACACTGGATGACTTATGTAGCAGAAAATTATTGTCTCACAATTCTGGAGACTAGAAGTCTAAGATCAAGGTGTCAGCAGGTTTGGTTTCTTCTGAAGCTGCTCTCCTTGCCTTGTAATTAATTGGCTGTCTTCTCACTGTGTGTTCTCTGGGTCAGTCCCTCAGTCTGTGTTGTCTGTGTCCTAATCTCCTCTTCCTATGAGGATACCAGAAATACTGGATTAGAGTCCACTCTAATGATTCCATTTTAACTTAGTGCCCTAATTAAAGACTCTGTCTTCTGCAGTCACACTCTGAAGTCCTTGGATTTAGGGCTTCAACAAATGCATTTTGGGGAGGATGCAATTTAGCCTATAAGAGGTACCATATATATGTGACATTATTGTAAATAAACAAACTTCATTCTAGTTTTGACTCATCTGCAAATGTGAGATGTTGCTTTGGGTCTGTTGTGTGTTTCTATGGATCGACTCCTTTTCTCAGTAAAATACATTTTATGATCCACAGGATTGCGTTGAATTAAAGGAACAGTAAAGCAACTAGCATTTCAAAAGGTAGTCTTAAGTTTCAGGAAATAGAGCAACAAAATCCATTTAAAAAATCGTTTCATTTTCTCATTGATTTTAGTGATAGGATATTTCGAGTTTACTTTTTGAATCAAAATAGTCCCAGCCATTTATCAACTTCATGTGACTCCTAGTGTGCGGGCATGCTTAAGTCACTAGTCATGTCTGACTCTGCGTCTCCATGGACTGTGGCCTGCCAGGCTCCTCTGTCCATGGGATTCTCCAGGCAAAAATACTGGAATGGGTTGCCATTCCGTTCTCTAGGAGATAATCTAGACCCAGGGATCAAACCCTCATCTCCTGCATTGCAGCAGATTCTTTACTGTGAGGTTTTTACCCAACTCCTCAATGTTGAAAAGAGGAAAGCCAGGGTAACAGAGGTTAAGTTACTTTTGCAAGGTCAGGGTGCTAGAAAGTCGTAGAACTAATGCTTAAGTGCAGGTCACCTAGTATCTTGCTCCAGTATCTGTCTCCCTGTATTCATGATGCTCCCTTCATATTCCAGTTTAGTACTTTAAAACTGCTTTGTTTAGAGCTCAAAAATAGCCTACTGCAGAATGGAAAATTAGGTTCTAATGATTTCATAGGAAAAAATAACGCTTTTCTCTTTATGTAGGCCTTTATGAAACTGGATTTTAACAAAACAGGCAGTGTGTCTATTATAGACATAAGAAAATGTTATTGTGCAAAGATGCATCCTCAAGTAATTTCAGGTAACTACTATAAGTCAAAATACATTAGACAGATGTAAAGAATAGACTTTTGGACTCTGCGGGAGAAGACAAGGGGGGGATGATTTGAGAGAATAGCGTTGAAACATATATATTGTCATACGTGAAACAGATGACCAGTCTAAGTTTGATGCATGAAACAGCAGTCAAAGCTGGTGTGCTGGGACAACCCGGAGGGACGGGATGGGGAGGGAGTGGGGAGAGGGTTCGGGATGGGGGACACATGTACACTTGTGACTGATTCATGTCAATGTATGGCAAAAACCACCACAATATTTTAATGTAATTAGCCTCCAATGAAAATAAATAAATTTAAACAAAGAAAAAATGCATTAGATTTCAAAAATGTGAGTTAATAATAGTGTATCTATGAACTATATTAATTTATAGCATGGACTTGAGGCCAATAACAGAGGAAATATTTATTTTTTAAACCAGAAATGTGAGAGCTTCTTCATTTAAAAATTCATAGGTCTATTATTTGTACTTGTTTTTTTCACTTACGTTTATAATTGAGTTAACTATTTCCTGTTGAGATAGCGACAAACTTAAGTTAAAGCACAATAGGTTGAGAGAACAGATAATTACATGAGCAAGTCCTTTGAGTTTTATTGTTTGGTTATGGTTGAAGATTTAAGGCAGAATAAAGGAATAAACATACATATGTCTATCAAAATTTGAAAATACAAAAATTGCTTAAAGAAAAAGGTAGTTAAGCTGAAATCACTCCTTCCCTTTAACCAGTCATAATACAATCAGAGATACTTATTTAAATATCTTATTGTTCTAAGTTAAAAAATGAATTTTAAGAAAGGATGACTTAGATGTTCTTTCCTCTCACTTTAAATAGCAAACTAAAGAATTACAATTTTTTTTACATATGTGATTCTCAATAGCATCTTCCTATAGTTTAAAATTCGGAGAAGGCAATGGCACCCCACTCCAGTACTCTTGCCTGGAAAATCCCATGGACAGAGGAGCCTGGTAGGCTGCAGTCCATGCTGAGTCGGACACGACTGAACGACTTCACTTTCACTTTTCACTTTCATGCATTGGAGAAGGAAATGGCAACCCACTCCAGTGTTCTTGCCTGGAGAATCCCAGGGATGGGGGAGCCTGGTGGGCTGCCATCTATGGGGTCGCACAGAGTCGGACACGACTGAAGCAACTTAGCAGCAGCATAATTTAAAATTAAACGTTCAATATAACCCACCAGTAGAAATAGCCTACTTAATGTCAGAGATTAAACTAGAATGATTTAATCAACTGAAAGTTCTTCCAGCAAAGATGTTCATAGGCCTCTGAATCATGAATCCTAGTAATATTTTTTAGTTGCAGTTATGAGTAACTGCTTCATAAAGTAACTAATGCCTTTCACACATTGCATTACTGTGTTAACAGCCTGTATATCATAGAGATTGGTTTCTTCTTTCCTCACTTCTAATGGGAATGAAACTGAGTTTTCTAAAACGTAAACAAATACAAAAATATCTACAGTAGTAACTGTTATTTTGCTCATACATATATAGGATACACCCTATCAGACTGTTTTAAAAGATGCATCAAATATATAGTTAAGTCTCCATCATTAAATTCTAGTCCATGCAAGTAAATGTTCAAATAAATTGATGGGTAGTTTGACATAAGATTTCAAATTGCTGAAAAGATTTCATCAGGTGACTTAAGTAATTATCATCAGCTATTTTACTGGACTTTTAAGGACATAGTTTCATAGTCAGTACTATTTTACAGGACACTCCACAGAGGAAGAAATCAAAGCATCTTTTCTAGAGACGTTAAAAAATGCCTGCAGCAAGTCTGGTGAGGTGTCATACGGTGAATTTGAAGATTACTATGAAGGTCTAAGTATAGGGATAGTAGATGATGAAGATTTTGTCAGCGTCTTATGTACTCCTTGGGGGATTTAGTTTTTTAAATGAATATGTCACCAGCACTAAGCATGGAGAGATGAATGTGAAGTATCAAACACCAGAATGTAGATCTCTAAGATTCTCTTTATTCTGTTTGTTTGTTGTGCTCTTAAAGAAGCTGGGCTTGGAAGGAGAAGCGTTCAGAAGGACAGATGGAAGGGCATATGTATAGTCACACAGACGCAGGCCTATGCTCACCTGTTTATAAGTTTCCAACGAGCTGTCTTTCTGGTTTTCCTGGTGGCTCAGACGGTAAAGTGTCTGTCTGCAGTGCAGGAGACCAGGGTTCGATTCCTGGGTTGGGAAGATCCCCTGCAGAAGGAAATGGCAGCCCACTCCACTACTCTTGCCTAGAAAATCCCATGGATGGAGGAGCCTGGTAGGCTACTGTCCATGGGGTTGCAAAGACTCAGACACGACTGAGTGACTTCACTTCACTTCATTGATCTGTCTTTTTGATTTATTACTTATCTTGAATATATTTTAGAGGTCATTTTTATTAGCCTTCATAGGAAAGTAACATCTGTATCAAACAATAGGAAAGCAGATGTGAAACCAAGTTTCTTGCCCATTGATTTTTTTGCTGCCTATTCCCCAAAATGTAATTGACACCATTCTCAATTTGGTGAACTAGACTTAGGCCCAAAGCCTATGAGATTGGATTAATTCAGCTTGCTTCAAACATCTGAAAATGTTAAATGAATTAAAGGATATGCAAAAGAAATTTTCCATGCAGTGTGATTATAGATATTTTCTGTAACATGAATATTTAGAATGATGGAGGTTACATCAAAAATGCTGATTTGAGCACTGTCTTATGATTTCTTGTCTCCCAAATCATGTACTATTGTTTGTTCAATAGAGCACAATCTAATTATTCTAGTGACCAGTTCTATCTGTTCTTTTATTCTGTTTTTAACTGTGCAGTTTTTAATCTGTGTAATTCTTATTATCTGTATTATTTAACTAGAAGCAATACATAGTGGGAAGAGAAATATTTTCTTTGAATATCAAATAAAGATTTTAAAAAGTGTATTATCACTTATATGGACTAAGGGATAACTTAACAACCCTTAACCAAATTGTAAAAAGTTCATTTGTGTCCTAAAATGAATGTATGCTATTCTAAGTAGTATCTCTTTTGGTATACTAAACAACTGAAACATTTGTTTTTTCTAAATAAATATTTAAAAGTTAGATGCAATCATTCTTTCTGAATTCTTCTATGTTTCTCACTTCTGGGATATACAGAGAGAAGAAGAACTTTATAGAGTTGTTTTCAAGTTTATAATTTAAAATTTTATATATTAAGATAACAGATTTAAAAAAACTGTCAAGCAAAATAAGAAGTGGTTCAAAATGAAATATATACTTTATAAAAAATAAATTTTGGCATATAACTACATTCGTCTATACCCTTGGCTACATTATCAGAAATGTGATGTGTGTGAACTCCATAAATTTAAAGTAGTACTTTTTCAGGATTCAAGGAGGTATTAAAACTTTCTACTGAATAATCAGAAACAAAGTATGCATAAGTATTTCAGGGCTTTTTTCACTAGCTAAATTATTTATTTCTTGGAATTTTTTTCAATTAGGTTATTTCAATTAAAACAATATGGTGGAAGATGTTTTGACAGAAATAAGTCTGTAACACTATTTTTGAGCCACATGCTTTATCTTGGAAAAATTTATCCAACTGTAGTCACTTAAAACCCTATAAATTAGGATTCCTCTAGGGTTTAACATACTAATAGGACAGCCTATTCTTAAATAAACCTCTAACCTCTTAATATAAATATTCATGTGATTCTCTGAATATTTGTGATTCCTATATTTAAGGGATGTAACTTTTTATAGTTAATTTCTTATTATTTTACACTGTTATTTACATATAAAGCTATAAAATACATATTCAATATGTTATTTGACATATTTTGTTAAATTATAGTTGGTGGCACAATAAATCATTCTGCTTTTGTCCCATCGTCTACATTCTTCTTTGGCTTTGGTATACTAAAATCTACTATTCAGTATTCAATATCATAGAAGAGCGTTTAATAGAAATTACATTTTCAAACATCCATAGCATAATAACTGACTTCTGACATTATATTTTAAAATATAGCCTTTATATTCTAAAAAATCTCTTGATAAACTTTAAAATATTGTTATATGTTATAATGATTTTACATGACGTTTATAGTTAAATGTATTTCACTGTCCTCAAGATCTTTAAAAGGTTAGTTACTTGTTTGTGGTATAGAATTGATTTTCCAGTTAACCATACGGTTTATTGAATTCTATATCTTGATTTTACTGTTTCTATTCTTACACTTAAAGTTTTATAGAATTTTCAGGGAAAATTTACATTTTATTAGAAAAGAGATGTTATTTAGGAATGTTTAGCTATATTTAAATAGGAAAGAATATACATTGTATGATAGAGCAACTGGGATGGAGTATAGATAAAAGTGTATGTTCCTGTTTTAAATATAGTATATGAGTATATGTGCTTAGTGAACCAGTGATTCTGCACAGGGCGAGTCACTTAGAATAATTCATAATGTGATGCTGCTGTAAAACACATCTTAGTTGATTAATGACTTTTGATTTCTAAATCTAACCTGTCCATTACTTCAAGAGAAAACTGTATAAAGTAAGCTATGCTAACTACAGATTATTTAACGTGTATTTATGAGATTGTAGAGCTTGCAAAGTAAAATATATACTGTGACAAGTTATAATCACTATTAGGTTGACCAGCGAGAGTAAGCATCAGCCATGAAAGTGCTTAAAGAAGTACAAGGACCTGAGCCTGTAATACCGGAAGCCATGCAAGAGAAGGAGAACCCAGTGGATTGTATCAGTAACTGATAAGACAGAAAGCTCTCATCACTGCTTCCCATTTTGATGTTTCTATAATTCCTAAGGACAATTTATTTATTGGATGTCTTCATCCTTCCATGCTAAGTCGCTTCAGTTGTGTCTGAGTCTTTGCAACCCCATGGACTGCAGCCTGCCAGACTCCTCTGTCCATGGAATTCTCCAGGAAAGAATACTGGAGTGGGTTGCCATGCCCTCCTCCAGGGATCTTCCCGACTGCGGGACTGAACCCACATCTCTTATGTCTCCTGCACTGGCAGGCGGGTTCTTTACCACTGGTGCCGCGTGGGAAGCCCTGGATGTCGTCCTAAAGTCAAGAGTAAAAGCTTCACATTGGAGTCACTGTTCCTTTGATCATTTCTTCATTCAGTCATTTACACCTATTGTGTAACACCATCCATACAGTTGCCCGAGGCAGGGATAGTCTGTTTTTCTCACACTGTATATCCACTCAGTCTCAAGTCCTCTGGTTTCCCTCTGGAATCTGCCCCTTTCATTATTCTCCGTTGCTCATGCTTTTGCTGAAGCTTTTACCACATACCCCCTCATCAACTGTCCCTTCCCAATCTTACTTCCATCCATCCTACGCATTACTGTTGGAATGATCTTTCTAAACTGTACATGATTAAAACCCTTCCCTGTACTCCGTATCTTTCAGGAAAGTTCAAACGCCTTACCTTAACATGTAAACCTCACTGACCTTGTCCCCTGAGCTCCTCTCTTTCCACTCTGCTCACTCTCCATGACCTTCCAGCCATTCTGAACCGTGTACAGCTTTAAAACAGGCTGTGAGCTTTCAAACTTCTCTTCTTTCAGAACTGCTCTGCTATAATACTTTTGTCCAAAATTATTTATTCCACTCAATGCATTCCAATTAGCTCATAGACTACCTCAAGAACCATCTCTTGTAGAAGCTACAATCAGACAGACTTTTGAGTCTGATGTGGTTGCTCTTCTTCGGGATCCCGTTGGCCCCCTGGATGCCTTTAATCTGGCATTTACCACTTTATACTATAGCAATTACTTTGCTTGTGTTTCTCCCACTAGTTTGTAAGATCCTTGAGGATAAAAACCATATCTTAATCAGCATTATGACCCTGGTGTCTAGCACAGTGTCTGACCTGTGGTTGGTGTTAAATCAAAATCTCTTGACAGGATACATGTGAGATTTAGTAAGCAGCAACTGTTAGTGGGGAATAGATGGGGAAACGATAGAAACCTTGAAAGACTTTATTTTCTTGGACTCCAAATTCACTGCAGATGGTGACTGCAGTCATGAAATTAAAAGATGCTTGCTGCTTGGAAGAAAAGCTATGACCAACCTAGACAGCATATTAGAAAGCACAGACATCACTTTGCCAACAAAGATCCATTTAATCAAAGTTATTGTTTTTCCAGTAGTCATGTATGGATGTGAGAGTTGGAGTATAAAGAAAGCCGAGTGCTGAAGAACTGATGCTTTTGAGCTGTGGTGTTGGAGAAGACTCTTGAGAGTCCCTTGGACTGCAAGGAGATTGAACCAGTCCATCCTAAAGATTAGCCCTGGGTGTTCATTGGAAGGAATGATGTTGAAGATGAAGCTCCAATGCTCTGGCAACCTGATGCAAAGAACTGACTCACTGGAAAAGACCCTGATGCTGGGAGAGACTGAAGGCAGGAGGAGAAGGGGAGAAAAGAGGATGAAATGGGTGGATGGCATCATCAACTCGACGGACATGAGTTTGAGCAAGCTCTGAGAGTTGGTGGACAGGGAAGCCTGGCGTCCTGTACTCTATGGGGATGCAAAGAGTTGGACATGACTGAGTGACTGAACTGAGCTAAACTTTTAATGGTTCTTATTTTTGAAAATTTTTGCAGTAACATTTTAGCACAGACCATGTAAATAGTATGAATGTGCAGTTTCCTGAAAAATTCAGTTATTGGAGCAGTAAGTTTCCCTAATAAAGAATGCATAGACTGCACTTCATCAACAAGGCCTCACTGCTCAGACGCTATTATATTCACTAGATAATTAGCCTCCTAAATACAATGGGTTTTATTCATGAAAGCACCTTCTTGTGAGAAGCCTAAATGGTCTTGTCTCCACCTAGGGATCAGAACGACTTTGGACTGACCGGTTGTTAAAGATCCGGTAACAAGATCCCTTCCCTGGAGTGCTGCTGCCGCTTCCTCTGGTGGGCCTTTCAGGTGTAACATTGACTGGAGTTCCCGAAAGGGCAGGCTGCTGGAATTTCACTGAGTTTACAGAAGAGGCTGTGGAATCTATCTGTGCCTCCTTGCTAAGATGTGCTCGTTAATAAACATCTGTACATGCGGCAGAATTCACTCTGAAATTTATTTCATTGTAATTGGATGGTGAGGATAGAAGGAATAGCTAGTTCTCACCAACCTCAAAGATTTGAGGGAGGGAGGGGACGTCAGAGTTACTACAAAGAATCTATTACTTGTGTGCAACTAAACTAGCTACTCCTAAATTAGCTGTCAGTTGACAGCTGCAGTTCTTGGTCAGACATGGCAGTAAGCACCACAGACACAAACATGGCATGGCATAATGCTGAAAACAGTAGAGTTAAAAATTCTAATTCATGATTACTATCACAAGCATAAACGAGGCCCAGTAGAACATGGAAGAGCTGTCTATGTCATTCCAGGGGAATAACGTTAATAACAGCACACCATTCTGAAAGTACTCGATTATTAAGGTATTATTGAGATGGCAGTTAAAAGGTTCTACATATCAATAAAACTGAAACAGCAAAGGTTTTGGAAATTCAGTCATGGAGATTTTGCGAAAGTATTAGTGGATACACATTGTCAGATTTCTCTCTTTAATAACTCATATAAGCTGATTTGTATAGTTTTTGGGTATACAAAATTATCTGGAAGGATTTAAATGAAAAAATTACCTCTCTGTGAAAAATTTTATGCAAGGAGAAAACAAGCATGGTCCCTGTTGTGTTTAAGGATTCTTTTTATCAAGTTAGAATGGGATTTCTGAACCATGGCTGAATGCATTTATATATGAATGACGATTCCTCACCTTTGTAACTCTCTGTTGAGTTTTTTGAGAGTTTTAGATGATGAGAAAGCCAGTGTGAAACAAATGACTGCAATTCAAGGAAATCACTTATCAAAGTTGCACACTTATCCAGCAGTTGAAGAGATTCTTGTAGAACTTTTAAGTTGTCAAGGAATAGTAATTTGGGAGAAGTATTCAGATGACCACTAAATTAAGGAAAAGTATGTGCTTACAGTAATATTGTAATACAAATGATGTGGAAAGAGCACAAGCTTTAAAGTCACAATACTGTCTTCAAACTTGAAACCCTGGTCTAAATCAGCTATAGGACTTTGGGAAGCAATTTAGTATCACTGCGTCTCTACTTCTTCTTACAACTGGATATAATTAAAGATGTAAATGTAAATACATATCTAGATACAGTATTTAGCACAATCTAGCAGACAAATGTAACATAGAATTCCTTTGTTTTCTTGCTTGAAATAAAGTAATCAAAGTTTTCCTTATTTTTTTCTGATTAATCCCTAATGGCAATCTTAAAAGCTGTTTTTTTCACCTTTTTAAAAAGAGCTATTCTTTTAAAGAGAGGTACATCATGGGTAGAAATAATTTGTATGTCACCATTTACTCCTGCATCTAATAAACTTCTCATTATTATCAATTCCCTTCCTTGATCAGTCAATGAATGAAATTAAAAATCTTGTATTAAGGCTATCAATTATTTAGTGATCAGTAATAAAATACCCTGGTGGTTCAAATGGTAAAAAAAAAATCTGCCTTCAATGCAGGAGACCCGGGATTCAATCCCTGGGTTGGGAGGAGCCCCTGGAAAAGGAAATGGCAACCCATTCCAGTATCCTTACCTGGACAACACCATGGACAGAAGAGCCTGGAGGGCTACGGTCCATGGGGTCACAAAGAGTTGGACATGACTGAGTGACTAACACACATTTGGAAGACTAATTTTATATCCATAGAGACTTTAGGCAACATTCCTAATATGCTTGATGTGTTACATTAAGACAATTGTTTGTAATTCTATAAGTGATTTTTTCCAAAGATGCCTGCAATAATATGCCATCCCATACAGTGTTCTTACATAGTGAATTTGACTTCACATCAGGAAATGGGATCCTTTTCCCCTCTTCTTGGTTCTGGATAACTTGTTACTTGTTTGTCACAATGGTTTTGGTTGCATTAATACAGTGTTACTTCTCAGATTAGGCAAGAAACAGTCACCTAATTTCTGCCATGTTTGTTGGTACTTTTAAGCCACAAGGTAAAAAGTCAGACTACATGAGACTGAAGAATCGCAGAGGCAAAATGCAGATGCTGTAATCAATAGCCAGGTCTGCGTTCCCAGCCAGGAGCAGGTATCAATTATCTGCCAGGTGATTTCGGGTTGATTTCAGGCCCATCTCACTGTATTTATATGATGAATTCCAAATGAGAACCACCCAGCTGAACTCTTAGTGCTTCCATTTTTTTTTCTAAATTTCAGATTTTTTGAGGTATAATTGATCCATAACTTTGTGAACAAAATAAAATGGTTGCTTTAAGCTGCTAAGTTTTGGGGTTAATTTTTTGGCTTCCCTGATAGCTCATCTGGTAAAGAATCTGCCTGCAATGCAGGAGGCTCCAGTTCCATTCCTGGGTCAGAAAGATACCTGGAGAAGGGATAGGCTACTCACTCCCGTATTCTTGGGCTCCCCTGGTGGCTCAGCTGGTAAAAAATCTGCCTGCAGTGCCAGAGACCTGGGATTGATCCCTGGGTTGGGAAGATCCCCTGGAGAAGGGAATGGCTACCCACTTCAGTATTCTGGCCTGGAGAATTCCATGGACTATATAGCCTTGGGGTCACAAAGAGTCAGACAGGACTGAATGACTTTCACCTTCACTTTCATGTCAAACTTTGAATAAAGCAAGGATATTAAAACCATTTTGTCAAGTATTCAGGGGATTTAATTAACATGGCAACAGTTTATAAAATTCTCTGGAGACACTAAAGGAGGAAACAGAGATGATATGTCTGTGATTTCAGTTGTGTAGTAGAAAGTTATCTGATAGAATGTGTGATACATAGACTCTAAAATGTTATACTTTATGAAAGATCACCAAATTGAAGAGTAATGTAAAACCTTGCAGAACATGTATTTTACCACTGTAGCAGTTACTCATTATATTATGTTAGTTCTGGCAACTAGTGAGTTTATTTATTATGGTCTTAGATTAAGTATCATGTAATTTTCTTGCTGAAAATATTTATTTCCTCTAACAATTTCACCAATGACTCAGATAAATATAACATAATTTGTGGAGATAATAACTTATGCTTGGTTCTTATTCCTATAAGATACAAAAAAGAATAGACGAGATCCCTCCTGTCCTACTCCAAGAAGAGAAGCAAGCTTTGTTTTTATTGTTCCAAGATCTGAAGTAGAAATGCCAACAACTCCATTCAGGATCTAAACTTCTATCTGGAGTGGTGTGTGTGTGTGTGTGTGTGTGTGTGTGTGTGTGTGTGTGTGTGTTGCTCTGTGATGTCTGACTCTTTGTAACCCCATGGACTTTAGCCTGCTATGCTCCTCTGTCTATGGAATTCTCCAGGCCAGAATACTGGAGTGGGTAGCCGTTCCCTTCTCCAGAGGATCTTCCCTATTCAGGAATTGAACCCCAGTCTCCTGTACTGCAGGCAGATTCTTTACTGCCTGAACCACCAGGGAAGCTCAGGGGGAGTCTAAGGAGATTATAATGGATATGGGCCAACCTGGGGTGGAAGAGTAAATACAGAGTTTCTACTGAGACCAAGAAGGAAGGGTTTTCCTATGCTAGACCTTCATGGTACAAAGTAGAATAAAAAATGCTCTTTGAGCTGTGGTACATATACACAGTGGAATATTACTCAGCCATTAAAAAGAATACATTTGAATCAGTTCCAATGAGGTGGATGAAACTGGAGCCTATTATACAGAGTGAAGTAAGCCAGAAAAAAAACACCAATACAGTATATTAACGCATATATATGGAATTTAGAAAGGTAGTAATGATAACCCCACATGTGAGACAGCAAAAAAGGCACAGATGTATAGAACAGCCTTTTGGACTCTGTGGGAGAGGACGAGGGTGGGATGATTTGAGAGAATGGCATTGAAACAGGTGTATTATCATATGTGAAGCGAATTGCCAGTCCAGGTTTGATGATGCATGAGGCAGGGTGCTCAGGGCTGGTGCACTGGGGTGACCCAGAGGGATGGGATGGGGAGGGAGGTGGGAGGGGGGTTCAGGATGGGGAACACATGTATACCCATGGTGGATTCATGTCAATGTATGGCAAAACCAATACAATATTGTAAAGTATTTAGCCTCCAATTAAAATAAATTTATATTAAAAACAAAACAAACAAACAAACAAACAAAAAATGCTTTCTGTCCTCAAGCAGGCTTATGGGTCCTGGATACTGCAGATCCAGAAGTCAGTGATTATAATAACTGTGATTGCCAACATATAGAAAAAATAAGTGAGCGTATGTGTGTGTTTGTGTATGTCACGAAAGAGGGGAAAAGACAAGATGATACGTAAACAAGTTGAAATGGAGCAACCTAAGGCCATGAAGGCTGGAAGGCAGGGGCTAAGTTCTGATGCATTTCCTATCTATGTTTTTCTTTTGTATTTTAGTATCATTTAGAAGGTGACTAATCTATCTCTGAAATTTCTTGTGAACAATTTAAAAACCACTTTCAGGTTTCATCCGTAATGTCAGAAATATTAGGACTCCTTTTCTTTATACCGTCCATAACATTCTCTTTACCCTTTATATCACTTTGCCACTGGTATTGTCTAAATCAGTTATCTTCCTTGAGAAGACGATTGACATTTTTAATTGTTCACTACTATATTCTCATTGTCTGGCACAGTTCCTGGCTTTGTGTCTGGAACATAAATACAAAATAAATATTTGTTCACTGACATAATACTAAAATTTTATCTACCTCAATAATCCCAATACTTTCAGATCATTTTTATTTATTTATTTTTTCAGATAAAACAGATTTTATTTATTTATTTATTTTTTAAATTTTATTTTAGTTTACAATACTGTATTGGTTTTGCCATACATTGACATGAATCCACCATGGGTGTACATGAGTTCCAGATCATTTTTGTATCATATATTTATTTGTCTGTCCTGTCATACTTTTTTATGATTTCTTTGTGAAGAACTGACATTTTTGTAAGTTATGTTACAAAAATTACTAGAGCTACTTAAATTCCACACCAACTTCTCCTTCTGAATGTTTCCTTCTCACCCTTTTAAATTATCACTTTTATCTTCTCCTCTTTGTTATTTAGGAATCGCTGAAATGAGTAGTCAGTTTATAAGACATCTACAGATGTATTTTTTGAGTCTCCCTGTAACATTGTGTCATCAGTATCCTAGGTGGTCTCTTTCAGCATGGCTCCGATAGTCACCAAGCAGTAGGGACACCTTGAGATTGGAGTCCTAGGTCACCTGCTCTCTCTTTAGACTTTTGGAGACATCCATCCACTGTCTTTGGTAGTCTGAAGCACTCTTCAATTTGGTTTCCTGGTAGGAAGCTGTTTACTGTTCTCCTGCTTTTCAAGTTTAGAGAATTCTTTTTTTTCTTCCTTGAAATGTAAGACTTTTATTAGGACATATCCCAATATTGACTTCAGCTTGTTCATTTAACACTGGACATTTTCTAATTTTTCCATTTCTCACTTTGGTTATTTTTAATTTCAGAATTTTATATTATAATGATTATCAATTTTGCTCTACTATTGGAGTTTTCTTTGCATATTTTAAGGCTGGACTGCAATGGTAGTCCTTTCCTTGGCTTAACGATCTTTCTCAGTGAAGTCAGATTATTGTTTCCCAGGTTTCCTCTGTTACTCTGAAAGCTCCACTGTCCCATCCCCAAGTAAGGACCTATCAATCGTATCTTCTGAGTAAGCTTTTCCTCAGGACTCAGTCAGAAGTCATCTTTTAGAAAAATGGAATAAAAATATATGCCTTGTGTGTATGTTTACACACACATTTATTTTGTCCAATCCCTGTAGAGCATCATTTTCCAACTAAATCACTGAATTCTAGTTTCTTCCTCAAGAGTCTCACTGGTGTTCCTTATGGCTGGCTAATTCTGAAGCTATAGATAAACACTAATCTTAATTCAAAGTGTTTAGCCTAATTGCTTTTTACCCTTAAGCAGGCCCATGGTTCTTGTTACTTTCTTCAGAGGTTTATACTGAGTGCTTACTGTATGTTAGGCACTGTGCTATGCACTGAGGGTGCGCAAACACAAACCACAGAGTTACTACACTTGTGTGACAATCTCACGTGGGAAACAGCTGTGTTGTATAATATAAACCAAACTATAAAATATCAGGAACTATGGAAGCCCCAGCCCTGTGATGGTGGTGGCTAACCAGAGGAAAATGCTTACAGGAATTGAACCCAGAGATACTTCTTAAAGGACGAGGAGAGTCAGTGAGTGTCAGGGGCAGGGATGGGAGAAGCGTGGAAGAGAAAGCCAAGAGCAGATGCACAGAAGTAAGGGCCCGCCTAGGAGGTGGTGTGTGTGTGTGTGTGTTCCCAGTTAACTTTGGCTGGAATTTGACTGGTCCAACAAGGAGTGACTGAAGGCCAGAGGGATTGGTAAGAGCAGGTCCTGGATAGTCTTGCATGCCTTATAAAGGGACTGGAGTTTATGCTGAAGGTGAGTGAATTTTAATCTTTCAATAACATTCCCCTTTGAGAATCTGCTGACAGCACTGGAACTCCTCAGAATAGCGGGGAGAGACTTACACGTGTTCATAGATTAAAGGGCTTCCACTCAAAGGCAGTTCATCTCTTCTGCTCCAAATGCAAGCAAATGACAAAATATTAAAATAACTTAATGGATGATAAAAAGTTATTTTGTATGTGCATTTAAAATAATAAAATGAAAACTCTAAACAACAATAACATTGTGTGGGAAGGTGTTGGTTACTACGAGTGAAATGACACAGAACATACAAGACACACAAGAGACAGACAGGACACCACTCTGGCCAGAGGAACAGAACTGGGCAAACTAATTGCCGTTTATTATTATAAAGCCCTCCTTAGGCAGAATTCCAGACTGTAAGAATAAGCCTTTTCAGTACAGTGCAGGTGCATACATGTTATCGTACAGCAAAGGGGAGTGAAATCTCTGTCTACTGCAGAGTCTGCACAAAGCCCTCATCTCCCTCTTATCTCAAGAAGGGAATGCTCCCTCGTTTGCAAGGGACCGTTAAACTCAAGGCTGTATCCAGACTCTTTGGCAGAACGCCTCGTATGCAAGGACGCTCAGCCTGAGCAGAGAGACCCGTTTGCAGGCACATCTCTGCTACCCTATTAACCCTTCAGGAAGGGATTGTGAAAGATGACATGATCGGTTGGGGTAGAGGTAAAAATACCATTAAATTTTGCTAAAAATTACAGTGAAATACTCATGTCAACATTTTAGTTGATGTCACCAAAAAGAATAAAAATGCAATCTACAGCTTTAAAAACCATCACAGAAAAAAGAAAACATAAAAATGGACATATACACATTGCTATGTTTAGAATGGATAATCAACAAGGGCCTACTGTAGAACACAGAACTCTGCTCAATGTCATGCAGCGTCCTGGAGGGGATGGGAGACTGGGGGAGAATGAATACATGTATATGTATGGCTGAGTCGCTTTGCTATTCAGCTGAGACTGTCCCAACATTGTTGGTTAATCAGGAATACCCCAATAAAAAATTAACAGTTAAACAATATTCATCAAATGGAAGATAAGTAGGGAAGAAATCTAAGAAAAACTTTGGATAAACAGAATCATTAGTTTTGAAATGTGTGACTTTTAAATTAATGAGAACTTTAATTTTACTATGCTATAGAATAAAATGTAAAATGAAGAGAAGCCGAAAAAAAAAAAAACCCCAACAGAAACCACAAAATAGGATTGTAATAAAATCATAATATAGTAGTAACCATAATAAATACAATTGGGCTAATTTTACCAGGCAGATTTTTATCACACTGAATAACAAGAATAAAAATTTTAGGCACATTCTGCTTATAAGGGACTCCCAAATTAAATAACTAATCACCTAAGTCAAAATTACACAGAAATGGGTGAGGAAATATATACCATTCAAAAAAGTTAATCTGGCCTAATTAATATTGGGCAAAATAAAGGGAGGCAAAAAGCATTTATGAGAATAAAACAAGGGTACTACATAAAAATGATAAGGTAAAAGAGAAGATTGAAAAATATGAGGTACTGATGGAGTAGTAGGTAGCTTGGGACAAGATGGGGTCAGTGGTATACATGATGAATTTTAAGATTCTTGGAAAAAGAGTTCAGGTGGTTGAGAATGGGCGTAACCTAATTGTTGACAGGTCTCTCTTGTGGTTAGAAAAATTGGGGGTAAAAATGGAGGGGGGCGTGCATTTTCACTTGTGTCCATTGGTTTTCAAAAAAGCCCCTAGACTTCCGTGGTGGTGCAGAGAATAGGAATTTGCCAGTCAATGCAGGGAACACGGGTTCGATCTCTGGTCCAGGAGGATCCCACATGCCACAGGGCAACTAAGCCCACATGCCCCAACTACTGAACCTGTGCTCTAGAGCCTGCATGCCACAACTACCAAGCCTGCAGTCTGCAAATACTGAAGCCCCAGCGTCTAGAGCCCATGCTGCTCAACAAGAGAACCCCTCGCAATGAGAAGCTGTGCACGCAGTGAAGAGCAGTGCCCGCTCGCCCACAATCAGAGAAAGTCCCTGCACAGCAACGAAGACCCCGTGCAGTCAAAAATAAACAACTACATTAAATAAATAAAATCATATACATACATATATATTTATATAAGCGCACTCTGAAGCATTCCCAAATTATTCCGGTAGGCTTGAAAGTGGTATTTCATGTGCTCCCAGGACCATTCTGCCAGCTGCGTTAATTGAACTTGTGGTCAACTGTTCAAGGCTAAGTTCCTAACCTTAGTACTGGACCAGCTACCTCCTCTCAGGACGATGGGATTCACATCTTTCTTTATGGGTTTGCTGAGGAACGGTATTTACACAATCAGCAAGAGAAGGCTGGTTACTCAATGAAAGTTTACTGCATGTATTTTGACAAAACCACGAAACATCAACTGAGATTGTTCTTGTCAGTGAAGGCTCATGTATTAAAGATCTTTTCTTGCATTAAAGAGACTTTTCCATTTTACATTCCACACTCTTTCTCTTGCCATAGAATACCTGGTTGTCAGTGGTCTGTATCCCTTCTATAGAAGGCAGAAATGAAAGGGAGTTAAGGGGCTGGTGAGCACATAGTAAGGCAGGAAATGAATGTTAGGTCAGATTTAAATCTGGGGGGAAATTGAGAGCCTATTCCGTGAAATGACTGCTAGGTATTGTACTCATTGAACAGTTCAAGCCTTAGTAGGCCCTCTCCTCTGAAGGCTAGCAGGCATAACTTGGAGCTGAAGTCAGCTATTGGGCAGATTTCAGGCAGTCAGGATAAATCCAGATCGGCTTTTCTCATCTGCTACACTGTTTCAGTCCGCATGACAGATGGTAGTGTCCTGGTTTAAAATGACATCACTGAATTAGGATGACAGCTTCTGGTGTGTTCAGATTTTGACCATACTTTGAAGGTAGAGTCATAAATGATATTCTAATGCTGCAAATGATATATAACAATATGTATGACCTCCAGCCCATCCATATGCATGCTATGATACCGTCCAATGTTTTAGAAATAGCGACTGCTAACCACTGAGCCCTTCCAGTTAAGTTTAGCGGATTGACCACTCTTGTCCGTTAGCTCTCCCTCCAAAAACTTCACTAAAATACCAGTGAAGAATCAGAAAAGGGTTAACCACAAGGATAAAGACAACATGGGTGAAAGATTTTGAAAAATGTTTAGACAACAAAACGATGGGGGAGATGTGATGGACTTGGGTAGAAGAAATAGAAATCCAAATGCCTACAGGAGGTGAAGTACCTGTAAGAACTGATCTAATTTGCCTTGCAGAATGCCTACAACAAGACCTGACTGGTTTAGTGCCTGTACATCAATTGGTTGAACTTGCCTGCTCCCCTGCACTTCCCTGAGAAGTCAGGGAACTACCTCACTACATCCATCCTTCAGGGCAACAGGTGCAGTCTGGAGAAACTATGCCACAGAGCTCTGGATTCAGCAAAAACAGACACAGAAAAAGGTAGGGGTGACTGCTGATGCTAAGAACAGTGGCATTATATAAACATCTACATACTAAAATGCTGGACTAGGAGGCTGCTTCTGCTTTGTTAGACAGCTGGGTTTATACCTTCCACCAACCCACACCTAGGCACGTCCTCCAATCAGCTTCTCATTTTCACACGTGAAGGAGTGCTGATAATCACTGGACATTTGAGAAAAGACAACTCAAGAAGCAGAGCCAAAAATAAACAGAAGAAAAGAAATGTGGACAAAAGCAATCAATGGAACCGAGAACCAAAAGAAAGTTATAGTTTATATCATCAAGAGTAGAAAAAAAAAGATTATTTGTTGATGAGACAAAAATGGGATCTTATGAAAAAAGAAAAATCAAAAAGCAATTTTTTACCTTGGAATTTAAAAATATGATGAGCAAGAAGTGTTTTGCTCCAGCTTCTGCTGAAGAGTTGCTGGGAGAGCAGAGTCTGCAGGAGGAGCTGCTGCCAGTGGGAGGGTGGGCATCGGTAGTGGCACCGAGCTCGACTGTGGAGCTGAGGAGGGGACAGCAGAGGCAGGGGAGGAGTGGGTGCTTGCTGGGGGACTGCTGCGCTGGTGGGTCGCTGACCCAGGGAAGGGTCCGTATGCTCCCCTGTGCCCACCCCTCTCCAGACCCCACGCTCCCTCTCCCACCTGATGAAGGGTGTGGCAGCACAGGTCTTGGGAGTCTGGAAGAAGGTCCGCTCCTTAAGTTGCTGCAACTCTACCTGGAATAGGAACAGAAGTTCCAACCACAAAAAATGACTGAGCCTGATGAAGGCTACTTCCGAGAATGATAACATGGTGTGTTGAAGACAGAGACACGTTGAGATTTAAGGGCTTTCGGTTCAGTTCAGTCACTCAGCTGTGTCCGACTCTTTGAGACCTCATGAATCTCAGCACACCAGGCCTCCCTGTCCATCACCAACTCCCGGAGTTCACTCAGACTCACGTCCATCGAGTCGGTGATGCCATCCAGCCATCTCATCCTCTGTCGTCCCCTTCTCCTCCTGCCCCCAATCCCTCCCAGCATCAGGGTCTTTTCCAATGAGTCAACTCTTCGCATGAAGTGGCCAAAGTACTGGAGTTTCAGCTTTAGCATCATTCCTTCCAAAGAAATCCCAGGGCTGATCTCCTTCAGAATGGACTGGTTGGATCTCCTTGCAGTCCAAGGGATGCTCAAGAGTCTTCTCCAGCACCACAGTTCAAAAGCATCAATTCTTCAGTGCTCAGCCTTCGTCACAGTCCAACTCTCACATCCATACATGACTACTGGAAAAACCATAGCCTTGACTAGGACCTTTGTTGGCAAAGTAATGTCTCTGCTTTTGAATGTACTATCTAGGTTGGTCATAACTATTTTTCCAAGGAGTAAGCGTCTTTTAATTTCATGGCTGCAGTCACCATCTGCAGTGATTCTGGAGCCCAATTAAGCACCTCTTAAAATTTTCAGTCTCGCACATAAACTTTTGTCCTGGCTGTCAATATTTTGGACAGATTCTTGGCTTTTATGAAGGTAGACCCTAAAATTTGTCTTTCACTGGAGTCTGTTGTTTTTGCTGGCTGCCAGAATAGTTGAAAAAGAATGCAATGGTTCATCTACTCAAGAAGTAATCTGGATTAGTCAATGTAAATGCATTGCTTCTGACAGAAAACAAAGGAAAAAAACAATTTTGGAAAAAAAAAATCAGAACTATGAAATGGAACATACTGCTTATTAAACTTTTTTTTTTTTTGCTTACCCAAGACTATTATACTTCATATTTCAGAAAGGAAAGAAATATTGAGCCTTGATAAATTGGAAGCTCTGCTTAAAGCTTGCAATTTTCTGGTAGTCTTTTCAAAAGCAAAGCCATCTGTATTAGTTGTGCCTTTTCAATCCGTAAGTAGAAACATAATTCATTATTACTGCAACTCCTCTGGCTTGTTATAAAGTATTCAAAAATTAATGATACTGAGTCCTTTTACTGGAGGGAAATAGCTTCTAAAGACTAGCTGAATATTTTCTCTTGAATGTTGCAAGGAACTGGTTTGGATTACTTCCAGGTACAGAGCCCAGACCATCCAAGACAGCAAATACAATGTTCCCAAGTTGCCAACAATACCAGAGGATTGTTGTCTTGATGAAAGTGAAAGTGAAGCCTTGGAAGACTTGAGTTTCAGAGAATCAGGTCTCAGCAGTTCTCTCCCCAGCTCAGTGATCAAAGACATGCTGTCTTTTTCAGCTTGAAAGTAGTACAGCCTCTGTGCTTTCCGTCTTAGAAATCTAATTGCACTGGGTCAGACTTTAAAGTATACATATAGCTTATGAGTAATAAATAGGAAAGTAGGTAGTTTTTGGTCCAGTCCCTATCTAGGCAGGAATACAAAGACGGAAATACCTGTTGTCAATAATTATTCGAATCAGATCTGGTCTATTTTCATATTTTAAGCTATCAAATGGGTTGTTGGTGGTTTACTTGTTAAGCTGTGTTCAACTCTTTGCGACTCCATAGACTGTAGCCTGCCAGGCTATTCTGTCCACGGGGATTCTCCGGGCAAGAATACTGGAGTGGGTTGCCAATTTCTTCTCCAGGGGATCTTCCTGACCCAGGGATCAAAGCCACATCTCCTGCATTTCCTGCATGGCAGGCAGGTTCTTTACCACTAGTGCCACCTGGGAAGCCCTCCATTAAATGGTTTAGGACCCTACTCCTCAAATGATTGAAAATAATTTAAATGTTGATACTTTCACTCTTTTTATTTAAATAATTTGTAGCTATTTTTCCATATGGATAGTACATTTCATCAGTAAGGATATAGGGAGTCAAAGAGAGAATCTTTTTTCCATTGATGAAATACAAAGTAGAAGAGTAGAATCTGCTGAGGACTAGAGAGCAGAGTTTGAGTGAAGATGAGTTTAGAGGGAAGTGCAAGCTCTGAAATATGTTTTCAGGGGAAACGTAGGGGGAACAAGGACGAGTACAGAGGGTGATCCTGAGGTTCTAGTCAAGGCTGAAAATCATGAATTTAAAGTAGTGTCAAATCAAAGAATTAGGGGGTTTTTATCTGGTATTCTCAAATATCAAAATGTAGAAACAAAAAAGGTTGAGTGTCATTGCTCCAGGGTTTGGGTTTTACAGGTTGCTGATGATGTTGAACTTTCGACAAACAACCCTGAAGTTCGAGCTCAGTAAGTAAGAAGGGTAGCCCAGGATGGAACTGATAAATCCAAAATGCGGAATCTAGGTACTGGATGGTTTGTGGAAATTGTTATGCAGATTTGGTGGAAAGGATAGTATGAGAGAGGTGAAAAAAATTGTTTGCAAAGTATAGAATTCACAGTTTCTGAGTGAACTATCAACATGTATTCCTTGGAAAAAGGCTGTAGTGCAGAGGAGGAGAGGATAAGGGGAAAGAGGTCTAGGGAATTTGAAGTTGGATGCCAGCTTTTGTCTGCATGAACACTAAGACCTTGTAGAATTATGGCAGAATTATTGCAGAAAAAGACTGTGATCCAGATCCAAAAGGCTACATTCAATGAAATGAACTCAACTGGATGATATATGATAAATAGCTTTAAATGAGGATGGATTTCTGTAGTCAGATGGAAGAGTAAAGGTCAGGAAGAAGAATCAGGGATTCAAGGAAATGTCGCCTCCCTATCTGTTAATATCCACTTTCCTGTGAATATGGGGAAAAGAATAGCTTTCAACAGAGAGGCTTATAGGAATACTGAAAGCCATAATTAATCAAGGTCTGTCTTTCTGTAGTGTCTGGGTGGCAGTAGTGGTAAAAAAATCTACCTGCCAATGCTGGAGACATAAGAGACGTGGGTTTGATCCCTGGGTCGGGAAGATCCCCTGGAGGAAGACATGGCAACCCACTCCAGTATTCTTGCCTGGAGAATCCCATGGACAGAGGGAGCTGGGCGGGCTACAGTCTATGGGGTCAGAAAGAGTTGGATGCAACTGAAGCAGCTTAGCACGTCTTCCTGTAGCATCAATTTCCATGCTTGGTAAACAATGTCATACACCTCAGATTAACAGAAATGCAGATCCCTTTTGAAGTAGGATGCCAAATTTATGCACATGTTAATGATAAAACAGCAAATGTCAAAGAAAATTTGCACTTATGAAATGCTGCTTTGAGCTAGTCCTCTGGTTATTCAAAGATTCTCTTTTCACTGTCATCTATGTGGAAAAAAACTTTAAAATTATCTAGGAGGTAAGGGGAGGGGAAGAGACCCTGAAAGAAAAGAAAAGAACACGAGGCATTCATTATCCACAGAAAGGAGCCTTGCATGGCAGTGAATAAGGTGGGGGTTGGGTTGTTTAACAGAAAGATCAGGAAAAGAAATTTGAAAATAGTAATAGTACAGGAGCCCAGGAAAAGAAAAGAGGAGAAGGTGTGGGATGTAGTCGTTTTTCAGTGATTAAGAAAAATGAGTGAAGATTGTTCACCTGTGATTGTTCTTGGATATTTTCCATGTTAACTTTTGCACAGTTCATTTTTGTGCAGGCAGTACTGTACTCTGCCTGTCTTAGGCACGTAGTGAGGACTATATGTGAGGAGATTTCAACCAGTTTTAAGAGTGCTGAAAAATCCAGGGCTTTTTCATGGTGTTGGAATCAGTCCCTTAATCACAACTTTCCTGGTGTCTTATATTTAACTGAAATGGTGACTTACTTAAGCCCAGTAACTCTTTTCCGTCGAGTCAGAGGCTGAGAGTGAAGCCCCCAAAACACGATCTTTCTTTTTTAAAAAATTGGTTTTAGGACAGACAGTAGGACAGTACATGCAAACAGGTAACAAGAAGTTTATCAACAAATTTACCATTAAAGTGCCCAAATATCAGATCTTTTGGCCTTCTGCTCACAGTGTCTTTTTGGTACTATTTGCTTTTATCAACAGTTATAGCAATACTGGTATTTTTTTTCCTCCATAAGGGTTAGTTCATCCTCCTGAGAGATCTCTAAAAATGCATGAGTAAAGACATACCTCAGAACTCTTGAAGCTCTTTCCCCCTGTTGCCAAAATGATTCTGTTATCTTAAAATTATGCGGCATTTTTCAACCAGAAAGCTTTGTGAAGAATACTTCCTTCCTCAAATGTTGAGGATATTGAATTATAGTCCCTGTCTTCCCTGTCAGTGAACATGATCACATTATCTTCAGATAAACTAATTTCATGATTTATTAATAATCATTTCTCAGTACTTTGACCTGGTATGGCTGTAAATGGTGAAATAAAAAAATCTTTTTATGAGAAATTTTGGAATTTCAAGAAGTGTATTTTTGCCCTAGTTTGAAAGAGCTGCAGTCATTTCCAGAAGGACTAAAGGCAAGCCAGTTGAAAAATATTGTGGGGTTGGAGAAATGGATAAAAGGAAATTTTTTCTAAAAGGGCAGGCAGTGGCCTCAGGAAAGGAGACTTGTTAAGGGTACTGGGTACAGACAGGAAATAACAGAATTGCCAAATTGGGTTTTTGAGGCTATCAGGAGGAGACTTAACCTGAATTATTGAGTTTAAGTCAGCAAGAAAGGACAGAGTAACACCTGGGGCTGTTATCAGTGGTTTGCTAACCTGAGGAAGCAATAATAAAATACTGCCAACTCTAGGATGAATTGTTTAATTTTTACTTTTAAGAGATACTGTTCTCACTGAAGTGGAGAAGGCAATGGCACCCCACTCCAGTACTCTTGCCTGGAAAATCCCATGGCTGGAGGAGCCTGGAGGGCTACAGTCCATGGGGTCGCTAAGAGTCGGACACGACTGAGCAACTTCATTTTCACTTTTCACTTTCATTCATTGGAGAAGGAAATGACAACTCACTCCAGTGTTCTTGCCTGGAGAATCCCAGGGATGGGGGAGCCTGGTGGGCTGCCATCTATGGGGTCGCACAGAGTCGGACACGACTGAAGCGACTTAACAGCACCAGCAGCAGCATTCTTCCTGAAGTACAACAAAGCATCGGGTGACATCTTTTAAACAAAACATACTTTTTCAAGCATTTAAATATCAACTGATTTACCAAGTTTTTAAAAAGACTTAAAATTGCCCTAGAAAATTTCTCAACTGTATTGAGAGGAAGTGGGGACTTGTTGTGGATACTTAAATATGATGTGACTCAGATAATTTGAAAAGGAAAGTGTGTGACTAAAGACTAGAATGAAGAAAGGCAACAGCTAACAATAAAATAATGGAAGCCATATTATAAATATAAGGAAGATATTTAAATGATAGATTGGATTGTTTGGGTTTTTATCTAAACAGTAACAGAAAAATACTATACATCCTCAAAGAGAAAACTAGCACTGATTTAGGAATCTTAGTCAATGATGTCATGTTGGATGGGTGAGGATTATATATAGACACCAGGCTGATGGTGGTGGCTATTGCAGGTATCTAAATACTAAGTAAACCTCCCTCGTTGGGCAAGTTTCGTGATTCTGGCAAAGTGAAGAAGAGATGGGCGTGAGAGGCAGAGGTTGCAGCTGACTGCATTTAAGCCAGGCTGTCTCCACCCCTGGTTTCAGATCTGCTCTGCATGCTGCTGATTAGGTCTGCCTGAGTTTGGCCAGCCTGACTGAGGAGGCTTCTTGGATGAAAACTTGACCAGAGAGAAAAGGGAGTCAGTAACTCAGTCTGTAGATATCAGAACCCAAACCAGGCATCCGTTATCCCTGGGGTATAATGATACTCAGTACACACCATTTCTGCCAGTTAGATTTGTCTCCTCCATACATCTCAATTGCAAAATAAAAACTGGTTTTTAAGTCTCTAAGATGGGAACAGGTAACTCTGCTGTGTTATCCTTTAGCAGGACACAGTACAAAGAGTGGAAAGGGGTATTTTCCCTCAACTCAGAGATTTGTTGTTTCTGGGACGCCAGTGCCTCTGCTGCAGCGTCAGCATAAACGGTGGGCAGGGCTGGGAAGTGACCCTCCGAGGCTGCATTGCTACCAAGAAGACATGCTTGCATTTAATGAACAAGGCTGAGGAAGAAAAGAGAGGAGCATTAAAAAATATGACTTGGTTTAAGTACATGTAAGGGAGCTGGTGGGACTCCCAGAAGTGCTTGGAAGCGAAAAAATTTTACATAGAATTTTTCCTGAATTATGAAATAAGGGGAGGAAAGCAAAGAAGTGGGGGGGGTGAGGTGATATTTGAATTGACTTGGATTAGATAATGTGATGGACAGAATAATGATTTGGACATAAAGAGATGTCCAAATCCGAATTTCCAGATTCTGTGAATGTTACCTGCTGACAGGGAAATTAAGGTTGAGATTGCAATTAAGATGGCTAATCAGCTAATGTAGAAAATTATTCTGGATTATCCAGGTGGGCTTAGTGTAATCTAAGGGGTCATCAAGGAAGAAGGACACAGAAAAAAAGAGAACCAGAGAAAGGGCAACATAAAACAGACTCAATTGGTGGTCATTTCCAGCTTTGTAGTTAGAAGGGGATCTTGAACAAAGGAATGTGGGTAGAAGGAAAAGGTTAAAGAGGATGGAAAAGGTTAAAAACTGAATTCTTCCCTTGAACCTGAAAGTAAAAGAGGAGAGTGAAAAAGTTGGCTTAAAGCTCAACATTCAGAAAACTAAGATCATGGCATCTGGTCCCATCACTTCATGGCAAATAGATGGGGAAACAGTGGAAACAGTGGCAGACTTTATTTTCTGTGGCTCCAAAATCACTGCAGATGGTGATTGCAGCCATGAAATTAAAAGACGCTTACTCCTTGGAAGAAAAGTTATGACCAACCTAGATAGCATATTCAAAAGCAGACACATCACTTTGCCAACAAAGGGTCAGTCTAGTCAAGGCTGTGGTTTCTCCAGTAGTCATGTATGGATGTGAGAGTTGGACTATAAAGAAAGCTGAGAGCCACAGAATTGATGCTTTTGCTTGGACTGCAAGGAGATCCAACCAGTCCACCCTAAAGGAAATCAGTCCTGAATATTCACTGGAAGGACTGATGCTGAAGCTGAAACTCTAATACTTTGGCCACCTGATGCAAAGAACTGACTCATTGGAAAGACCCTGATGCTGGGAAAGATTGAAGGTGGTAGGAGAAGGGGACAACAGAGGATGAGATGGTTGGATGGCATCACCGACTCAATGGGCATGAGTTTGAGTAAATTCCAGGAGTTGGTGATGGACAAGGAGGCCTGGCGTGCTGCAGTCCATGGGGGTCACAAAGAGTCAGACATGACTGAGTGACTGAACTGAACTGAAGGAATGCAGCCATGCGGGTACCATTTAAGACTTCTGTCCTCTAAAACTGTAAGATAATAAATTGATGTTGTTTTAAGCCCTAAGTTTTCAATACTTCATTAAAACAATAGGAAATTAATACAGTTGTGAATTTATGGGAGTTGATGTGATTGATCAGCGAGGGAAAAGAGCAAAACAAACATGAATCTTTTTTTAAAGTCAATTGGGATAGCAATGTATCCAGAGATGCCAACAATAATTGGCAATGGGAGATGTTTTGGGATAGAAGATAATGAGATTCAATTGATTTAGAGTTTGAGGTATGAAAGCATAAATATCCAGATGAAAAAACAGATTTGAATTTGGAAATTGATGATATAGAGAAGCTATAAGAATACGTGATTAATCTAGTATCAATTTAGAAGGGTGTGATGGGGTGGAAGATGGGAGGGAGGTTCAAAAGGGAGGGGATATGTGTATACCTATGGCTGATTCATGCTGAAGTCTGACAGAAAACAACACAATTCTGTAAAACAATTATCCTTTAATAAAAAACTAAAAATAAAAGAATATATGATCAATCTAAAGAGCATTTTAGGCAAATATATGGCTCAAGTTTCGAGATTTTCAGATAGAGAGATGGATTAAAAATGTGAAAAATAAAATAATAGAGCAGTTAGAGAAGTGGAAGGGGAATCAATAAAGGATGGGGTGAGGTTTTTCTTTAAATTTATTGGAGAATAGATGCTTTCTTATGGACCATAAAGAAGACTGCACACCAAGAAGATAGATTCTTTCGAATTGTGGCACTGAAGACCCTTGAGAGTCCCTTGGTCTGCTGGGAGACCAAACCAGTCAATCCTAAAGGTCTGCAAGAGATCAAACCAGTCAACCCTGAATATTCATTGGAAGGACTGACGCAGATGTTTCAGTACTCTGGCCACCTGATGCCAAGAGCCAACTCACTGGAAAAGACCCTGATGAAAGATTGAAGGCAAATGGAGAAGAGGGTGGCAGAGGATGAGATGGTTGGATGGCATCACCGACTCAATGGACATGAGTTTGAGCAAGCTCTGGCAGTTGGTGATGGACAGGGAAGCCTGGCATATTGCAGTCTATGGGGTTGCAAAAAGTTGGACATGACTGAGTGACTGAACTGACTGATGTGGTATCTTTAAGTTCTTCCCTCTCTATTCTCTTATTTATTTTTTTCCTTCTGGAATTTCTATCAGATGGAAATTTATACTTTGATCTTCAGTCTTTGTATCTTGTAACTTCTATTTTTATAGAGTTGGGGTAAGGGTTTGTATAAGTACATAAAATTATCTTGTTCATTTAAAAAGTTGTATAATTAAAATATTGTAAAAATAATTTATTGATGGACATTTAGACTTCCAATTTTCACTACCACAACAAAGAAATCATTCTATTATGTACATTTTAATGCTCATCTGTGAATATTTCTCTTGAATTGTTTCTTAGAAGTGGAACTGCTGAGTCAATGGAAATGTACAATTTTATTCTGATAGACTGTCAACTTGGTTTCCAGAATGGTTTCTTCAATTTATACTCCCACTAAAAGTGTACAAAAGTACTATTTCTTATATACTTGCCAGGGCATGATATCATCACCATGATTCTTGTCAAACTTATGAAAAACAATTCCTTTTAATTTACATTTTCTTATAACTAATCAGGTTGAGCAGCTTTCTATATATATTTATGCAGATGTTTGCAACTATCCTTTGTGACTTGTTTCTTTATATCTTGCCCATTATTTTTACATATTTTTTAAAATTGACTTTAGGAACTCTGTGTATATTCTGGTTAATAATCTTTCTCAGTAATACAAGGTAAAAAAAATTTTTTTTCCCCAGAACTTTCTTGAAATTTTAACATTATTTATAATTTATTTTGTTTTAGGGAGACTTTAATGTATATGAAATAAAATATGTTGGTGTTTTAATTTGGCTTATGTCTTTGACTTAGGAAATATCCTTACTGATATTAACTTGTATTTTCTTCTATGACTTTTGTGGTATTAATTAAATTAATCTGGAATTTACACAGGTACACAGGCCTATAATATTTTTTAAATATGCACATCCAGTTGTTAAAATACTGTAATAAAATAGTCCATATTTTCATTTTTACTTGAAATACTATATTCGCCACAAACTAAATTAAAATAGATATGTAGGTCTATTTATGGATGCTCTTTGTGATATATTTTAACTTCCATCTTCATGTCCTTCTTCATTAATTAAAAAAATGTTACAGCTATATTTTTCATAGGATTCCTACTTTATTCTTTTTACGAACTTTAGAATTAGCTCTTGGTTAATTTCTTTTGTCATTGGTTGAGGTGATATTTAAACATAGATTTATTTGCTCCTCATGATACACGACATAATCTCTTCCTTTTCCAGATCTTTCGGGTCTTCAGTAAACTCCCATAGTTTTATTCCTCACTCTTTGGGATTTTTTTAACTTTTCATTATCATCCTTGATCATTTTTATCTTCAAATTTTCTGATTCTTCTTCAGAAACATTTGATAATTTAAAACTATCACTTGAAATTTATCATTTAAAATTAACATTTGATAATTAAAAGTAAATCTACTTGAAATTTATTAGATTCAAATGTGAACAGCGTGTTTCTTATAATTTACAATCTCTTCAGTATTGTAGGCTTCCCTTGTGGCTCAGCTGGTAAAGCGTCTGCCTGCAATGTGGGAGACCTGGGTTTGATCCCTGGTTTGGGGAGATCTCCTGGAGAAGGGAAAGGCTACCCACTCCAGTATCCTGGCCTGGAGAATTCCATGGACCATATAATCTACTGGGTCGCAAAGAGTCGGACACGACTGAGCGACTTTCATTTCACTTCACTTCACTTCTCCAGTATTATTTTATTTATGCTTATAATTCTTTTTTTATAAGGTTTACCATTGCACTTTTAATTTTACTGTTACTGCCTCAAAGAATCAGTTCTTGATATCAATCCTGTTATTGCCATTAAGTAAATTATTTATAATTTTTTGTTTACTTTTTATGATTGTTTTAAACTTCTCTTTATTATTTAAAATAATGAAAGCTCTGAAATTCATACTTCTGTCACAGTTTTGTTTGGCTGTTATATAATTTGATACATGTTTTATTGTTAAATTGTAAGGATGTATTCCAGTTTTTAAATTAAAAATGTACAATTTACTCTTTTAATATTAATTAATTTAAACATGGGCTATTGAAATTAAATTAACATTATTTTATTCATTCTGACTAGTTGAGGGTCTACCATACAAAAAGCATAGTAAGCCCCTACATACAAATGAGTTCCATTTTGAAAGCATGTTTGTAAGTCCAACAAAGTTAGCCTAGGCACCTAATGGACACAATTGGCTATATATTACTGTATTATAATAGATTTATAATACTTTTCACACAAATAAACATAGAAAATGAATGTAAAAAATAAAACATTTTTAATCTTCCAGTATAGTACTTTGAAAAGTACAGTGGTACTGTACAATAGCTGGCATACAGGACTGGCATCTAGTAAAAGGCAAGGAAAGTTACTGACGAGAGAAGTGAGAGGAGGTGGGACATGGTAGAGCTGAGGATTTGTGAGCAATTAGGAGACAGAGGGCAAGCTGCAACATCACTCATGCCTGATACTGACAGAATGGATACTTGCATCTTCAAAAGTTTGCAACTTGAAGGTTTATATGTAGGGGGCTTACAGTATTGAAATATGAAACTATGTGATATTTATAATAAATGAACACATTTGAAAGGTGAAAAAATATATATCTCAATGTGATCTAAAATTTAATTTCTCCAGTTTCTAAGGGAGTTTACCATCCTACAAGTAATTTTAACTTATTTGGAAAAACACATGTTTTTATTCTTTTTCCTTAATCCTCTATAAATAGAGAGGCATCTTTTCCTTATCGAGTCCCCAAATTTCCTGATAGTTATGATTTTGACTCTTTGTGTTGTAGGCTGTAATTTTTTCATTTTGTTTTCACATTTTGAACTATTTCTTTTTAGTACAATTTTATAACATTTTAAATTGAGCTATACTTTAACTACAGTGAAATGCACAGATTTAAAGAGTATTGTTAGATGAACTGGCAACTATGTAAATCCATGTGACTAACATTCTAATCATTGTAGAGTTCAATTATATCACTGAAGACAGTTCCTTTCTATCCCCTTCCAGTTGATCCCCTCTCCCCTGCTTCCTGCTGACCTCTATTGTTCTGATTCCTAGCAACACAGGTTAGATTTCTGTGCTGTAGAAATTCATTGAATAGAATTTTACTATATCTACTCTGATTATATCTACTCTGAAAGATTTGCCTGATCTGTTCACTCAATGTGAACTTCTGTTTTTGGGTATATCGGCAGTTTGCTTCCTTTTATTACCAAATAGTATTTTATTGACTAAATACACCAAAATTTGACTATCCATTTGGATTATTTTCTAATTTCTGGTTACTATGAACGACTGGCTTCATTTATGGCCATACTACCTGGAATGCACCCGATCTCGCCTGAGTAACTGACTCTGATAATTTTTTGTTTGAGGTTCTTAGAAGACATATTGGAATTGAATTAATGCGAAGAGAATGTTAATCACTCATTAGAACCAGCTCTGAAATTGAAGAGATGAAGGAATGAGCAGAGAAGCACATCACAACAGCTATTTTGATTATTGATACAACCCATATGGACAAGAAGGTAGAGAAAAGCATGGTCGTGAAAAAGAGACAACTGAGAAACACAAAGACTTAAATTGCACTTTTAGAGATAAAAACACAGTATCTGAGATGAAAAATAAAATAGATCATGATATGGGCTAACTGTCTATTTTCTCTGCAAATTCATATATCTGAATCTTAATGCTAAATGTAATGTTTGGAGGTGGGTCCCTCAGAAGATGATTAAGTCATGAGGGTGAAACCCTTATAAGAAAGGATTAGTTTCCTTAGAAAAGATACCCCAGAGTGCTCCTATGCCCTAGTTACCACGTCAAGGCAACCTATGAATTAGGAAGAGGCCAGTCAGTAGACAAATATTCCAGTGTCTTGATCTTGGACTTCCCAGCCTCTAAAACTAGGAGAAATAAATAATCTGTTGTTTAAACCAATCGTCTATGGTATTTTTACTATATAGCAGCCTGAAAAGACTAAGACAGATAATGTTCATATTAAATCAGACACAGAAGAAAAACAATCAGTGAACCGAACACAGAGCTATAGAAATTATACAAAGTTATGCACAGACACAAAAAAGAAAAAAGAAATGAACAGCATCATTGACTTGTGGAATGATATCAGACAGTCTAATGTACACGCAACTGTGGCCTCAAAAGGAAAAAAGGAAGATAGGGGATGAGAGAAAAAAATTTGAAATAATAACTGACAATTTTTCCAAGTTTGTGAAAGACTACAAATCTGCAGACTCAAGAATCTCAACAAACTGCAAACAAGATAAACGTTTATGTGCTCAGTCGTGGCCAACTCTTTTGCGACCCCCATGGGCTGTAGCCTGCTAGGCTCCTCCATGGGATTTTCGCAGGCAAGAATACTGGAGGAAGTTGCCATTTCCTCCTCCAGGGGATCTTCTTGACCCAGTGGTTGAACCCGCAGTCTCTTGCGTCTCCTTCTTTGGCAGGCAGATTCTTCATCACTAGGTCACCTGGGAAACCTTTAAGAAAACGACACTAATCCAATTGCTGAAAACCAGGTAAGGAGAAAATCTCAAAAGCATTTAGAGGAAATCAAGAGAGAGGATTTCACTGTGGTAAAATTTAGATGAATATAACATTTGTGATTGGTGCATTTAATTGGCTTAAAACTTTAAACATAGATAATAATAAAAGTAAAAAACAATAACCCTCACTTTTGAGACATATACCATTATTCTCTCATAAAATCATCATTAAATTACCAAGGGAATATAATATAATGAAAAATATGGATCTTGGAATGATGAAACCTGGAAAAGAATGTGGTTCTTGTTTCAAAGATTTGAGAAGTCTGCAGGCCATGGAAGAGATAAGAATATACAGAGAAGCCATGTCACCCTATCATTCGCTGCATATTAGACTGTAGCTTATCTTAGAACTGAAACAATTATTACCATTACCTAAGTTTGAATGGCATGTGCTGGATAAAAGTGTGGGTTGCAGAGCAGTTGGTAAGAAGTATAACTTGGTCCTAATTAAATACACCACTAGAAATTTTCTGGATGCCAGAGTTTATGCAGGGGAAGGGACCTGCTGCACAGATTATTCTCATATTACACTTTTTACTAAATCAGGGAGACAGCTGAGGCTGGTGCCCAGGAAGAGCTGTCAAACCAGTGGGAAGAGTTTCATGAAAAGTGCTGGGACTACTCCATAATTACAGTGGAGAAGCTCTTCAGCAAAGAAGAGACAGTCCACGCTATGACTGCATCCAACTATAATGTCCTTGATCACTAATCTTCCAAAGTAAAATGACAATAAAGCTATGTTTTTCTTTCCTTGCTTTTATGATTTGCACAGGGACTTATTCAATTTCTTACAATTCATCTCGACCTCAACATTATTCAAACATAAGTTTCCTTCTCTAGGGTTAGGTAAACCAAAACGTTGACTGATGCATGGAAAAATATACACTTTAAATTGAGACTATTATGAGGAAGTAAAACAAATGCCCCTCCCCCCAAATAAACATACTCATAGGAAAGAGAAACTTAGAAAAATCTATCATTTATAAATGTCTTAAAGTTCAAGAAAACTAGAGTAAGGAGTCATTAAAGATGCAAGAAGTATATTTGGAGATTAAAAATATGCCTGCTGGAATTTGAAAATGCAATCAAAGGAAAGAACTGTGTATTGGATTATTCAGAATACTGACAATGTAGTAATATTTTTACCCTCCTAAATTAAATAGGGGCCTCTCTAGAGCATCAGATGGTAAAGAATCTGCCTGCAATGTGGGAGACTGGGGTTTGATCCCTGGGTTGGGAAGATCCCCTGGAGGAGGGCATGG